>NC_132943.1:18820750-19443000 GCF_034638445.1 Ciconia boyciana | reverse complement strand
CGCAGATTCAAATAGGGATCAAGTCTACATGCCGTGCTATTAAGGGGGCAAGGCCTCTGGAAGGTTTAGCAGTGATTTTGAATAATTTGTGCATTTAGTGCTGTTCTAGTACGATTGAAATTAAGTTACCAGAAATTAAAGGAGATCAGACTCTAACATTAATTTTATAGTTTCTTCATAATTAGGTGTTAATTCCAGTATAGAATAGCTATTGAAAGCAGGATGTTACTATGAGTATTTCATAAAAGAACCACTGTTAAAATGCTGTTCAGAGAGACTGGAAGTTATTTGAATGTATTGGGTTTTTTCTTCTTCTGCCCTCCAGACAGAAGAGGGGCAGTCAGCACTTTCCAAGATGGGGTGTTAAATTAGTGCAAGATGCAGGTAAGAACAAATAGGTATCTTAGAGCAGAAGGTATTTTAATCCAGCAGGCCAGGTCTTGGATTCATCCTGTTGGCTTAGTGTTGTCTTAGTATTACAAAAACAGAAGGAAAACATACAAAATACGCTGACATATTTTTAAAAAGTTATCAATGACAAGCATTATTCCAGTGACCAAGCATCTTCCATACAAGGTAAATGCAAGAAAAAACATTATGTGTGTGTGTACATATATATGTATGTATTTTTATGTATACGTATATACGTAATTTACACAATATGTGAGACAGTTTTTTGTAGTTCAGAGTTGACAGATGGGTCGGGGCTTAGGAAATGGGATGTGGCTGAAAGCGCCCTTCTACTTTGGCAATCTCCAGTCTCATGGTTTTCAAGACTTTGCCAACATATTCCTCGTGGCATCATTTATTTAAACTGAGGGTATAAGACTTGGTTAGCAACCTTCACTAGGAGTGAAATTAATAGGCAAGAATAAATTAAAGATTAATCTTCTGCAAGGATACAGGCTTGCAGCATTAATAGGTGTCTGTCTGTCTATCCAGATAGGAGGTAATCTCACACTAGCTAGGACTGTAGCCAGAATAACACCTTTTGGTTTATCCTGATTTATCTGACTAAAACAAGGGAAAAAAGTATTGGGAAGTGTTGATAAATAATTTTATTTTTCCCTTGCCTTGTCCTTAATTCCCTCCCACAAGAAAAATAAATTTGCTTAGGAAAAGGCAAAATAAAGGACAATGCATCATACACTGACAATGACTGAATTTGACTTCCTTGGATGAAGGAGGAGGAATTGAAAAATAAAAGGTCTTCAGGTAGAGAGACTAATTTATGCTCCCAAGCTGATCTGTGCTGTTTAGCACAGGGAAGAGAAAGGAGTTATAAATTATGAATAACAAGAACTGCTCTCTCATGTCTTCATAGTTTTATTCTTTCAAGCTGTTAGTGTAGGCTCTGCAAAATTGGTGAGGCTGAAATTTGCCAAGATTTATGGTTGGGTGTAGAAATACTGCCTTACTTTCAGATTAAAACAGCTAGCAGTGGTAAATCAATACATGCATGTCTGCAGACCTGCCATGAGCTTGGCTTATAAATACATATTAGCATTCATCTGGTTTAATTTCTCATCTTCCCAAATCATTGTCTTGATTAGTGATCATTTCTCAGTACGAAAAAAAGGAAAATTGCTTTAAAAGAAATTGCTAGCCTGTAGAAATAATACTCCAGACTTGTAATTTGAACCTGTTCGGAACTTTATTATTTTGCTTGCAAATGAATTATGATTTTCCAAAAGCCCCTGTATCTTTCATGGCTATGTCAAACTGTGCTCTCTTATTTTTTATGTTCTTTCTGGGAGCCACAGGAACTATGATAATTTATTTTCAAAGAATATTGCTTCAGTTTTTGCTTTCAGTTGTATGTAAAATGCAGGGTTTTTTTCAGTGCTTTACTCTTAACCCAGTTATAATTTGTGTCCATTCTGTAGTGTTAGGGTAAGAGAACAACAGGGTGAGACCATTTGCTTTTTTAAAATAACATGTCTTTGTTCTTCCATCTTGTAGCTGTAGGAAACTATAACCCCTTCCTGTATACCTGAATAGCCTTGTCAGTAGATGCATAGGCAAATTCCTGCAGAAAATGTAGATTGTCTTATGGTTTTTTGAGTAAGAATGATTGTAGTACTAAAAAGTGGGTTAGCCAAGAATTCCAAATATCTTTTTAATTAATTATCCCTTTTTGTAAAATAAGGATTCTCTATAGTTTGCTCTGCTAAACTGGATGCTGAATGATACAGATTAGAAAGTGCAGCCTGCTTTGTAAGGCAGGGATTGAGAGGCAGACGTCTTGATTTTTTTCTAATGTTGTAGTATTTACTGATAATTTCTTGTGCAGATGTCTTAATATATGTTAGCTGATTTATGATAATTTATTATAATTCTGAGAATTATTGTTTGTGACTATCTGAATAACTGCACAATTCATTTTCATATGAATGATCCTCAGTTCAGTGTCTTATGGTAAAACTTTCTATAACGCTTTGAGTGCAAGGGTTCTTCATATAAATTGCAATATACTATATTAGAAGTAGAATAGTAGCAAATCAGTTTCTAAACTATTCAATCTCATTTACACGCATCACTTCATATTCCATCCATCTCTAAAATATTTTTCTCAAAAGAACAATGCCAACTCAGGGTGTGGTCTTTCACTAACGTTGGTTATCAAACTCAGTAGAATGTTGGCAGGAAACAACACTTTTAATGTCAACCAGCATTTGTGTCCCTGCAAACAGATGTTTGAAAATGTAACGTGACTCTACGTAGCTCACACCTTTAAAAATACTTTGCATATGAGTTTTCATATGGGTAAATAGAAAAAATCTCCTAAAAGTCTAGGCAAAAATAAGTTATGAAGTATTTACTTAGCTCTGCTGAACTGTTGATTTCATAAACTGTAAAGATGATGATGAACATAAACTATTTCCTTTTCTGAAAGAACAGACACTTTGGTTAATGCACTACTGTGATCCCCCCCCCCCAGTTTAGGAGAAAGCAGGCTATGGTTACTTAGACAATACTTGCACTTCAAAGTGTGTCAAAGAGGCAAATCCGTTTGTGTTTCTGATAGATTATTTATCCTGCTTAACCTATAAACTGTAAAGTAACGAGGCTACTGAACTGATAGATAGCCGAGCAGATGGTTCAGAGATTATGCTAAATCACCTCAGCTTGTCAGAAGTTAGGTTGGGTTACTGCAGGGGCAGTGGCTGCACAAAACACCAAATGGGATAATTTTTCTCAGTTTGTTGCTTGAAATTCCATTTTTCTTCACAGCATGTGACATCTTGTGTCTTTACAGTTAAAACAGATATGTAATCAACAAATTTAGGACCAACATGTTAGTATCCTGGCTTTCATAAGAATCATTTGGATGATGAGAATCTTTAGGTGTCTATGAAATCTGAAAGGTGATCTCCTATGCAGTGCAAGAGGTTGGCTCTGCCACTTTTGCTGCTGTTGCTCTCTCCTTTTTCGGTGTCTAGAACTGTTCCTTTGGTCTCTCCCTACCATCAAGTTGAGCGTTATTATCTTGCTAGCCTATGAAGGATTAAATGGAAATTAAATACCATGTGTTTAGTAGTAAGAAATCATGTTGCAGCTGAGCAAGGATAGGCCAAGATTCAGGGCGTTGAAAAAAATCTCACCCTGAAGAGTGGGTGAATATTAATCATAGTTCTGCCAAATATCTATTCACATCCTCAGTGGAGCGACTGAGGCAACAGATGCCGATAAATTTACTAGAGCCTAGGATAGAAGTTATAGGTTCATCCTTCAGAATTTGCCCTTTTTTTTTTTTTCCTTTTAAATTAACAAAAAAGCCCCCAAACAAATCCTAGCTTAAAGATTTTATACTTAGGTTTTTAAATCTCTCATTATTTCGATTCTACTGCTGTTGTGCTTTTCTCAAAGTAGCATCAGTTGAATTCTTCTCAATGCCTGGCAGGGAAGAATCTGAGAGCCTTCCCCTTCAACTCCAAAAGCTCTTTGGGGAGGAGGCTTCATGGATTTTTTTTTTTTTTCCCCCCCTTTCTCCATGATTGTGTCATCATAGTACTGAAGAATAACTGCTTTTTTCACATATTGCAACATTCTTAACCTTATAAAATAAAACTGAATAAACATGCCATTACTTTATTTGTTGATTTAAGATTGATGGAGAAAACACCTCTGCGGGGAATTGTTGGAAATCTGTTGGTTTAGCACACACTAGAAAGCTACATTAGGAATGCTGTTTTAGTGTCAGCTGTAATATGTCTTAAACATTTAAAATACCCAGAGATACTAAAAAAAGCAATTTTCCTCAGTTGTGCTAAATGAAGGGGCATTGTACAGTGGGTCATGCTTTTAAGATAATCAATTTGTTGTGCAAAAAGGAGCATACTAATTGAAAAACCTTTGCAAAATATCATAAAAATAGCTGTAGGATGCTAACAGGACTTTTTCCTCTTGACTTTCAGTCAGCTTCTAAGGAATGGATAGAGATTATTTACATCTCTATGAAGCAAGAGGAAGCAAACATTTCCTGATTCTAAAAACATTTCTTCCCTATCCCCACAGCTCATCCTTGGCTAAACCAGAAAATAACTACTCTTAAGAAAAACAAAATGGGTAGCTGAAAAATAATAATCTCCAAAACCTTTCTCCTGTGTGTCACTTCGCTATTCGTTAGAGTTTTCAGTTCCTGGTTCTTTTTAGCTATGGAGTAGTTACATTTGTGTAGAGCCTGTACACTATAAATCAAATCTGTATTTATAAAATACTGCTTTTTATCTGTTAAAATTAATACTGTCTAAGAAACTGAGAAGGCATTTGTTCAAACTTCACCAAATTGTATATGTCCGTTATGCTGAGCATCTGCTCTTCTAAGGATGGAAAACTGTAAGAGCTGATAGTGTATCTGATTTTGCATCTGGTTTTGCTACTTTTGATTACGTCTCAGGGAAATCTGGAATTGTAACCTACTGAGCCTGAAGAAAAGATTGTTTGTACCAAAGTAATCCTAGTTTGTACTAGTATTGGTAACTGTATCTGTAATGATGATGATATATATACTCTTATTCACTGATTCTTATTGAAAACACAAATATGCAAAACTTAAATGAAGAATTAAAGGTAGAGAGGTTGTGAAGAAAGATTTCTTGATCTTGTGAAGAATTTACAGCAGCATGTAAGACTATTGAATTGTCAGTAAAGCCAAAGATCTGTGGGATTGGGGGGTTTGGGTTTTTTTTTTTGTGTTTGTGTTTGTTTTTTTTTCCTTGTACACAGATCCTAACTCATCAAAAATAGTCTTTACATTAACGGACAAAATGTAACTTTAGTCATTTTGTAAAGACAATCAAAATAGTAGTTGGCTTCCATAATAATAAATTCTAATTTATTTTGAGGTATTATTTATCTCCCAAGTAAAATAATAAAAAATGACAATGAGGACTACTTGGATATTTGGATATTTTGAAAATACCATCTTTCTCTCTGAAGTACCAGAGAGTCAAAGGGACAATTAATAAGAAAGGAAGGAACTAGCTTTGTGTCAAAACCACATGACCATTTGACAGAATGTCATCAAAGCAGCACTCTAAGTTTAATTTAGGCTCATAAGGAAGTCCTATTTTGCACATAGTGAAAAATATGATCCAGTGCCTGAAACAGGGCAATCTGGATGAGTTGGTTAACCCAGTGCTTGAGTATCTGAAGCTAGTATAGGAGATTTTGCTGAACCAAGCAAATTAGCCAAATCTATAACAATTTCAAAACACAACTTTTACTAAGCTAGATTATGCATACCCATTAACTGTGCAAATAAAAATAAGAAAACTATAACTGCAACTTTTAATGTAATGTTTAATTATGCACGAAAAATGATTAGTCTGGCTTTTGGTGGTAGGTGCTCATTATGTTCCAGTAGCAACTCCTTAGGTTCATGATGGCCATAAAGCAACGGAGTGATTCCAAAGAGTTTCTCAAAGAACAGTGTGTCTTGCAACAACAGAAAACAAAATATGGACAAAATGTTCTCAGCAATGTCTCCTTCTACACTAGGGCATAGATGTGGTGAAGAAGAATTTAAAAATGGAAACCATATGGTTTGATTCTGTTCTCTGAACTCAGTATTCTGGTGGATTGAATAAATTTCTTCATCAAGTTTTTGTAAGAGAACATTTACCCATAATTAAATAGCAGGATTAGACTAGGCTATCACAAGGACTAGCAGTATTGTATTGACAATTATTTTCTGAAATTCCCCTTATTGGGAAATTAAAAATTTGATACATGGAGAAACAAAAACTCCCTGTTTTTATCTAAGCTTGAAAGGGAGCAAGAGCTTAAGGTTCAGTACACCACTTTGCCAAGATGCAGCAGAGCAAGGGAGGTATGGGAGCCAGATAAAACCTTTTGTACTGCTCAGAGGTGTTTTTTGGATCCAGCAGAAAAGGTTGCTGGGGCTGATTATGTTCCCTTGGCTATGCTGTTGGCTTAGAAATACCCTGAACACTGGAAGAGCAGTGAGGTATGGATGCCATCTGTACCAAGTCAGTTCTTGCTGACAACTCCCTTGACTCTTTTGCTCAGTTACAGGGAATTTTCTTTGCTCCTTTTGCACCAGGTGGTATAGAGGAGCTGAGAACTGCAGCATAGGTGAGGCCTTCCTATGGACTGCTCAGGTGCCTCCTCTTCAGGTCTCAGTCGAGGTGAATGGGTTGGGCTTCCACATACTCTACAAGTGAGAAAGACTGTGGTGGGGACTTG
Source organism: Ciconia boyciana (assembly GCF_034638445.1). Classification (NCBI taxonomy): domain Eukaryota; kingdom Metazoa; phylum Chordata; class Aves; order Ciconiiformes; family Ciconiidae; genus Ciconia; species Ciconia boyciana. The sequence continues at coordinate 19,436,289 of NC_132943.1, read as the reverse complement.
GCTATTAAGACCGTTAGTTTCACGTAAATGTTTTGAGTCGTACTGTTCAAAATAGAATACTCTGTGTTTGGGGAGGTGAGGTTTCTGTCTTAAAAGTGGCTCATCACTGATTTGCAGAAGTCAGTGTTCGTTACATGCATTTATTTAGGGTCATACTGAAGATTAATATTATTCCCTTTCAAGCAGGCATTTACTGCATTTAGAGCACATGCAAGGTGCCCACTGACCATGTTGTGCACTGAATAAGACCATGTTTGAATAAGAAAGTTATTTTTGGGGTTTTTTTTGTATTGTTTTGGTTTTTTTTTAAAAAGCAGATTTACAGACTAAGCATCCCCACCTGCAAGTTCTTTACAGTGTGACAACTAATATACAGGAATTGCTTTGGAAGTATTTGCTTTATCCATTTCGTTCTAGTTATTTACCCTAGTCTAAAGCAAGGTTTATTTTGATGTGGACCCATTCAGCAACTGCAATGTATTGTAGGATTAACTGATCTGCTCTCCCACATGACCCTCCTTGCTGGATCTGCCTGGTTGTTTTGCTCTCTCTTGTCTTTGGGTCACCTGGTGAGAATATTGGCTCGCTACCGAAATTTTTCTGTTCAGCCAGGTTCTCTTTCCTTTCACAATTGCACCTGATAGTGAGTTCATGTACTCAGAGCCACTTATATGTTATGAAATCCATGCCTGGTTTTACCACATGATTCTGGCTCTTAGAAATAAAGAGCATTCCATGAAGGGCAGTGATAAGATGCTAAGATGTAAAAATTAAGCTAGAATAAACAGAGAAGATATGCGGCATTGTTTCTGCATAGCAGAGGAGTTCTGACAGCACTACAGAAATGCAAGGGATAACAGCAGGATCTCTAGGAATGCTCTTTTTTACAGCTGGACTGGACTTAGGCAAAGAGAGAGCACTGCTCATCTTCAACACAAAGTTCTGGACAGTTTAGGATGGAGGACCTAAGCAGCTCGAAAGGGCAGGGACTTTCTGTGGTAGCAGAGACCCTTCTGGTGTGTTAGTGTCCGAGTCAATGTCAGGTGGTAGAGAAACCCTTCACAGCACAAGCTGGAAGACAGTTTGAAAGTACTGCAAAAGGAAGCACTGTGAGCTTGGTGGTATGAGGTATGTTACGCTAAGCTATTGTGGACAAAGATTTGAACAATTCATTCCAGACAACTCCTATCAAGCCTCTCACTGCCTGTTCTTATTGTACCTCCCCTAATGCATACACAGATAAGTTCTTTCAACACTCAAAATAGCACTTGTGGCAGAGACTTCAAGCTACTTCATTCTCCATTCTTTGTCATGCTCATGATGGCATCTTATCGCCCTCAGGTTTGCAAGTAGTTCGTTACACTAGCAGATGTACAAAGGGAGAAGAATAAACACTGGTTTGGTTTGATCCGTGTACTTAGTTTTTGTAAGGACCCTTTTCTTTCATTATCACGGAGGTCACCAAAATTAGGCTTCAGAGATGTTTTAAATGTCGAAAGTATTCCTAGCTATTTGTAATAAATCTGTCAGTGCAAGTATTTGCACTGGGTTTGACTGTGTTGCTCAACAATGTGATTTTTAAAAAGTATGTGTTGATGCTTTGCTTCAAGCCTTCCACTTCAAAAGTGTCGAAGACAAAGGTGTAGTGCTGTGTTTTGACATTCACATTGCCTGGCAGTAGATCTTCTTAGGGCAGCTGAGTAGGTGGGGTTACCCTTTCACTTCTGCACAAAGAGTGTGTAATGGGCAGCGGTAAGCATTATCCTGTTAAGTAGCAGTACTGCTTATCTTCCTAACTTGGCTTTTGAACAAGTTTCTTCTTTATCTCATATCCAAGTATACATTTGTAATGGTGTTCTGTACTATGACGATAGCTTGTACACTGGTATACAGACTGTTACTGAACATACCCCTTTTAATCCCATAACCAATGCACCCTGGCAATTATTTACCTGCCTCTTACCCAAGCCCTCTCTTCCTTAATACGTTAGTTGACATTGGTACAAGTGCTTTATAGAAAAGAGATGCAAAGCTGAAAACATCTTTCCATCTCCAAAGATAATTCAGACTAAAGAGAGAATGTGTTAATAGCACTCACCCCCCAAAAAAAACCCAAAACAAAACAAAACCAAACCCTAAGAAACCCAAAGAACTCTTTATTGCTGCTGAACATTCATTTGATGTTATTTTTGGGAGAAAAATAATCTACTTAATAAGGAATACCTAGTTGCTTGTCACCAGCCAGATTAGCAGTTATTTCTCAAGATTAGCACTTAATTTAAAAGAAAGCATATTTAAAAAAAATGCTTCAGAAGAGAGGGAACAAGCAATCACCGATCATTGGAGAAGTGATTCTGCCAACCATGAGAGATGTGCTCTGCCTTGGGTAGCAGGTCTCACCAAGCACGCAGTAAGACTTTGGAGCAGAAGAGTAGCCTCAGCAGGGTGCCTAAGACAACTAGATATGCATGAGCTTTGGGAGGAATGATGGTCTTCAAGGCAAGATCTAACATCATAGGCATCTTTGGAATGTAAGTTTTCTCTTGCTTGCTATATTCCTTTTTGTAAGTAGGCAATACATATTATTTTGCACCATGACTTTGATGTGTTTTATAGCTCATTGATTTCTGGTGGGTCTCGATTGCAGTTGCACCTAACAAATGAGCAATTGAACGCAGGAGCCTGTGTTAACAGCAGTATTAGGACTGCAGAATTCGGGAGGAAGGAAGTAGATTTTCATGACGGTCATCATTTGAAGGAAGCACTTATGAGGAACTGCAAGGAGTAATTTCCCGACATATCAGACCAGATGGTGGGAGCAAGGAGGGGATGTATCCCTCTGCCCAGGCTGAGGTGGGGTAAACTGCGTTTCTGTGCTTCATGGCGTGAGTGGAGAGCTAGCACTTGGGAGGAGCATTCACAGGGAAAACTGTAGGAGAAATCCTGGCGATGTCTGCTATTGTTATACTGGTTCTCCGAATCATTCCTAGACTCACACTGCTGAAACTTCTTGGCAGTCTTCCATGGCAGCTGGTTCTTTGCAGGAGCCATGCTATCTAGGACAGTGAATTAAATCACTAGCGGTCTTGCACATTGGAAAATGGTCCATGAAGTGGTTGTAAAGAACAGACATGCAGACACATGTTTATGGGTGTGCGTCAACATCTGTGGGCCAGCACAGTCCATAGCCAGCTCCCGACTCCTCTCCATGACCAAACTGGCTGAGGGTTGCAGTTACTTTGTTTACATAGATACCCAGTGCTGTAGTTTTTCACCACCACCACTTTCTACACTTTCAAGAACTGAAACAGTAGCAGGGACAAGATCATCCTTCATGGATTTTTTTCCCACAAAAGGTTATGTAGCTCTCCACTTTAAGAAGCTTAGGGAAGCTGATACGGCATGGAGAATGCTGGCCATCAAATATAATGCTGCGTGCAAGCGACTTGGGACACAAGAGTTTAGTGGACCTTGAAGAGCCCTGTCCCTGAACAGTTTGCTTCTCTCATTTATAACATGTACTTTTACTCTGCACTCTGAAAAATTCTGGAGAAAGTTTCAGAAGTTTTGACTTACGAGGTATAGAGCTTTCTAATTTACATATTACACATTTGGAAAATAAGTGGCTCTAATATGTACCTGCTCCAACTATTAGGCACAATTTCTATTGCTTTATTACAGCTTCTAGCATAATATATTTAGGTATGCACTGATTTTCATTGACACTTGTACATTTTTGGGCTATAGACGGATAGTTCTATTTTATATCAGTGCAGATGCTCGCAATTTCACATACAATAAGGAAGCCAAAACCTAGTGGCTACTGTCCCAGGTTTACCCCCTTGCAACTATTTGAAGCCATACAATAACTCATTGAATAAACAAAAGGTGCTTGAAACTGGTCACAAAAAGTGATAACTACACTGAAACACGTATTTAAATGTTCTTTAGGGGGAAAGTACTTTGTAAATAGGCTTCATCCTTGAATGACTATCACTTTGCAAGTGAACAGTTATTTGAGTACTCTTAACTAACTAACCTTAACTTTATTAGGCTTCTTATATATTTCAAAGAACTTTTAAGCTAATACAGCCACTGTAGAAATTGAGTTAGTTGTCTTTTGAAATATCGTTTTGAAATGATACTCACTGTGTTGAAGTTATATTTAGCAGGTGAACTGGCAGAACTTCATTCTTCCCCAAATTCCACTTTCTTATGCTGATAACATTTCTCATAATTTTCCGTTCATTTTGGGTTCTTGTACAATGATAAAGAACCTCTTAGCACACAGTGCTTAGGTATACCTGTTGATGTAATAAGTTACATTTATTCTCATGTGGAAACAACCTCATGTTGCATCATTTCTCTCTTGTATACTCACAGCACTGTATCAAATATAGTTCGCGAGCAAACAGAGGAGGTTGTGGTAAGGAACTTGGGAAACCTGTGCTCCATTTCCAATTCCGCTGCTGATGCAGGCCAAGGGTGTTGCTTTTTTAAAATTGAAACTGGGATTTGACTTCCAAGAAAAATTGCAAGTTTTTACCGCAGCAACAAATTCTACTCTAAATTTGATCAAAAAATCTAATACTGATAAACTTTGCAGAACACTTCAGAAACAGCAATCGTTCCTATAGCTGGGATTGCTGTCAGCCTGTTTCCCAAGCTTAACTGCTCTTAGATCTCTGGGTGCTCCCCTTTGGACTGCGTAGCAGATTGGTACCTGGACTGCCCAGTTATTGAGAAGCTGAGGAACAGGCAGTGAATGTATTTTTCTTTTAAAAAAATAAAATAGAAACTTTCCTGAGGGATGGTTTGGTTTTAATTGAAATGGTTTACATTTCAATTTTCCATTTTAAAAATACAGACAATTCTTTACCACCTTTGCTGATCAGCTGTCATAAATCTGACTTGCACTTGTCACCTTCCAGAACAGAGTTTTAAATCATTTGGGGGGGGGGGGGGGGCGCAGGGGAGAGAGAGCTAAGTTTTTTACTTCCCCACCCCACCCCATACCATGTTAGTTAGCAAGCCTGGCACTGACAAGGCAGTTTGTCTGCTTTATCTTCTATATATATTGAGAGAGTCCAAGCTTGTGTCTAAACCGTAGTTTCTTATATGTGCCAGGATTTTAACTGTGTTGTATTCTTTTCTGTAAAGCACTTTTTCTCTGGCTTGTTTTGTGATTCTGCTGTGCCACTGAGAACATAGGGAGAATAGAACAAGATCATGCTTGAAATTGTTGATCTTTTTTGTCACTTCTATCTACGTATGAGTTTTCATTATATAATTATATAGTTATATATTATTCCATTTTGTTAGAAGTAAAGGGTAATAGGATATAAAATAATGTGAATTGGGTATCTGTTGTAATAGGGTGCTTTTTTCTCCTTTTCCTTACATATGTATAATACATTTTAGGTATGGGAAAATTGTATCCACGAAGGCTATTTTGGATAAGACAACAAACAAATGCAAAGGTATGTATGTTTGCCTTTACATTACATTCACCTGAAAGTCCTAACTGATTCTATAAAATACACTACTGTTGAATTTTAAGTGCTTTCAACTTTTTTTTTTTCCCATTCTTATTCCTAAACTAGTCTTATTCTTGCCTGCAGTCAGTGTATTCAATACATTTGTTTCCAGTGGAGCTGGCAGACAGCCTGTGTCAGTGGTACAGCCAAGCTGGAGTGAAGCTGACATGCACAGTGCTGGCTGGCAGTTCGCCTCTATTTTAAAAACAAAAATGGAGTTAAAAGCAGCTTTTCCCCTTTTGCCTGGAGAAACTAGGGAAGCTTACAGAAGACCATTCAACTGTACTAAGTATCTGAAAAAATTATATATTGTGGAAATCAGCTCCATTGATTAGAGTAGTTTAAAGCAGCACTTAATTACATGTTCCAATCCTCTAATTGTGTTTTGTTATATGCAATTGAATGTATTGGGAGCAAAGAGAGGGTTCATTTTCACCAAAATAATTGCAGCTGGAAAAAAAATATTAGAAGTCCTTTAGATAAGCCGGATACATCAGTTCACTGTTTTTCATCACTCATTGCAATTACAGTGATATCATATCCCAGCGTGGTGAGAGAAGGTGTGGTAGCAGACACTGAAATATCAGATTTCCGACTTGCTTTTTTACAATTAAGAGGATAATTTCTAAGTGAAGTGAAGAATTAAGTCAGCTGATTTAGCAATGTTAATAAGCATAAAGCTCATGAATGAGCGTAAAGCTGATAGGCAGAGGCAGGAGAGGAGAGTTCATCGTTAATCGAGACGCAGTTTTTGTGTAGAACTTGGAAGCAGCGCAGGGGCATAGCTTCTTAGCTCCACATCTTAAGCAATTAAAGGGGTGCTAACAATTCAGAAACACAAATTTCTAGAATTTTTTTTCCCCAGTTTGTATGCAGATGTCATCTGTGTATATTGTGACTAGGAAAGAGTAGATGCCCTTTTCAATTATTTTAATTCATTAATACCTGTGACAGCACTTAACTGATTTATTTTGTCCATTCCCCCAGTTCCTGAAGACTTCAGTAGCTCTGTCAGTGATACAGAAATTCTCACATTAACGTTTTAAGAGATTTAAGCTGACTTTTCCAATATAGAAAATCTCGCTGGTGAAAAGTGGTAACTAACAGTCTGTTGTAACAATATACAGCAAGTTAAGGCTGCAGGGAAGCTCACTGCATGTCATTGAAATTGCAGTAGGAGCATAAGTAGGCAGAATGCAGATATCTAACTGGAATTTAACCAAAAGATTGACAGCATCTCTGGCTCTTGCCAGAAAAACACACCATGGGATTTAAACTAACTGGAGCAACAAGTAATTGAGTTTACGTATCATCTAGAAGATGGCAAAGCCGGCTTTGATGGCATGCTTGGTATCAGCATGTAACTTTGTCTGTATTGCACCCTGCAGTGTGGTGGTGTTGAAAACCTGGGCTGTCATGGGTATGAAAAGCTAGATGAGGGTATGGAAAGCTAGTTTTGCCTTGGCAGCACAAAACTTGATATGAGCTACTTCACTCTGTTTCATGTCAAGATTTAACAGTCCACAACACCACATGTTACACAGAACAATATGCTGCTTTCTTCAGCTTCTTGGCAGGTTAAATAAGCTTGCACTGATGTACAAGGCTGCTCGAGTTTTTTTCCTGAGATAAGGACCTTAAAGCTGGATCAGTTATATCTTTACACAACCTTTTTGTCCTCAGTATAGACATACTGTAAGAGAATACTATTACCTTCTGCAGAAATAACTCAATTTTCTACTCCTCTAGAGCTTTTTTTAATTGTTGGGGTTTTTTGTTTGTTTTCTTTTAAACCAACTTAGACACTGGAGAGGGATTTCTTTAATATTTGAGGCTGTTCACTGGTGGGAAGGAAGGGGGTTGAAAAATGCAGAATGAGGTTTGCAATAACATCTAGGGGAAGTAGCTTCCAAACTCTGACTGCGTTTTGGTGAGACTTGAGCATCTGACTCCCAGGTTGCTTTAAAAATCCCAGCCTGTAAGGTCAAGTGTCTGTAATCCCAGCCAGTGTCTGTAAAGGCCAAGGTACATTGCTGTTCAGATGTCCTGGAATCCATTAGCTGTACACTGTTGTTCAGAATAAGAAAAGAAGTTACTGCAAATATATGAAAATTGTTGCAATTAACTTTGGGTTTACTTAACACTTGAAGATTGCATTATATGGCATAGAAAATGCTTTCAGGACAATTTTTTACATTCTGGTTTCAGTAACAACAATGGGAAAAACTCACTTGAATTTCACTGAAGCTGAGTTTTCACTCACTTTTTAAATTTAACTGTCTTTTATGTATATACAATGAAGTAACTAATTCACCAAAAATTGGATTATGATGCAGAATCACAGAATCGTATAGGTTGGAAAAGACCTTTAAGATCATCAGGTCCAACCATAAACCTAACACTACCAAGACCACCACTACACCATGTTCCTAAGCACCTCATCCAAACGTCTTTTAAATACCTCCGGGGATGGGGACTCAACCCTGGGCAGCCTGTTCCAATGCTTGACAACCCTGTCAGTGAAGGAAAATTTCCTAATATCCAGTCTAAACCTCCCCTGGCGCAACTTGAGGCCATTTCCTCTCGTCCTATCACTTGTTACCTGGGAGAAGAGACCGACCCCCACCTCTCTACAACCTCCTTTCAGGGAGTTGTAGAGAGCGATAAGGTCTCCCCTCAGCCTCCTTTTCTCCAGGCTAAACAACCCCAGTTCCCTCAGCCACTCCTCATCAGACTTCTGCTCTAGACCCTTCACCAGCTTCGTTGCCCTTCTCTGGACACGCTCCAACACCTCAATGTCTCTCTTGTAGAGAGGGGCCCAAACTGAACACAGTATTTGAGGTGTGGCCTCACTAGTGCCGAGTAGAGATGCAGTAGATATGCGTCTTTTAAACTAAATTCTTCTCCCAGTTTTTCACTAAATAACGTGTAACTTAGAGGCTTATTGGTCCCTTGTTTAAACTGGACTAAGAATTTAGTTCAGAAAAATTAACAGATTATGCTTTACTCGGTGATCTCTCTGAAATAAGATTTTGCCCTTAGAAGATACATACCAGATAACACAAAGCAAACCACCATATTACTTGTTAGCAATTTGGACAAAATCCTGATAATGAGTGGGCATGGAAATTGATTTGTTCCACTAGGGTAGGTCCCCACCAGTTCAGGGTTGAAGGACTTTGGTAGATTGGGGTTTTTGGGGACTACATGAAGAACTTTGGAGTTCAAACTGGCCCTCTTCACCAACAAGAAAATTGTATTAAATAACCATGCTAGTAGCATATGAACTGTTTGATTACAAGCTGGTTGCTGTTTTGTTAATGAAATATGTTTTATATTTCAGGTTACGGTTTTGTTGACTTTGACAGCCCAGCAGCTGCTCAGAAGGCAGTTTCTGCTTTAAAGGCTAGTGGAGTCCAAGCACAGATGGCAAAGGTGAGTTAAAATAACTGGCTAATTGTTGCAATGGGTTGTTAAGATGAACAAACTTGTACGTTACCAGAGCATTGGCAATGTGAATTTTCAAGTTGCAGGCCCTTTACAGAGAGCGTAGTCCTCAAGCCACATGATATTTTAAGGTAACAAAATGGGGGCTTTCAACTGCCCTATCCCAAATCATCTCAACTAATGAAATAAAGAAACATAGTATAGTAAAGTCTCCAAACTCATCTGGTTGGATTTATCAATTTATTCATGATACTATTTTTCCATTGGCTTCATCAGAAGAAAGATTAGCAATGAATGTAAGAACTACAGCAGGCTTAACAGTTTAAATACAATATGTTAATTCCTGGAACAAGTCAATAGCTGAAATAGTTTACAGCACAAAGGTATGAAAGGTTTTATATATTGCCTGCTTGTTGTTACTGAGGTTAGCAGCGTCGTAATTTGGAGATGAATTTTTAAGCACAGCATGGCAAAATTTAACCTTGTGACTTTGTCTTCAGCCTTTCTAGTATATTTTCTGTTAATGTAAGTAGAATTTAAATCTGGGCATTCATGATAGATGTCTTGAAATTCTTAGCCAACTCTTTGACAACCTGTTTCTGCATCACGGCAAACCCAAGCATTATTGAAAATAAAGAAATATTATTTTCTTTTTCTCTCATTTTTAACTGATCCTTGTCTCTGAATCAGGTTATTAGCCAAAAGTGATCTTCAGAGCAGTGCTCTTTCGGCATAAGATAAGTTTCTCAACTCTATAAAATCAGGGAGATGATACATTAGTAATGATTTTGTCATGCCTTCTTGTTAGGTCAGATGGCCTGGTTCCAACAGAGTGCCATAAACACAAATTTATTAAATAAAGAAACTATTACCAACATAATCTGTTCATATAATTTGTGGTATCTCTTACAGCAAATGTTTTTGAGTTTGAAAGTTATATTCTAATTAAAAAAAATAATCCAGTAATTAAATAGTAATCTCAAAGACTTTTTTTAATAAAGTAGTCTGCCACAGATCTAGCAAATCTTTTATAGTTATCCATTAGGTACAGATTTTTTTCAGATGAGATATTTTCCACAGCTTCTCAGCTGAGGAGAACAGTTAAGCTAACAACATAAAATGTCTCTGGATGGATTCCAGGGCAACAAAATGGAAACCATATGTTTCATACTTAATGTATGTTTCATTACAGCCATGACACAAACATACATGCTTACTGGAAAACACTTGGGTTTTTGGTTTGTGTTTTCTTTTTTTATTTCCTTTTTATAAGGTTTTATGTATGCTTAATAAAGACCTTTTAATTAATCTTTAGTTTTTTAAAATTTAAAACTTTAAAATATACACCAGATTTTTCAAAGCCTCTGTCTGCCATCTTATGGATATGATATCTAGGTAGGAGGGGAGAAAAGAGAATGTGAAGTCGTGTAAATTCATTTTCCTAATGAATTTTGATGTCTGATTTAATTGTCATCTTGAGTAGATGGAGAAGCTCTAATAATGTAGTGATCTAATGAATAGTTTCTTACCTTTTTCCCATAGTGTATTTTTCTGACTCATTTCCTCTGACAGTTAGTTGCAATATTACTAATATTTCTTTCTGTTAGCATTAATGAAAAAATGTGCACCATAATACCTGACAGTTTTGATTGATTTTTCTGACACTGTGTCAAGCCTGGTGACCTGTGGGAAATCTGTAACTATAAAGTTTGCATTCCAGTGAAACTTGTTGTTCTGCTTCTTAACATGGAAAGAGTATTTGCATTATTAAAAAAACCAACCCCAAAACCAACCCAACGAACAGTACCACAACAGTCAGTCACAAGTGACCAAGAGTTTGAGTGCTTTGATTTTTGTCTATTTTGAGCCATTGGATTTTTTTTTTTTTCCTGGGCAGTGCCACTCTCCTTTTGTCTGAAAAATCCTGTCTCCACTTGGATGCTCCAAACTGGGAATTGCCAGTCACTTACAGTTGTTTTGGCAAGATTAGCAAATTGGACTCTTCAAGTGCAAGACACTATAAAAATTCACTTGTGTTTGTGTATTTAATATTTTATCCTTTTGCAAGTTACCACCTGTGCCGTGAAGTGGTCCTCTTGCGGTGAAACTGTTCAGGCTTTAGCCTGAATGTCACAGAGAAAGATTTGGAGGGCAGTTTCTCGCTGTCTGGCCGATGGATTTCCTCACTGACCGCTGACTGTTTCAGTTCCAAAGAGAAGTTGGCAGGATTTGTCCTGTGCCAAATCCTGTTGGCAGGATTTGTCCGTGGGCAGGCGTTGTTATTACGCTGTGCCCAGGGTGTCAGCCAGCAGCACGGCTCCTCAGTATTCTCGCCCTCCTCCCAGATACGGAGGTAGTCCCTGACCCACGGCAGCTGAAAGGGAAGGAAAATGTTATTGCTGAAGCCTTGTTCTGACTCTGGCTGCCGTAAAACCCTTTTTGTGGTGTCCTGCTGTGGCTGTATGTCGGTGAGTTAAAAATTACTCACGTCAGCAAGATCATCTACAAATCCTAGTTTAGTAGAAGTGGTTCAGATTATACGTATTAAAACCTTTGTTGTTTGTTTTGTAGAGATAGCTTCAAATATTTGACTTTGTGAGCTGTTCCTATCCATGGGGTAAGATCATGATGTACTCAGCAGTCTGCTTCCAAGTTGACCTGACTCCAGAAACATATAGTCTCGTCCCCTGTGTTTCGGCTATTGTTGAGCAGAGCGAGAGGGCCTGGGGCCCGAGACGCGGCTTCGGGCCACATCCTGCCAAATCTGTTCGGGGGGGTCCCTGTTTGTGGAGAAGTGGCCATGCCTTAGGAGACGTCACAATGGTAGTGTCAGCAAAGGAAGCCAGTGTCAGAGCATGGCTCAAGAAACATTATGTCTTCAGTTATTCTGCTCTTTCCGAGATCTGAATTGGGAACGCTTGACTAAGACGAAGCAGCTCGGGAGGGGTTTGGTGATTTGCTCTGTGCTGGTTAACAGTATTTTCCAGTCACCGCTGAAACGGAAACGCCTCCAACGATTCCTGTTGGTCAGATAATGCTGTGAAGAGCTTACATGAGATGAGATTGTGTTGCCGGGGGTTGGGAGTAGCTTTTGGATGGAAATTTAAAGCGGAGTTAATGGGCTATTGCCCCTCTCCTCTCTTCACACTGAGTATTGCCAGCGTTCGCTCTCGTCAGTCGTCTTTTTCAGTGTGTACAAGTGGCTGTGGAAAGGGATCAGGAGATGATGTTAGCTATAGTGGTAGCCAGCTTGTTTCAGGACCTAGTACAAAACCAATAGCTTATCTCTTACTCTAGAGATAAGGTACAGAAAGGGCAGATACATGTCTTGCAAGAGTATTGTTATTTCTAAGCTAGTTAGTGAGTGGCTGAGTGTCTAATTTTTATTTTCATTCATTTTAATTTCTTGAAATTTCTTTAATGTAATTAGTTTCTTGTCCTCGCTCCTAGAGGAGTGCTTCAATAATAAACCAATAATAATAAGTTCAAAAGCTCTGATTTTGAAGAGCTGCGCATTCTTAGGTAAGATCAGTAGTAGTATTGAAAAGCTCTGCGCATTTTCTTTGTTAGAAAAGTTGTTATGGTTGCCGTCAGAGTGAATTTTCTGAGAAATGTCTCTCTCCTCTTCCCCCCACCCCACAGGTAGAATCAGTGAGATAACTGTAGGTTTCTACACTGTTCAGAGCAGATAGCAAATGTCTTTGTATAGGAAGATAGATGCACGCAGAAAATCTACTGTATATTGGCATTTTGAATGGAGATCTAAAAAAACTGAGAATCTGTAAGGGATGTTTTGGAGATGGTGAGGTCTAAATGCTATGAAGGTATGAGTTACCTAAATCCTCATAGGTTTTTGACATTGAACTTAAGATAAGGCATTTGAGTCAGTGTCAAACAAAATTCTGTCTCATCAAATGGTATTCAACTAAGTTCAGCTGTAGTTACTGAAGTAACTGTGTTTCAGATGATTGGAGAAGTGGCACTTTCAAGTGGAAAGTTGAATTTAATTCTTATTCTTCTGGATGTAAACCAATGTGTAGATATAAAAGGTGAAAAAGAACTACTGAATAAGAATGGTTAAAAGTTCTTCTCATCTTTCTATCTAGCAAACTTAAGCCAGGCTGAGAATGATTGTGTTTGCAGCCCAGATAAAGTCAGCTAGAGACTATCTGTATTGCACTGACAGCAATGTAGAGATACATAAGCCAGCTAGAATACCAGCCTGGCTGTGGCAGCTCAGCGTTCATCAAGTGCTAAACAACTTACTTCCTGGCGGGGCAGTGACATTTCTATAGCCATATTGTCTAGCTCATGGTAGGTTAACAGATTCCTGAGATAATATAGTGAAAGGCTCATATCTACTAAAACTGTCCTACATGTGGAGTTACCACTTTTTGCAAAGAGCTTGTAATGTACTTTGAGCATTACAAGAAGGATTAACATACGTTCCAGTGTTCTCAGAATTGTATTTCAGCCCTGTCCTTAAAATTAGCGTCCTCCCTTTAAAATGATTTAACCATCCAAGTCCAACACAACTGCTATAGACTCAATGAGCCTGATCCTCCAGACTTTATGTTGTTGAAGACCTTGCCTTCCTTCATGTCTCCTCTATTCTCTGTCTCTATTAGTGAGATTTTTAGTTCTTCTGTATGTATAACTTTGCTATAAGATTGTCAAGATCATGTATAACTTAAGTGATATTCATTCTTTTCCAGTTTGTGTTTTCCTAATTTTTTTTTTTTCTACGGAAGCACAAACTTACCTTTAGTAAACGTATGCCACTTATAATGGAACCCATGAAAGTAGTCCATGGACATGGAAGATTTCTGTGGTCAATGAAACTCGTTAATTTGAGCCAAGGAATGCTGTTCCATGTACTAATGTGTGTTTTGGGGGGAAGACTCATTGTTTAACCATTCAAAGATTTCCGCACAGTTGCACGTTTTTAGGACTTGGGGCTTCAGATTCATAATGTTATCATTTCCTCCTCAAGATATTCACTTCCACTGACAGAATTAAGTATGCTCCTGCTTATATTAACTCTCACATTAACAAATCACTAAATATTTTCAGGTATTTTAAGCTTGTGCAAAAAATTAGGGCCATCTTCAGAATTGTTTCTTATTCAAATTGTGTCAGAAGGATGTCTGTGATAACAATGCAAAGCATGTTGTACCATCATACGCCGACTCTTCCACCATTCTTAAGATACAATTTCCATTTTCTGGAGTGGTCTATTGGCCCTCAAAGCAACAGGCCAAACTCTCTGACACTTATTAAGTGGGGGTGGTTTTTAGTTTGAGATAAATATTAGCCCATTGTCTGAGTTCACGTTGATCCTCCAGAACCCAGAGATGACATGAATTTGTAATCCTTGTATTTTTTACTAATAGTTACAAAGGCAGAACTGTGAAGCACTCCTCATGTGCTGGTAGCTTTATCTTTCTTTCCAATTAATTTTGATGCAGGAGCATTTGTTTTTAATATTCTAAACTTACTTTAGGTGACTCTTTTTCCAAGCATATTTGGAAAAGATGAACTGTCACGCTATATAAAAGCGTGAACTGCACAGCAGGTATGGGGTTCTTGGGAGGGAAAGGCTGTTTAGCCACTTGTGCTCATCTCTGTAACAGAAATCAAGGCTTTTCCACAGCTATCCAACATAATGTGTTAAAGGCAGTCTTCCTTTATGTTGTTGAGGAAGAACATGGTTTTGAGTTAGCAAAAATGAGAAACAGCTAACTTTTATGACTTTTAATAATGTATTGCTTTTTGTACTTGTCTTCACTGTGGCAACCTTCTGGAGAGTTAGATCAGTTTTCATTCCTACAGAGCAAAGTAAGAAAATAAGTTTAGGTTACCATGGTAGCTAGTGCACTTAATCTAACTAGAGAAGGTAGGCATTTTGCAATTTTTCTTATTCTGCATCTGGGCTTCTGAATGCCAAAGAACAGATGACGGGCAAACAGGAGCTAACTCAAGCAGATGTCTACAGCGGGTTTTAACAACTGTCTTGTAAGAAAAGTTTTCTTTTTACCTAGTTTGTAGTGCTTTCTGTGGGCAATAGTATTAAATCCTACTGTAAGAGACTATTTTAAGTAAATATAATTGATTTTCCTCGTTTTATTTGTAAAAGTTCTTAAAAGTAATTATAAAATCAATTGAAGGTAAGCCGAATTTTGCTTACCTGGGGGCTAAATGACCATCATTTCAGGAATTGTGTTTGCATTAAATAAGACGGTTAACAACCACTTCCCCTGAAGTACACAGCTTCAACCCACAAAAGTCTTATCTCAGTTGCTAAGCAGTGCTGCGGCTTGTTCAGGCAAGGGTCCAGTGCCCTGTTATGAACTGTGGTGGGCTTCTTCAGCTTTCTATTGAAAATGGTGGCATCCGTGAGCAATACGCAGAACTCCCAGGGAGCACCTTGGTGCCCTTCTAGCAAAGGGAAAGTAAGAATGCCAAGGAATAAAAAGGGAACATATGATTGCAGTGATAGTCTGATTGCAAACTTGAACACAGTGCTTATTGTAGGTAAAAATTAATTTTCACAGAGTTCTTACTCCTCTTTGTAATACAGATGTGCCTGTGAAAATTAATTAAAATGTTTAGCTTATTAATCATATATAGTGTTTGTGCAATTCTGGAGAACAAGTGAAGATTATGGTAGTGATTTTTCCACTGAATTGTCTTGTTAACAGTCTGTGGTCAGACAGTATTAAAACTGTGGCTAAAACAGACATATTTCAGTGAGACACAGGCCAACTGTAAATTTTAAAGTAGTTGCTATACGAAGGCAGACAAGCATTTATCCCTTCCCTATCAGCCAGAGGATCTTCCATGCTGTGAGCAGCGCCTAGTCACATGTTCCTGAATGGCTATCTGTTCGCTCTGACCTTACACACAGCAAGAGAAAACAGATGTCTTATCATTTTGCCAAGTTTCTTGCTTGCAATTTAGGAACTGTTCCACACGCATAGGGAGGTTTTTGTTAATTTCTTTCAGATGATGGTAGAGCATTTTGCATTATGTAGGATTCCTGATCGCCACTTTTCTACAGAAATGAGCATTAGCAGTTGATTATTCCTATCCCTTTTATGAGAAATACTGTATCTTGTAGTCACCTTATTAAGGTAGTGCTGTAAGTGCTTTTTAGGAATAAGAAGTGCATTAATCTGCAAGAGCACTGTTCTGCATCTTTGTATTACTATGTTCTGCTAGAGAAGTTCTGGAGACGTGGCGAAAGGTGTTTGGTGAGAAAAGACTGCTAGAAACTTGCTGACGTGAATTGCTAAAAATAAGACTTCCTAGTTTCCTCGGTAATAAGGATACTTACAGTAGCCCACGAATTCCCTGACATTGCCCATAATCTGCAAATATTGAGCACTTTCAGTGTGTTTCAGAACCTGCTGCAGGTTCTGTTGACTGAGGAGACCCTGCATGAGATATGAAGACTCTCAAATTAAGCAGTTTTCCTAAATCGTGTAGAATTTAAAAAAAAAAAACTCAATGGTTCAGTGGTTTATATTTTAATGTTAGCTTGCTACCCTAGAGTAGGAAGCTTTCCACTGACTTTAGTAATTCTTTTTGGTCATTCCCATAAAATGGTACAAATAATTTAAAGAGATTTAAGATTTCTAAGGTGAAAGCAGCTTATATGATTTCATGGATTTTAAGCACAGGAAAAAACCCTACCTTTGAAAGCACTTAGAACGATTACAGTGTATAGGCAAGGTTTGAGCTGAGTTGTTACGTTTGCAGATATTTTTGCCAGTTTCACTTTTTTGCTGAATTCCAGAATAAAAAATAGAAACTTAGATATCAAAGGAATTATTTTCCTCTTCTGAAACAGAACTGTAATAACCATGTGAATTAAACTGTGGTGAGACACGTTTTGGTAAGGAAGAAAGTCACAGAACTTAATGTATTCAACCGCTGTTTGCCAGAGAGGCAGAGGGATGAGTTAAAAAGTTTGTCTCTCTCCTAAGTTCCTGAATTTTTAACTGTTTAACCATTTTCCATGCCAAAACCTTGTATAAAAGCGAACATCTGTTTGTATGGTGCCTTTTGTGTAAGACAGGATAAGATAGATGGGGAGTCCTAGTTGTGGTTGCCATTTGGAAGTCAGCTTGGAAATCCAGCGTGTTCTAAGAGGAAGGAAATGACTTGTTGCTTATGATCTCCCCAGACGTACCCAGATAGCTGTTTTAAGGTTTAGTAGTCTTGTAGACATGACAGAAGCTGCACGGTGACATAAGTAATTAACAGGAGGAGAGGAGGTGTTTTGCACATTAATAGGTATAATTTTTCTGCTGCCAAACCGTATAAAATTTCAAATACACTCTAGAAAGAGTTCAGTTGTGCTTTAGGTCTACCTCAACAGTATTATCTTAGTATTGTAAATGAGCTCTTTTGAGAACCAATGGCAGTCTTTTTTTTTTTTTTTCCTGCAAAGTGAAGAAGTGGATTAAATTAATCTATCCTGACCTAGTTGGACTCGATGATCCTTATGGGTCTCTTCCAACTTGAGATATTCTATGATTCTATGATCTGTCCTTATAGCTGAACTGCTGCTGCTCCCCAGGGCGGCTGTGGGTTTGCACATGCAGTGCAGATACAACCTTGGTGCGCTGTGGAATATTTGTTTGTTAGCATTTCAACTATTTTGTTCTGGGAGAATTACAGGTGAACGAAATTTCGTCTTGTATTCCAGGATTTCAGTGTGACATCCTCATCCGTTGGCCGCTTTTTTGCTCTTCCTCTCCCATGTCTGCCATCTTTACCAGTTCTAGCTATGGACATGCGTAGAAGTATCTTCAAACTCCCCTTTTCCCCCTGTGGTCAGTATGTCCCATCAAAGGATCAAAAGCAGAAATAACTGAATCTCTGGGAGTATACAGGCTGTAACAGACTGACATAGAGAAAGGGTTAGGAAAGCAGGAGGAAGCCCTTTCCAGTCACCCATACGGCACTCACCTGACCAAAACCCAATCTAGTTACTAATACAAAATACGGATCGTTTCATGGGCTGCAAGTCAAATTTTTCCATCACAAAATGTTTTCTGTTCAGAGAAAGCAATTTCCTTAGAACAGTTTCCTCAGATGCACTTTTTTTTTCTCCGTTCCTAAGGGATTTGCAATGTGGGTTAGTGGTAAAGTCGCTAATGCTCTTTCAAAGTTGAGCATTCCCTTCTCTAACAACGTTGTTACATGATTTTATGGCATGAAGTTTTCCCTGCTAGGTGGATAGGTACAAGAATCAAGCTTCACAGCGTGCATGGAGGAAGATCTTTGTGTGTTACATACAGTGAGTCGCAGTAGGTCTTTGCGTCCCTTTTGGCAAGGAAAGCTCATGATCTCTCACCCTGAATACACTGCCTGTATAATGCAAAAGTGTGGTAATCCCCTAGGCTGGAATAGGAGCCCGAGAGAAGGGGAATGGGATCTCCCCAGTTACTCGAATAAAACAGATTGCTCTGACATTCTGCAGTTGACTGAATTTCTTTCTCTATTAGGTGTTTCTGAATGTAAGCATTTCTCTTTTGCATGTAAATTACATTTTTATTAGTGTGAACAAAATAGGGCCTTTTTTATCTTTCCAAATACTGTTAGGCTTTTTAATGAGAACATTTTTATAATATAATTAAGACTTTCTGTTATTATAGAATAAAAACATTAGCAAATTAGATAAAAATATGCAAAGGGCCTGATTTTCCACCTTGTATACTGTTTTAGGTTATTTAGGGAAGGTTTAGGATATTTGTATGCAATACATTTTACAGCTTATAATAAAAAGTAAAAAATCCCAAATTTTTCCTTTCAAATGTTATTCGGAGTTTCAGGAAATTATGCTATAGCTACAAATGCAATTTTGTAATGCCCGTGGCTATAACCTCCTATAAAGCTTTTGCTAATAGTGTTCATTAAAGAAGGAAGTAAGCCTACATATCTCAAGGTGCAAAACAAAATTGGCTAGTACAATCTAAGTAACAAACTAATTCTAAAAACGTGAAAGCTGTCTTCATCTCACATCCTACCTGAGGAAATTTGAACTGCATGTCAAAGATGTAACTACTGTAACATAGGTTTTCCCTCATGGTTGAACGCTGCCCAGCAATGAATATTAATGTCAGCTCTGGCCTCTCAGTGCCTCTCATTTTCTTTTCTTCTCTTTCTGCTGATTTTTCTAATGTGAAAGAGAAGTCAGATATTCTAAGGTAATTTAAATCATGAACTTCTATGTGTACTGTATAGATGCAGTATTATTGGGGGGGGGGCGGGGGGGGGATATTTCCACTAGGTAACACAAGGAAAAACACACATGGTCGTCCAATGCCGTTTGTAATGGACTGTAAAGGGACTGGCTAGGATAACACTTGGGCACTTGGAAAAGTTTGTGTTTCGTAAGGTATGTGTAATTCCTAGCCACACTGAAATCCCAATCATATCAGTGGCATAGGCATGCAGATCAGGAGGATGTAATGGGAACACATTTCCCTTTTATAGGTCCTTTGATGCTGAAGTTTCTCAAAAACCTTTAGAGAAAACTTGAAAGCCTTTTCTAAATTAATGTGAGACGTGGGGTGAAAACGCAAACAGTGAAGGTCCATAAGCATAGATTTTACTTCTCCATTTTTAAGTTTCATTCGTTTTTGGAACATGAGAATTCATTTCTGTGCCTAAAAGGCACAACCTCCCCCTCAGCCCCCACTCCTTTTCTTTTTTGTCCTAGGGAAAACCAACCCCAACTGAGAGGTGATATCCAGGATAGCAAATTACTAAATTATGCAATATGCTACCAAAGGTACTGAGATGTTATTACTATAAGGGCAGCTTAAGGACAAATTGATGTCTAATCTGCATAAGAAGGTATCACCACCCGTACAGGTATAATCACTTTAATAAACGCTTTAATTCCAGTAGGAAAGTGTTGTGGTTTTGTTTTTTTGTTTTCTGGTTTGATTCAAGCTTCCCTGTAAGTCAGTTAGCCCTCCTGTACAAAATGAAAATGCGGTGAGGACTATGCCAACAAAATTGTATTTGTTTCAGATCATATCATTCCTAATGCCAAAACAGTTCTACTGAATACAATGCATTCTGCAGAGACTTTAGATCTATACAGGGAGGCACAATGATGACATCAAGGTTTTGAACAGCTGTAAGGGCCAAGTCATATAGATCTGTGTAGATTAAGAATGTATTTCATCACGGAGCATGGCCAGCAATTAGCAGTATGAGAGGGATGCAAGAGATGCTCCCTAACCACAACTGGAGAATCTGTAGACAAACACTGGAAACGATCAATTTCAACAAAAATGTTTCTTTGATTGAGATGGAATTTTGTGGTACATACATAGATCACACAAAGTAGATAGCCCAAGGTTAGGGGAATGACAAAGACGTGACTACATTTGTCTCCTCCTAATTGCTCATCTCCTGGCTGCCCTCCTCTGTCATTTTGTCTGTTTCTAGAGAAAGTTTTTGGAAGACTTTTGTGTTGTCTGAATGCGTAATGTAAAAGTTTGATGAAAACTCAAAAACATGCATGTGTGGGAGAAGAAGACAGTATCCCACTCACTTCTGTGTGTATCAGCCTATTCTGGTAATATTTTGGCAATGTACACACTCTTAAATGCATTGTCTCCTCTTTTCCCCATATTATTTTCAAATTGTCATTCCAATCTTTTTAATTTACATCTGGCTTTTTTTAGCTCTTTCCACCAGTCTTGTATTTCCTTGTCTGCTAATTTCTTTCCTTTATCTTGTTTTTGCCTTTTTTTTTTTCTTTCAGAAAAATCTGAAACATGAAGTTGTAATACGGGCTATAAACTGGTCAATTATTCACCTTTATCTTCACTTAAAAATGTCGTTGTCAGCAGTAAGAGGAGGAGGAGGGCTTTTCTCAGGAATGCTGTATACAGTGACAGAAGATGGAGGTCACTAATGCTAGGGAAGAGCAGCCTTTAGAAAGGGGCCTGAGAAGTAAAAATCTGTACCAGTAGTTATATGTAATGGTTGTTATATTTTATATTCAAAATGTCTTTCTAGTGGCAATAACAATTGTTTTTAATTCTCTTTCAGCAACAAGAACAAGATCCGACTAACTTATACATTTCCAATTTGCCGCTTTCAATGGATGAGCAGGAGCTTGACAACATGCTTAAACCGTTTGGGCAGGTTATCTCTACGAGGATACTGCGGGACTCGAGTGGGACAAGCCGTGGTGTTGGCTTTGCAAGGTACTTCAGTGGCGTTAGCCATGCTGGCAGCTTTTTTCCTTTTTCTAATTAAAAAGGCAGGAATAGGAGGAAAAGGCAGAAATTGTTGAAAATGATCAAGCTTTTGAAGAAAAGGGACATCTAGATGGAGATACCAGCAGGGTTTTGTTAATTCTTCCTTTGGTAAAGCAAATATGGCTGTCTCTCATCTCACTTAGATGGCTAAATCTCAATCTATTGCTCTTATTGGACAACTATCTAGAATACGAGTTCACTCTCCACTGCTTCCTCCTCTTCTCTGTACTTCTTTTTTCTCCTCGATCCCTGAACCAGTAAGCAAGAGTTACACAATGCTTCACAGAACCTTCTGTGACATTTCTGGCTTTTGAGGCTTTTGAGACAGGAGACCGCAAGGAAGAACCCCTCCTCCCCGGGGCCCCCCCCCCCCCCCTTTTTTTTTTTTTTTCCTTTCTTTTTCTTCATTAGTTGCTCTGAGAAAACCGACTCATCATTGCCCTTTGAACGTCAACCCTTTGAATTTTCTGGCTAATTAACATGTTGTCATCTGGGAAAGAAAATATTTTTATTCACTTACAGTAAATCTCACCTTAAAATACTTGACAGCTTGGTCAAATATCTCTCCCAAATCAACAAGAACAAATATTTTCCATAAGGTAGTAGATACCTCCCAAATATTCTCTCCATGTGAGTCTACTTTTCCTCTAGTTAATTCAGTGATTTGTTCTGGGGTCTCTTCATCAAAGCCTTTTCTGTGCCTTTCTCATATTTTTCTGTCTCTCATTAAGTCCTGCTTTAAACCTAGTATGGCAATCAAAATTTGGAGGCTTTAGATTAGAGATTTCTATCATCAAAAATAGGGGCATGCTTTGAGCAAAGAATTGTTGAATCTCAAAATATGTTGTAAAATCTCTGTCAAGAGTTAAATTCCAGTAATTCAGATGTTCAGCCAATATTGCAATAGCTCTGTATTTGAACAAATAGCAGAATCTAAAATTAGTGCACAGAAAAGAACTGAACAAATTATATCTCCTGATGAAGCCAAAATTTTTAGGGGTTGGTTTCCCTGTGAGTTGGCTATGGGTAGTTCACAGCACTGTGATTTTTTTTTTTTATTTTATTTTTTTTACCCCCCAATTTATTTGCTTGGCAGACTATCCAGTTTCAAGAAGATACAACAAAGGAACAAAATCTGAAACAATGGGATGATATGCCTTTATTTAAGAGTGCAAAACCAGCAAGTTTGGTTTCTACCAAAATTTCTTCCTGTCCCCTTTAAATAAATCAATAAGTATTTGTAATATTTTTGGTGTAAATTTAATTGGGCATTTTTATTTCATTCATATAGTTGTATTTTTTTCATATAAGCATATGCATAAGTATTTGAGTGTGAACTCCATACAAGTATACACAGAATGTGTATGTGTTTTTGGATGATGTACAAAGCAATATATATCCAAAAGTTATATTTACTAATTTTGAAAAATACTGATACTTGCTTAAATGCAGCTTTCACTTTTTGGTACTATGAAGGGCAGAATCCAGTAACACCCACACTAAAATTCAGTAGGCATTACGAATTTATTCAGTCTTTTCTCCCTAAACTTGCTTACCAACTCTACCTTGAATCAGTGGTATTTTAGGAATTCTTTTATTCTAATATAGCCGGAAGAGTTTTAGAATTGTATATAAAAGTCCAAAAGACTTGTGTGTATCCAAAACCTCGCTTGTATTGAAGACATTAAAAGAGATTAGTTTTAAAGTAAGTATTTTCTCCATAGGTTCTGTATTATACATTATACGTTTTATATATATACATAAACGTGAAGTTGTTTTTATATATGTATCTTTTTTATTCACATATGTATATTATACATAGTTTATAGAATAAGCTGTTGCTGTCATATCTAATCAGAATTTCTCCCCTTCTGCAAGGTAGGTATTGGAATATTTTTGGATAAATATTAGTTAAAGTTAAAATTGTCCAAGAAACATGTAGACATTAAATAAAGATTTTAATTTCTTGCCTTTGGGAGCATTTTACTAGGCTAATAGGGGGTAATATATTTTATCAAGTCCAGACTTGAGTCTGAAACTAAATTATATTGTTTGTTTCATGTGAGACAAAAAAAATTAGATTTCTTTGATGCAGATCCAACAATCCAGAACTTCTGAAAATTCTCTAGAAGCTATTTTTGAAACCATGAAGAAAACGTCTTGTTCAGTCTGGCATTTTGTTAATTTTGCTTGTTGTCTGTATTTTGTCGGCCTGCGCAGAAAGGATATCAGAATTAAAAAGGTGCCAAGACTTAGTAATTTTTAGTACTGCTTCCTTGCTGCTGAGGCCATTGGCCTAATTTGGATCTGAATTACAGAACTTAATGAAGAAATAAAAAGAAAATCTCTGTTCAACATTATCCAAATATCATCTTGCAGACAGCTGCAAAATATATTCTTCTTTTAAAATAAATTTTGTTATACTTGCATGTCTTGGTCATCCGTTGCAACTTAGTCCAAGCTGGCAGTTAGGACCAACACATCTACATTGCAATACAGGGATGTAGCTGCAACCTATGGAGCCACTCCCAGACTAGCACTAGCTCACCAGTGGTCCACCCAGTCTATTAAGTCTAGTTTTGACAACATAAGTGCACAAACCTGTTCAGGATGCTGGAGAAATTCTCAATAGCTGTCACAGCTATTCTGTTACTGGTTTCTGTTTTGAAGGTAACTTGGAGACAGTTAAATAAGAGACGGGTACATCGTTTAGTTGGGATGATACATATAAGCTAAAAGCTGCAAAGGCAGTTTGGGTCACGTGGTCAGGCATGTTTATATTTGAGTTTATTACTCTTAAACTTCAGAATCCTCTACCAAAAGTGGCATTAACATTTGTTATGTCTGTCATGGACACTAAGGATTCAGTTATGAGTGATTGTGGATCAGTCTTTCTGCTTCCTTCAAGACAGCATAGGTACTTTGTACTATAGCTGTTCAAGTTATGTTCTGTCTAATTTCTAAGTAAATAAGGGTATTGTATTTGCAGTTTGGCACTGACTTTGGCCTCAGAATGCATAAATGTTAACTGAGTTTAGTTTTACCTTTCTGAAGTTGTGTGTTCTTAGAAAACATCCTCTGTATTGCTCACACATGGGGAAGCAAGCCACAAAAGTGAAGCAAGAAAAAGCAAGAAATATGCTCAAAAAAATCACAAACATGGGAATCTGGATGAGTGTTTAATTTATGTAAATTATTCTTTATTTTCTTAGAATGGAGTCAACAGAAAAATGTGAAGCAGTGATTGCTCATTTTAATGGAAAATTCATAAAGACACCAGCAGGAGTTTCTGGTATGTTACATATATTTCTAACAAGATTATGAATGGGTTACTGCTGACATAGTGGAAGCCTGTTACGCTGATTGTTGTATCTGGCTTCTCATTCAGAGGCAGGCTTATTAAAATTAAACTGTGTCTTGTTGGACGACTGTAATACTTGCTCACTTGGAACACAGTATATCACTTTTCTACTGTAAACCTTTTCTAGGAATCTAGTAGTGTTCTCTCCTAGCAGATAGACAAGCAGCTAAGATGCCTTAAGCCAGCTATGCACAAATTTACATCCCACATAATCCCAGTTGAAGTCAGGAGAGAAGCATGTGTTGTGTGCGTATCAGAACAGAATTTGGCTGATTGTCCATGGACAATTTTTTTAAGAGAGGCAAAAAATGGACTACTTTTGCCATCTGTTGGTGATTTTTTCAAAGTAATTTTCAAAAAAATATTTGATTAGAAAAAAATAGATTCTGCAGCAGTGCCTTAATGCCAGGCACTTTTATTCATTGGGGAGCTGTGACTCTCAAGTCAAAGTAGGCTTTGAGGTTCTTCAGGAAGATGGAAGGAGGTCAACGAAGAATGCTACTTCTAGAAATATTGTGCAAGGCAAAATGCAGAGAAGCTACATAGTGCAATTTTGTTGTCACACCAAGTTCCTCATCAGTTTGCCTGCTTTGTCAGCACTGTTTCTAAGAGACAAAATGTATATTCCATAAACACTTAAAAATGAGGAAAGGAAATTCAGAGAAGCAGAGTAAAATAGAAAGAAAAGAGGACAGTAAAGGAGGAAAGAATACATGCCTGACATTCCAGGCAGCTTTCGGTAGCCATTTTATTGAGAATCCCAAGTGGGAGTTTTACAAATTACATTGTTGATGTGGTTGCCGAAGCCACCTTTATGCTGCTGGTGAAATGTTCTCCGCAGCCAGACCCTGACACCGAGGAGGAGGAAAGCAGTCCTCGGCAGGCAGACAAGAATGTGGCTTGTTTAGTAAAACTACATATATGCCTCATCCCTGAAAGATTACTCCAGTTTGAGGCAGTCTGTGCTGCGGTAGGGATGGAAAGCTGCTTCAGAGCACAGGAAACCACTCCCTTCACCAACACTAATATAACGCAGGGTTTTGACTTCCCTGGCTTGGCTTTTGCAGACCCTTTGCATTGGGATTGATTGCCAAGATTATTTAGTTAAAACTTTGTTATACATAAGGGCTGTAACATTTACTTTTCTATTTCATATATTTAGCAATCTGTGTTTTACGAGATGGAAAATCCCTTTAGGGGCAAGGAGGTCATGGAACGATTTTCTCTGAATGCTGACTGTGCTCTGATCCACCCTCCATGATTAGTTTTATAGTGTTGCTATGGCTTGGACATAATTAAGAGTAAAAAGTATGGGGAAATCAAGAGTTCAGGTTAACATATAGGGGTTTCTATTCAATTAGAGCCAGTAAAAAAACTGTAACAGAACTTCCTATGAGTGCTTTTTAGTTTGCTCATTTTTATTTTCACTTGCATTATCCTGTTCTCAATGAATGAGCCGTCAAGCATGTCATTGCTAATCATGCTCTGTCTCTGGTGGGCCGTTGCTGAAGCTGGAGTTGCACCCTTATATGATCAGGTTCAACCAGGTAGAAATCAAAAGTTGCTGCACAGAATTGTAAGAACAATTTCTACAGTGTGGAGGAAAACATTTACCAGAAAAGTGTGATTAATTAGGGACAAGAAATTTGCAAAGAACTGGCAGTTATCAGAAAGGGGTCTCAAGATGTAATCCACCTCACGAACTTTAACTTCTAATGCTTACTTGGGAAAGTAGTTGTCTAGGCTCTCTGTCTAAAATAGGTAAAGAAGCACACACCTCCAGACACTGACGTATCTTTGCTGTCAGATGTCTTTGCAGTTACAAAGAGTGCCTAGATGAGTCGCTCAGAAATAGGTAACTCTAAATGTCTGAAAGTCAGTTAAGTGAGATGAGTCACACCCTCCATGACACTGAAAAATGTGACAGATAAGTAGGTGCATCAGGGAGTCGTGAGAACCTTCATTAAAGACTCTCAGTTTTGTTGTATGGGGTACGGCCCCAACTCTACTTTTCCATGCCGGTGCTGTGAAGTTGTATGGCTCCTTGGAAAGGTTTTCATGGAGTTCAAATTCTTCCGGGAGTTCCTCACCACATAGCAAGCATGTGTCCAATAATGCAATCTTATTAGAGGGTGCAGCTTATACATAGTAATATGCTGCAGTCTGCCAAAAAGTGGGGCAGAGTCATGGGGCAACTGTGGGGCAGATGGTCTTGGACTACCTGCCCAGGGAAAAGTGGATGTAGCAGGAAAGCTCTTGGACAAAACAAAGGTTGGGAAAATGTTCTGAAATAGATTAGCATCCTTCAGGGTTATAAAGGAGCAAGTTCAAATACATGCAAAATAAAATCGTAGAACTGGAACTATGTTTAAATTAAAACATTGTGTCCTAGAAACTTGGCTAAAATCAGCAAAGGGAGCTGGCTATAAAAACACCGTTATCAGGATGAGGAGGGTAGGAGAGACAGGCCTGTAATGAAATAGGTGTGGGAGGAAGAACATCTGTTCAACAAAAACATGCTTTCATAATGCAGCTTTGTTGTTTTAACTAAGTTTGGGTTTAAATGGAAGAATGGGTTAAAAACAGTTATAGGAAGCATAGGTGAAACCTCCTCTGGAGCAAGAGAAGACAGAACAGAAAAACCTCTATGAATGTGAGAGGGCCAAGGGTAGCACAGGGCGGTCACAAAAGCATCGACTGTAGAATTGAGTGACAGGGCATTGATGATACTGAGCAAGTTAAAGCCAGATGCAACAAGCTATTCAGGCTTTATTACTCTCCTCCATATTAGCTTAATGAAATACATTCAATATTTAGTGTGTCCTTGTTTGTTTTCAGTCAGGAAGAAGGAAGGTTAGCTCAGAGAGCAATTTCAAATGCACTGCAAGTTGGTATAATCCTAAAACTCCTAGGAGTGGTGTATTAGTTTCACCATTTGTTCTAGCTGGGGTTTGTACTTCAGTTATGTAAGTTATCGTAATAGTTTGTCCTGTTTTATGGACTATGACTTTCTGTCCATTTCTCTGAGGACTTTGATTTTTGTATTTCATTCTCTTCTCAGCTGTATGTTTGTTAAATGATTGCCATAATCTTGAAATAACTTTTGCATTTAGTTCTACTTTCCTCTTTAAAGAATTATTGTTTTCAGTGAATAATGTGATATTTAAAGCTTTTCTATTCTCCTGTGAAATGTGAACCTCATGACGTGAATTGGAAGCAACAGAGATTAGACTAGTATAAGGAGCCAGGACACAAGAGATGAGTAGTGAGGACAGAGCAGCATACTTAGCCTCCTGCCCCTAAAGATGATATCTAATGTTCGCTATCTTTTTGTCTTGTGTTGGACCCGTAACAGTTGTAGAAATGCTGGGCAAAATCATGAAAGGCATCTCCTCCCTATCACAGCAGCATGTAGCTGCATGATGATACATGAGAATAATCCATGAACCACATTCTGAAAACCACTGCTAAAGGGTATCAAGAGGTCACAGTGCTGGTGTTACTCCTGATTGTCACACTGAAGGCAGAGGAACCAAGATTTACCCATTAGATCAAAGATTAGAAGCTTTTACTGCTCTAATTCTCATAGTTTGTAATTACTGCTTAGCTTTAGGAAGTAGCATTGGAATAGAAAAGAAAAATACTACTTAAACCCACTCAAAATATACTCCTGTGACAAACTATTAAACCCTTTGTAAATTATTAAAGAAACGTAACGCTGAGCACTGTGTTTAAGTGAAGATTAGGATGGTGAAGAGTATATATTTTGTTTCTCTTCAAACATATAAAGCTACTGAGGTCTTGGGAATTAAAAACTTCTTTTTTAATTCCCACAGCTTTTGGCAAAAGTTTGTAGCTTTACAGGCTTGCTCTATCATTAAAGTGATGTTTTAATGTCGGAATTCATTAGTCCCATATGCTTTGTCACTAGAAAATAAGCAATGGAAGTCACTAAAAGATACAGTTTAATTGAAAACTGATTAAAAGAATAGTATTTTAAAACTATTTTGTTGTATTATTTAATATCTGAAAGCAGGGTTTATTGAAAAGTTGATAAAATTAGCCATGTAAAGTCAAGGGTGTAAACACAAAGTCCAATATAAGAACATCAATTTTGTTCTTGCATTTGTAGTATCACCTGGTACGTATTTGGGTAGACACTGAACAAACGAAGACTGAATTCTAATGTACACATGTGCACAACATGTGTACGACAAGGAAGTATTTACTCTCTGGACTAATATTGCATTCACATCTTTCTTCTGTAAAAACATTAGCCCTAGAGGAAGGTGATTCAGGGCAGGAGGAAATGGTCAGCACTTTTCACAGCCGGGTTTTAAAGCACTGACCTGCTGTTAAAGCACAGGAAAGCTCATGGTTACAGAATGCCTCCGTGGCAGCAGCTCAACAGACAGCTCCAAACCATTGAGAGTTTCTGTTGGTTTTCATTAAGTGTTAGAGTGGGCGTTTTAAACATGGTGTCATAGCTGCAGAAGCATAAATCCATTGTAAGTCGTAGCCTTTTACATCAGCTATCTCTTAGCTGTGAATGCAACTCTGAATACACTATGCCTCTCTGTCTTGCACATGCAGAGAAGTTACTGAATGATTAATGGTCCCCTTCATCACTGGGCATGCACTTCCCAACAATAAAACAATAAAAATGACTCTCCCTTCCTTCCTGGACCACAAAAAAGATTGCTTGGCTGGTCTGTAGGGCTTGTTGGAGTTTTTTGTTTATATATGTATCTATTATGTACCTGTTTGTATGTGCAAGAGAGAGAATATCTTATGTATTTGTGAAAAATATGAGGAAAGGTAAGTTGAAGAAATAAATTTCAGATTTAATTTTGAAGAGAGTAAGGGCTATGTTTATTCTTCGGTTGGAGGGGGATCAGTAGGTCATACTTGGCTCCCTTGAAGGCTTATCTCCTCCTTGTGACCCTCCCTCTGATGACCATCAGCCATTGTGTTCTTGAAGCAATGAACGCAGTAGTACTGAGGTCACGTGTATGGAAAAGCAGCCAAAAATTGCAGTTAGGCTTTCAATTGCAGCAGTCCCCACTATCAGCGTTCGGATCTCAAACTGGAATCAGGCAAGGCAAATGCTATAAAGCCTTCTCACAGCAGTTCGTGGTATTAAATAGACAGTCTGCTTCATTTTTTTTAACGTGAGTTGGAGCTTTGACAGCATTTGGCTTCATTTATGGACACAGTGAGGAGCAAGAGACGCTGGAAGGTCAGAAAAACAAGGGTTCCCATGACCAGATCTGTGTTCAGTAAGGTGGAACACCAACTTCTGGCAAATCACAAATTAATGCCTTTTAATTGTTTTTTTTTTCATTGCTGTAGGTTTTGGATATTACATATGCAAAATCCAATACATGTGGATAATTCATCTTCCATTTTTTCTTCATCTTTAAATTTATCAGGAGGGTGTTTCCAGTGCACCACAGAAGATGTTTCATTGTTTAAAATTTAGCTGTTTTCAGTTATCTACTGACACAAAAAATTATATTTATTCTTAAAATAGATTTTTATGAATATTTTATTCAAACAGTTGGACAGGTTTACTCTGACTTTTTAAAAAAAGATCTTTATCTTGCGACTATGGGAAATGTAAGCACAAATAACGCTTTCAGAAAAGTTTTGTACAATTCACTATGGAGATTTTTAATGAAAGTATAATGCAGCTTTAAATAAAGTATTTGCTACCTGTGAGTGCTATAATACAGAATCACAGGGCTAGAAACCTTAAGGTATTTTCTGATGTCTTTATAAGCCGTTCTCATGCCAGTTTCATTTGACTTCATCCAAAAATTTATAGTGTGTGTTTTGGAAGTCACACATCCTTCCCACAGTACTAGATGGTTTGAAATAATTTATAAGTAGCCAGAGATATTCAACTTGGGAAAGAGCTTTTTTTCATTTAAGGCAGTTAACTTCAGTATTTGGATCTCAGCTCTCCCTTTCTTATGGATTTTTTTTTTTTTCCTCACTGTGTAAAATCAGAGTCAAACTAATTTCAGACCAGAACCTGACAATTTTACCCATATTGAGTACCATCTTCTGAGATTAACTCCTCTTATTTCAATAGAACTGTATGTGGATTAAAATGCTGCGTGATATGACCAAGGTTATTGGGATATAGCTTTTTATAGAGTAACATCAAATTATTGATCAGCATATTGATATAGTACCTTTTTGCCCCAGATATGCTGAGACAGAAGTTTTTTCTCATGATAGAAGACCCCAAAGCAAAACTCAATTCTGGGAATGCCAAAAACCCCCTCAGAAATGCAAGATTTTGAAGACACTGTTCTCCAGTTTCTGTCTCCTACTTCAGGGTTTCTATTAATTTCCTTGTGCATTTCCTCCGCTGTCCATAGGCCTCCAATAGTTTTTCCAGTGTCATTAGCCTCACCTTTCCCTGGTTTATTTTATCATTATAGGATTTTAATTACAGTTTTTTGTAAGATAATACATTTTAAATTAATTCAGTTGTCATGTTTAGTACTAAAGTCTGACTTTCTGATATCAAAGTTATTTGAGTGCTGAATAACAGCGCATGGGTAGGAGAGGTACAAGTCTCTGATGGATGTGTGGTCCGTGTTGGAGATGAGACGGGGAACCATATACCAGTTCCGTCTCCCAGTCCATCCATCTTTTATAGAGAAGGCTGTCAAAAAATGTATCACGTAGGAAGCAGATATTTTCCCAGTAGAACCAGAGCTGGTGTTTTAGGTATGCCATCTAAAGCCAGGGGTGACTTGGCCATTAGCGTTAGTTTTGTGCCAATGGTTTAAAAGTCAGGCTCTTTGCCAGGTAATAAGTCTCTGAGGTTTTCAATACCAATCATCTTTTGTAAACGCAGACAGAGTGAAGAGCACATCAGCACTGGCCACGGTTCTACTAATAGATTTTGTTGCATGATATAGATATGCTAAAATTTTTCTTGGGGTTGGTTTTTTGCGGGTGGCCCTCCCACCCTATGCGTTTACTCTACATTTGGAAACTTGCATGTTTTCAGATCCAGCCATGTCTCATGCAGGTGTTTCCAAACAGCAAACGGCTGGAGGAGTGTCATGGTAAAGCTTAGACAGCTCATGTGTCAGGAATTATTGGCAGAGAAGTGTTCACATCCAAGTCATAACAGTGCTTCCACCCTGTGATTAGGGAGGGTGTGGTGTGATGTAGCAGAGCTGGGCTTCAGCCACAGGTACTCAGAAACTATTACAGTTTAAGCTAGTAATAGGGAAAGAATACTATGCAAACTTTTCTTTTTCATTGCTTGAATTTTGACATTAGAAATTGAAGTCATGGTCAGGATTATGTTATGCAAAAAAAAAAAAAAAGTACAGCGATACCATTTCATGACAGTATGCAAAGAACAAGGTAAAAGAAAAATCTTGAAGAATTTCTTGTTGCATTGTGTGCTCTTTATAGAGCAGAGATAAAAATGGAATGGGCAGTTGTAGCATTTTTTGTGCAAGGTGGCAGGAGATAAAGGTGCCCACTCCACCCTGCTGGTTAGAGTAAGTGGAGGTACTGTGCCAGCTCTTCTGGCTGTTCTGGATGAGCAGAGCAGTTTATGTTTTGGGATGTTACTGAAACCTCCAAGGAGTGAGGGGAATAATTTTAAAGGCCTTTGGCCAGATTTATTCTCCGCCCTCCTTAGATGTACCTCCTAAGAGGCAAAGCTCAGAATTCAGATGGCATTTCTCATTCATCCTCAGACCAACAGACACATACTCAGAATACACAGACCATGATTCTTTCCAACAGGTTTTAGAGCAGTAGTTTAAATCAAATATATAAGGCATTCCAGATGCTCTATTTGTTTGTGGAAGCTATCTTTGTGCTATGCAGAACAATTGCTGATGCTGTAGTATGAATCCATGTTATTTAACTGTCGTATTGGGAATATAGCTTAAAAATAATACCTCATTTGGAGCGCTGAACAGCTGTGTATGAATGCTACTTCAACTAATATTGCTTTCTTCTCAGTTCCTGCAGAACCTTTATTGTGCAAGTTTGCCGATGGAGGACAGAAAAAGAGACAGAATCAGAATAAATATATACAGAATGGAAGAGCATGGCACAGAGAAGGCGAGGTGAGACTTGTAAGTCCTCCCTTCAAGCTTTAGTGTGGGTGTACAATAATGAACATTTATGAAAATGATAGGCATTGAGACTTCTTGGCTTGGCTCTTTGGCATATTAAAAATGTGCAAGCAACTCTTACCTGACAGTTTGCAACTCTATAAAATACTTAACTGTATCTTAAGAGGAAAAAAGGCAAAATGTGAAACACTAAATTCTACCTCATTGAAGTGACCAATAAAATCTCCTTCAACTTGGTCAGGAATATGCCTGAGATATTTCTCATATTATAAAACTACCTGAAACATAACTTTATTTACATGTAGTAAATAATCCTTTGATTTATGCAGCACTGAAATGCACATCACTTTCATGAGATTAAAATAGTATACCAATGCAGTGCACCATTATTTTTTTTAGTCACAGCTTTTTTTAATCTTTAATGTTCAAGATAATAGTTTCATAGGCTTACTGTGGTTAGCCAGTCTAGACACCTCAATTTATATGAGACAAGAAAATTCAAATGTGTCTTCTGAAAAACAGCACTCCCCATTCATTCATATCGTTAATATATTGTAGGCAATACCCTAACATAATCACCTTCATGCCCTGCCTCTCAAACACACATGTGTTCTCTTAGCCAGGTATTTCATAGATTGCATTTTGTTCCTCATTCTGGGAAGCTGAAATTTGTATTCATAGCCAATATCGCTGACACTCTTCACTATATAACTACTTCTGTCAATTAACCTTTCCCTAACTTAGAGTAATAAACTTTTTCAATACAAATTTTCAGTTAAAAATAATACAACTAAAGAAGGAGTAAGAGAAATAATTTACAATCAAGATGAATTTTGTCAACTCTTTCTTTCCACTTTTTTTTTTTTTTTTTTTTTAAGGCCGGAATGACACTCACATACGATCCAACCACAGCTGCTTTACAAAATGGGTATGTTAAATAATGGCACACTAAGAAAAAAACAGTTTGCATTATGAAAGATGCACAGACCTGGCATTTAATAAATATTTCTGCATTTTCTAGATTTTATCCATCACCCTACAGTATTACAGCAAACAGAATGATCACTCAGACATCTATTACGCCATATATTGCTTCTCCAGTTTCCACATACCAGGTTTGTATTTAGAACTTAGTAGCTGAAATGGTTCATCGGAGCTTATGTTTATTTATCAATTGCTACATCTGGTTTTATGAATTCTCCAATAATGCTTCATTTTAAGGAAGTGGCCTCTTCATGCTGTACAGCATGAAAATGAAGGCCTTAAAAACTAAAAGTGTATTTGTTTCAGTAAGCATGGCAATTTAATGAGATACGTGGTGTCTTGCAAAACAAAGTCTCTAACTTATGCTGATGGCTAAGGTATTTGTAGCCACTTCTGCATTTCATGTATGATTTTTCATTTTCTCTCGGTCAAGTTCTTTTAATGTCAATTAATATATCTTTAAAATAATTATTCTTTATTTAAAACCCTCTTGATTTAGTTCAATTCTATTTCAGGGATATTTCTCCATGCTTTTTGAACTTTTCTCCAGGTTGTTTCAGTGCAAAAAAAAAAAAAGCCCAACAATAATGTGTTAGGTAGTTGTACTAAGAAGGGTACAGAAACTTGCTTGACATTAGAGAAGGAAATTTGAAGAAGGGTTCAAATTGCATTATAATTCAAATTCAGTGTTTTCATGTTAGGAGTAAAGCATTTAATAGTCTAGAACTGTGTTTCTAAACAAAAAGTTACTTTATTTTGAACAATAAATTAAAACATTAATCATGTACATTTTTTGTTCTTAGAGCCCAGTCCAAAGCTTCCTGAAAAGGAATTTTGCTAGGTGTCATCTTGAGTCCCCAGTAATGGATATTGACAAACAATTCACCATGCTGAGAAGTTATATGGAACAGTTTTTGTACTTTGATATAAATCTCTTAGGAATGCTCAGTTTTAGGACATCGTACGTTTCAGTTTACAAACAACTTGCATTTAATGCAACTAGTATGGCAGTCTCGGATGTATGCTCTGTAATTATTACTTGAGACATGCCAATTATCCCAGTGTAAGCTAAATGATCAGCTATTTTGGCATTTTACTGTTTAACACATAGATGAAGTAAACATCAGTGATTCAGGTCATAAATAACCAAAACCAGTTAAATTTGGAGAATTCTTACTTCTGTATGTCAGGGGAAAGAGAAGAGGCTGTTTGCTTTTTAGTAAGAGAGACGTGCTGAGTTTTCTAGCTTACTATGGGTGAAAATGAATAGAGAAGGCTATGCAGAAGGCATATAGAAGGCTAACAGAGGCACTGTGGGCCATTTGGTCAGTATTCCCTTGCAGAAATTGCCCTGTACTCTCCCATTCCAGGCGAGAAGAATGAGGAAGAATTGTCTAATATTAGTTTGGAGCTCTAATGCCTTCTTGCACAAGCAAAGCGTTATGTAGGAGGTAAAACAGTGTACTCTGGGGTAAAGGGCAGCTGGATTAATTTTATATTAATTTCTGAGATGATTTACACAACACAATGTTTGCTCTTGGCAGACAGTGGTAGTACTGTATTTTTCAGTATATTGAATCATTCTGCTTTCTACACCAATACCTCAAAAATTACAGCAAGTTCTTACCCAGAAAGATATTCCAGTAGAATGGGCTGCTATTCTTTATTAAAATATAAATTATTTATCAATATAGGACTCTCAGATATTCAGATTCCAAGTAAAAGTTGGAAGTTGGCATGGAAATATACTTCTTAGGAATATAGTATCACTTTTCTGGGCTCCTTGAGATAGGCAGACCACAATACTGTATGTTTCCAGAAATGTTGTTCCCAGTATTTCAATATACATGGCATGGAGCTTAATTTATTGTGGATGGAGTTATTAACATCATTATGCTTAAAGTGCCACAGTAATAGGAATTGAAAATTAAATTGAAGTATTCTGTATTGGGGGGGAAGGAGGTTCTTGGCCAGAAGAGTTTCACAATTTGAGTATTAGTCACATCTTTATTACTGATCCCTTCTCACCGAAACCTGCAGCATTCTGTCATCTACACAACAGGACATATCACAAGAGCATGATTTATTTATTTTTTCTTTGGGGCATGGTATAACCTGTTCCGAGATTTATTCTTATTAAAGGTAAATAAATTTAAAACAGTTTTGGCTAGTGTTTGTTTCTGCAGCTCCTGTATACCCAAATGACAGTACTAAGCCAGTTACTATCATAGTATGAGTAGATTAGCCAAAGCTTTAGTCAGGCTGTACCAGTATTTTTGCCATTAAGCTTTTGCCTGAGGAAAGGGAAGGTTCAAGTGTTTTCAATTTTTGAACTCCTGTTTGCTCTTTTTCTGACTGAAAAAGAAAAAAAAAAAAATTACTCTGATTTGAAAGTCAGTACCAAAAGGAGGGAAGAAATATTTCCATCTTGCAGAAAATACCTCACCTGGATTTTTTCAAGACTGTTTGTCTACCTGTCCTGTTCACAGGACTCTGGGAATGATGGTAGAGGCATTTAAGGGGCTTTAAAAGTCTGCTAGCAGTGGTGAGTCAGTTCTGCATGTGCAGCGCAGGCCAGAGTCTTGCCTTGTCCTACACACCTACAGGAGGTGGAGAAGAAACGTTTCTATTCTTACCTGTAATATATCTTGCAGCACACTTTTTCAAAGAGCTGTTGCAACCAGCTCTTTTTAACTAAGATAACCATATAACCTATTAGTTTACCTTTTAATCTTTTTAGTTTACCTTGTCATGCAAAGTTAGGCATCTGTGGTGGGTTGACGCTGGCTGGATGCCAGGTGCCCACCAAGCCGCTCTATCACTGCCCTCCTCAGCTGGACAAGGGAGAGAAAATGTAATGAAAGGCTCGTGGGTTGAGATAAGGACAGGGAGAGATCTTTCACCAATTACCATCACAGGCAAAACAGACTCGACTTGGAGAAATTAGTTTATGATCAATCAAAATCAGAGTAGGATAATGAGAAAATATAAACTAACTCTTAAAACACCTTCCCCCCACCCCTCCCTTCTTCCTGGGCTCAACTTTACTCCCGAATTCTCTACCTCCTCCCCGCCAGTGGCACAGGGGGATGGGGAATGGGGGTTGCGGTCAGTTCATCACATGTTGTTTCCTTCCTCCTTGGGGTGAGGACTCCTCACACTCTTCCCCCGTTCCAGTGCAGGGTCCCTCCCACCAGAGACAGTTCTCCACGAACTGCTCCAGCATGGGTCCCCTGCAGAGTCACAAGTCCTGCCAGCAAACCTGCTCCAGCGTGGGCTCCTCTCTCCATGGGTCCACAGGTCCTGCCAGGAGCCTGCTCCAGCGTGGGCTTCCCACGGGGTCACAGCCTCCTTCAGGTGCATCCACCTGCTCCGGCATGGGGTCCTGCACGGGCTGCAGTGGATATCTGCTCCACCGTTAACCTCCATGGGCTGCAGGTGGATATCTGCTCCACCGTTAACCTCCATGGGCTGCAGGGGCAACAGCCTGCCTCACCATGGTCTTCACCAGGGGCTGCAGGGGAATCTCTGCTCTGGTGCCTGGAGCACCTCCTCCCCTCCTTCTTCACTGACCTTGGTGTCTGCAGAGTTGTTCCTCTCATATGTTCTCACTCCTCTCTCCAGCTGCAATTGCTGTTGCACAGTAACTTTTTCCCCCTTCTTAAATATGTTATCACAGAGCCGCTACCACTATCGCTGATGGGCTCGCCCTTGGCCAGCAGCGGGTCCGTCTTGGAGCCGGCTGGCATTGGCTCTATTCGACACAGCGGGGGCTTCTAGCAGCTTCTCACAGAAGCCACCTCTGTAGCCCCCCCACTAGCAGAACTTTGCCACGCAAACCCAACACAGCATCCTACCTCAATTTAAGTATTTGGGTAGTCAGTGTTTTTGGAGAGAAAACATGCTAGTTGCAAGAGCAGGGATGCTCATCAGAACCTTCTCTTCCTGTGCTTTGGGAATACCATACCACAATGTCTTGGAGAAGAACAATTCTCCTAAATCTTCTCCTTGTTCCTGGAACAAGATTCCAGCAGAATTCCTCGTTTCTTTTTCCCTTGTGAAAATCCAATAGTTTATTTTATTCCGATCACACTAGAAGGCAAATGATGCTATACCTTCTGAGATCCTGATTACTTTTCCCCAGAGGAATTTCAAAGACAGAAGGTGCCTCCTTTTTCAACACAGCAGAAATCTCTCAGGCATCTGTTTGAACCCTTTCAGTGTACTTGGTAAAGTTTGAGACCTGCACTAAAAACATAGTGTACTGTTCTGAAAGGTGTATGTGGTATATTGTCTCCAAATCTTGTTTCTGATTTACAGGTACAATAAATACACTTTTCATAGAAATCAATGTTCTCCGTAGAGTAACTAATTGCATTAAAAACTGAATAAATAAGGGAGGGGGCTTGTTAACATGATTTATTAAATTATTGCTATTTCTCAGTTGGAGTATTCAGGAAAAGAATGACTAAAATGAAAAATAAAATACTGATTTTATTCTAGGTTCAGAGTCCTTCTTGGATGCAGCCTCAACCATATATAATGCAGCACCCAGTAAGTTTTTATGCTTCTCTGTTGTTGTGTTACTGATTGTATAAACACTTTACATACTTTAAACAACAGGAAATAAGTCAATTCCTGCCCAATTACTTCCAGAGTTTTGACAATTACATCATGATTAAATCGTGGATCAAATGAAAAAAGAAACAAAGATAGTAACCTGAATTGGGGCATCATTTTATTAGGAAAAAAAGAAAGCTGCCTTCAGGTTATCGAGGTGATGAGGACAGAGTTACCAAGTCAGCATCCTGAGAAAACTTTTTTTTTTTTTAAATTGAAATGAAGGCACTTTGCAAATACCAATGTTTTACATACTGTTTACCTATCAGGAGCTGGAATTGAAGACCCAAGGTTTTAGAATGGGTCTAGCATAGTTCAGACTGGATAATTTGTGAAAGACAGATGGATGTAGCGATACTAAATGATATTATGGGCACTCACTTGAGAAAACCTGCATAGCTTGTTCTGGCTTCACCGCTCATGAGTAATGCTAGTCTCCCTACACTTTTGGCTGTGGCATCTGTACCAGACTGTCAGGCATTCTAATCTGTACTCTCCCATGATATTTTGCTTCTTATCTATGTCATTTGCCAATTAAATACCATTATATCTGAGACTTACTAGGTTTCTTGAGATGAGCATTACAAATAATAACAGGTGCTTTAATATATGCACTCTTGTAGTTCACAAACAAGTCTGTTTCCAGATATAGAAAGGATATTGTCTTGACTTTAATTAGCCTCTCCAGGCAGATTATAGAATGTAAATCTTCTTGGCAGAACACTTTCTTTTTCTGCATGCAGAGAAAAGTGATACTGAACCAGAACACCCTCTCACACACTTAATTGTTGTTGTATTTGTGTTTTTTGATGTTAAACACGCATGCACACAACTGTTTTTAACTTTTCTATCAACACAGATTTTCATAAAAAAACATCTTGCAAATCATGCTGTGAAAGACACAAGTTGATATGTTATAATGCTATAAGGTGTATTAGTTTCACAGGTATACAAGATGAGATTTCACAGTTGAAAATAAAGATCTAGATTCCCGACTTCAGTTTTGGCCTGTGCAAAGACTGGTGCTGTCTTGCTCATTTGCTTTGCAGAGAAGCCTGCAGACTACAGACAGGAAATTCTTTTAGTGTTTGATGTGCCTGTGACTCATTTCATCTACACTGATCACATGGTTGTTTTTCCAACTATACTCTGTATGGTTTTTTTCTTTTTTTCTTTTTAAGGATTAGTTATTGATTCAAAATACTCGCTTTCAGTACACTGCAATTATTTCTGTTAGTTTTGAGCCTCCATCAATTTTAATCAACACATCTGCAAGCAGAAGTCATACAAAGTATTTGGAAATGTGTTTTTGTAGAACGTGATTGGTAGAATGAAATTTGTTGATAACCCTCCATTTCAGATTACTCGGAAAACCTTATGAGCATGCCCTCCATATTTAGCAATCTCAAGTGTTTAAAAATTCGACATATACTTTTTATGAAGTTAACAAAATGGTACAGGAGTGATAGAAAGGTCGTCATAGTAGCTAGTGTTTAGACAAAGAATCAGCATTGCTAACCCACTTTTCTAAAACGTGTGTGCTAATGAAACCAGCCATTAAGTAGTGCAGCTGTCTTGTGTGTGAACATCGCATGTGAGGGGCAGAATTCTCCTAACACCAGTGTACCTCCAAAGCCTCCATTCCTAAAGATGAGATAAAAGTTTCTTCCTACAGCATGAAATTCCAAAGCTTAAGCTAAGGGAATCTGTAAGTGAATCTATACCTGGTAACATGTGCAGATTTTTGCTTTACAGTTAGCATCCGGTTAAACTCATATTTTACAAAGAGTTTTCAGCAGGTGTCTCAAGTGCATTGTACATCAGTTGCGTGTTCAACAGGAAGTCAAGGCAGTTCTTGCCCCATTACCAAACTGTGCAAAACGCATCTGCTTGAGTAGACTATTCAGAATGCCCCAGACCTGCTTCCTGAGTCAGTGCCTGGGATTAAGGAGAGTTCTTGTGGTGTATCCCCTCGGAAGGACAGCCCATTCTTAGACTCTCAAATCAAAATGTAATTAAAATCTGAGTGTTGCCACAACCATTTCTTTTTCTCTGTTTTAATAGGGTGCTGTGCTGACTCCCTCCATGGACCACACCATGTCACTACAGCCTGCATCAATGATAAGCCCTCTGACACAGCAGATGAGTCATCTTTCATTAGGCAGTACTGGAACAGTATGTAGCAATTTAATACAAAACAGAACTTGCACAAGTAGAAAATAGTGTGTGTAGATCGCAGTATGCATGTGCAGCTTGCATGTAGAAAAAAAGTAATCCTTTAAGTAGTCTTTCATCCAGTAAAATATTAAGAACTGTCTCCTTTTTAAATCATATTCAGCAGTTTTTATTCAGTCTGTTAGCTGATCACAAATTGGAAATGAGTAAATAAAAATAGATCAAAGCAAATGAAGGGAACCCAGGAGGTAACTCCAGAGTTATTGAAAAAGAAAAAAATAGGTGTTTTTACTCTTCAGGAGATGAGAGTTGCAGAAAGCAATACAAAGTGTGGAACAGAAAATAATCAGAAGAAGAGATGCAGGCTAGCTTCTAAACTGAAAGATCCTTCTTTTCTGAGCAGATAGAATTAAAAAAAGAAAAGATGATGATCGGGATTAACAGAGAAGGAAAAGTCCTTTACCTAGTCTTTGAAGTCTAAATTTCAGTTTTTTCAAAACAGGTATCTCACTTTTCTGAAAAGCCTGTTGATTTCAGACACAAAAGTCTTTCTCATGTATATATTGCTTTAGGGAAACAGTCAATATCTGTTAAACAGTATCATGATAGGTATTTCGAATACTCTTGAATTTAGATTGGGCTTTAACTCAACTTAATGGACTCTCTGTCTTTCTAGTACATGCCAGCCACAACAGCTATGCAAGGAGCCTACATACCCCAATATACACATGTCCAGACAGCAGCGGTTCCTGTTGAGGTCAGTATATTTTATAAAAGACCAGAGATAAGAGACATGAATATGATAGATTTTTTTGCTAGGAAAACTACTGTTTAAAGCTAACATTGTAACTGTGAAACTACTGTGAATACAATGTATATTAAAACTATAAAGTGTCATTATTCTCAACTAATATAACTAGTATTAAAACAAAGAATGACCTGTACTTGTAGCAGTACAGTATTTGGAGCAGTCCCCCATCTGACCATAGCTCAGACGAACTTTGTGTTTTGTGAAACCTAACTTTCAATAGGAAAAAGCCAGAAGGTATATTGTAGTTTTGATCTTTCATTTAGTTTTCCTGTGAGCAAACTTCTCTGCCAATAGACGATGATTGTAACTTTTTGCAAAGAATCCCAATTTTACCCTGGCATCTCAGGATACCTTGGTAATTTGCCTAATAAAGCCCTCTGCAAGTCCATTTGAAGAGCATAACTAAATGGTAGACAATAGTTTGTCTACTATTTTGTCTTACCGTACACCCTTTCATAGGTCAGTACTTAACAGAGGAGCTGGACAAAGTATGCTGCAGCTCTTGTATTCAGAATGAGTGCTAGACGGTCTCTTCCAGAGCCTGTAAGAAAAAACATTTCATTTCAAAGTCTATTTGTCCAGAAACTCCAGAACTTGTTTGGTTCAGTTCATGCATCTGCCCATGTGGGGGGCAGAGAGAAGGGCTTTTGGTAATTAGCTGATTGCATTATCTGCCAGAG
This sequence comes from Ciconia boyciana, assembly GCF_034638445.1. Lineage (NCBI taxonomy): Eukaryota > Metazoa > Chordata > Aves > Ciconiiformes > Ciconiidae > Ciconia > Ciconia boyciana. The sequence continues at coordinate 19,394,258 of NC_132943.1, read as the reverse complement.
CACTGTCAGCTGAATTAATTCCCTGGTTTCTGGGGGTCTGTGTGCAAAGTCCCAACTACAATTCTTTGTGTTGCCTAGTGCCAATCACACCACGGTACTCAAAGCGATAGTGTTTGTACATGTGGTAAGTAGATCTCATTCTTCTTACTGCCCCTCAAAAGGAGAGGGGCAGAATGCTCTTTTGCATTTGCAGATAGACAATATACTAGCAGTTATTTCCTCCCTCTATGTATTTATTTCTATAATGTCAGAGGTTTTTTTCATTATCATTAAAGCAGCTGGGGAAATACAAGGTTTGCATGATCATTTTATTTATCTATTTGCTGAAATGTAACTCAATACAAAGTTAACACCTCAAATTTGGAATACCCCACTTGAGAAATGTTAGAAAGACTTTAGATTTGAAGACTGTTAATTGCATGAGTCGCATGGAAATACAGATTGCAGATAACGCTGCCTGATTTTGTGTCTCATGTCTTGTCTTCCATTTTATTTGCAGGAAGCCAGTGGTCAACAACAGGTTACAGTAGAGACGTCCAGTGATCATTCTCCATATACGTATCAGCAAAATAAGTAACTGTGAGGTAGGGGCTCATCCTGTGACATAAAAGATGTGAATTCAAAGATATTTCATAACTTGCAGTACTCTGTATTGAAAAGTCTTTTTTTATATCATATAAATAACACTGATAATATTTGGGGACAGGCAGTGAAGTTAATTTGAACTTGGCCAGACTTAGAAGCCAGGAAAGGAAGTACAGGTTCCAGAAGTGAGTTAATGAATTATGAGTAATAGTGTTTTAATAATTTCTCTATAGCATAACTGTATGATGTTGTATTTTAATTTGTTCATCTTGGCAGCATGCTGTATACAAGAATAACAATGAATTAGCACAAAAATACTAGAATCACAATGCTAAAGGGAACTGTATTTATACATATAATATCCTCTAGTTCTGTGGTACATGTAAGATTTGGAAGCAGCTTTGTGACTAACTTACAGACCACAGGCAGGGGGTGATCTGGTAGAAATCCTTGCTGACCCTTTCTCCTGAAGACTTCCCTGTTCATCCTTTATTCTAGGAAAAAGCAGTTTGGTCCAGAATTTCATCAATTAATTTTTAAGCCACATCCTAGCTTGGCTCTAATTCCAGAGTTGTTTCACTTTCCTACTCCAGGTTGCCTCTGGTTTTGCTTGCATGGCCTTTCTTTACTAACCAATCATTAGCTTTACCTGAACTCCTTCCATGCAAAATTTTTGCTTTCTGTAGATTGCCATCCTGAAAATATTGTTTGTACTAACCATCCCCTTCTCCATCTTCCATGTTTTAAAATTCTGGAATTTAGTTTTTCCTTAACTCAGCTTTTTCTGAGTGCTTTGTAAACCAGGCAACTTGACTACATAATTTTTTTATCACATTTTGTAAGACCTCATAGACTGAAAAGATCTGTTCAGCTGCAGTGATGTGCTAGAGGCCATCTTAGAAGGGTTTTTCTACAGCCCTCACAGCATTTATTAGATACTCAAAAATCATAATCAGTTATGTGTGAGGAACTTCTTAATTCTTAATCAATGTATGATATTCTCCCTAAAATGTATAGATCTAACAGTACACACGTTTTGCCGTTACCTTTGATTTTGCAGGTCAGCTGTGTTATTTGACAACACTGCTCTCATCCCTGTTATTGGCATAACAACTTCTTATATGTTCAAGAATGTAAAGATAGAAAAAAACCAATGGGGAAACTTCGCACATTCAACAGATGGCACAGTCTGCATAGCGCAACATATGACCTGTGTTTATTATTGTAGCCTGGCCAGATGCCGGCATCTAGAGAAAGCCCACATCCTTGATTTGCATCCAGGGCAGGGAGAAAGCAAAGCCACAGGCTCTTCTCATTATCCATCTCCTAGTGTTAAAATCATGGCTCCTGCATGTTTCCTATGCCAAGGCTATTGGCTGGTGTTAACCACTTTTCAAGGAATTATTTGTTTTGCCTTAAGTCTCCCCTGTGGGCATGTAAAACCTCCTTACCAATAGAGATCCGTGATAGACGGCGAAGCGTAATCCTGCATGTCATCTCCCGGTTCTGCCTCTCTCTCCCAGCCTGTCAGTATCTTTCCCATAGGCTGGGGCCAGGCAGGAGGAGCAGTATTTAGCCTCCTGAAAGCATGAGATGTGTTGCCATCTGAGACACAGTTTATAATGATGACTCTGTGTAGAATACCGAGCTCTGTGAGCAACCCTGTGCGTTTGCTGTAAGCCAGTTCTCTGCGTATTTTATTCTCCAGAGAAGTAGTTACCTGTATTTATATGCAGTAGGAGCCAGTGAAATCTATGTCAGCGATGGCTATGGCAGTAGGCACGTGGGGAAGGTTAATATTACTCAACTGATTTCAGCCTCAGAGTATGGCATTTGGTATTTCTGTCCCTGGAACATGTTGGTACTTGTCATTTTTCAGACAGGTGAAGGGGAGGGAATTGACAGTTATTTCTTGCCCTAAATACAGGGAACACTGCGGTCTCTTAATTGTTGTGGCTTCACTACTATTGTCAAATCGAAACTTCTTTCTAAATGCACATGCGGCACTTTTGGGAATGTCCTATTAAAAGTCAGTATACATATTGCCATAAATAAGAGGGAAATGACAACTAGCACATTTGCACAAGTGGATGCAGTCAATCAGAAATACACAGCGTATCTCCTTTAATGGCTACATTTAATAACTTTATAGCTTCTTTTAAAAAAGTTGCTACTATGTGAAAATAGTCAAAGACCCTTGAAAAAACCCTGTGATAATTATATATGCACCTATAAATGTGCAAACCTTAAAATACCAGACTTCGTCTTGCCTAGAGAACTTAAAAAATTGTCTAAACTTTTTTTCATTAGCTGGGTATTTTTTTAAACCCATATGGCAATATAAGCCAATATAGTAAATTGAGAAGTCTTCCTTCAAATTTAATGAGCCCTGAATTGCTGTTAAGTATTAAGCGTCGTGGAGGCACAGCAGCTGTCTCTGCGTTGGCTGTTGTAACTTGCACATAGTCTCCCTGAGGCTGCACAGAAAGAAAGTTGTGTTCCTTTTCCAGAGATCAAAAGCCTTGGAGATGCCGCAGGAGTAAGCTCACACACTCAGCCACTTTTGGTCAATTAAAAGGAAACAACAATAGCAAAACAACAAAGAAGGAAATAGCTTTGAGTGCAGTCTCACGGTTCCCCAGTGGGAACTCTGCATGCTGAACAGGTATTAGAGGGGGAAAATACACTGCAGGCTGTAGCCTGGCAGAGAGCCTTATCCTGGGAAGGGCCAAGCACCTGCAGTGCCGCCTGTGTTACTTCTCCAATTTGTACTCAGATTAACTTAGTCTTCTCACAGCTGTCTAAAATAGGAAATGATTTAGTTTTATGGACAGCTACTTTAGAAAAAACCCATGCAATTATAACTCTGCTCTAGCTCTGACCTTTCTGTGTTACAGGTGTCCAGTGTTGACCTAGCCTGGAGAAGGGTGCAAAGGCTGAAACAATCATGGATTTTCCTGATCAATTGTGCTTTAGGAATTATTGACAGTTTTGCACAGGTTCTTGAAAATGTTATTTATAATGAAATCAACTAAAACTATTTTTGCTATAAGTTCTATAAGGTGCATAAGAAAAACCTTAAATTCATCTAGTAGCTGTTCCCATGAACAGGTTTATTTTAGTAAAAAAAAATTTTTATCAAGTGTTATGACGCAAAAAAAAATATTCAGATTTCTGGGTATGCACAGATGACCACGAAGACTTACTCACGTGCATGACAGAATTTGTGTTTTGGTTTATTTTTATTTTGTTTGTTTCTTTTTTTTTTTTAATTGTATGAAATGGGTTTTCTGAAGTTTCAAATAGTAAAACATCTAAGATGATGTTCTGTGCTTGCAGTGTGTGAGTGTTGCTTTAGTGCAGTGTTGCAGTTATAGTGTCTGGTCTTTTAGCTTTCTGTTTTTCTTTTAATGTAGTGTGAAGTGTCTTATCCTTTTCTATAAATTCCAATTTGCCTTAAATCTTTCAATGCTGTAGCTGTTTCAGTAAGTAGTCCAAACTAATGGTGTAGAATGCTTTGACCAAATGAGCTGGTCTATTATGCCTTGTAAAACAGCAGCATAGGGCTTTTAAAGGTAGTCAATAAAAATTGCTGAAAATTTGGCTTTTTTAATGTGTAGTAAGTGTTTTTAATGATTTTTCACATAATATGTAAGGTAGTGAAATGCAAGAGGGGAAAAAATGTTTTGTGTGAAACACATTTTCTGACTGGGGAAATTTTAATAGGATAAATTGTTTGTAAGGCCATATGCCAATAGTTCCCTCTGGTAGTTTGAATGATTTAGGAACTCTGCTGTATGATGCAATGTAAAATCTTTTTTTGCCTTTTTTCAGAAACTAACTTGATGTTCTAGTTTTAGCATAGGTAGAGTAGGGAGTTTGGGGTGGGGATATCACCGAATGTTTTTGTCCTTCCTTTATACTAATGATAGTGCTTTAGGATGAGGATTGTGCTGAGACTTAGCAAACAGAAAAGTTGCTATTACAGCAAAATGGCAAAAGCTAAAAGACTCGTTTTCAAACATAAGCTGAGATGTAAGTAGAAGCATAATTGATTGGGTACTAGCTCTCTATAGTAGGTAAATAAAAAGACTTGGCACTTTTAAAAGGTAACTTTACCAAAGAACAAAGAGCCAGTAACCAATAATTCTGATTTGTCTCAGCATTACGTCTTCTGTACTCTTTATTTTTGCCGGACCAGTTTGCGGTTAGGAGAATGTGCCTTTTTTGTACATTTGCATTTAGGTTTTATAATTTTAATTGATGTATGGACACAAAAGCATGAAGGAAGACTTGGATCCAAGCAGTGCCACACTTTACATCATCACTACAAGTGTTAAGTGTAAAGAAAACCAATTTTGAAACTATGAAATTCCTGATTCATAAATACACAGTTATTTGTACTTCACATATTAGATAATTCACTGCTACTAAAGCTCTTTATTACAATTGCATACGTTTTAAATCGAATGATAAATTAAGTTGTCTTCCAAAACTGTGTACTTCTCTGGTCAGCTGTATATGATCAGTTATCTACCTCAAAGTTTATTTCCTTTTGTATTGGGACAGGTTGCTGGCCCTCCCTGTTTCCACAGACCAAATCATCCTAGCTCGGGAGCTAGGGCTAAGCAGTTGTTTCTTTCAAGTATTTTTTAGTTTTTAAACTTTGTGTGAGTATTGGAGTATAGATGTCGGTGACATTTCATAGTTTCAAAAGTAAATTGCTGCTCTGAGAAGTGTAGATTCTAGTGAAATACATAGTCATAAGAGATGTGTTTTTGTTTTTTCTTTTTTTAAAAAGTTGTGGTATTATTGGTTCTATGCTCCCTGGAATATTACTGCTTTGTAAAAGTCCAGACTTCCTGCAGCACCTTGCCTGTATCTGGTAACTTTCCAAACCTGGATCTCTCACTACTTGATATTTTTGCGTTAATTAAAACTGCAGTATGATAGCTGTGTTAGAGGGAGGGAAGAGCTGCTGCCAGAAATGTCTGAACTAAGTGCCATACTCATTGTCTGGGTAAGATTTGGGAAATTTAACCTCTGTACATAAAGAAATAATCAGTTACTTAAACATCACATAGTAGACAGCCATTAAATTATAAAAAATTAATTTATGAAGAAAGACCTTTTGTACAGATTGAAAAAAAAAGATTTTCATAGAGATATCTATATGATCAAGAGAGTTAATTTTTTATTTTTGTTTTACTAGTGCCACAAACTTGCCAGTGGTAACTTATTTGTCCGGTTCAAGATAACTCTGTAGTTTTGTTTCCTAGGACTTGTTGTTAAACGCCAAAAGACATTTTTGAACTGTAAATTTGATTAGATTGTTAGCTTTTTTCTGTTTTATTTCTTTGAAAACTTTTGAATAAAAAAGATCCAAAAAAATGAAAATACGTCGCCTTTTTCCTTCAGCTGCTCTTTTATTGGGGGAAAACCCAAACAGGTTATGGTAAAACCTTTGTGTTTATTTTGAAGTGCTCAGAGTTGCTTTCTGCTTTTCAGTCTGGGTTTTTCCTTCCTCTATCTTTTGTTAAAATCAAATTTTAACTCTTTCAAACCACATTACAAAGTCACACTTATTCTTTCAGACAAAACAGGAAAAGACGTATGAAAAATACATGATGAAATATCTGACTTGAATGCAAGAACTCTGTTGTTCTGTGTGTCAGCCCACACAGAGTTGTATAGTAGCACACATATACTTATGTACTACTATAGTAATACAACTACATTTACACTGTAGTTGTAAAGGCAAGAAGTAAGGGTGGAGATGGAGGGTCACTGTGGTAGTTCATAGCATTGAGTTGCTGCCTAAACGTCCTTTTGTCTTCCCAAGTGCACTGGCGTTGGCTGGCATACCCAGTTCTGGAGAGCAGAGGTGGTACTTCACTGGAATTAAAAATTATCCCAAGTGTTCACCTTCCAGCTGCAATCTTGGAGCATTTTATTTCTTTAAAGATAATCTCGGATTTTATTATCCTTTTGGCAAGCTCACCACTGCCGATGGTGTGTATCAGACAGAGGACTGCTCTGCTCAAAGTAAGGCTTGGAAAAGAAATAGAGTGAAATGTCAACTAGCGTGTCTCCTCAGCCAAATACTTTTCCAATCACACAGTCCTCAACACAGCTTTGTATCGACGTGTATGGCAGGAGAGGGGCTCTGACCTAGTCTTGAGTGCCCCAGGGTGCACCCAGAGGCAGAGAGCAGTGACTGGGTGATCCAGTGGGCTCCTGCGCCTTGCCACCAGTGCTGGATAGGCAAAGGGGAGGCTGGCTCACCGCAGGCTGTGCCACCCTGGAGAACCCTCTCCCCCCTTGGGAGACAGTCCTTTACATTATACACCCAGTTTTTGACATATCCCAAGGACGCCACCAGCCCTGCGACAGGCCAGGCAGCCTGCTGGGTGGGTCAGCTGGGGTCACGCTGCAGGCAGCGCGCAGCTTTCGGTCGCACGATGCTGATGTGAGATACTGAGAACAGATGTGTTTCCAGTAGAGCTAGCGAAAGGGACTCACCTAGAGGTTAGCAAACTTGATTTACATTAGCTTATGCAATAAAGACATCCTTGACAATGATGGCTCTTATTATTAATGAAGAGAAGAAAACCTCATACTGTATGCTGCTAAACACATTTAGACTCCTGTAACTGAAGAAATGCCATTTTACCATTTTGTGGTAATTTAAATACTGGCCCAGTATGTTGCCTGTCTAAAATGCAATGGATGAGAAGATGAATACAGAAAACTTAAAGGATTTAGTTACATTATTCTTATTCACCACCATACTGAATTAATCTCAAATTAATAAGTGGTCTTTTTGAATGAAGTATGAATACCACCTTACAAAAGCTATATGTAATAGAGTAATGCAGGTTGGAAAGACTTTTTGCTATCTATTGGCTTTTCTAATTAGCCCCATGATAAGCTTAGCTCTCTTACCTTAACTCCAAATGTATTTGATAAGAATGAATGCCTTCAGATTAGTACCTTTTGCCTGATAGAATAAGGTTGTGTGTATCATTTCTATCAGGCAATCTGCAATAATGCAATGTCTTTATGCAAGATATTTTTATTATATATAATAAAACTCATTTATTACCAACTGGCTTGTTCAAACGTTGACTCCATCCTGTTGCATACAGTTTGTTTTGAACCCTACTTGCAAACATGCTGTTAATAAAATGTTTTACCTCTTAAAGATTGATAAGCATCATGTTCACGTAGGATGATTTTAAACTGATACAAATATTTTCTGCAAGATTATGCACAGACCCTATTGTTTGTTCGTTGTTAGCAATTAGGAAGTAGTCTTTCTTTAGGCACTGAACAAAATCTTTTTGTCTTTCTCTGTTTTTGAAATTAATGAAATGGGCAGGTGCAAGAGGAGTGCAAGCAATGCATTAACAGCAGTGTAGGAAAGTACTCTTGATCAGCTGAGCCCTGCTAATGACTGTGCATATATTGGGCTAGAATATTTGTGGAGTAAGTCAGAGTAGTCTGAAGCACTTTCCTGGTACTTTTTGTCAGTTTTTCTCAGGAAAAAAAAATTTAAAAGTGCTGTTTTGCTCTCCCCTTCTAGCTTTAATTTATGCTATGGTACCTCCACCATACCAGACAAACCTGATGATTGACTAAAACTGTGCCACCTCACTTTCCACAGAAACATCATCTGACAAATGCATTTTATGCGCCAGAATATTTATATCGAGTTTGTACTCCTACTCCTGTGCAGACTGCACTGCACTGTTCCTTTTGCTTTGATCAACTGCTCCGAAATTATTTGCAAACTTTCACATGTGTTGGAATAAGATACTCAAGCCTATCTTGCCTTTTTGTGAAAGCCAATGTGTTATTTGGTGGCATTTAAGATAAGTATGCTGCTACCTTCCCAACACTTGCAACACTGACATACTCTTTCAACTGTGGAAGATCATCTGTATCATTCCCTAGCCAACAAATTCTGGCATTGATTAACCCAAACAAATCTGAGGCTTTTGGCTGTCACACTTGGTCAGTTAATTCTACCCAGAATAGGAGTTAGGATATACAAAACCTATTCTGTTTGGCAACTTCTCCTCCAGCTACTAAGAAAAGCCAAGCTGATGTCAGAACAGCAAAGATTTGCAGTGCAGTGACCAGAGGGAGTGTGTAAAAGCCTGCATGTGGAATGAGTCAGTCGTTCCTTTTCAGGACAGCTCTAACTGCATCTACCACCTAAGAAACCTGTGCAGCCCATTTCTCTAGTAAAGAAGAAATCATACCACAGGAAACTACTACTGGATTTTTTTTTCCATGTCCCAGAAGAAAGGACAGCTTGTCAACAGGCAAGCTTTAACTGTTTAAGTTATCTTGCCTTTTCCAACAGTATCCCCTCACTCAGTACTTACATCAGTGGTGTTCTGAATTCTGCTGTTTCACCCGTCTCCCTTCAGCTGAATAACATGATCTCTTTCGACAGCTTCACTGGGATAGAGATTTTTGGAGAACTTAAAAGAATGAAGGTATGTGGCACCCTAAAGACTTCGCACATGCACACTACAGGTGTTCAGATCAACCTGCTCATGCAGCTTCCAAGTAGCTTTATTGTTTTAGAGCCTAGCATGCTAGTGTTACCAAGGGGAAAAAACATTTGGAAAATGATTTTTGCATGTACACACTTCTGATCCTAAAGAAGTCACCTGCAGTAGGAACTTTCCCCAGTATTTTCACCACCTGAAATTCACACACAGGGCTGATGTTTTTAAGCAATATCTGTAAAGCACTTAAGGATAATGGAATAAAGCAATGGTTTAAAAGAAGGCCAGTAGAAAATTTACTAGTAAATAGGATGTTTTGGTAAATAGTTTTAGCTTTTTGCAAGCACAAACAGAAAATGACTTTTCCTTTGTAAGCTTCAGTCTTTCCCCAATGGGAAATACTTTTCCACCACTGTGAAAATACTCTGCTGATTTTTTTTTGCCTTCCAGTGAATGTATAAAATGTGAAAATGTATTTACAGGTATTTGTTACAGCCTTGCTTTTGTATCAGTTTGTTCAGGTATCTGTAGCCAGTCTCAAAGATAATCTGTAAGCAGAATATATGTAACTAGGAGCATAAGGCAGTTATTTATTGACTAGCCCACAGAAAAGAAAGGTAGGATTTCACGAGCCATTAGGCTAAGCATGAGTATGCTCACCCAGCAAGGTACCTGTGGTGGCTTTGCTGGCCCCCAGCAGGGTCAGTCCCTGCAGCTCCCTGGAGCAGACCCTCAGAGTTGCCGTGTTTCCATCTTCTCCCAAGCTCCGTCAGTGTCCCTGGCACCGATGACTTGCCCCAACGAACCAACCTGATGCTTCCTGACTAGCCTTGCTCTTTTCTTCCTTTAGATTTTATATCTTTCCATGTTGCTGCTTTCCTTCCTGAATCCTTGAGCCAGTGGCCATCCTGTCTCAACAGCTCTACCCCTGTCTGTAATTTTACCTTTCTTACCTCTCCACAGACATTCTCACAGCTTTTTTTCAGCAGTCTGAGGCAAGGTTACACAGCTGGGCCAGATCAGAGCTGGGCCTTGGTGCAGGGGCTGCTACAGCCCTGGGAGAGGGGAGGGAGGCGTGCGGCAGGGGCTGCAGCGAGGGGATGGCGTGCTCCAGGTCTTCCTCCTGTCAAGAAAACATCATTCAAGTGCAGTTGGAGGAGTGGGTATCCAAAGGGCTCTGAGTGTTGCTGCCTTTGCCAGAACAAAATGAAAACTAGATTTCAAACAGCTTTAAGAGGGGCTGGTGTAGCTTGGTAGAATAAAATGCTCCAGAAGTTACCAGCTGCGTGTATCGTAAGTTCATGACCTTTCAGCCCTGCTTTGCTCACTTTCCATAGTTCAACAAGTTCCAGCTGTCAGTAGGAAGAGGGTTCATACGTGAGTGGGAAGGAGGCAGCTCATCAGCAAGTCACAAGCTTCGCATAGTAAAAAGCCCTTTGCCATTTGTGCAGCCACTGTGCCATAGATCTTGAACCACGGAAGTTACTGAACAGCGACAGCGGTAGGGAAGTTAAGCTTGCATACAAGAGTGGGAAGACAAATCTTAAAAACCAAGCCCAAGTTTTACCCTTGGTTTTTAAGTTGTTTCTTAGTAAATTATATTTGTCTTTAAGAGAGTGGTCTAGCTCCATCTTCACTGTGGTGTCTCTAGAAACAGCAAAGCTTTACCCTCCACTCTAGGGCAAATTTTTGGTACTGAAGTGCTGAAAATCCAGATTTCAGTTATTAAAAAAAAAGAACTAAGCAGTTCCAGGCATTCCTCTCCTGAAAATATTTTGCAGATGAAACCAGCCAGTCTTCTCTGGGAAAACAATTCAGGACAAAGCATACCACTGCGTGTGTTACAGTAAGCGTGTGCACAGCTCATCTGTCCCAGACGGCGATCACCTGACCAGCCCCGCCATGCGCAGTCCTGCCCCCTGTCACGGCCGCAATTAACGCCCCAAGCAGCAGGGCCCAGCCGCGGGCGCTGGCGCTGGCAGCCGTCCCTCCTGCTGCCGCCGGCCGGGCAGCGGCGAGGGCGCGGCGAGGGGCGGGGCGGGGCGGTGCCCGGGCGGGGCGGGGCGGTGCCGGGGCGGGGCGGGGCGGTGCCCGGGCGGGGCGGGGCGGTGCCGGGGCGGTGCCGGGGCGGGGCGGGGCGGTGCCCGGGCGGGCCGGGGCGGGGCGGTGCCCGCTGTGCCGGCCTCCGCTCGGGCCCTGCCCGCTGCAGCCGCCTTCGGCTGCTGGTGCCGTCGGGGGCCAGGCTGGGGACGCCCCCGCCCCAGCGGTCCCTCTGCTGCTGCTGGGCTTACCCGGGAGCTTGGACAACATCTGAGCGTGCAGCCACCAGAGGGCATCTTCGCTAGAAGCCGAAATAGTCAAAAAAGGTGACCTTCCCTTCCTACTGTGTAATTATGGTGCGTTTATAGTTACCTGTTATTAAAAGCAAAACCTCATCCTGCCTTTGCACAATACAATGCAAGTGCTCACGTTTCTAACAATGTGTTTTTACTCATCATTAAGACAGCAATAGGACTGTCTTTGTCAGAGGAAAAAAAAAAAAAGCTGTAGTTTTCTTTTGGTTAATGAAATGCGTAAGGGTGCCTTCACTGCCCAGCAGGCAAGGAAAAAGGAAGAAAAAAAAAAAGAATCTAATCAAATCCACGACATCACCAAAAACACAAGTGCTCCAGGCAGGGTCAGGGAGAATCGACAAGTAGCTTGTATGTGACAGACGAACACAAGAGGAGCCAAACAGCAAGGGAATTCTGGAGAAGTCAAGCAGACTGCAAAGATTCAACCCAGACCAGACCAAGAAACCTTTTTCCCGTTAACTCAAAGCCAGTCTATTTGCATGTACTCTTGGGAGCATCCTTTTGATTATTATTATATCTTTGTAAAAGCCAAGACAATTAAAAGTATATTCATTTAAAACACAGTGTAAAAAAACCAAACACCTTCTCAGGAAGTAAATACAGCTCTGAAAAGAAATTAGTATCTTGGGGGCTAAATGAAAAATCTGTACTACAAAACAAAACTATGCAAAGTATTTGAGGTGATACAGGAAAGGCTGCTCGTTTTTGCAAAGTTCACTCAATAAGACCTGTCAGTGGTCATTCAAGATGAATTCTTATGTATCTATCCAGATTACTATTACAGATGGGGAAGGTGGGAGGAGGGGACAACAGAAATAGTTACTTTTGCTGCCTTGTCTCTATCTGCAGTATGGCTTGAATCTAATGAATAAATTAACCATAACCCCCAGAGGATGGTAGTGCTTCAAGTCTCAGAAGCTTTTGGTAGCCTCCCTTTTGGCCAAGGGGAATCGGCTTGCCTACGCATTCAGACAGTTGCGTTCACCTCTGTTCTGCTGGACACTCAGCCTTATACTGCATCATCAATGCCCCAGGCAGGGCCAGCGACTCTGACCTACACAATCTTGCTCGTAGATGTGGACTACAAGAAGCATCTGTTAATCCCTGCCTGGGATTTTGGCGCTCTTCAAAGTAATTAGATGAATCACTTCTGGACCAGGCCAAATTGCTGTAGCAGGCACAATAAAAGAGCTGAAGAGCAACCAGAACAAATAGGACAGTTCATAGACGGTCATGAATAAAAATACTGTAAGTCTGGAAATATAAAGTATTTCTCTGTTTTGCATACGCCCTAGCCTTAGGCTAAACAGTGCACAGACACAGACTTGAATTTCTGGAAAAGGATCTGATCCAGGCGTGTGTTTGCAATTTTTGAGGCTTGCTTTTTATATTGAATGAGGATTGGGGAGAAAAAGACACAAATCCAATTTTTTTTTTTTTTTTTTTTTTTGCAAATTTCAGACCTGAAAGCTTCCCTTCTCTGTGGTTTTTTTCTTCACAGTCTCGAGTACTTGTGATTATCTTCTTTTGGCATCCACCTCAATGTCAGCATGACTATGTTTGTCACAGGTTTTATATGCTGCTGCAAGCAGGACTCAAATTAGGATTGGTGTGACCAAAGGACAATAGCTCTGCCAACAAGACAGACTTTTTTTGATCTAACTAGCAGATGCTCTGCTAGCGTCTCTCACTTTTTTGCCTCTCTCTTGCCTAAAGGACTGAAACCAGCCTGTCAGTGTGATCGTACTCACGGGAGCTACAACTGTTTGCACAAGATCTGAATCTAGCCTAATACCTACTTTAATAACTGCTTCCAACAGCTACTTGTGAAGGCTCTGATGGTAAATTCCATTCAATATATCAGAGCTTTAAAAAGCAGAGATTTTTCCAGAAATGGCTACTCTTTTTATAGAGGCTATTTTGCACCGTAGTGGATTATTTTAGATAGTAAGAAATTGTTCCTGCATATCCCTGGTCATCAATCACTTGCAAGAATAATATTGCAGGGGGAAGAGGCTAGAAGGAGACCCTGCTGCGGTTCAAACCTTGAATTCCTTTTTTTCCCTTCCCCTGTTACTTGACAGTAGTTTTGGAAGAAGAATAAACTACCAGACTTATTAAAGACCTGGCATAAAATATTGGACCAGCTTTTCAGGTGTCACTGGGGGGCAGTGGGTCTAGAGGTGTCTCTCCAGTCCAGACTTAAGAAGATCTTAACTAGCTTTAGCTTTTCAAGCAAGCCTGAAGGCTACTGGCTGCCAGTCATCCTGACAAGGTGATGACTAATGGGGACAATTAGCTCCCTCCCCTAACATGCTGTCTGTCATGGCGATTTGAAGGGGAATAAGAACACTTTTCCCTAAGGAAACAGGTTGGCAAATGGGTTTGGGTCTGTTAAAGCTTTAGCGTAGTTTCATATTAACAAAATGTCAAAAAGTTGTTCCAATGAAGAGCAGGTTCAAGCCCATATTGTCTGCTCTGTAAATTCCTATTTAATTCATGTTCACATACTGAAAAATTCATCCTATAGCCAACTTGTAATTCCACAGGAGTAAGCTGCAGAATTTTCATTACCTCCAAAGGGAGAAAGACAGTTTTGTGTTGTCCACTTCATAAAGTAACAGCTTTTTTAATTTTAAGTAGTAACTAGTTAAACTGTATAGGATGAGTTAAAAAGTAGCAGCCATCAATAATTTAACTTGTTTGAATCTCTTTCAGAATGGTATTTTCAGTTTATAGACACAATTGAGACACATCTGACTGGTTATTATTCATTATCACCATTATCCAGCTGCTCATCATTAAAGCTAATGCTTACAGAAGTGTCCTGCATCTCTGACGTATTGATTTTAGCACCCCTGTCTCATAGAACTTTATTTTCAGATCTGTTGAGTGCCCAGAGCAACAAGGTCAGTCTGTAATGCATGTTCATTGCTGAATTTTAAGAACAAAACTGCCTTCAGCTGGGCAAGTTAAAGTTTTTCCTTAGTTAACATTTCTTAATCAACTAGTTTTAATATAGCCAACTGCATGGATCTCAGCAGAACTTGCTGAAAAGAAAGGAGAAAGACAAAGGAGTTACCACCACTGAACTAGGCTACTCTTTACAGTGACCAAGAAGCAACCAGACTTTACTCTAAGAGCCGCTGTGGAAAGCTACATGACTAATCTGTATTTTCATTGTCTAACTGGTAGGAGGAAGGAGGATGTAGCACAATAGTCAATTTATTGGAAGAACAATGTAGTCATTCAACAGGGCATTATTCTGAACTAATTTAAATGACAGTAGGGCAGCCCACTCCTGACTTAAGAAAACATGAGTCATTCAAATTCCATATCTAATAATGAAATTGTTCCACTGACTTATTTGTTGACATAAATTACATATAGCTAATATGTTCCTGTTGCAGACCCTGAGGACTCTTTGTTTATGCTAAACGTGAATGTATTCTAGCACATGTATTACTATCCTCCTGCTTGCTTCTTGGGCGCCTCCAGAATAAGTAATACGTTGGCATAACTTTGCCATTTGTCAGCCAGCAGTCTGGTAGCACATTTGCTCGTCAATCTAATTTTAACCTTTTCTCATACGAGCACTTGGTATTTCATGTAAATCAACCAGACAGTCTGTCATTCAATAGGACACTATCTTCATAGTCTTCTAAACGATGTGCTTTATCATATGTGTTCATTTTTTAAGTAGCAGAGGAAAAGTAAAACTAATATATTACTTCTGGTTTCTTAATACCAGAATGCCAGGAATCTCTTTATTACCACAATAGAGACAAATGATATGTCTAGCGGAGGTTTTGGATAATGGGCCTCGTAATGCATTCAGCACTTTCTGAATTGAAAGGTCTGTCCTGAATGGTAAGTAGTGCAAAAGCTTCATAGCACATACTCTAGGTCTGTTCCTATTATCACTGTAATATGCAGCTAAGAATACAAAAAATACATGCACCTGAGGAATTAAAAATATATTTATAAATAATTACCTTGTGGTTCCAACAAGTTTCTTGATAAAATACTGATGCTGACTGCAAAGAAGAACATAATTCATTCTGAAACACAGATAAGTTTGTGAATGCTCATTTCTTTTGATAATTTGTGTAAATAATATGAAAGGTTTGCTGGCATGTCCTTTGTAAGGTTTTTCAGAAATTGATTTGGCTATGAAAATAGTATGCTTGAAGTTACAGTTTAGCTGTTTTGTCAGGGTTGCTGTAACTATGCATCACTTTAATATCTTTTATTTTTTAAACACGAGTGAAGGTCATAGTCCATTTATGCAGCCTAAAACCCATTCTGGCTTTTTCAGATATTTTACTGCATTAAGAATGTTTTAAAAAAGCAATCGTAAAGTTGTACTGAAATGATCTGTGATGTCTGCTAAGAATTCAGTCCCACACGACACCTGTAATCGTTCACTGCATGGTACAATAGTTAACTGTTTTAATAATTATGAAAATTATAGTTTGACTGATCTAATTTTTCCTTATTAATACTTTGAGACTATTAACACTGCATTACATTTCACTCCACTCAGGCTTATGACTGATAAAATAAAGCTACATATATTTAATACTAGATTCTGTTCTGAATAGTAATTTAAGACCCTGTACTTGGTCTGGGGCAGACCCTGAACGGTGCCTGCATTTCTCCCCAGCACAGTGCTTAGTAGTCCCCTTACCAAAGAGCAGAAGCGAAGCTCATTCACTCCTGTAGCATCACGAAGCCCCTCCTCAGTCCATACTGTCTTGTGCTGCTGTTTACTGACAGACTCCATCACGCTTTGAGTCCATCCCCATTGCCATGCCCCCTTTCTAGCAACTTCTGTGCATGGTGTGCACCCCAAAATTTACCTCTATTGCTGTGGAATTAATTCATCTGTGTTGAGTTTCTGGGGTATGAGTTGTATCTAATGATATTTGTCCAACTTCTACCACAAAGTTCTGTTTTCTGATTGAGGTAGTACTGTAAGAGAAGTAATAACATATAAACTGCTTCCACCACCACCACCTCCAGCATCTTTTATATCTACAGATCAAGTACAGACAATATTTGCCCATCATGATCTAAAGTGATATAAGAATTTAGCACTAGTTTGACCCAAAGTCTTAGCCCCAGATTAAGTAAATATCTTCAAGAACACAGAGCTGAGATTTCTGGCCATAAGTTTTATCTTGCATAAATATACCTCAGAAGAATTTGTCCTGTAAAATATTCAGGTACTTCTATTACTTAATCTTGCATAGCAGAGTTACACATGGGAGTTTGTTGGGCTTCTATATCTAGACTTTTCATGCCAGGCACCTGCAGTTTCTGCTCTCAGGGATGTATCTAGGCAAATTCAATACAGTCAGTGAGGTGGACTGTCATAAGCAGTGACAGCATTTGATTACACTGAGCTTGTCAAAAATAATTTTAGATGTAATTTGTTCATTGCATATTACATCCTCTGGTTTACCACCACTGTTCTTGCAGCTGCAAGCTTTACCTAGTTTAGGGAAGTGTATGTTGCCAATAAATGCGTGCTCTGAAGAAAAGCAGTGAATTTCTGGGGATGGGGGGAGCCTGCATTTTATTACAGGAAAAATATTTTCTGGTCTTACTTATTGTTTGTGCATTAGGGCACACATAGTGTTTAATAAACATCCTCTTTCCCTTCAAATTTTACATGACTCTTGATCCTTATGGATTACTGAAGACACATAATCTATCAACAGAATCAGAAGCTACAGAATTATATATGGGATGAATCTAGCCTCAGATCTTTATTTAAGAAGGAAATTAATCTTTTAATTCTATGCCTCTATGAAGAAAAAAGAGAAATGCTGGTAATGTGTTGCTACCACTGCAGACAACTTGGGTAATCTTTTCCCCTGGGCTATCTAAGGACAAACTCAGTTCTAGTTCTTAGCAATATATTCCTCCAGGAAACAAAGGCAAAATCCAACCATCTCTATTGGAAGGGCTCAGTCTTTCTCTTTTCATGTGAATTTTTTTATATCATTCAAAAAACCCCTTAAATACATTTTCAGGTACTGCTAGTGAGACAGCTTTAAAAATTATTTTTCCCCGAGCTGTTAATCATACTAATTCTGTTAATGTCCATTGCTTTCTTAATCTTGACTCAGTCCCACCTATTAGATGGCAAGTCTAGGTATCAAAGTCTAAATCCGGCTCACTTCATTGTTTATGTAATGTTCTGTCCAAAAAGGGACAGCGGATGCCACCCACGGGACAAGTACAGCTCACGGCTATCATTTGCAGCAACGTCTGTATTAAATTGGTGCACAAAAGGTAAGTGCACAACAACGGACTGTCAACCTGAGTTGCATGTGTTCGGGCCCCATATAAAAACTAATGAGAAACGAGGATATTCTGTCCTCCCCAGCATGTGTCTGGCATGCTGGCTGGTCAGAGTTTGCATACCTGTTCTCCTTGAATCATCAGATTACAAAATAAAGTGAAAAAATAATGTGCTAAAAATGTAGCTAGAAACACTCTACTGAAAGGAGGATTTGGCGAGCTGCACTTAGGAAGAAACTGCACTTATTTATGTAAACGCAAATACTGAAAACAAGCAAAAAACCCTCTCAGATCTAATAAATTACCTGGTACTACAGGTTTTGGTCCAATATCTTTTGACAAATTAACAGTACTTTTATGCTAAAACTATCATAATGGTATATTGTGCTTTTCCACTGTACTGACCATGGCCCAGAAGTTCAGTAGAGAAGTTTTCTTGCTGATTATTATTAGAAAGTAATGCCGTAGACATTTAAACTCCATTTTCAAGGGCACCTGATAGAATACCCCAATGCCTCACAGTCCTAGCACCACATTGATGGTGAAAGCCCAGGAAAACAGTCTTTATGGTTTGTATTATATAAATACATAAAAATACACAGCAGCGGCTGTTGGGAGTGAGGATGCTGGGTTTGTGTGAGGTCAGGGGAGATCTCCGGTGCTGCCGACACGCTGGGTCTCACCCTGCCTGTGGGACGGCTCAGTCCCCCCTCGCCTCGCACTCCCCGGCTGCCGCGAGCAGCTCGCGCTTTTGGCACATCGCGGGCACACTGCTCGGTGACCCCGTGTGCCAGCCACGGCTTGCCAAGGCGATTTAAGACTCACTGTACCTGACTAACTGCAGCTGACAGCCAGAAACAGGGGAGAGCGGGGAAGTGCCGCCCACTTCACGCGGTTCCTGGCTGGAGGAGCTCGGTGGGCTTTCTTGCTGCGTCCTTCCACATCCATGTTCTCCAGGCACTTCTGGCCTCCTAAGCAACTGCCAATTTACAACTTTAGGCCCTAATTACCTTCCAGGGACATATCAGTGAAAAGCCATGATGTGGGTTTATAGGGGGCAACAAGTGTTACTGTTCCTTCAGAGCAAAATTTGTCCTCTGCTAGTTTTTCCATCCAATTCTAAGGGATTCTTCTCTTACATAACCTGCTTACATAACCTCTGGCTTCACTGCCTCTATCAATTCCACTTTGGGTCTGTGCCCAGCTCCCTGAAGCTCTTCTGCTTGTCATTTGTCCCCCTCTCCCTCCCCTCTGAAACACCTCCACAGTTTGGATGCTCTCAGAGGAAATTGCCTTCCACCGCTGTCCTTCACCCCCCAGCACAGGCTGGACTGAACCCAGAGCCATCTCTGGCCCAAGGCAACTTTCTGTCAAAAAGCAGACACAGGCGTGGGTGACACTGCCATTAAAGAAGCAACCTCCAGCGGTCACCACCGTGTACCTCCCTGGGGTCTGCTCTCCAGGCGTGGTCCTGCCTGAGCATGGCATTGCAGCACAGCTGGTCCCATCTGAGGACAGGGGCACACCAAGCGGAGCAGGAGCGGGGCAAAGCTTTGCGGGGGTGCCCTGCAGCACCCCACCTCACCCGCGCTCTGAGGGAGCCCGCAGCTGCCGCAGGAGCTGTGCCACCAGCGAGGCACGAGGCACGGTCACCCGCAGGCACGAGGTGAGTGAAGTTTGCTGGGGGATTTCATTTCTCTGAAGGCAGGGAGGCGGAGAGGACAATACGGAGTTCTGCAGCAGCACACCCCACGCGCTTGCAGCACAGGGAGACTCAGCATGGGCCCCGCTGCCTCCCCACCTGTGTGCATCAGCGCAACGGGCTGTGCCCCAGGCAGGGTGGGGTGGACGTGAGGAGGGAGGGTAGAGCATGAGCTGGTTGTTATCTTCCTACTTGGGTCTTGTAGGGGTGGGGTGGCTGCTTTATTTATTACTGTAGGTAGAGAGAAAGTGGCAGTACTGATGGTGAGGGGTCCCCAGCTGGGACTGAGGCCCATGGGGTCTTCATTGGGCTGCTTTGCCCCCCCTTTGCCATGGGAAAGGGGCCAGTGGGCTGCCAACCCCGCTGTGCCACTGCAGGGTGCCCTGGGCAATGCAGCTCCCAGCCCTGCTCCAAGTAATGCCCTTTTCCTGCCTCTTTGCAGGTTTTTCCAATCCTCCACTAAGTGCTTCCCTAACCCTACATTAGATCCTCGTCTCATCCCTGCCTGCTTTCTCTGTGCTTTCCCTTTCCTTACAGAGCTCCCCAGCTCTTCAACTCCTGCCCAGGGAAATGATGTATACACTAGGATGCGTCTGCTTTTTATGCTCAGCTTCTCACTTAGTACCTTAGAAGAGAGTGTTATAGCTGTTTGCTACCAATTTGCAACCTGGCTGGTACTGATGCTTCCTTGCTCATACCTGGAGGTAATTCTGCCTGCCTACCATTTCTGGTTTGGGCTGGGGCTTGTCTGGGATTCATCTGGTTTTTATCCCAGGCTAACTGTATTCTGCTACTCAGCTCAAAGGACCTAATTTTGTGTCTGTTAAGATGAGCCTGCAATGCAGTTTATGGGGAAGAAGCACCTTCAGAAAGTGTGTGTGACCTGGTCAGAAAGCAAGTGCACGAGAGGTGGAAGCGCTGCATTGCAGAAAGAGAGTAGATTAGGATTATAATGAATAACTTTAAAATAATGGATTAATTATTCCAGTGACATTGTGCTATGTGTCCATGTGCTAAGAAGGCTTTTATTTCTTCCCTGTGGAGTGAGGAAAGGAAGTGGTTGCTTAAATCAGTATTGACGTACAGCACATGAATTCCAGTTTTGATTTTATGAACAGCCTCTATCATCATGTCTCGTGTGCACTGCCTCATGCTCATTGTACTGTGGGGTTAGACACACTGTCACCATTCCTATAAATAGCCTGCTTGGTTATGAAGGACTGTTAGTGTTTCCTCTGGGAAGAATAGGACTTTTGACTGATGGCATTTTAGGCCAGTTTTCTTTAAACTTTCTAGAGGAGATAGGGTTTGGAGAATAGAAAGCCAATAATCAAGGTATTAATGTTTGAAACACAGACACCTGGTGAGCCTGGAGAATTCGCAGAGAAAACCAAAGTTAGAAGGAGCACGATGGTGGTGTGCTTTTAAACAAGGAGGCTTGGCTGCAGTGCTGGCAAGGAGCAAGGCAGCTGCCATGCGGAGAGACAGAAGCTCCCTGTGATCCAGCGGAAAGCTGAGCTGCGGCACAAGGACGGCTGCAATGTTGGAGAGTCTGCTCTGCACCCAAAAAATGCTCAACCATACTGGGGAACGGGAGGTAAGGTGACGTGTTTTTCTGTATATTTTTGAAGCAAAGTAGGAAGTAATTGTGTGTAGAAAATCTTGTGTTTCAGCAATCAGCTGTTAGTATGATCTTGTAAGTGTGGAGAGCACCTGCAGGCACCTCAAGGTTGGTTTGGTAGGGATGGATGTTTTTAAGCTCGTGGAGGGAGTGGGGATCCCTGGTTCTAAGGATATAGGTCCTTCGGGCTGTGTGACCCCGTTTCTGTGAGTAAACGTGCTGGAGACACCAAAGGGAGCACACGCCCTGCTGCCCATGCAGCGAGGGAAGTTTTATTGCACACAGCGCAAGAGGTCAAACACAGCGTGACATTGAATGACAGGTAACAAGGTTTGGTAGGTTCTTCTCCTGACTATTAAAATTAACAAAGGCCAAGATATTTGGGGGTTTTCCTTACAATTAGCAACCGATCTGGAATTCAGACCCCACCTTCCACAGCCTGGGAAGGTTCCAAGGGCGCGTTGAATCGACAGCAGCGCCCTTTGTGCAAACAGTGAGTCTGTACACAAGAAGATTGCTGTACTGAAAGGAAAGGAATAGAGCATTAAATTTAGGGATGTGACTAACTTCTTCTGAACAGTGAGGAAAGCACCACACTTGCCAGTTATCTCTTCTGTGCGTTTCCTCAGTTGTGGCTGGGGCCATCTGATGAGTGTTTCCCTTTCACTCCCAGCGCAGCGCAGTCTGTCTGCTGTCAGCAGTTAATGAAGTCACTCGCAAGACGCCATCCCCTGGGGAAAAGCACTGCTATGAATAGACCTGTTACTTGCGTCTCTGGTTGCGGTGCTCTCAGTGCTTCTCTTGCTGTGCCACCATCTCTGATGACTGTGCCATTTTTGAACAATGGTCTTTCACTATAGAGCTACTGCTATTCAGGATGCCGAAAAATGGTCCTCTTCCTCCTGGCAGAACTGTAGAGCTCTGAGAGTGCTTCTGTGCTGTCCCCAGTGACAGACACAGGTTCTGAGGTACTGTGTGCAGCACCTGTGCAGAAAGTGAATGAGTAATCTTATTACAGCAAGTACTTTTACTAACAGTCTGCAGTGAACATCATCATCAGATACTTCATCAACGCACACCCTACAATAAGGAGGAAAATATAAAGCTTTTTTTCCAAGAACAAAATATTTCCGTGCTACTGAAATAGAAAGGGAAACTTAATCTGATGAGAAGTATTAGAGAACATCATCTATGCCCAGCTGAGCTTGCATGTCTAGGTATGATTAAGCTTGTGTTTATAAGGAGTTGTGTGTGGTCTAGACAGAGGTGAGCTATAAAAGAAACAAAATCAGCAAAAATAAAGACAGATAAAGAATGATCAATCATGATGACATATTGTCTGAAGTATGTAAGATCATGTAAATACTTATTACAATTTGTAGGGCATACAGTCCTTGTTAGTGCCAGTAAAGTCAAGGACTACTTAATGCAGTAAATCACTTTACTGACTGAGTTGTGTGGTTGAGCTCTAACCCAAAATAATTTTACAGTTGAACACCTTTGTAAGAAACTTTAGCTAACAATACCAATGAATAGTCAAAAAGAGAAGAACTGAGTAAAGTAGCATTAAATTTGAACATTACCTGTTCTCTCTTTGGGAGATGTGGGGGACAACTTTTTTTAAAAGGTTGTGGGGTTTTTTTGTATACATGGATTTTTTTTTTTAACAGACTTGATGGTCTTAACAGGCTCCCCCCAAATCAAGCTGTCAAAATTTTAGTTCTCAGAAAGCTATGGTGAGGTCTTCAGCAAAATGCAACTATAGACTTTTCTGTGTCATGATCTAAATGTCTGAACCATTGCTACATGAGCAGAATTAAAGTTGTTGTCTCGTATGAACCTTTGTTCAGGTGCCTCATCCTCCTGCTTATATAAAAACAAAACAAAAAAACCCCTTGTTACTCATACTTTTCATATTAATTCTGGATGGCTGAATAAGATTGAGTGATTCATGAACCACGTTAAAATTTAACATCAGCCTTTAATGTGTTCGGCCTGACACATGGTGTGTCTTACAATATTGAAATATCTCATCAACCTAGCAATCTGCATCAGCTTGCTGAAGCATGCCATGAAAGGAAAATGATACAGTAGTCCTGATCTACTTCTCTGTCAAAGCTTTAATTAAAACATTCACTCTGTCTCTTAAGAGTGAAGGGGTTTGGGGAAATTCATAAGATGCCTGTCCTGTTATTAACAACATTTCATTTTGAAAGTTTAGGAAGATAGGAATATGCCTCTTAAATCAAACTTCTGTGACCTGGTCAGCATCTCAGTGGTATCCAAAACTCTAATCTGACTTGCTCTCTGGTATCCTATATATAAGAAAACACAAAGTAATGCATCAGATTTTCCCTGTACACATGCTCAGCACTTTCTTCCAGTAACAACCAAAGCAGCTAGAGTGAGTTCAGCAGACCGGCAGAGCCGGAGCAGCGCCGCTCTTGCAGTGGTTCTCATCCTTTTCTTGGGGGTACAGAGGTGCAAACCTGAGGCCAGGCTTCTCCTTTAGGGTTTGTTTCCCATTGCTGGCACCCAGACAGCCTGAAGGCTCTGACAAGGCAATACTCGGCCATCTGCAGACTTGTCAGCTGGGAGGTAGAGCCTGGTCAAAATGAGGTTTCATTTAGCACTAGCTGCCCCTGAAATGAGACCCTGCCAGACTACCTAGGAACATTACTCATATGATAAAGCCTCCTGGCTGTGTCTGCAGAGGTGAATTAAGGTCATATAGAGATTGGTTTTTCCTCCCTTAGCAGAACTGTCTAGAAGGTAGGACTGCAAATGCTGCCGTCCCTCCCCAGGACAGAAAACCTACTTGTCATGATGATCCTTATCATCACCAGAAGATGCTTCTTGCCCCCTTCAGTCCCACAGTGCCATGCTAGCAGCAATTCCTCTCATCCAGTAGCAATGGGTATTAAAACCACAGCCAATACCTCAAATGGTTGTTTAAAATCAGCTTCAGCAAGCTTTGCTCCCTCTCTGACCTTTTCCTGGTTTCCACACCTCCCATGCTCCACCCAGGCTTTCAGGCTCAGATTTGGAAGTCCCCTGTTCCCGACATGAGCCTGTTATTTTTCTGGCAATATTTACCTGCTGTCCTTGTAGTATCGAATCAAGGTCTCTGGGATGCCTGTGCTGTTATTCAGAGTATTAATAGACATTATAAACAGAAAGAGGTTGACAGATTTCTCCCGCAAGAGCTGCACTAAGGAATTTCTTCAGCCAGGAAGGCTGCCCACATTGGAGCTTGTGATGTTCTGTCTGACCCCGAGCCTGGACCAGTTCTGGTTGCAAGAGGAGCAATTTCTTCAGTGGAGGAACAATCTTCCTCAAGCATCACTATAAAAGAAGCAGCACAGTACCAGGATCATAAAGAAAATGATATACTATGAAGACTGTGAACTTAGAAGAATGTAAGCAAAAGGCCAAGTCTTGAAAGATTCGTTAATATGTAAGTTCAGAAGCACAAGCTAAATCAAACTATCATTGCTCAACACACAAGCATAGCAAATAAACCTAAGAGGGGGTTTTTGAAGCAGCAGGGGAAGAAAAGAAAAATACTCCTATAAAAGTGATAAGGACGAATCAGATGGTAACACAGAGAACATAAATATCAGTTCAGGATGAAGGAAAAATAGGCTTTATTACTCCACATGAGCAAACTGATGATGAAGGAGGCCTAGTAAAAATGAGTGTTTTTATCAGTAAAGTGACTGCGTAGGCATCGTGAGTAGTTGTCTGTCAGCATGGTCCGAGTGAATAACTGCAATGGTTTTGTTTGCTTTTGTGTATGTTTAAAACCATAAATATTGATTGACTTTTACAAAATGAGACAGAAAATGATGGTGACATGAGAACATGATAAATATGCACTTTCCACAAGACATTATTAGCATATTCAGTCCACTGCTGGCACTATTTATTAGATAATCTTGCTTGAAATTGTTACCATGATTTTGACTTGTAGGTCATGTATCCCTCCCCTTTTATCCTCAGGTTAACATGACACAGGCAGAAGAGGCCATTTGTGTTTTTCCTACATGCAAGAAAGTTTACACGCTACAGAGCAAGAGAGGAACTTCCCTAGCTTTGAAGTCCAGAAAGACAGCTGAAAAACAAAATGAACAAACAATATGACTTTTTTCTGTCCCAGATTTCTTCTGTGTAGCAGTAAGCACCTGATATGCCCAAGTTAGGAACCAGTTTGCTCTTGACTGTGTCTATAGAAAATGCAGAGTGAGGCACCTCCTGTGTGTTAGCCCGCGACCCGTGTTTGCTGTTCCCTGCAGGTTTGCTTATAACCATGTTCGTGGCTTGGCACAGCCCCCAGGTGCAACCACAGCACCAGTGTTTGACCTGTTTGGATTCTTCCTTGGTCTCTCCTGTTGCTCTCAGACATTACTGAGCACAGCTGTCAGTCTCTGATGTAAAAGGGCATTCAGACACCTCTTCCAAATTAACATTAACTTGTTAACCTCTTTACCCTTATGTATATTTTTTGTACAGTTTTAAAATTTTGCAGTGACCTTATGGTAGTTAGATACTCAAACGTCTCTCCTGATTGGGGTGGGCAGAGTCTTGCTCTAACTGAGAGAGTCTCATCCACCAGATCAGTATCTTACTGTGAATCAAAAGCAAGAATAATGTTGGAAAGAATCACATCATAACTGACTGAAGTATAATAAATAACTGACAGCTATGACTCAGTGTCTGCATTTCTTCCCTAACACAACACTGTATTGTAGACTGGCTTTGAATAGGTTTTTCGTATAATTTCAGATAATGATTAACTCCCAATGACTAAAATATCTCCAGGAGAACTGATGAGACATCTCACACAGTTACTCAAGTTCAAAAGTATAGTCAAGCTTTCACTTTATCTCTTTCATTCAAAAATACATTTATTTTAACGGAGGCTATTTTAAAGCTGCCCCATAAATGTAAAGTCAGCAATACTATTACAGCATAATTTCAAGCTAAAATTATTGTATTCCAGGCAGATGCACACACAGTATGTGTGTGCAGTTTTATTATTTATTCCATTTATAAAATAGAAGCCATTTTAGCATCTGTGGCAACGCAATCATCTCTGGGATGAAATATAACTTTGTACCAGCTCACACTGTAGGATAAAAGACTGAAGGAGAAAGCACTGAGAAGAACACGAAACAGGGGAAATCTGTGTGAGTAGGTTTGTCCTGAAGGAAAAGCTCCCACTGCAGCGTTTCATTCCTGAAGAGGGTGTGTTAAAGCATGCAAGATAATAAAGAGCAACAGATGTCTTAAGAATTGATGTTATGAGGAGTGTTGTAAGGCATTTAACTTTTGAGAAGAAAGAGGATTTTTCATACAAACTAGATGAATTCCATTGGAACGAACATGGTATTAATTTTCTAGAAACAAGATTGCTATAATTGATATCAATATAGTGTAACATGACTACATCATGTAGCATACTATGAAATAATACATGATAGCAATATACATTTATATATCAGTATAATCAGTAAAAGGATTGTAAGCTAGGAAATAGGAGACAAGGTTGGGGGACACTTCTAAGTAACTTCCATGCCTGGTTCTGAAAAGCAGAAAGCGGTGAATATACGGGGGAGAAAGAAGTATCAGATGGGAGCAAAATGGACAGGAAAAATCAGTACTCACACAGGTGGGAATGTGATGTGAATGGCCTGGATGTCAGGAATAAAAGGGATGTGAGTAACGTAATTAAGAAAATTTGCACATTATCAATAGAAGATGAGCAGAGATGTTTGTGTACAAAAATTGTGTGCAAACAGATGCAGACTAGAACTGCAGCACCCAGGATGACCTCGAGTCTCCCAAGACTAGCGAAGTATGGTGGATGGGTAATCTATGACCGAAATGTACTTAAACCAATGTGTAGACTGTTAAGAAAATTAGAAATAAAAACAGAGGTACAAAGGCATTGCTCGGTAGCAATGAAGTCACCTACAGTGGCAGAGAGAGGTGGCATGGGCAGAATGGAATTTGTCAACCTAAAGGTCTTCTGAAGGACCACTAAGGAACTGTTACACATATATCTAACACAGACGACTACAAGCATGAAAGAGAAGCTTCCAAGCATTGTCTCATTGCAGGAGATTTTAACTGCTCAGAAATAGAGTATAAAGCAAATGTTACTGATAACGGTAGAGCCAGTTATTCCAGGGTGTGATAGCTGGCAGATTTCATCACTAAGCAGTCACTGGACTACCATGATGCTATTCTAGGTGGTCTTTGTTAGGTAGTGATGACATAGAGCAGCTGGTTGTAGAAAATAACCTAGCTAAAGTTATCCCAACTTGATTAAATTGAAAATAAGTGAAAGAATAAACAAGAATAGGACCATTAGTTTCTCAAAATTTGTCCTTCTGAAGTATTGTACCTAAAGAAACTAGTTAGCTATGTCAAGTGGATGAAGGTTCCAAATCTAGTATTAGAATTTCTTTAATTTAAATAATATTTTATAAAACTGCACTTTGCACTGTAAGTAGAGAGTGAAGGGTGTTAGCACCTTATTGGATGAATAAATCCTTCAGAAAAAAAGATATTAGGAATGAGCAAAAAGAGTGAAAGTCATAGGGAAAGAAAACCCCACCATACCAGATCATAAATGAAAACGGTATCTTGGGAACCAAGAAGCAGAGGGTG
This sequence comes from Ciconia boyciana, assembly GCF_034638445.1. NCBI lineage: Eukaryota > Metazoa > Chordata > Aves > Ciconiiformes > Ciconiidae > Ciconia > Ciconia boyciana. The sequence goes on along the minus strand of NC_132943.1, from coordinate 19,366,487 downwards.
CAGTCAGATTTGCCAAGTTTACAGACTTACCATCTGTAAACAAAATGTGAAAGACTGGAAGTTTCTTCTACCACACAAATAAAAGGGGGTCTGCTACGTGGCAGGGATGGGGTAGAGATTAAAGATTGTGTAGATACTGCCCAAACAAATACATTATTTTTCTTCTTTTCTGTGAAGAGGATGATATAGATCATGGGGAAAAATAGAATCAGGATGGGAAGAATCTGCAGAAATAAATGCTAACATTTACCAACTTGAAAAGTAAATCCAGAGTATAGCAGGTCCATAGTGGAATGATGTCTGCTATCTATCCAAAAATGCCGAAAGAATGAGCAGATTAAATTCCAAGTACAGGACCAAGTTTTTCTTAAAAGATCTGCCAAAACAAAGGAGAGAGAGAGAGAAGAGCAGAGGAAAAAGTGACCTCACATCTACAGGTTCATGAATCTGACCTTAGTAATATGGAAATTTTGTACACATTTTTTGCAAGAAAGAATAAATAAGGGTGTGGAGATAAAATGGAGAAAACAGGATGAAAGCAATAGATGTTTAATACAATGTATAAGGGCTGAGGAAATGTATGTATGATACCATCTGTTCTGGAAAGGGAATTATTGGGCTACCTAAATGTTGGGTAGAGATTTTCAAGCATCACAATTTCAGCTAGTCTCTGAAAGTATTAATACTTTCATTGCTGCTAAAAGTGGCATGGTCAGATGAGAAAAATGTCCATACCATTATATATGCATTGTGGGGCAACTTGAGAGCTGGAAATGTGAAGTAGAAGTTAGTAGCACAAGTGCCAGATCACACACAAACTGAGGTGGAAACGATTTCTGTTATGAATTGTGGCTTATCAGTTGGGCAAGAGAAAGACCATAATGTCTTGGTCAGTCACAGAAGGATGCTGAGAGAGCTGGGATGGAGCCATGGGAAAGGCAGAAATGATCCTCCTTAGATATGATGCAGGAGACTTAAGGAGGGATACCTAAGTACGGACACTGTTGTAGGAGGCACTGGTCAAAGCTCTTCTGGAGTACTGTGAACAGTCTGTCACCCACAGTAGGAAGGGGCATTGAAAGAAATGCAGAGAAGTAGTACTGGACAAAACAAAGAATGAGGGATATACAATTGCTGTCTATAAATACATCAAGGGGAGGGGAAAGAAGGGCAGGGCAAATACTAGGAAAGGAAAGAAGTTATTTAAGTTACCAGACAATGTTGTCATTAAAACAAATGGATATAAATTGAAAGTTAGTCCATCCGGACTGGAGCTGAGGAGGCTTCCAGCCATGAGAAGAGCGAAGTCTCTGAAACAGTCTTCTACTAAGAGTGACAGGAACAAACCACTGTAGGTGAGGGTATCACAGTAAAATGGAATTTATTTGCTTGCAAACTGGATAATACAGAATTCACCTAGTTCTTGCACATACCATAAAGGTGAGTAGAGCCACTTTCTATTTCCCTCTCTGCCAGAGAGTTAAATAGTCTGAGTAGTCTTATGATGGATTTTTCAGAAGTTTATTAACACAGTTGTGTAAGGCGAAAGGACACATCTTCAGTATCTATGAGATCCTTTGCAGTGTTGTGCTCTCTGCTTTGTACTATTGTAGCAATAGTATTTTTTGAAATTTCTGTTAATTTATTGGTTCAGACAGAAAGCATGACTGCATGGCCTCCTGTGACATATGAATGTGCTACAGAATGTTAAGAAATTTTTTTTAAAAAAAAGGTTTAAAATCATGGTAAATCTGTGTGCTAAGTGTCCAACCAAAGCACAGCAATGCGGTTGCAAACATATGCGATAAGAAGCATAAGGCATCAGTGGATCAAATATTACTGACAGTATTTACATGATCGATCATTTTGAACTCCTGGAAAACATTGATAGGGAAAATCCGCCCTGCCTTATCCTTTTGGTATTACTCAGCCAAAATACTTGGAATTGATTTAGTTGATTTTATTTTTATTTGGAGATGGTTCTATTTACATGTTCCTAGTCTTGCATGGTTTTAGTTAGATATATAATATCAACAGTTCTTACCAGTTCTTTAAGAAGAACGGTAGAAGCACTAATTGTTCTATATAAGGTTGTTTTTCCAATGTTTCTGTTCACATGTGAGCGGGCACTGTTGGTTTACATTTCCTTCCTATTTCCATTAGAAACACACACATAACAATAAGGCAAGATTTTCAAAATGCAGTAATAATTTATACTGACAAAGATATTGGAAACCATTTCTGACATTTCAGAACCATGTAACTGATCTTATAACGAAGACGCTAGAAGTAATGTTCTGTTTACAGTGACAGATGAGTCAGGAATTTGAAAAAAGCATGCTAACAAAAAATTGTAACTTTAATATAACATAAATGACCAAACTGTTTAACAAAGATACGAACATCTCCAAAGGTTCTTAGGTACGTAGCAAAGCAAAATATTGCTAAAAGGTAATAGGGCTGTTCGTATCCGAACGCCTTTTTTTCCACGTAAGTTTTAAAGGAGCCCTCTCCCGGCTCCAGAGCGGCGGAGTGGCCACACGACGGCAGGCAGGGCTCGGCGGGGCAGGCAGGGCTCGCTCGGCGGGGCAGGGCTCTGCGGGGCGGGGCAGGGCTCTGCGGGGCAGGGCGGGGCAGGGCAGGGCTCGGCGGGGCAGGGCTCTGCAGGGCAGGGCGGGCTCGGCGGGGCAGGGCTCTGCGGGGGCGGCTCCTGGCCGCCGTCCGCTCCTTTGCCCCGGAGGAGCCTGCGCCCGCCGGGAGCGAGGGGCCCGCGCGCTGCCCGGCTGCCAGCAGGAGCCGCGCCGGCCGAGGTCAGAGCAGCTCCGGGAAGGCTTCGGAACGGGGCTGCTTTCGGGCACTGCCTGAGCCCATCTTCCTCAGTTTCTAGCAGCTGTCTGGGGGCTGAGCTGAACGTGGTTATCTGGTTTGGCTATTCTAGATTAACCTGATTCAAACCCTGTGTTTCAGCAAAGCACTGGACTTGTGTACGTCTAAGTACAGCAAGGTCAACTGTAAGATAAATTTATTTTCTGTGTATGACACCAGCGTGGAATCACTTTTTACAAGAGATTTAATCCCAGCTCAGTAGTTTAGAATTTACATCTGGATAAATCAGACCTGAATACACCGTGTTTACACAACGCTACCGGCTTTTTCCAAAAGCAAGCCCTCCCTCTGTGTTGTTGCCGAGCCCAGCCTGCTGCAGGACCGCGCTAAAGCTTCGCCTTTCTCCTGGTGTCGCTGCAACCCGCCTGCCTCAGGACTCACTTTGGCCCTTCTGTAACAGGGACAGCAGGTCCAGTCTGCACTTAGCATTAATCTGAAGGGAGTAAGTTACAGAAAGCTCTTCAGCTATAGTGCAGGAGGTCTGAGGTGCTGTGGAGTCGCAGTGCTCGGCGCAGTTCCCACCACCAGCGTGTTCAGCCTTGCATGAGCGCTGAACGGAGATGCTTGCTCTGGTGCCCCAGCGCCAGGCTTTTATAGCGTGAGCAAGGTGTACCATGTAACTGCGAAAAGCAAACAGAAACCGAGGCCAGATTCGACAGGCTGTGTGGAAATCCCTGGCATGTTTTGAGTGCCGTGGGCTGGCTGGCTGGCAGTCCTGCTCGAATGCCATGTGGTTTTCCCACCGGTTCCACCTGAGCCCTTCTGAAGTTCAGAGGTTTGATTATTTCACTTTGAGTGTGAGAGTGTATTCAAATCTGAAAAGCAAACAAATCTTTCAAGGTGCTCACCCATGCGAAGGAAACTGAGGACAAATGTTTGCTCACGCCCTTGGCTGGAACCAGCCGGGTCAGAGCTGCGGGCAAGGTAAACACGGGTTGAAAATACCCTGGGTTGCCTGCCCACTGTTCATTGCACAGTTGGTGAGCAATTCCTCCTTCTTCCTCCTCTTCTTCTCTGTTTGTTCAGAGGTAAGTTGTTGACTTCACTCTCTGCCCTCGCCTAACAGCAGCACGCTGCTCCGGAAATGAGAGGAGACCAGAGCGTGAATCATGGCCTGAGTCATGAATCCCCAACACCCCACTTTGCTCAGAGCTGCAGGGGAAAAATTCCTTTCCTCTGTGTGGCTCTTCAGCTCCCATGACCTGCTGGAAGGAGCTACAGACACCCCTCGTCGTCTTCTAAAGCCGCTCTCCATCATGCGTAGCAGTGCTTGCAAACCGCACCGGGAGAGGAGAGTAAGAGAGGCCTTTGCCTGTCCACACACCTGCCCACATCTCGGGTGGGCTCTGTGGCTTACCCTACACAGCAGTGGTTTGGTCCTAGGCCCCTAACGGGGTATGATATTAGTACACCCCAAAACATGGGAGCTGGAACGAAGCAGCTCAGCCACTGTATGTTCAGATCTTTGCTTACCACAGGCTCCATGTCATTTATACAGGACCCAAATGCTTATAGCAGTTTCTTTGGATTGGTGCCATTTTCTGTTGGAGCAATACCCATATTTCACCATACTGATTAACAAAGAAAGAGATTACAAAGAAACAGATAGCAAATAGTATCAACTGGCATTTAAAATGTATAGATCCAGATGCATTTATTTATTTTACACAGTGATTTGATACGTGATACTATTGTTTTATATATAGAAAATATTTCAACTGGAAAAAAAAAAGGACAAATTACTGATTAGTTGCATTCACCATCACTGTGAATTTCCCCATTAAATACAACTGTTCATTAGGGAGTGTTGCTTCCTTTTTAAATGTTTTTGCCAGCTCTCCCTAAAGTATTGCCAGGACCTATGCTGCAGCAAAGGTAGAGACAGGGCAGTCCTTCCAGTGTCATTGCAGTATTTGTGTGTGGTTTCTGTCTGTGCTGGATTGTCCTGTTTGCAGGACATTCACACTGCTATGTGGCTACTCAAACAACCTCTAGTTCCTTAGAGATGAATCTAAGTTTCAGGCCTGAAAACTTTTTCTCAGGCTTCGTTGCTTAGCTAATTGACAGGCATCCACTGAAACATCTGTCATTGCTGTTCTCTGGAACTGGGTCTGTCAGGCTGCTGAGGGATATATTTCTGGATAGACTTTTTCCGAAGAAAATGCCTTCCATTTCTGCTGGCCCAAGAGTCCGGAAGTACTTGACTGTGCAGCTACAGAACATATGTTGTCTTTGGGAGAAAAGTATTTTAACCGCTCATTCTGTAGACTTTTGCATATTCTTCAGTTGCTATCTTTTGGATTAAAAAGTTTGACTGAAACTTTTGAAGTCTACTTTGATTCCCCATTAGACATTGTCAGGAGCTTTCTAGTCAAATTTGATTTGGAAGCCAACCAGGGAGAGAATAAGGTCACCAAATGTTTCAAATGCAAAGCAACCTGCCTCTGACCCAAGGAGTGCCTCTTACAGATGCACTGAGGAGGTGAATGTCACTGTATATGATGGGGAGAAGGGAGACCCCACCTCACTGCTTCCAGTCCCACAAAACTCTCTGATGAAGGGCAGGAAGAGAGACATGTTTTCTGAAGTGCAGGAGACACTTCCCCCCACCTTTGTAAATACTCTGAGAACCGTCTCAGCCTGTGGAACATTCAGACTTCAAATTGCTCCATATTTTTCTAGGCTTTCAAGGTGACAGTGTGTATAAGAAGAGCATTGGGAATTAAGAGCTGGGTTGTGTGTGAGGCTGAGAGATAGCTTACAAGAATTTCTCCTCCATATGGATAGCTCTCCAGCTTCTAATTAAAAGAGACTTTCTTTGCTCTGGTGAGTTTGGGACATACTGATCTCTTATGTTGACTGATAAGCTTTCACTGGAGCTAACATGCCTCCTCTTCCAGGTTTTGTCTAGCACAAAAGGAACTAATTGTTGTTTTCCCTTGGGCTGGTCTCCCTGTATGTATAATTATGCTACATCAGTTCATACCCTGTTTGCAGGAGAGGTTGGTATTTTTTCTAAAATGAAGTCATTTTTAGATTTGAATGAGCCAATGGTGAGGCATGCATCTGTAGGCAAACGCTTCCCCTTCTGAAACCTTTAGAGACCCACCACCAGGCTGACCTGGGGATTCAGCTCAGTGTGCTAGAAATGATACACGGTTGTTCTAGGGAAAAAAAGCCCACTATTATTAATGAAATAAAACTTGAGTCTGTTTTTTAGTTTATTTCTTATTCCCTGTCCCCAACATTAGCTTGCTTGCTTTCTGTACCTCAATATTCAATGTCTGTTACTTGCCAGTGAATTTGTTAAAAGTTGATTGGATGAACAGAATGTCTTTCTGTGCTATCATCTTGTATTATAAGTGCCAGGTATGGGGGAAAATGCACTAAAGATTTTATCCTATACAAATTTGATTATCTTTTAAAGAACCACAGACTTGCATTGTTCAGCATTGCCCATACTGAAAGATAAACAGCTGTTTTCTGTTCCGATGTGTCATTATAAAACCATAACCCTGATTTAACTGAGACCAGAATTTGCTCCAAAATGAATATGTAGTGGCTGATGAAAGCAATAATAATTGCATGATGTCTGTACTGTAAACTACCTTTTTGTTATATCTCATTGAATCGATGCCTCTAATTTGGGTGAACGAAACAAGACTCTGTCTTACAAATCTTATAAAGAAGGGGAACCTTGCTGTCAAACCAAGCAATGCCAGGACCCCAAAGGCTTTTTACACATCCTCCCCACATCAGCGTGGCTACTCCGGATTGCAATTCTGCTCTTCTAGCATGTGTGATAGTTAAAGCCAATAAAGCATTAAATTAGTAGAGTAATTTCGTGGCCAACTTACCTTTAGATAATATACAAGATATTTGGTCACATTTCAAAACAAGAATAATCTGTCAGCTTCCTGCCTAGGTTTTCTTGCCTTGCCCAAGATCTACTCTTGGTACATGCTGTCTCCCTTCCTGGATCTCTCTTAACCTCCTGTGCCCCTATCAGTGAGTTTTTTATTCCCCCTCTGTCCAGTCTTGTGACTTCTCATTGTGTGAGTTTTTAAAAATCAAAACTGACCTTGACTTTTCTCTCTTTTTTTCCTGTGTGGTTTTTTTTGTTGTTTCTTCTGCTACTTTCTTTTCTTTCTCTGCTCTCTCCAGACAATCTGGGGAGGTCTGTTCTTAATAATTTGCAGAAACTTAGTTATTTTATTCAGGCAAGACTTATTCAGATAGTCTTTGGCAGCCATCCCATTCAGAGGCAGGCACTTAGCCTCCAGTCATGCTGTCCTTGCCAAGACCTATATAAAATATTACCACACAAGCAAATGGGCAAGTGATAATATCAAACAGAATTTGTAAGTTTTATGTAGGCTGTGTTATTCATTCTCTCTACACTAAAAAGTCTGATATCTTGAATCTAAGAACAAGCATTTGCTAATTGCCAGCTATTCAGCTGGCTGGTCCTTAATCTGGGATACTGCTGGTGTCTGGTACCTTTTGGTGGCTGAAGGATTGCCACCAAGTCCTTTGAGCACACGCTTTGAAGTATTGTTATATTACCAGGGGCTAGTAAGAGCTACAAAGTGACCTTCTACGTTGAAAGGGAAAGCACTGGGTTTTGGAGCTCCGCAAGGCTGTAGACATAGCAACAATATTAAAGGACATGTACACAAATGTAAATTAAAAACAGGGAAATAAGATGTGTTGGATGGCACTTACAGGAGGTTTTTTTTCTTAGTATGAGCAAACATTTTTAGTTGACTCCCCTTCTTTTTGACCTTAGGTAGTTACAGACAGAGTACAGATACACCCTCACAGAGTTGTGTCTTCACCAGCTGAGGGAACATAATCTAATCAATACTTTTTTAATGCCACAGGAAATTGCTGTAGCTGAACAAGTGCCTTACAAAGGACACTCCAAGGTATAGAAGGCAGCTGAAGGAGACTTAGGAATGTTGCTGTAAATAGAAATGTTAAGATACGGTTCCACAATAGCCTAAGATGGGCTAAATTCAGTCTAACGTATTCCCACCTTTCCTGCCAACCCTGCCTGTCTTTCCTGCTCCCTCCCTTGACTGGGCACTCGCTTGGAACTGGGCAGCCACACGATTCAAGGGACCCACCCAGATGAAAAGGAGCCCCCCACCTTCCCCACAGAAGGTGATTGGATTTTAATTGGATCAGTTTGAATCAGCTCACCATTTGTTTGGACATGAGTACTGGTAGGAGTGAAGGGGTGGGAACACAAGGGCAGGGCAAAGGTAGGCTTGACGTAATCCAGCTTGAGCTGCTATGAAACCACCCATAGCCTGTGTAAATACTAGTAAAATCGGATGGGCCTAGGAATATTTCCAGGCACTAGAATGAGATTGTCTATGCTATTAAACTGTTAAAATGCTCCCTGGCATGAATTTGACCTCTTCCAATTAACACTCTCTGCAAACGATTTCTGGGCACAATTTGGTTGCTAGAATGGTCCCAATAGGCAATTTGCAAGCATAAACTCAGGTCTTTCTGTGCCAGTTGGCCTCAATGCTCAGGAATGTTTCCAGGCATGTTGAGTTTAACTAGTATAGACCCATCCCTACCATCACATCCTGCCCCGGGACTGCAGCTACCACCAGTTTGAAAAGGGAGGTCTGATCCTGCCAGTTCTCTTGGTGAGAGCAACCTAGTCCTTATGAGCTAACTTTGGTAGGATTTCTGACTGTAGGAAAAACGGATATATGTTTTCAGGCCAGCAACACAACTGATGAAATTATAATTTTATGCTGCAGTGTGTAGAGTTGGTTGCAAACCCTTATGATAAGAGACGTCTTGTCCTGAACAAATGATTTTCAAAACAGACAATAGCAGAGCATAAAAGATGGGAAGAGATTAAATCTACAAATAAGAAATTTTATTTCCTTTAATAAGGTTCTAAGAAATACATATTTTGCCTTCATTCCAGGTGGGGGAAAAAAAGAGATAGCAATAACTTGTTATATTGTTGTATCTCTGCCGTGGAATATTTGGCCACTTATTACACAGAGTTGAAGCTGACATGATTTTTTTTCACAGTCAGTTGCAGAACTGAGAATGCAATTATTCCTCCTTCTACATATTAAAAAAATCCACAACTGCAGCATTTGCTTTTCAGTTTGCAATGTTAATAAAATAAAGGTACTCTGTATCTTGAATTACTGAAGCCATGTCCTCAATTCTCATAAGTGATTGCTTTTTGTTTTTTTCACAGTTGCCTTTACAAGTTTCCTTCCACATCAGGAAATCTGAAAGAATGGGATTTTTACATCTCTCCAGGTATACTCACTTGGCAATCCTATGACCTGTCTGCCTAACGCACTCCGTCAGGGAACGATTAAAGGCATTATTTTAGAGGAGCCTTTTAAGAGTTGCTGTACACACAAAAACTCGCTCTCTTGGCTGGGTTGCTCTAGGACCCAGAGCAACTGGGATTGACAGAAATCTTCACCTGAATGAATTTTCCCCTTATACCTTATAAGGAGTCCAGGAAAACAAGGAAGTGATAACCAAGTTCATGTTACTTTATGCACAGCTCGTCCTCTTTACCTGCCCAGGTAGCCCTCATTTTCACTTTTATTCATGGTCTGTCCTGATAGGGTTGAAGTTTCCTCGCAATCCGGTGTAGGTGACATCTGAAAACGTACCCTCCGGGAACGTATGATTTTTACGACATTCTACCTCTACGCGGATGATAATTAACACGCTAATATTTTTTTGTCATGCAGCCAGCACTGAAAACGAATGGGGATTGAATTGCTTTGCCTCTGTTTCCTATTTCTGCAAAGAAATAACTGTGTGCAAGGTAAGGCTCAGGGGTAGGGAGATCCATTTCAAAACTATTTTTGCATTGTTTCTTACTTGAAGTTGATAGAAATAGCTTTCTGTCTTCTGTATTTAATCATTCCTTTCTGTTTAATGACTTTTTTTTTTTTTTTGACAGACTGCTGTAGGGCTAGCCTGCAAATTCATCTAAGATTTATGTGGTGGTCATTACATAGCACAACATGTATGAAAGAGACGGGCATTTGAGTAATTTTGGTTATACTAATCACTGTTTGATCCGCTGAGAAACTTAATGCTATACATGTGACAGTGTTTCACTGGTACTTGCACAATAAATTAAAATCATATCAAGTATCTACAGACTGAGCGAAGCAATTTTAAGCATATAGAGTGAACATAAATCTGTTCTTTTAATATCCCTGGTTATGTTGGCAATGTCTTACCTGCACCATACTAGAAACACATGTAACACTTTATCAGGTGCACTGGAGAAAACACATAACATGTTCTCGGTGAATGCCATCCATAAAGCGTGCAAAAGTAAGTATGTTAATTGCCAGCAATTGTGAGGTTTTAATTTTTATTAGAGAGTTAATCTTTTACCAATAGAAATACCTTTATGAAGGAATTTTATCAGTAATCCTAAATATGGCTAAATGTGTGCATTTTTCACCTCCCACATTCTCTAAATGACAAGGGTCTTCGTAAATTGAATGATTAAACATATTATTAATAGTCTTTTATCTTCTTGGATTTAAATTTAGGGACTTGTTCTCAGGAAAGATCAGTGACTTGTGAAGACTGTTTGCTTTCCGGACCACACTGTGCTTGGTGTTTTCAAGAGGTAGAGTAAATGATACAAAAAAAATTCAAAGTAAGACTTGAAGTGTTTGTAGTAGCTCTGAGTGATGAAGTATTGACTTAATTGGGTCAGCCCATGGTTTTGTAATGCATGCAGCGCTTAGTGAAGCCTTCCTGGGGATCAAAAGTGGAATTCAATCTAGACTTTATGGTCTATTATTCATTGCTTTTTTTTTTTTTTTTTTTAAGCAACCTTCCTCATCTAAGGCAGAAATAAAAGTGCTATTAGAGGGGCTCAGGTCATCAGCCTCAGGGCTGACTCACGCACAGTGCTGATGATGAAGCACCAGACATCAAGTCAGAGACCAGACTGCATCTTACATATTACATGCCAAGCCAGACAGTGGAAACAGAAGGTGCTCCAGTCAGTTTGCATATACAAATGATTAATCTGTGGCTGATTTTACGTATGATGATAGTGTCAGTTTTATAATTAGTATGATATAGGTGTAAGAGTTTTGGCTAAAACACTGGGCTTAAAAAAAAAAATCTGGATTTGTTTCCTATATATCTGTTGCAGACTTTCTGTATAACCCCAGGCAAGTCACTTAACATCTCTGCTTTTAAAACTTTCACCTGTAAATGATGCTAAATAATATCTCCCTACTTCACAGTAAATATTCTAGGTCTTAGTTCATTAATGTTAGCAAGATAGTAAGCTATCACAATTAAAAACTGGCCAGAAATAATAGAGAAATAAAATAAGTCTTTTTCATGATAGTTTCTGATTTATACCTTTGCTGTTAAAAGTATTTATTGCTTTTTTGAATAGCAAAATGATACCTAGCATGGGACTAACATACTGCTTTATGAAGTAACTGACAAAGACCAAACAGCACTTTTAAAAAAAATAAGTTTCCTAAAAATAATACAGCAGTTTGCAAAAAGTACTACCATGGGAAAAAAACCCCACCCACATTAGTGTGTTTGCAGGTTTTTTTATGTTTGTACTTAACAATCAAAACAGGATTTTCTTGAAATGAAATTTGATCACATAATTTTGACTACTGCCATGTATTTTCAGAAAACAAAAATGAAACATAATTTATTGATTTAAAAAAAAAAAAAAGTGGAACTATTGAAAAACTCAGACTAGTAAACATTATTTTTTTCTTTGTTCATGGGCTCATTCACTTGTTTGCTAGAGAACAACACATCAAGAGTGCAAAAGATGTCAGAGTAGTGTCAGAGTAAACACAAGTGCCTCCAAAGAAACCACTGTTTCCTGTAGGATAAAAACACACCTTGTAATTGTATTCGAGATATGAGTTTGCCTCTTCACACGTCTTGAAAAGCCAGCAACTCAAAGTGTGTAACTAAAGGAGATGATACGGATCTCCCTGTGAAAGTATTGTAACGGCACACCATTTTTATGCGCACTGTATTCAAGAAGCAGTTGGTGAGAGTTTTGCCTGAGCGAAGACATCAGATTCGGTCTGAAGAATAACAAACCACTGTTCCCATCAGGTGTCTCAACATTGCTTCCACCAAAATATTTAAGAGCCCTGATAATTTTCAGGCATGAAGGGTGATATTTTGGTGGAAAGAAAGGTCCCAGTTCTGGTTTTAATAGGTTTAAAGTAAATTTGTTTTGCTTTGGATGGAAAGTTTTTCAGTGACTGAATTCAGAGAATATTTGTGGCTTAATGGCTGAACCCCAGGTTGCTTACCCAAATCCAGGAGAAAAGAGCGGCCCCATGGCATGGGCCCATGACCAGGAATTGAATGTTTTGGTGCCAGTTCTGCCGGGCATTGCCCAGGGCTTGGTCAAAAGGTCTTGCAGGCCAGAGCTGTTTCCAGTTCAGGAGGCAACTGACTGATTTTGAGGATCTAAACTCTAGGCATAGCTCTAGGAAATGGCAATAAGGCACAGAAGCCTCTTTGTAAAACTAACCATTAACTTCACTGCTACATGGGGATAGTACCTACCCTGCAGCGGTGTTGTGGAAAGGAATGCATATCAAGTGCTTTGAAATGAATAACAAAAATAAACTGCAAGCTATCCAACTGATATCGATAGACTTATGATTTCCTCCGGACAGGAGAAGGTCAAGTAGGATGCTGGGCCAAATGTAACCAGGTAGACATGGGCATATGGGAGCCCTGCCGGTGCTGGGGAGCGAGGGAGGGAGGCTGTGGTGCTTGTTGGGCACCAGGCAAAGTAACAAGGACTTGCTACCTGCTTCAGTGAACATGTTAAATGAGTGTCGAGGAGAAAGAGTAGGTCAGAAAAAAACAGTGAACGCTGGGTATCCCACCATCAGTTTGTCACAAAATTTGTAGGAGCTTATTTGTAGGAGCAGAGCTTGTAGGAGCTCTGCGAGACCTCTTCTGTTATTAAATGATGTTGTTCCATCAGCAGTTCAAAACTGTTTAGGAAAGACTGATGAATTTGCGGCATAGTCCTGTAATAGAAAAACCAGGGGCTCACAGGGGCTTTGTGTTATCATTCCCAGTATTGCGAGAAGCCAAATGCAGCGAGTGGCACAACTCCCATTCCCCAACAATAGAGCAGTTTCTCCCAGGATACCAAATCGGTGTAAGTTACGTTAATTATACACCTGTGTGACATGATCCATGAAGGGTAAATTTAGTTTTCTGTGCCACCTAGATCTCTTTCTGCACTAGTTTGCACTAACTTGCACCTTTGTTTCTGTTCCCTGCATTGGATTGACCTTTCGTCAGCCAAGTGCTGGTGGTCGGTCAGTAAATACATTGAACTCGTCCATTCCTTCTCCTGTTTGCTTTAGAATTACACGGACTCGACTGGAATTCATGGGAGGTGTGATACCCCAGAAAATCTTTTGTCAAAAGGATGCCAGTTGAATTTGATTGAATTTCCCATTTCAGAAGTGGAAATTCACAGAAACAAGCCCCTAACTGTAGCGACGCAGAACAATTCTGATGTCACACAGATTTCTCCTCAAAAAGTAACTCTCAGGCTGCGACCAGGTAAGTCACTCAGTTCAGAGATGTGGGATTTTTTTTTTTCAGCCAATATGATATACTGAAGCTTCTCAGACTGAATGGTCTAAAAAAAAATCTTGGTAGAATAAAGGTAAAAAACCTGTGTTGAGTCCAAAATGATCTGTTGACTCATCAGATGGAAGCTAGGTTCGACTGAGTTCAAAATACTTTCAGAACTGCTGGGTACATCATAAAAGTAAGGATATATTTCTTTAGTTCTTCTATTCTCTTGCCATTGAGGTGGCAGTGAGAGAGTGGAACCCCCCCACCCCTCTCCAGCCCTGCTCCTGTGCCTCTCCCCCGCAGGTCTGGCAAACAGCGTATCTCAGAGGCAGCATAAAATCTTGCTTTGAGGATTTACAAGGTACCAGTGACATTTATGGAAACACTCCAGACCTACTTTGGGGTCCTTGAGATGTGAATTTTTCCTGGAGAAAATTTGGAATAAAGAAACGTAAGAGACACCCAGTTAGGTCATATCATAGTGTTGGAACTGAGAATTAAACCTGTGTGTACACTCTGGTTTTCTTTAACTTTCTAAAGTAGATGGTATGTCCCATAAGTGCTACCTTTAGTTTTAATTAGCTTCATATCTAAATTTTCTAACAGTGCCAAAGTGATGTTCTCATATTTTTAAATTACAGCAATCAGTTGTAAATCTAGGGTTATGGCTTTACTGAAGAACAGTTTAGAAAAAGCACTATAACGGCTTTTAATTTTTCAAACCTCCTGTTTGAGATTTTAGTCGACAGAGAATGTTTGACTTTTTTTTAAATTCTGCTGATGATTTGAAATACTACATAATTTTCACCATATATATAAGTTTATGAACAACTTGGTGTTGCTCATAACTTCTATTCAGAAGTGCTGATATGTATCCCATTTTCCCATGACCTTCATAGGACATGAAGAAACAATACAGATCAAGGTTCGCCAGACTGAAGATTATCCAATTGATCTCTATTACCTCATGGATCTTTCAGCGTCCATGGATGATGATCTGAATACAATCAAAGAACTGGGTTCAACTCTTTCCAAAGAAATGTCAAAACTGACAAGCAACTTCAGACTGGGGTTTGGATCTTTTGTTGAAAAACCAGTTTCACCATTTATCAAAACTACAGCTGAAGAAATAAACAACCCTTGCAGGTAGGCAGGGAAAATACCTACCTCTGTTTGCATGCCAACATTAAGTCATGATATTAATCTTCAGGATAAAATTCAACTCAGCAGCCTCACTGGAACCTCTGCCCTCTTCCAGCTGTAACTGAGTCAGTTTGGGAAACAAGATTTGTTTCTTTTAATTTTGCACTCTGGTCATTATTCGGTTGTTATGTTAAGACTCATATGTCTGAGTCTGATGTTATGTGGAGAGGGAAGTCTGGGAGTGATTCTACTTTTTAGCTTTTGCTGCTAGATACAAATGTGCTTAATGGGTTAACTAACCGGTATGCAGAATAATTATGTATTTTTCTTTGATTTGCTAGAATATACATATATACAACAATTTTATGACATTGCTATACCAAGCAGGTGCAAACTCAAACCCAACGCAGAATAGCGGTTTGATTTACCCATCAATGTTGTTTTCCTGGTTTTTTTCCCTGAAGGTCTGGCAGTACCCCCAAACCCAGGCTGCCCTAGCCCTTTCCGAACCTACGTGGAGGAGCGGCTGTGCTCTGCAGCCTGAAGCAGGCCTGCAGCAGCTTGGTGCTGCTCTCTGAGTGTCACTAAGGGACAACAGATCCTAATGTGTTCCTGAGTGTGAAAACAAGGTAGCGCAGGGAGCACGGCAAGGACTGCCCGTTGTTAACTGGCTGAATGACTCCGCTCTAGGAGGCATCTCCCAGGCTTTATGCAGACCTGTTTGCATTGCCCACCTCACTGGATGCTCTATGATTCTCTTATGTTTCTCACTAGATCTATCTCGGACACAGAGATACGTGACCAAAACCTAATCCAGACGGCCCTGTGAAGTAGCCGTTGTAGTGATTTTTCACTCTGTATTACCCATAAGCTGTCTCACTTATCTTGTAGAAGTGTGCCATACGAGTGCCTACCCACCTTTGGATACAAACACGTTTTGCCACTAACAAATGATGCTGAAAAATTCAATGAAATTGTGAAAGGACAGCGAATCTCTGCTAATATAGACACTCCAGAGGGAGGATTCGATGCAATTATGCAGGCAGCTGTTTGCAAGGTAATTGAAACTTCTAGGTATATTATTAATTATTCTGTATATTACCACATCTAGTATTATATGGTTATATTTCAGAGAAGCAGATCATTATTTTTCAAGATTTTTTAATGCAGTCCAAGAGCCTCATTAGATTTGTGTGAAAATACTTTTGGCTGTATCAAGTTAAACATGCATATTGCAATATTTTAGTGTTTCTTTTTAATTGCCAGGCATAAAGAAAATATAAACTGTATAACTATAGGGTCTGTTTTCTTCATTGTTTTTTCTTTAACTATTTTTGATGAACTATATTTAGAGTAGTAAGCAGATTGACATGAACATGGCCAGTACATGTTATTAAACACAGGAACAGGGAGACAAAATGTTATCCAAAGACAATGGAATGAACATCATCTCTTAAAAGAGATGTTGTCATGTTTTTGACGTTCCCTTTAAAATGATTCGCTTCATTTATTTTGAGATGCCGTTCTCCAAATCTTTTGCTGCTTTTCTATATTGTGAGTGCAATGCACCCTGCTAATCTAATGTATTTTAAATGACAGGAAAAAATTGGATGGAGGAATGATTCTCTACATTTGCTGGTGTTTGTGAGTGATGCTGATTCCCATTTTGGGATGGACAGTAAACTGGCAGGGATTGTTATTCCTAATGATGGGAACTGTCATTTGGACCACAATAATGAATATTCCATGTCAACTGTTCTGGTAATTTGCTATGAATTTTGTACAACTCTCACATTCTGGAAATCTAAAGACTAACATGAGCAACTTAGAAAATTAATGAAGTATACTTCATAACTGAAATATGTAGGAGTTGAGGAATGCAGATATTTGCTGTCATCTATTTTATTTGTAATTGCACATTTTAGTAGAAAGAGAACAGTGTGTTTGTATGGAATTATGATAGATTACAGCTAGGAAAAAAGAAAGCACAATTCTTATTCCTGCTAACCTGGAAAACACATGGAACAGGACTGACTAGTATTTCCTTCTGTAGGGAAGGCAAAATTTGTATTAATTGGGTTCCTGCAAGGGTGTGAATTCAGGAGGAGTTCAGGAATTTGTAGGACACTGTTCACATAGGAGAACTTATCAGCTTAAGGTTCAGTGTTAAAAAATACTGAATGTGTGTTCAGCATAGGACAAATAGCCAGTTGCTCTGGCGCAGTGTTATTCTTTGGATTTTATATATATATCACAGATGCTACTGAGCCGAGTGTCCCAGTATGGAGGATGGCACTGTACTTTTCTCAGAGCGGTTTCCTTAAAAACACGGCGAGGAAATTATGTACTGTCTTGTTTTGTATACGTGTGGTGCCTAATTATAGTTTATACTATTCAGAAAATACAGTATTAATTATGATCATTTGAATGTGTGTTTCATGGGAGATAATTAGCAACTGGACGCACATGCAAAATGGATTGATGTGGCTCTCCTCTGGTTTTTTGCAGGAGTATCCCACAATCGGACAATTAATTGACAAACTTGTGCAAAACAATGTTTTATTAATTTTTGCTGTAACGAATGAGCAAGTTCATATATATGAGGTGAGCAAACTAAAATGTTCAGTTGTCCAGTATTTGTTTTAAGGTTCACCCTTCTGCACAGCTGATACAGAATTCAGTCCTTAATACTAGAATTACTGTAAGGTATTTATGTAATAAAAATGGCTAAGAAATTATATATCAGAGAAAGGTCCTTTTACTTAGGAAGTGCTTCTTCATATATTGATTTTGATGTTCTTAGGTAACTTTTAAGTGGGATTTCAAGTTGAATCACGCTAATTTTTTAAGTCAAAGATTGTCAAACTAAGCACTGCTAAACTATTCGGTGTAATCATTATGATTAGCCTTTTGTATTTTATAAGGCTAGAGAAGGACCATTGAGCCTGTTCGTACTTTTATAAGACAAGCATATATTCTGAAAAATACATTTGTCTTCATGCTCAACTTTGAGATAATGGGGTTTTTTTTCAGCTGACCTGAGAGTTTTATTAATTTGTCTTTGTTTCTGTGTCTCTTTCCAATGAGACAAACAGGAAAGTAGTGGCAAGATTAAAAATACAAAACATGATGGACAAAGTCCTCTTCCCTCATATATCATTCCTCATGTCCACTGAGGGAAAACACTTTATTACACGAATTTTTGATGTTAGGATTCGCAGGATCCTGTTCTATGAAGTAATTTCCTGCTCTATTAAGTCATGTCATGGGAAATGGGAGCCAGGAGAGAGGGGAGAGCAGAGGAGCAGTGGTTATGGATATGCAAAATCTGTATTTTTTGTAAACTGAATATCATTCATACCTGCAGCTCCAGCAGTTATCTGTGCAGGCACTTGTTTTCAGACTCCACAGATATAAGCCCTCCTGAAGCCCCGTGCTGCTTTTGGCCCATTGGTGTTCCAGCTATGAGCTGAGGCAAAGCCACCAACGGCTGCTTAACTGCTTTTTGCAGTGAATGTGAGCAAAAGCCCTCTAAGATAAAATAAGAAGGATATTGGCAATTCTTGTTTCCTTTTCTGTCCAGTTCTGCTGCTGGGAAGAAATCTTCACATGCAAAAAGAAATTCTAGAGAAGAATTCAGTGAGGATATAGGGGGGTTTGGAGCCTATGCTTGGCTGCCTCGCCACATACTGCTCTGTGAAGGGGGACAAGGGGAGAGGAATTGTGCCTCCCAATTTATTCGGGTTGGTTGAGAGGGAGTCAATAAGGGTGATCCTGCTGGTAAAATAAGCTTGGCTTTCCAAAGGAAAAACCTTCTCACAACATTCCTCATTAAAAGCCAAAAGTAAAGGAATGAGAAGAAAGGTGCTCCTCTGGTGCGATAACCACATGGAAAATAGGGAAGAAAGGGTAGGGCAAAAGGTCCTATGTTACAGCAGAGAGAGCAGATGAGCCCTTGAGGTACTCACCAGTATGATGGTTTTCTATTTCTATCCTCTGTGTAACCCAGGGAGGACTCCTCAGTGCTTCTCTGACTGGTTCCAGTTGTAGAGTTGTCTTGAGCAAGACTAATACTCCAGGTGTTTGACAAAAGTGACAAGAGCCACATCTTTCATAAACTGATTCTCAGATTACAGTCTTGACAAGGGAGGACTCGCTCTGCATCTTGGAGTACTGACTGCCTGGCCTTTTTAAAGACTGCATTGAATACTGAGCTGAAGCATGAAAATTTAGATCAGCAATAGTAGAAGTCAATCACTTACAAATGCAGTGGGATTCTATAGTCATAGCATAGATTAGTTAAAATTTGTACATTAAAAAACTTTTACTAAATCTCATTATTGCTCAACCATTTCTTAATAGGGGCCCAATTAATGACAAGTTAAATCTTTTCCCTGATTTTAATAGGAGCTGCATGAATGAGGGCAGTTCTAGGAGGTAGTTTGGAAGTATGTCTTTGATTTACAGAGCCTTATTTTGTCCAAAGAAACTTTCCTCTTACTGATGGCATTATATTTTCCCTTGGAAATTGCTGGTGGTCACCCTCAGAGTTGGCCAACAGTGTTCTTATCGGGGGTTTCTATTTCAGTATCCCTGTATCAGTGTTATACCAGTATCAACGTTATCAAATGGCACCCTTTGTTCACTGGGAACACTAAACGAAGATTTATAGCTAACAAAAAATGCAAGCCATTGTTAACCCAGCCGGGGAATGGTTTGTTCTTGTTACTTTCTTTGTTAGGAAAAAAAAGTGTGACTATCTTCTATCTTGTAGGATATATAGTAATCCCATTCAATATATTCTATCTGCTACTTTCATCTTTTCAATACTGCTTTCTGTCACTTATTTGGATAGCTATAGTTGTTATGGTCTGCTTTCTGTCCTGTAGGTGAAGTGGAAAATCAGTCAAAGCAAGTACAAAAGTCATATATAAGTCTCACTGCAGGTTTTCCACACTACAGTATACTTTCAAGGGTATATGTACGACCTGCAAACAGGACAATAGTGTCTTGTTTTCATCTGTGTGGCTCAAATTTGTAATATAAATGTAAATAACCAGGTATCCATGCTTAAGAATGTAAAAAGAACAAAGTAAGACAATGAGAGTTATTCCTGTGTTAAGGCCACTGCTCGGGTAGCCTGGAAGAGCTGGGAGAGGACCCTAAACTGGCACTTGGGCACCACCATTAAACCACTCTTGTCTTGGTGTTTTCCTTCTTTTTAAAAGCCTCCGTGATGGAGATTCTGCAATCTCCCTCAGAAAACCCTCCCAAACTTAATTACCCTTTGAGGTGGAAAGCCTCTCGCCAAATATCTCATCTCTAATCTACATGAGCGCAGCATCTAATTATATCAGACCCCAAAATTGACCATTCCTATTTATAATTCAGTTCTTAGGGACAAACGTACATTAAAATGACTGTGAGGACTTAGAAAGCACCTCTTTAAATAGACCTGATAGATTCCATTAGTCTTAAGTGCGGTGTTCAGACTGTCAAATATATATTTTATATTTCTAGCCCTGTATAATCCCCAACAATTTAGCCCAAAATAATTCAGTCATTTAATATTCTTGATCCTCTTCAACTGAATTTTCAGTTTATCCACTTACACATATGTGTATTATTATCTAACACACAAATATTATGGATTTCACAAGCACAGAATATGTATGCTTGTAACATAGGTGGTTTTAGTTTTGATCCTTCCACGCAACCAAACAGCTACTGCACAGCAATCTAAAAGAGGGGGAAGGTTTAGGTCTGATACAAGGACTTAAAAGCAGTCACATGGAAACATTTATAAGGCCATGCAAAATTAAATGCTAGAGAGGGGAGGAAGTTCCTTACACTGAGCCCTGATAATTTGAGATTATTTATAAAAAGGACTTTTTTTTCCCCAAAAAAGGTCTTTCAGAGTATATTCATATATGTCTAACTTTTTGCATCATTAGTCTCAGCTGAGTCTTACCAAAGCAGCAGGGAATGTTTTTATTCTATAAAAGCTATTCACTCAAAAAGCATCTGTGAATATTGCAATAGTAATGATATTTTGACAAACTGTGTAAATCCTATTTTGGTATAAAAGAAAATACCAGTCTTCAAGGTTTCATGAAGTAGTAGTTATTATTGTTGATATTATTTGTTTTCAAGCAGAATTCTTAAAAAATTTATTAAAACTTAGATGAGGGAAAAGACTCCCTCTTTAATCCTGACTAAGCAGCACTTCTTTTGAAACAGAAATTGCTCTTTTTTGGACAAATTATTTCTTTTTATATCACAGGAGAATAGAGCTTGAAAATTGGGTTTTTCAGACTGTATTTCACTGATGAAAATTGAACTAAAAATACTCCAGTCTCCGCACTTGTACAGAATTTCAAATGATTTTTATAAATTTGGCATTACACTCTATTTATGATGAAAATTCTTCTACCATTTACACTGCTGAAAGTTAGACATAACGCCACTGAACTCAAATATATAATTGTCAAATTTCACTAGCAGGAATCAGAGTATCTCTATAAAAAGGCAGTTCATCTTTTAATGAATATTTGCTAAAAGACTAAAATCCATGGCATCCTTTGGATAGTTTTATGATAGTAGCACTCCAAAAGCATCAGTCTGCCTCACCTTGTTAATGGTTAAACAGAAATATGTGCTAAAAGGCAGGGTTTAACCAATGGACTGGAGATACACACTTAGACCGGGATTGCAACGCCATCCTTGTATCACCATGCAGAAAATTTTTGTTCAAAGAGGAAAGATAAAACGAAGTCTTCAGAACAGTATATCCCTGCTGTTTGTTTTGCATGCCACAGATTAAAGGGTGCTACACTTTAAATTCCAGGTTTATCGTCTTTTCTTATAATTATCTCCCGAAAGGTCCACGTGTACAAAATGCAGAGTTTCAATATTCTATGAATCCTTGAGAGAGCACTAATCACAGGAGGAGTCAGGAATGCAAAGTCACCAGCTGTAACATAAAATGCAGTTAATCCCACTGATTTACAATAGCACTTTAGAAATCTAATGAATGATAAGTGTTCCATACATAACATATAAAGTAATCACAGGGCTTTTGGAGATGTAAAATATAAGAGGGATATAAGGGTATCAAATTATCCATGCTTATTAATAGCTCTCTGGATTTTTTTAAAATTAAAATAACAGCACTGATATGATAAATTGCAAAGGAAAATGAATGCTACAATGTGTGTTTTTAATGATGAACACTTAGTATTTTCCAAAGGCATGGGTACAAGCAAGAGAAGTTCACGTAGTTAATCAGGCAAGATAAATTTTCGTCAAGCATATTTAAAACCTAGCTGCTGGATGGCATGTTAGTGTCACAATGCAATATAATGCAAAAAGAAAAGAAAACTTATCACTGAAATAAATTGTTAAATTGGCATGATATTATGAACATAAAGTCAACATACAATCAATTGTAGCCACAGACCACTGGGATACATGTGGGGTGTTATATCAATCATAAACCAGCAGCAGTTTTTTAAGGGCCTTTGTTCAAAGTTCTTGTAGCCCTTACTTTAAACTTCTTAACTTCTGTGCCCTCACTAATCAGAATGCAAGATGCTTAGTTGCTTGCAAAGATAAAAAAGCTGTTATTGACTATAGAGTCTAAGACTCTCAAATAGTACAGCAACAGCAGAGCAGCTGAAGCTGGTTTTGGTTATTTTTATTAAACAAAACCACAACTGTTGATAGAATATATCTTCCCTCTAAATTTAAAAAATTATAGCGGAAAAATCCTGTAGTATCAAACTTCCAAGCACACAGAGGTGATTTACCAATATATGTCCCGTTAATTTTCAGTGAAACACGTCTCCATAGGACTTTTCAATAGGACGTAAGTCATTGAGTCTGCAAGGGTCCTTGAAAATGTCACTATTATTTATTGTAGTTGGCTCCAATGTATTTTATTCTTTTCCAGATGGTATCTCCTTGTCACCTACCTTGCCACTTAGTCTTTTTTTTTTTATGCTTTAAATTTTTCTTAATATATTTTCAGAGCTATGCAAAGCTTATTCCTGGAGCTACTGTTGGACGACTACAGAAGGATTCTGGAAATATTCTCCAGTTGATCATTGCTGCATATCAGGTAAGGTGGTTATAGTGTTTTCTTCCTGCATGTTTATATTTTCAAAATTAGATTGCAATTTGGTAAAAACAAGTGTCTTTGATTCTTTTTCTGCACTGATTACAAGAACATAATTTTTTTTATGCTTAGGTGCTGACCTTAACAGGAGAAGTTTTGTTTACCCTGTGGATTAAGTGAGCACAGAAACAGTAGTTTTGTTTGTAATTTATGCTTATTAATCTCTACTGAAATGAACTATAGAACTATGTTAAAGGAGAAGCCGCTGCCCGAGCACTCACACACCGTTCAGGGAGTCGCACACACACCACCCGAGACTTTAACTGCTCGGACCGGAGTGCCTTCGCAGCGGCAGCTCCGCGGAGCTGGCGGGTGCCCCTTTCCGACTCCTCGCTCACACGCACTCACTCTCGGGCGCTTCCTCTCCCCTCCGGCTCGACCCGAGGCTTCCCCAGAGCAGTCTCCGGTGCGATGTACGCCAGACGAACTCATTGAGTGGTACAGCGGTAAAAGCAGCTGGAGCTGGGTGCCTCCGGAGGGGGACCCAGAACAAAGCAATCCCTGGGCGGTTATACCCGTACGCTCTCAGTTCCCCTCCCCTGACGCGACAGTTCGGACCAATAGTAATATTAGGGTCTGGGGTCTTCCCGTTCTTCACTGGGCCCTTCCGTTGTCTCTAGGCGGGCCGATTCTTTTCTTACCTCTAAGGTTGCAGCTTCTGCTGACGATTGTAGCTTCCTTATCTTTCTGGTTTGCACCGGTTTCGGGGGCCTTCCATCATGGAGCTAAGTAAGCGTTCAGTATACAGTCAGCATATGTAGGTGAAAGGTCACAGCTTGCAGCCTAAAGCTTTAGCAAGCCTTGCTATTAATGCTGTGTATTGGATTCCATTTGAGCTAGAAAGTGACTACTACAACAACTATATAGAACTATATCCAGTTTTCATGGTTTTCCAAGCAAAATTCCTATAACATTCTGTCATTCCTTACTTGTGCTGGAATGTTAAATTCACATCAGTCTCTCATCTGTCTTGCCTTCTTTGTAGTCCTCTATTTCACACCTACTCTTAAGCCTTCTTTTATATAGGTATTTAAGTCTCCCAGTTCAATACTTCTACGGGAGTGAACTCTCTTCCCATCGGTAGCTCTCACCAGAGCAGGTGTACAATTGCTCTGCAGGAATATCTGGGGAAAAAAGCACTATCCTCTGCTCCGTGTTCTGCTCTGCTTTAGCAATTTGATGCTGCCCCTGTGAGGCTGTTCTGAGGTTTTTAAAAAGCAGAATGCAGGAGCCAAAATGGGTTTGTTTAGATAATGCCAAGACTTGAATGGGTTTGTTTAGATAATACCAAGAAATACAGTAAAGATGACAGGAACATAAACACAGCGCTGCTCTTCAGAGCTTTGTTTGTAAAATGCATCCTGGCTGCCTTGTTCACTTCTTTAAGGAGAATGTTTTTAGACAGTTTTACATGTCTTTACACAGATACATTCATTTACGTATATGCTGATATACCATAGATTTCTCTCTTCCCTCTCAGCCCCTTTTTATTAAAAACCTGCTCTACCAGTTGGCTGCAATGCAAAATAACTCTTTGCAGAAGGAGCTTCTATTTCTTTCCTTACTTTTTTTTTTCTGCTCTTCCTCCTATCAACTGGATAAGACAATCATCATTATGCCCCAAATTATGTTGGTCTTGATGATAGGAAAGCAAACCAAATTATTCCAACTCTTATAAAAGCAATACAATTGGTGAGTTATGATTTTTTAAAATGAAATACAAAATACCAGAAGATTCTCTATACTATGGAAAATTAAATAAGCAAAGAACTTCAAGGTTAATCTTGGCAGTCTACACATTGTAATAAATAGGGGGGAAACCTTTACATGAGCAAAGCTATTGCTAAACATTCAGTGGCACCAGGATTTCACTTCTGGAGTCCAACTTGTTGTTAGTCACATCTGGTTCCTATCAGGATTTCTTGAGGCTGGCACTCTAACATATAGACAGAGGTTCCTACATTTAGCAGCTGAAATACCATTTTGTTGCCCAATGAGTAATGGAAAAACATGAAATGATTGTTCCAGTGCTGTGTCCTGGTGCCTTTGCTGTAACATTATGTTAAGTGCAGAACGGTGCTTCCTCTAATTGCCGTGTCACGGCACCTTCTGCCTTGCTGGAACCCTGGAAAGGTGGAGAGCGCATCCTTGCCTCTTCCCCTTAGCGTTACCTATTGTCTACGATTTTTTTTTTCTATTCTCCTTTTTGAATCTGCTGATGTTTTCAGTCTCCATTGCCTTCTGTGGCAAAAAGGAGTTCAGTTGCACTGTGTCAAGATACATTTTTCTTTTTCCCGTTTTAAACTACTCCCTATGCTTTAAAGTTTCACTGAGTGCACCTTAGTTCTGGTGTTGCAGGGTTTGGTGAGTAACAGCTCTGCATTCACCCTATCTTCATGATTTCATAATATTTTATCACTGAGACACCTTCCATCCCTGCAACCTTCTCTCCAAATTGGACAATCCCAGCTTTTTAAGTCTCTCCTCAGCTGCTCCATCCCCTTGGTGACTTTAGCTGATCTCCTCTTTACCCTCCCTGACTCCGATGAGTCCTTCCTGAGATGTGGAGACCAGATGAGCTTGCAGTATGCAAGACAGGGCACACTAAGGTTTATACAGAGGCAAAATGATGCCCTCTCTCCTGTTCTCAGCATCCTTGCTCGTGATGCCCAGGACATTGTTGACTTTTTAGCTGCTGCGTGCTTTGAGCAGATCATCTCCCAGAGCTGTCAGTGGTGACCCCGGTGCAGCTCGAGTTGTTTCGGCCGGTCCCGAGTTCAGCCGTGCTGTGGGCAGGGTTTGGAGGGGGCTCTGAGCTTGGTGCTCGCTCCCCTCCCGTAGCGGCAGGAAGGCGGCTGGAGAACAGTGCTCCTGCCTTCGGGCCATGTCCTCATTCAGGTACAGCATGTCTGGACCATGCACCGGAGTTGCTCACAAGTTCTTAAAATCCCACATACGTTTCAAGATGTACAATGTGTACGAGTAGCAACATGTCACGCTCAAAATTTCCTGGAGCCCATTTTATTACACTCAACCTTAAAGGTTAACAATCTTATCGCTTCATGACTGAAAATCTTCCAAGCAGGAAACACTGAAAACCACCTTATTTGACATAAGTGAAGATATCTGATTTTTTTTGGACTGGGAAGGGGGAAATGGGGGTTAAAAATCACATGTAAAACAGAAGATCTAATTCCATTTTTGTCACAGCCCTCTCATGATACTCTCAGCAGTGTAATTCAATGCCTGGTGTCTCTGTTTCTTTACCCACAAAAAAAATAAATAACTATTTGCCCCCCAAGAGTAGAGTTAGGCTAAATCTTTTAACGCTTTTAAAGTGCTTTCAAGTCTTTGCTTGCTGTACAAACACAAGGTTTGCTAATACCATTCACCATGTGTTGCTATCTAAAAGCTTCAGAGAGGAAGTAAGCAAGTTAAGAAAGTCTGAGCTGTCAAAATATTTGTTACAAGGAGTTCTCGTGTTCTTTCCAAGTATGACTCATTTTCTTCTGTAAGCATATTTCTGCCTGCTTTGTTTAACACCGAATTCTGCATAACTTTGTATTGCAGAGCTGTAGGCTAAAATGCATTGTGACAGATATCAGGCCGTTTGATTAAAGTCATTCCAGGATTTTAAAATTTCAGAAAAATTCCACTCTTTTTTTTTCAGTGCTTGGTCCTTTCACTTACAGGAAAATAAGACCAAAGAAATAATATATTAAAAAAGGACAGGTAACACAATGGCACAAGTTTGTAACGCTGCTTTGTCTGTTGTTTAATTCAGAAAATTTTTTGAACCACAAATTTTTCTCTGTGAACGGCTTAAGGCTCACTAAACTGTCCGCTATTTGTCCCCAAACTATGGCCAGGCAGCTTAGTAGATTTAAAACACCATTAGCAGTCCTCACAGATATTAAGATCTAAGAAACGGGAGTTTGTCACAGTTTATGCATTCATTTTCAGCAGCATAAGGTGCGTATTTTGACCTCTCACAACAGCAAGGTGTGTTCATAATGACCCAGTACAGACACCACGATTCAAAGTATTACGACTTGGTGTTCAGCAGCATTTAATTTTCTCTCACAGTTGCACTCTATTTGAGCCTCATAGTTTTGAAGCTGGTGGGAGAGGGACTATATGGTGATATTTCCTGTAACATTAGCACGTACCAACATTCACGGTTTTACCTAAAGGTTTGCTATGTTTGGTCCTTTTGTGAGAGCCCAGCTATTGCAAATAAATTATTATCTAAGAATCTCTGCGTTGTTTCAATAGCAATATAAGCACCTAACTCTAAAACAAATGTCAAGGGAAAACTGGACACATCCAGAGCTACCAAGGTTACCAACCTGATGCCCAGGGCACAATTTTACGGCTCTGGCTGTGTGCTGCAAAGAGCTCTGGGTATTTCGTGACTGCGTCCTGTACAACGTGTTGCAGTCCTTTATTAGAGTGCTTTGGTTTACTGACAAAGTTTTCCAAATGAAAAGACGTTTAAAAAAACCCCACCAAACACAAACCTAAGACAAATTTCAAGGGAATCCACAACATGTACAAAGGACAGGGAGTTGTTGTCTGTGCAGGTTTATACCTATTCTACTCCTGGTTTGTTTTACCCCACCAGACCTTTACTTCATTGAGTCATCCTGATGCCTTTACTGGGATGACTCACTGAAGTAAGGTCAGCGAGCACCTCATGCTCTGATTGAAGGGCAGGGGGTATTTTGTAAAGCAACTAAGCTCACAAGAGCACAAAGCCAAGTCAGTGAGACTCTTGCTCGGCAATTGCTAAGGTACTTTTGAAAAATTTCCACTTACTGGATCCACAGTCCAATGAAGTCATAGGGAATTTCCCCATGGTCTGCTACAGGCTTTGGATTAAGGCTAAGTTGTGTAAGCAAAGTTGCTATAAAATGAAGGGTTAAATATAAGAACCTGATATGAGAGAGTTCAGGAAGTTTTTTCACTTAATAAATGAAAGTTTGATTGAACAAATCAATTTAAGAAATGAGAACGTTGTTGAATACAACTTGAAATAGTACTGACAGCTCATGAAGCAGGAATTTCCATCTGGAGAAGAAAGGAAGGGAGCGAGCCCCTTGGCTGCAGGAGCTCACTGTGGGACTCGACTCTGGCTCTGGTCCTGGAAATGTCGGGCTAACTCATGGAGGCCCCGCACGGAGGCAAAACTGAGCTCGGAGCCTGCCCTGCCGTGAGAAAGATTGTGAGGCTTGATTCTACCAGGAGAGATAGAGGGAGCAATATTGGCTAATCAGGAAAAGCCCAGTGCTAGCAATGCAATCAGGGACACAGATCCGTTCCTCAGTAAGACCAGAGCTAAAGGAAAACCTGTATCAGTCAGCAGAGCACTTAGTGATGAAAGCTGATTTAATAAAAGACTGAATTTATTCTCCTGCAAGGGCAGGAAATAAGCCCCATAATAGCGGATATTAAACTAATACCACCATTGCTTTCCACTGAAAGCCAGTTCTGTTGGCACTTGCTTTGTTTTGCTCGTTTCCCTTTTTTCTTGCAATAGAGAAGACTGTAAATAAAGTGCCAAACCCACAAATTTACTCCTGTGTAAGTCGGGATAAGTTACAGTCCACGTTACACAGACGTGGAGCATTAGCAGTGCTTGGCAGTGTTATCGGTCCATTCATCTCACACCTTTTTCCTTCAAGGAGCTGAGGTCCGAGGTGGAGCTGGAGGTCTTGGGAGAGACAGAAGGGCTCAATCTCTCTTTCACGGCCATCTGTAACAACGGGACCTTTTTTCCACATCAGAGGAAATGCTCTCATGTGAAAGTGGGAGACACGGTAAGTAACGAACAAATTCTCAAAAGACATGAAGTCCAGAGAATTTAGGACACCAAGGTGGAGAGTTTGCTCTTTATTAAATAATCTTCCTCCAGACAAGTTACAAAAAAGCAGGCGGTATCTACGACCATCTTGTTCTGTCCTCTGCCCATGCTTCCAGAGTACCCTGCAGAGCTACGTGTGCTGCAGCTCTGAACAGCCACCATTTTCTCTTCCAGGTCTCTTTCAATGTGACTGTAAGTCTCTCCTCTTGTGAAAAAAACAGAAGGCGTATTGTGATAAAACCAGTGGGGCTCAGTGACACGCTGGAAATCGAACTTCATCCCCAGTGCAGCTGTAACTGTCAGGCGAAGGCTGAGATGAACAGCCCAAAATGCAACAAAGGGAAAGGATCGTTGGAGTGCGGGGTGTGCGTCTGCAGCCCGGGGTACGTGGGGCCACGCTGCGAATGTGACGAGAGCGTCCTCAGCGCCAGCTCCTGCAAGGGCTCGGCAGAGCAGAGCTCCTGCAGCGGGAGAGGCGACTGCTACTGCGGGCAGTGCGTTTGCCACCCGTCCCTCTACGGAAAGGTCTATGGGCCACGCTGTGAATGCGACGACTTCTCGTGTGTGAGACACGGAGGGCTCCAGTGTGGAGGTACAGTCCCTTGATGCTATTTAGAGTGTCTGCATTTTAGAGCTTTATTGTCTCCCTCTTAGCTATGAGCTTGTGAATCTATATTTTCATCATCTTTTCAGTTGCAGTCAATCCTGTACAAAGTGTAATTTACTATTTCTGAATGATCTTTAGACTTAAAACAAGAAACAATTTTTAACCCTGTTTTCAAATTTAAAAATGAGGCACCTTTACCCACTCCATAGCTAGTCTAAGTTGGCACGGCTTTATTGGAGCGTATCAGCTACCATCACACTGGGTCAGACTTTTAATGGCTGTAGATGATTGTAGCTCCAAGGAAGTTTAGGTAAGTACATTGGCGTTAGCCAGTGTACAATTTCACTCTGACATAATTATCAAAGCATAGCCATCTTAATTAATTAATCTTCATTAATCACTTTTAGGATAATTCTGATATTTTTATAATTTTAACCCAGTAACCTCAATGATTCTTGGCTTATCTTAGTAAGATACAATCAGAATTTGAGAACTTGTATTTATAATTTTTTTTCCTGGGCTATACCATTATAAATCAGAAGTGATTCTATTGAAACAATGGGAATAGCATTAAACTGGCAGGAACCAGCAATGAGATTGTGCTGAATAGATAGGCTGAAATCATGCTGCTATAAATGAAAGCGGATTTACCCATTAGGTTGTGCACTGTTGGGAGATAAGATCTATGTGGAGGACTCCAGCAAAGAGAATGGAGCTGCACTGGCTTAGAGCCAGCCTAAGTGAAAATTTGATCCTCTGGCTTTAAACTGAAAATGTTGGGGGAGGAAGAAGGATGTCTGAGAGTGAGAAGAGCTGGAGAGGGGAAAATATCTGCTATTAAGGAGAATGATTTTAAAGGCCATCATTCAGATTCTTATTAAGAGACTGATTTGAAGCATAATAAATGTTTTTCCAGGCAATGGTGACTGTGATTGTGGGGAATGCATGTGCCACAGTGGATGGACTGGTGAATACTGTAATTGCACAACTGACACCAGCGCCTGCATTGCTGAGGATGGGACGCTGTGCAGTGGGAGAGGCGAATGCATCTGTGGGTCGTGTGCTTGCACCCATCCGGGGGCTTCAGGTCAAACATGTGAAAAATGCCCTCTCTGCGGTGACCCTTGCAGTTCCAGGCGGTAATGTGCTGGTTTTACATCTCTGATGTTTGTATCATCCAGGTATCTGTTTCCTATACTGCCTCAGCAGTGTGCCTACTGCCGCTACTGTAAATTGGATTTACAGACCAGAACCCAAGAGCTTCTTTGCCCTTTGAGAGGACTAGTCGTAACTCGTACATCAACCATTTATCAGCATTACTCTTGTACAAAAGAGCTTTATGGAAAACCATTTAATCACCTTCAAGCAGCACAAGTAAAATACCACACTTCTACTGCTGTCCCTGGCTGTACAACTAAACAGAATGGTGGCCTTATATGATAACATCAGACAAAACCAGATGAACCTCCTTCCAGTCCACAGTACAGAATGAAAACATCCCAGCATAACTGCTACAGCAAAAATGAGGACTCATAGAAAAATTCGGCATTTGTATTACCGTTCTCATGCATATGGATTAATAAGGTCACGCTGTCTGCTCACGCTGTCTGCACATGTGCAAATTCATAGTCCAAATTCAGTTAAGCTTGGCTGAATTAAAGAGGCCCAACTATGATAAACTAGGTCATAGTCTGGGGATGAAATCAGTGGGTAGCTGTATGTCATGTATAAGTTGATGATAAATTGATTGTAAATGGTGAAGTGTCTTCTGTTCACTGAGCATACAAAATTTATGTAGCTTTCCTGCTGTGATGCGTGGTGTATGCTACGGTGCATGATAGGAAAAGCAACCAAACATATGTGTGACATAAAGCTGACCATTCTAAGTACACCCATGCTTATGCTTGTATTACGTGAGCTCTTGCAGGGCTAAAATCAGTCCAAAATGAGCAGGCTTCAGTAGAAATTTAAGCTAGAAGTTGAATTAGGCTTCACAGAATACATGTTATTAATGACCCTGGTTTTGCTTGCTGAGCGCCGAGTCAGTGTAAGTTGCATTAATGTTTCATGACGATGTCACGTCTACTTATTTAGAGTTGAGGCCCATTTCTCTTCCATACCAGCTCTCCGCCACTGTATTTTCATGACTGTCATTGCAGTCTACACTATATCTGAGATGAGAAGCTATTCTGTGGCATGTGATTTAATCGTCATTTATGTTAGTGCTAAATTGGACCTACAAAACCAAGCCAAACAGTTTGTTTAAAGCTTTAAGTAAAGAGAACTTCTGCATGCAACTGCTCTAAACACGAAGGACAATGCTGCTGCTTTGCTCTGCCCAGTTTGGCAGAGAATAAGAAATATAAAGTTACACGTCGGGCATTACATTAACCTATTTAAACATGTATATTGTACGCAGTGTTAGGTCTTTTCTCTCTGTTGCAGTCACTTCCCTTGCTGAAACGCAGGGCAGGGAAATGCAAAAGAGGAGAACTTTGGGAATACCTGAGTAGGGTAACTGAGAGAGCTGAAAGACCAGGTCAGAGGGGATTGAGATTAATGTCTAGGGAGCTGAGAAAAAGAGGGGTAGTACGAGAAACATGGCAAATATGACAAAACCAACAACAACACTGAATTTGTCTCCATGAGATAGAGGCTATCCCATTACCCACTCACTTTTACTATTCACCATCTCCAGAGTGAGTGATAAGGTCATCTCCATCCCATGAAGATAATCTCAGCAGCCTCAGCATATTCCCATGGATATATGTAACTCAATGCAACAGGAGATGGCCAGGGTTTTTTTGGCTGTTTTGTTGCAGTTCTTCTCTTTCCTTTTCTTTAAGCAGTCAGTCCTGCAGGCTGCTTCTCAGAGCCTCAGCCCCTCAATCTGGCTGAAGCTATTTGTGAAAAATCAGCAAGATACATTTTGCATCAAAAATTTTCATATCAGAATTCCGTTCATTGTTTCCTTTTTCCATGAATGAACTCTGGATTTATTAAAATCCTCACTGAATTTCTGGGAAGATTTTCAGAGACTTCTAAAGGAATTGGTTTATACTCTGTCTTTTAAAATAATATTTCTGTCATTCCACCATTAAATAAAGTAAATAATTTTCCAATAAATTACATTAGTATAATTAGCATCTAAGTAAGTAATTCCTGAGACAAGTAATCACATCCAAGAGACATCTGCAGAGACACCTGAATAGTGTTTTAATGCATTATTCAATAGACTTTCAACAAAGGAAGACTTATAGTAAGTGCCCCAGCTTGGTCTCTCTGACGTCGATTTCAGATATTGTTCATCTGATAGGCATTCTTTCGGCTGGTATTTAGCGTGAGCTTAGTTCAGGATATTTATTTTTGAAAATGAATGTTATGTGTAAGTAACCCCATGTCTTTGATAGACCTCCGTGAATAATGTTGCCTGGGGTTCTGTCTGGTAGCTAATAAGCTGGGAGAGAAAAGAGGGCAAGAGAGAGCTTATCCACAATACCTTTATTCAGGTGGATTTTTTTGGTTTTGGTTGGGGTTTTTTTTAGTGGCAATACCTATCATATTTCTAAGAACCACTGTATCCATAGCACAAGACCTTTTGTTTAGATTCTTTTTAAAATGCAGATGCATATGTGCTGGCTTTTATATTGTTCCTTTGTGACAGGCAGAGACTGATGAGCTGCTGAATTATTTTCCACAGGAGCTGTGTGGAATGTCACTTGGCTTCCGATGACAAGTCACCAGGAGAATGCAGTGAAAAATGCAAATTGGTTGATGCAACTGTCAGCACTGCAAAAGGTTTGTACACTCAATCTTCCTTTTTTGTGTGTTCGTGATTAGTGATAGTTTCCACTTTCAGTAATTTTATATTTGAAAGTAGCCTTCTTTTTCTGCCGTGGAATTATATTAGGGATCATGAGGCAATTACTGTCTGTCTATGGTTCTTCTGTGGTAAGTAGGAAATGCAGATCAGGGCTGGTATTACCCCTCCAGGTTAATTAACTCAGTGGATCACACCTACTTTCTAAGCAGTTTATGTAAGAAAGGACAGAATTTAATAAATACCAGTCTCTGCAAATCAGTGGCTGATGAAAGCCCCTGAGGTTAAGTCACGCCTGCACCATGAGTTCCCATTTGGCTTCTTTTACCATACAAATGCAAAACCTGACTCTAGTCCTTATGCAGACTCTTGATTACAGTTGGCAACTAGACACAGCCCTTTAACCTGTGGCAAAGAAGTCCTGCTTCTTGTCAGGTTTTATTGAGACATTCCTAGTATCCCAAAGGCTAAGCACATCCTTCAGTTGCTCGTTGTAATTCAGAACTGCCCTCCATCAATGGGAATTTCTGGCATAGGAATTAACCTTGAATAAAATAGTACGCTCAGAAAAAAATAACTTGAAATGAAATACTACATTAAAGTCTTTTTATTTCCTGCAGAGGAAGGTGCTTGCCTGTACAGTAGGCAGTCTGTACTTATTCTTATGGCAACTCTAACCCCAATCCTATGGCAAACTGCAATTGTTAGGTGAGGCAGGACATAGGTGCAATATATTCCCGCCACAGATGTAAACATAAGCATTAAATCAGACAAATGTAGAAGTTAGGATGACAATGCAGAATGCTGTATGCACATCTAAGGATTGTGCCTGCAAACTGTTGGAAGCCCATCCAGAGCTGTATGCATGCATGCACAAATTTCACTGATACACATCTTTCCAACAAAGCTACACCTTTTGTTTTTGATGACCTTACTCCATAATACAGAGCTCAAAAGTTGCAAATATTGCCCTTGTAAGGAAAACTAATTCTAATTCTGTCTTTTTATTAAAATTATTATTACGCTTTGCCTTTCTAGACATCAGTATTTGTTTATAAATATGAAAATGTCTTTACAAGCTTCAAAAACATGAGTACTTCTATTGTATCTGTGTAGTTAGTAAAGTTTTCAGGTTGCTGTTGCCAGGTGGCAGGTATTTGTAGCTAGGAATATGTAAGACAGTCTACTTTCAAATATAATGAATACTAATCAAGAGCAGGAACAGTAATGTTATATGGCTCTGTTCCCACACACAGAGGTCACAGCAATATAAGCAGGACAACATCACCTCCTGTTCCTGCTTATTTCCTTTTTTTCATGTCCTGTGCTTCCCTGATTGGGACTGTCATCTAATTCTTTAGATTTAAAATTTATTTGCAGCAGTTACAGCAACTGCTGTAGTGAAGGCTGGATAACTGTTCCCATCCTAACCCCTCAAAAAAAAAAAAAAAAAAAAGCAGCTGTTGCAAACTGTGTTTCATCTTAAATGCTTGTGTAATAGCTCAAAAGATTGGTTTTGGCATGGAGGTAGCCTCATTAAGAAGTTCTGAGGGGAAAAACATAATCTTGAAACTAATAACTGAAAAAAAATCCTAAAATCAAAACTGTATTACCTAAACAAAATAACTTTCTGAAAGTGGTATAACTAGTCCACCACATAATATTTAAGACAGATCATTGAGCAACTTCATATGGTAGCATACTGCTTCTTTCTGGTTTACATTTCAGTTTCTTTAGTGCTTCAAGGCTTTTTGAAAACTAGAAATAGCTCTTGGTTAAATAAAATATTAGTACTTAAAGATTTACTTTCTCTTTTGCACGCGTACGTTGCAACACAATGACTGGAACTGTGGAGCGATAAAAAAAGCATAGGCTTTACATTGTCCTGTTTCCTGGGAATGCCTGTTTTAGCCTCTGAGCCGTGCCTTTCGCCTCCTCAGCTTTGGTTCTGTGGGTGCCAGGGGTGCAGCAGGGTCACTGGCACGGCCACGGTGCGGGCAGCCTCTCCGCCTCTCAGCAGGGCACGGGATGGCACAGCAGCTCTGGAGGGGCTGATGGCTTCACATTTAACTGGGCTTATCTCCACGGCAGGCATCGCTTTTGAACAATTATTTCCATTCATTTTTGATATTTGAATATTAAATCAGACTAATCCCCCCTTGGCCAGACGGGTGTAAGAGGAGCCCTTGTTGCTCTACTCGCTACCCAGGAGGAACCGCAATTCCTAAAAAGCGGCTCCTGCCACCACCCCGGCCAGAAGGCACCAGGCTGCTCCTGCCACAAGCCCAACAGGGACAGTTACGCTTTCCTTGGAGACACTGAGTTTTTCCTACCCCATAGTGTTGACAGCGCACAAATTCCCAGTGCAGCAATAAAGTGGATGCTGGAGCCTGAATAAACCTCTATATCAGTGCTGCTCTGTTGTTCTGACTCAAAGTGAGATGAAACTGTTCAAAAAAAGCATTTTGTTGAGCAAAAGACAAACAAGAAAGGGCATAATGACATTTAAATTTACAGTAATTTTTTGTTGTTGAATCTTTTAGCTACGTATCTGTTAGGAAACAGTCTTTCGCGCTTCGAGGCTCCAGCTTGCCACTGTTAGCCAATTCTTCTTCCAGTGTGACTCCAGTGATTTCAAATACCATTGAAATTAATGGAATTAGGCTACAGGCAGAAGTGGGAAAAGTATAATGGTTCACTGCAGAACACAGAAAATTACACAGGTGTAAATTACAGGAGTTTACCTACCTAGGCAAATTTTTGTGCTGATGAACTGAAAATTATCTATGCAATAGTCTCTCTTAGTGATCCCTCATCCTAAAAATAACATCAGAGAAATAAAAATACTAAG
Source organism: Ciconia boyciana (assembly GCF_034638445.1). NCBI lineage: Eukaryota > Metazoa > Chordata > Aves > Ciconiiformes > Ciconiidae > Ciconia > Ciconia boyciana. The sequence goes on along the minus strand of NC_132943.1, from coordinate 19,330,497 downwards.
TGTAAGCTGGGTTCTGAACAGCTTGAACTGCCATCTTTGCTTTCATTTCTACATCCTTGCACGTAATCAGATTTCTGCTCCCCTTCATCTCAAACTATGACATTAAATTAAAAATAACTAATATATTTGCACTTACTGCCTTCTGGATGGTATTTGGAACATGCCTGCAAGTTTTTCTCTGCCTTCAGGATAGCTAACAACTACCCTTTTCCTTCTTTTTTTTTAAAAAAAGCAAGCTAATATTCTTTGGATCTGCTTGCTTAAAAGAGTTGGGAAACAACAAATATTGCAAAACTTGTGACAGTGTTACTGGAATTGTGACCTGGCAATGAGTGCCATTAATTCAGTATACTCAGTCTGCAGTTTGTGGCCCTTCTAACCAAAACCAAATCTTGTTAAATCAGCAAGTCTTGTCTGCCTGTCACCTTGATAGATAACACATTGCTCTGCCACCAAGGACAGGCAACAGGTTAAATACAAGATTATCACAAATCAAGAGCATGTTTCCATTAAAATCCAACCAGATGTGATTCTCTTTTTCTCAAGCAGAGAAAAGCAGATTTTCTTAAGCAGAGAAAAGGACTGTAGGGTAGTCAACTATTTATACTTTCATATTTTCTATGGTGTTTAATAGTGTTTTCGATAAGATCAAACCTTATGATAATAAGCAATACGAAAAAAAAGAAAAAAAGTGAGCACTTGTTTCTTTATATACCATAGGTTTCTTTAAAATCCATATTCCTGTCTGATTCCTACTTTATATTTCATTACTCTTCCTATTAATGTTTGAGGACTTAAGATTTTTTAGTACAGTTGCTTATGAAGTTTCAGTAAGAGTTTTGAATGGATAAGAAATAATGGAGAGTGACAATTATTTTTAAAGAAATGTTTGAGAAGTTTACTGTTTTTTCTTACCTATAAAAATTAACCTAAGAAGTTTTTCTAAAAATGTATTGAAAAGCATACCTAGCTTTCCAATGCTATTCAAATCATGGGTTATATGGAAACATAATAAGCCTTCAGCCCCAGAGGTATTATCGCACACAGTTATAAGGTTCAATATTTTTGCTCTCTAAAAATATTGTATAATGGTTACGCTCCAAATTACGGCATTCCTGGCTCTCAACGTGTAGTCTCAATTTTCGATCGTCTTATTTGCTTTATATCGTCCCTCACAGCCAGCTTCCTCCTGTCTCCCTGTTCCCTTTGAATGAACTTTTCTCAGCAGAAACGATTTCCCAGTTAGGAATCATCTGGGAAAAAAAATGGATTAAGTTTTTGTGCAGATCTACATGAAATGGAGAAACAAATAAATGGGGGCAGACTGTTGTCTCAGGTCGCTTTTTACCTGCTTCCCCTGGAGTCACATTACAAAGATCCCAGAATCACAGTTTTCTGTTATTAATCTGTATTTACTGTTGTGACGGTGCTGGACACTCTAATCTTTGAGAAGGCTATCGTGGAAGAAATAAATGGCAGCCCTTTTAACAGTATCCGTTGCTGTTTGATGTATGTATACTTACTTCTGAAACATAATCTAGACATGGTAGGAGTAGCTGTAAACCAAAGAGAACATACTGTTTACTTTGTCCTATAACTGGGGACTATTACGTTTCCTAGACAGCTGGTGGTTAAGCATCTTCGAAGCACTTCCATTTTATTGAAATTCACAGTACACTAGATTAATAAGGTGCACTAGATGGTCAGTGCAGATTGACAACACCTGGATCAGGTCTTCGGAAATGTAAGTGAAACATCGGAAACAAAACAAAGCTGGGGTTGGAAGAAAAGTCATTAAATCTAGTAGAAATTCTGAGGGTATTTCTGCTTTTGTCTTTCACTCTTTACCATCCACAGGCGAGGCTGTGACAAACACGATGCCAGCAGTCTCTCTTGCCGTTACATGTTAAATTTCATTTGGTCTGATGAATGCCTTTTTTCCCCTCCCTCTGCAGATTATTCAGAGGATAAATCCATTCCCTGCTCTTTGCAGGGGGGAAATGAATGTATAACCACATTTCTACTGGCTATGGATGAACAGGGAAGGACAGTCATTCATAGCATAGAACAGAAAGGTAAGCAGTGAATATTGCTTTTTCTACATGAAATCTGATTTAAAAACACAGGCAGGGTGAGCTATCTAGAAGCTGAGCTCTTTTAAGTAGCACTGCACCTCCTTGTGTTTGTAGCTCTCCTCTGCCCAGCCAAAAGAGCACCTCCTCAAGTTCTGATCTAACGCAGTAGTAAAATAAATACTTGGCCTTTCATGAAAGATGGGCAGAATGATCCCTGGGCTGCAAGAGTAAGTTAATTTTTCTAAAGCCCTGTGTGATTCTAAGATGATGATACCAAATGTCATTTGCATTATATGAGAAAACTATAATTCACTTTGAAATTACATATATTTCATAGATGGACACATATCCAAAAGACTGTCTGATTGGGTATACCTAATGAAATTCTAAAATATATTTATAATTACATTTAATGTTGCAGTATCATTAAGTTTTTAATATTTTGCATAACTAACAGATATTCAACAGATCTCTCTATATCCTTTCATTTAACATTACTTCTTTACTGTTTCACTACTGATTTTTCATTAAAGCTCCTAATCATGTAGGACAGGAGAGAACACAGACACCACTTTTCAGCTGCCAAACACTTTAGTTTCCAGGCAATAAAAATGCCTTTTTTTTTTTTTGACACACCCGTGTCTCAGTGCTAAATGTTATTTATGTTTCAGGGAAAGCCATGCAGATTGGTAACCTCATTCTGTTGGCACAAATGGTGTTTACTGTGTTAACCCTTTGTGTAGCCTTTCTCTAGGATACATGTGAGAATGACAGTGATTTCGCTGCGCAAAAAAGCAGCTTCTACCATAAGAACAGTAGTCTGGTTTTGTATACGTTACTATTACAGCAAAGACGGTTGTAACAAAGCTAGTACTAAAGAAGCACATCCCTTTGTAAACTACACCCCTAAGACTCAAGAATTTAAGGGTAAGATTGTCTCTTTTATTAAATACATTTACTATGTATTTTAAGTAGATCTGGGGGAAAAAAGGGAAAGAAATATCTTAAGGAAGGCACAGTTCATTAAACGGTGTGTAGTGGCCCTCCCACAACTCTACAATAACCAGCTTCGCTGTCACCTGCTGTGCTGCCCCTGGGCCTGGAAAGTCTTGTGCTGTGGCGACGGCGATGCGGGCGAACGGGAATGGTCGTTGGTGACTGTACCCTGATACGGATCTCGCTAGAATCTTTTCCTCTGCAACACACTGAGTATCAGTTAATTGAAGTGGAGCTTCAGCTGTAATATTGTAAAATTCATAATCTTGTCAACTCAGCCCTGTTTTTTAGAATTAAATATTGGCATAGATCTGAAAATAATTTTCTAACTTTTCTCTTCAGAATCTGGGTCTGCATCCAGCAGCTGCTAATCGACACAGTAAAAGAGCAGTGGAAGAAGTTAGCAATTAATTTTTTTAACATTTTAATGCAGTATTTTTCAGCCAGTTTCACAAACCCTTTAGCAAGTTAGCAGGAGGAAAATAACATGGACTTGAAGGAAAAGGCATGCACCGCTCGCAGCAAATGAGAAGCCCAGCATGCCTCTTGGCTGTTTTTAATTGCCTAAAATTTATTGATTGGATATCCACAGTCATAATTGGTTTTGTTTCTACAGATTGCCCACAGCTTCCAAATATCCCAATGATAATGGTGGGTGTCACCCTTGCTATCCTTCTCATCGGCATTGTTTTACTTTGTATATGGAAATTACTGGTGTCAGTTCAAGACCGAAAAGAGGTGGCCAAGTTTGAAGCAGAAAAATCGAAAGTTAAATGGCAAACGGTACGTTAAATGCATTGATTTTATATGAGGTTCTTGAATTTGGTTGCATGATGCACACCTGCCTTTAAAATTCTGTGTCTTGGCTTTGTTCTTTTAAATTGATAGATTTTACTGGTAGGTTTTCACTACATTTAGTATTCTATAAAGTAAAATTATGATTTTTTTAGGGGTGAAAAATAGCTAGAGTTCGATCTCCTGGTTTAATTCCTTCCATATGTAAAAGCGTGTAGATAACATTTTTTATTAGTTGTTAATTAGTACCTCACCTTTGATTAATCTTAGCAAAGTTGTTTGTTTGCTGCCTATGTAATTATCAGAGTTGTACCCCTCTTCCCAGAAGCAGAGCCCGTTTTAGGAAAGATAGATAGCTGATGGCCTCTGCCATGCTGAGAGCCCTCTCGCACAGCTGAGCAGTGAATGTAGGCTGCCCAAAATGTAGGTAAAAGGACAGAGAAATTCAGGCCTTACCTTCTATCTATAGCTCGCGGATGTCTAATGCAAGCTTATACCACGCGTTCCCTTCTCTTCTTTCCTTTCTGCCCTTGACTTTTTTGCTCTTCTGCAAAAGCTTTAAGACTTCTGAGGCTCTTTGGAAAAAAGCATGTTGAGTAAGTATTTCTGGTGGGTGTCAGGAGGACAGGCGATACGCTGTCGTTCACCTGGCTCCATTCTCGTACAAAGCCCTGTGATTGCAACATTTCTGCAAGGATGGACACTGCCAGCCTTTCAGCTTTTGAGATGGGAAAAATCAGTTACTTACAGGCAAGGCCACTTGAGAATGTTTTCTTAGCCCTTTGGGAGAGCTACATATGGTCAGAGGGAAGGGAAGGATACACTTGATAGAAGCATTTTAATTTTCTTTTCTGTCGCAAGAGGAAATGATAGGAAGGGAATGATGAGAGGCCAGGATAAAAAGCCCGGGTGGGACTTGCCCTTCTCCCAGTGCTTGGTGGTCTGTGGGGCTCAAGCACGAGGACCGTGACAAGTCACACCTCACCGCTGAGACACTATCTGTGTTTTTAGAATGATCCAACTACAACATCTGATACACAAATTATATCAGACCTATTTGATAAAGTATTGTTTGCTGATGTGCATTACTCTAATCTGGGAGGTAGATGCAAAGGGATGCATGTTCCTGCCCCTAGACTGGTTTGTGCTGCCTCATATAGACCGGTCTCAATTTCAGGGGCTTGGAATATAAGCAAGCTGCTGAAGGCTATTCTAAAATTATCAAAGGTACGAAATTACTTCTGTACAAAGAATAGACCAGAAGTCCTTACTAGGGAAAAGAAATGGAGGAGAGTGTGATACTGGACTTCAAAATTATGACTGGGGAAATTGAAGATGGGACATTTGTTCACTGACTTTTCCCATGCAAGCACAGTGAGATAGCAGGCTCCAAAGAAGCCAAAAACCATCATTACACAACACTTGGTTAAGGCATAGGATTTATTTCCAAAGGTATTCTAGATGATAAACGTTTGCATGGATTCAAAATGTCTATAGACAAATCCATAGGAGGAGGACATCCTCTCTGACCCAGGAGGTTTGTGAAACGTGTGTCGGCTTTTCCATGGACAGCCTGCATCACCTGCTGTTGGGAATGAATTGCTGGGCCAGGCAGATATCTGGCCTGAGAGCACAAATCATCTTCTCCTGCACATTGGGAAGCAGAGTGGTATTAGCTGGTGCATGTACAACCGGCACCGTAACACGGGGTCAGGAATCATGGATCAAAATGATCCCTTTGCTGAAGAGGCACGCTCAGGGCAGTGGTGTGCAGCTACGTCTGCTTGCAGCTGAAGCAATGGCAACATGAGTTCAACACTGCATGACTCCATTCTGATTTTGTTTGTTTTTTTAGGAAACAAATCCACTGTACAGAGGCTCAACAACCACTTTTAAAAATGTAACTTACAAGAACGAAGAAAAGCAAAAAGGGGCCATGGCTGCAGATTTCTATTAGTACCTCTGACACTACAAACTTAGTTTTACGGGCAGGAAATCTAAAGACACTTGTTTCTTCTCAGCTGATTATGTGATATTTGTTTGCACGTTGCCGTGGTATGATCATTCTGTTAGAGAAAATATATCTTGTGTTGGGAAAACTATAGATAACATATTAGTGGTAAAGGTTAGTAGAAATATTAAAGAAAAAAACCCTTTAATATTAAAGCCCCCCATCTTAAAAAAATAGCATCACAAATATTTTTAATTTTCTCATTAATACTGAGGATTAAAAATTATCATATGTAAGCCTATTTTTGTGAAATTAGGTATATACAATGAGCTGTATACTACTTTGTTCATACACACAATCCCATATATTTGTGTTTAGGGATGTATTTGTACCAGTCTATTTGGTGGGCTGGTTTAAATTTAAAAAGGTTTTTTTTTCATGAATGCTGCTTAAACTACTGAGGTTAGAGGTTCCTCATATCATCTGTGTGAGTGAATAATTTTTCATCAGAAACAAGAAGTGTTACTGTCTATCTTCTGTCTGTCTAAGGTATACAGAAACATCTTCTCCTCTTTAATTCTGCTTTCTTGTCCTGTTTCCCTCTTTCCTTGTCCTTGTTGCTGTTTGATGTTCTTTAAGAACACAGTCCCTGGGGTTATCTCAGGGAAAGCTAAATCAAGCCCTTCCTCACTTGCAGAGTCGTTTTCTGTTCTGGGCATAGACTGCTTTTTTTTTTTTTTCCCCCCTCTTCCCTTTACATTCTAGTAGAGAGGATCCAGAGCAAAACAGAAATATTTGTAAATTAGAGACTCCAGTAGAGAAACTTTAAACCAGAGGATTACTAGAACTCCATTTCACTATTTACGTCCTGTTTAGGCACTCAAAATAAACCACGCATGCTGGACCATTACATGAACGGTTGCAGAAGCCCTTTATGTGCGGGAGAAGTTCACGCACAAAGGCTCAGTATCACACACGAAGACAGTACTCTTTTGTTGATATATCCAAAATTGTGAGGTTCTTTCAATGCCCAGCAGCCAAACCATTTATTCATGTGCGAAATAATGTACTCAGCAATTTTGGGCCGTCTTTTTTTAAACTAAGCAACTAATAGATCTATGGATTCCACTTTGTATTCATTTCCATGACGTTAATGAGGATTTTTAAATCTCGGTTTTAGCTAGTTACTAATGACTTGCCATAAATTCTTAAATTGTAATGCTGTTATCATGCACAGCACTAGGAAAAAAAAAAAGCCCCAACAAAATCAGCTAACATGCTGGCATAAAAAATTACAACATTGGGCTATTTTAAGCTAACAATAATTTACTTTACCTTTTAATATCACTTTTCCTCTGCATTTTTTAGTACTCTGGAACAGATGGTCAAAATGTACATATGAATGTACTTACAACAGAAGACTTAGAAATCAAAGGTACATCAACACAGTCACAGACAAACAATTACGTACGTTCCCTATGGTAAATCATGTATTTGATCTAAAAAAACCTCGATGTCCATTTTGTGATAAATATTTACCAAGTCTGTGCAACATCAGTCTCTATATCCTCTGCAGTTCCTGGATGTGAGACTGATATATGAGCTAGCTCTGACCCATGCCTGTTTTAGGGCCTGATCCAAAGCCAACTGGAGTCAATGGCTACAGATGAGGATCTAGTTTCAGTGAAACTATTAGTTTTGGTTTACAAAAATTGTTTTGTTTAAACAAACTGGTTAATACTGTCTATTAGTGGATTAGAACGTATAGTATATATTTCTGTGCAAAAAGAATTAAAGAGTATCAGATGCCTTTGGAAAGAAGGTGATGCTATAACCACGTATTAAATGCAAGATGCTTGCAGTGTGAAGGAAATGATGGCTGTCATTAAGCTGGAACAGATTAATTACAGGTTCACGTCTGTACTCTTTGGTATTCCTGCATATCTCATAGTGGAAACTGTGCACAGACAAAGGCTTGCATCTGCAGCCCTTCCAACCACTAGACTCCCACAGATGTCAGTGCAAGTTACACGTGGGACCAAATCCTGTTTTCCTGGCACATGGATAAACTCATGGGAGGCAAAGCTGGCCCCTGGATTCTGTCTCAGATTCCACTTGGGCCAGGATTGCCTAAGGGACTAGGGAAATCTGGATTTAGCCCATGTACATTATCTGTTACTCTTTTGTTTTTCATGTAGAAGTCATCAAGTGACAAAATTTCTCTGAAAGAAATGAAAATATTTTTATTACTTTTAAAGTAATAAAAAAATCTATACTGTTTATTAAATACCTTTTAAGTTCTGTTTCTGAGAAGGCTGATTCTGCTGCTCAATAGTACAGTTGAAAGCCCTTCTTCTGTAGGTTACCCATTTCAATACTGAAATACATTTCAGTATTCAAGCGTTATTAACAAAGTGGTGTTCACATTTCACATCAGGCACTTGGTGGTCTACATTCCCTGTTCCTACAGGAGATTTCATTTCACAAAGCTACTTACTCTCTTCCCATCACTTGCATCTTCTAATCATCAGCAAAGATCCAATTTGGTATGTAGATAATGTTTACAGCCCCATTAATCCTCCTAGCCACCTCTCTCCAAATTATCAAAGATGTACAGAAATCAGGCAGTATGTTTTTTCCATTTCCCTGCTGTGACTGTACTATAAATCTTCTGTGCACCTTCAAAATCATCAGGATGGAAATCACTCAAATAACTAAGAATTCATCAGAAGAGAGAAAATAGAAGGGCTTGGTGAGGAAGGTCTCTACTATTGAGGGATATCCAAGAACTAGGCTCATTCATATGAGCCATTCTTTTAACAGCATTGATTTAGATCATCAATTTTGACTAAACCCCCAGATTTCAAGAACTTTCAAGATCTTATTTGGCATTCACCCTAGAAACAAGAGTGGTGTCCATCTTTTTTTATTAACTATATTATTTTTATCTTGTAGCATTTGTACCAAAGTTCTTTTTTTTTCTTTTTTTTTCTCCACCAAATTATGAGTGGGTTTGTGTGTGGTGCGTGGGATGAAAAAGTCTTTCTGCTGTTTTCATGAATATTGTTTTGACCTGAGGCTGGACCTTGAGAGTGGCCAAAACATTTTTAATAGTAATGCTTCTATTCACTGAAGAGTTAAACAAAATAAAAGAATAATCATTAGCAAATTTATGGTATTAGTATATCTTTTACACCCCATAGAATGGTAATTTCAGTAATGTATGTTAAACGGATAATTTTTCATTTGATTTGTAAAAGTTTCATGTTAAGCTGTATTGTATATGTTCAGACTGCATTCAACTTTGTTTTGTAATATAACTAGTGGGTAATGAGTCTGGGATACAAGGCTCAGATGTCAAGTGCAATACTCTCCATGTGTTGTCTACCATTATACACATGTCCAAGTTTGCTTTGCAGTGGGCATAAGGGAATAATTGCCCCACAAAACTTATCACATCCAATCTGAAAGTAAAAAAAGATAATTTTTATCTTAGTTTATTTGCCACAACTTGTTTGTGTAGAAAAGGAATTACTTAACTTTTAATAAAGATTGTAAAACTGAATGCATTTTTAAATATACTTTTATTGTTCTTCATTTTCCATTTCAGCATATGTCTTTATCATTTTTTCACGTTTTGACTAATCTCAGCAAATGTCTCATGCTTTGGCATAACCTAGAGCTTATTTTATAACTCCTCCCACCCTTTTTTAAGGCAGCACATGAGATGTAACAAGTCTGGATTTTCTTCTATTTGTGACTCTTCTACCTTTCAAGGAAATGAGTTAATGGATGAATGCTGTAAGCAAGCCATTTCTGGAACTCAGATTGATTACATATGGCATTCTTTTATACAGTGATCCCTAAATTGCACGACTTGCTTAAAGCTAAAGATCCATTCATTTTGTAAGCATAACAGCAGTAATATCTTTTTGGAACTACGTGGGAAAGTGCTTATTTTCTGTTTAATCTGCAAGTTACCTCTCCTTTTTTTCCTCTAATGAAAAGTTGTGTATTTTGATGTCTGCTAATTTCCTGCTCTGAGGAAGAGACCATTCCTCTGCACCCTTGACAGAACTGTATTTTAAGTCTGTTGTATTCTCCAGGCACACAATAAGATCGTGTTCTCTTGCATTTCACAGGGGATTGTGAAAACTGAAACTGCAATTGCATAATGTATACTGATGGCATGTAATTTAGAATGTATTCTACCCCCAAAAGTCTATACATTTGTTTGTTTTTAGGAATGGTTCATGCTTAGAAACTTTTCTTCCGTGTTTTCACTGATGGGTTAGGGTTAATCACCCTAATTAGGGTTTTAGGGTTATCACCTAGTTTTAGGGTTTTCGCCTAATATTGACAGATAACAACAAAAGCACAATAATGGCAGGTGGTGTAGAGAAATACAAAGGCTTTGGCTTTGCAAAGATCTTGGTAGATGAGAACTTTGTTTCTTGAAGCTGGCTCAGTCTCTCTCTTCTACCAGTCATCATGCAAAAGCAGCGAGAACCAAAAACTGAATTTCCTGACAACCTCTCCCTTCCTCATACTATTTACACTACAGTTCAGACTTATTTTTAATCAAATCGGATAATTTAAAATAATTTCAAGACATTTCTGTATTCAGATAGATGAAGTTCTCAAGGCATGATGTATTTTTTCAAATGCCTTTTTCCACAGGATAACTTTTCTCAACAGTGGGTTTTTTCATTACTGTTTCCACATTTAGAATAGGTAGGAGTGTAAATAAAACCAAGGTCTTTATGTATGAAGAAACAGGAAATTTCCATTTAGTGTTCAGCAGTTGGATGCTACCTGTGTTTGGAAAAGTGTGTACCACCAACTTCAGGCTTCAAAGTTAACTCTAGTTCAAAGGCAAATTGTATCCTCTGTTGGTCTTCTTAGGTGAGAGGTTAAAATTTGCTTTCTCTAAAACTCTCAACTGACTGAAAAATCAGACCTATAATTATAGTATAATTACCATGTAACAAACTCTCAGTTGCTCCTATTTTAGGTTATGGTAGATTTGAAAAAGGACAGATATGAAAAAAGAAGTAAACAACAAAAAAACCACCCCAATCCAAACAGGAAACAACCAACCAAACAAAAAATCCCCAATAATCCGAAGGTGGTGGAGAAATTAAGCCTGAAAATATACCAAACCAGGAAAAGAACAGTTCAGGCTAAGAGTCCTAGAAATCCTTAAAATCAATGAATTGTTACAAAACCATTCAACACACTTCCCCTCCACCAGTGTCTGCAGGGAGAGAAAGTCCTCTGTGGTAATGTGCCATGAGCCAACACACAAGGTGACAATCAAATGAACCACGGTCAAGCAAGAGAACATGAATTTTTACAGATACAGTGGTCCGTACCTCTCGTATTCATCCTAGAGTACGTGCAGCTACTGCTTCAAGCTGGCTGGGACAGTGGCTGCAAGAAACCTGTTCAACATCTCCCTCCCGTAGACTACAGGTTTTGGATTCCCCTTCCGATGCTCTCTGAATCTGGCAGATACAGAGCTTTATCACAGAGAGGTGCTTGTCACTGAACTTAGTATTGACTGTGGATGATTAGTCAGCATCCCCAAAAAGCTTGTGGAAAGACTGTCCCTTAGCGTTTGTCCACTAGCAGCACTCAGGAAATTAATTCCAAAATAAATCTAGGAATTTTTTGTGGGCTGGATAATCCACATGAAAACTGTGTAGACAACATTCACTTTGAATTGGACTGGTCTTAATCTAGTTAATCTTTATTCCAAAGTAAGGACAAGAGTGTCTGAACATGTTTAATTCAGTTTATGTGATTTTCTGTACAGTTATGATTTAATTAATTTAGATTAAATTTTGAGTTCTTCCATGTTGAGATTCTAAAGAGATAAAGGAGGAGAAAGATGGAACAGCTGGGAACTTTCCTGCCTTTCTCCATATCAAAGGCCAAGATACCTGGCCTGACTGGTCTAATAGCATCGGTGGCAAGTCATTCCCACTGGTTAGAAAGTCATTAAAGCCTTTCAGTGACTCATAGTCAAAGCATCTACTCTATTGCAATTAAAGCATTTAAGTTTTTTGACTGCACATTTGCATCTGATGATAAACTCAGCCTCATGTTAGCAAAAAGAATTTCCCTGCAGAGAAATGACGCTATTCTCACAAATGTGTTCAGTTCTTTCACAGGAAAACAATCCACCAGCAAATGTTATTCTCCTCCTACCTGAAATGAGTAGCGACTGAAGATCACTGGGTTTTGTCAATTTAATTTCATTGCTCGTGCTTGTTAACAAATTTTCAGTTTGGGCTTGGAAGGACGCAAAGGAAAAATATTTTCTCTTTTTCGATTGTCTTACCAGCATAAAATTCAGAGAAGAGAGCAGAAATTTTAAGAAGTGGTTCCCTGGTGCCTACCCTTATGTGTGTGTGGATATAACAGAAAATATAATTATATAAGTAATGAAGACAGATTCTACCACTGTGTGAAGCCAATGGGAGCTCTGACTTCCAGACTTTCTTAAATCCTGGTTCTTAAATCCTCAAATAGGAGATCAACTGTATATCACATTTACCACAAAACAAAATATTGAAGAGAACAAAAACCATAAATGTCTATGCATTTTTATTGAATACAAAGTAAGATATCTAATGCAAAAATTATTCCACCTGACAAGAAATTGGTTAAAGGCAAAGTAAAATTGCTTTGGGTTTCTCTGTGTGCATATTCTCTAATGAGCACAGTAAATGTTGCCATTAGCTGTAGGATTTCTGAGTCTAAATGTGTATGCATGGCTAGAAAAAAAGATCACCTCTGCGGAGGAGTGTACAAGGTGCAAAGGCACACCCTCTCCCAACCTGTGAAGTTGTGTCGGCACTGGGTACACGTTATGCTCTAGAATTTCTGCAAGCATCTATCCTTGTTCTGAGTGTTACACCCAGCCAATTTTTTTTCCAACTAGATTGATGGTACATTGTTAGCGGTTGTCTGCCCTTCCTAAGTTGTTGTTCTTAGTCTCTTAGTAAATGACAAAGCTTAAGGCTATGCCTTACCCTCACTTCTGCCCACTCCAGTTTATACCAAAGCCAAGCGCAGCTCACGGGCACTCTCCTGTTTCAGACACCATTAAATCAGCAGGATGCACAGAGAGGCAGTGGGACCTGGCAGGGTGTTTTGGTGGTGGCCACTGGAGGCCAACAACTGCAGGTTTGTGCTGCCTTGCAGCTCTGCTGCCAAACTGCCAGCGCTGGCTGCGGGGCAGCGTGGGCATGCAGATGTGGAGGGAACACGCTGACTGAAGGACTTGTGCTTGAAAGCATCGGTTTTCCTGGAGCTGATAAAACCAATGTCCTCGATGCTTCACTGTCAGAATCAATGCCCACTCCCCTTTTTCTTTTTTAAGTGGAACCTGGTTATTCCCTATTACCCTGATTTATGAAGCTTCGTTCTGATAAAATGAAGCTGGGTTGTGCTTAAGGAATTGGTCAGCACGGGGTAGAAGACACGTCTGGCCAAACAAATCAGGAATGGTTTTGCCTACAAACCTGTTTGTGTATGATTAAGAAACACAGAGAAAACTATCAGTCTCTCAGGTGCATTTAAACCATGAAACAAAAATTGTGAATGTTTTATGGGATTTATATTTATTCTAAAATGTCTGCTAAGCAATTAGATGATGGCTTTATTGGTTTGTTTAAAAAGTATAACATTTGCTGATCACAGTATGTGTAATTTCTGGTATTGAGTACAATGAGTCATAGGTTTGTTTAGTAAACAAGTCTACAGTCTAATATTAATAGCTTTTCTTGGGAACACACTAACTACTCTTTTGGAGCAAATATTTGCAAAAATCATCTGTCTTATTCTACTATTGATTTCACTATAATAGTACTAACAATGGAAGGCTACCTTGATGGCAGCCATGTAGGTTTTAAGCATGCTGACCCCAGGTTAGCAAAGTACTTATGTGTCTCACCTTATAGCATATACAAATACTTGAAGTCATTATAAGCACATAAATGCTTAAAATTTAAGGAACAAATTAGCTTCTTTGCCGGAGTTGAAGATTGAAGTTAAACACTGGGGTCAGTTACATGACAAATTCTTGAAATGCTTTAACCAGTGGATCAGCTGTATGTTATGGCTCTGAGATCTGTAAACCTGCGCTAGTTAACAGGGACAGGAATACTCTGCACAATATCTCTAGGCATAGGCTGTCTAGGCCAACAAATTCAGACGTGGGGCAGCTGGGAGCAGAAGTAGATAAAAGCTGCATGAAGACTGCAGACAAAAACAGGGTGCTACTCAATATTTGCTCTTTGCATGTAATTCCCCTTTCTATGGTGCCAGTGTGATTTAGTTTCGCTCTACCGATCCGAAGTCCTGACCTAACACTGGCTTTTCTTAGAAGTTCAGTAAAAGGTGAGCAAGGGAAAATCCAAGACTGTTCCCTGCACGACATGGTAGTGTCCCTCCCCTCAAGGAGTGCAAGAGAGGATGTTCAAAGGGTAAGAGCAAGCCACAGCCACTTCCCTGCTTTCTTGGTGTTCCCTGCAGAGATGCTGACAGCACATTTGGGATGCTGCAAAGAACTCTTTTCACCCTCTATTTTACCCATGTCCTTCTGGCCCCACTGCTGAGAGGCATTTGGAACTGCAGTGTGTATAATTTATAAGTGGACATGTATTTTTGTTTTAGCTGCGGGTAGTTAAAGTTATGTGAAACACATGGTATTAGTGTGTATGTATTAGTAAAGTAAGGATTTGCTTAAAAGCGTTTTATATGGGAAAAAAATACGTAAGGAGCCTTGAATATGGGAAAAATACAAGTAAGGCAGGCAGATTTTGTATGCAGTACTGGATTGGGTAAGTGTGGAAAGGGAACCCTTGTGAGAAAAGGACAAGAATGGCAAAAAAATAACTGTGTTCCCTGGAAGGATGAATGACATATCAGGTATGGCTGTGCCAAGGCTTTGAGACAGGCTTTGAGAAACTAATGAGGATGGGCCAGAGGCATTTCTGGCCCCATTACCCAGTTTTGTTTTATTGCAAATATTGCAGTATTTGATTTTTTCCTTTAATGCTGCATTGGATGGATTACATAAATGTCTGTCTGCTCCTGAATTTGATACTATTGCAAATCAACAGCCAGTCTGACATGCTAGATTTATAGTAACAATAAAATTTCTACCCAATATTAAAGCATCTACATTCTAACAAACCATTCTGGATTTGTGTCAAGTGAGCATTTACGGGGAGAGGAGGGCTTGGAAAGGTGAGGATTCCCCAAGAGG
Organism: Ciconia boyciana; assembly: GCF_034638445.1. Taxonomy (NCBI): domain Eukaryota; kingdom Metazoa; phylum Chordata; class Aves; order Ciconiiformes; family Ciconiidae; genus Ciconia; species Ciconia boyciana. Next base: position 19,315,400 of record NC_132943.1, on the reverse strand, counting down.
TGGCTCATGTGCACAGTAACAGCCACACAGGTAGTTACTTTCTCCACTTCATGTCCCTGCAGGAATAGCAGCTATCTAGCGGAGTTTTAGAAGCATCAGGCTCTATTAACGCTCTTGGTGTCACCGTTATAAGGGAGTTTTTCATCTTGGAAAAAGACGTTTCCAGCCTAAAGCTATGAACAGCTAACTAATAAAACTTAGAGTCACATTTAGAAAAACACACTCTGACTGGTGAACATTAAACTGGCAGTTTGCAACTAGGGTTTTCAGTTAACCTGAAACTGGCCAGTGTAAGCTGTCCTGTAGGGTCATCTTAACTGATGAGGGCTGACGGGGACCGAAACTGCAGAGCCTGGCAGCCGCAGTGATTGCCTGGGAGCACGGCAGGACGGAGTGGTGTGACAGGAACACGCAGGGAGAGCTGCCAAAAGGAAAAGGGGTGTTGCTGGGCATGGCCGGGACGTGTCAGAGGAAGTAGGGAAGGTAGAAGCAGAGCCTGTAGTGCCTGTAGCCAGGTGTAACTGGAGTGGCAGAACTGATAAATGAGAGTAGTTCTGTGTCTGGGCTAAATAGGAAAACTTTTAAGTGAAAGGGAAGATGAATACAAACTTGGGAGTTGACCCAAGATGCCTGGGAACTGTCATTTTTCAGAGCTAAACAGAACTTAGGCCGGTGCCTCTGAAAAAGATGGAATTGTTGCTTGCTGGGCACGCCTACTGCAAGCAATATTGGTCCTGATTTTTCTTTCTACGTATTCTCTGGTTTGGTATTCCCATTCTGGCTGGTAGGAAAAAAAACGAGACCTGCCCTCAGACTTCAGATTATGAACAGAAATTACTGCATGAGAAGATGCTGAGCACATGCCACACTGGATCTGTGCGTGCACCTTGGAAAATTAATGGGTTTGTAAGAAAATGGAATTAGTGTGAATTTCATGCGGGCTTGTATTTGTGGATGAGGACCATGAACGTTCACTGGGTTCATATCTGTGTATAGGCCTCCTACAGAAGGCTGAGTTAATGTCTAAGCAAAGATGATAGGGGAAGGTATTGAATGTCTGTGTAGAGTACCTAAATAGCAAAGGCAGATCAGCTCAGAGAAGTGCATATATATATATATATATGGGTCCAAGTATATACAAAAAGAAAGAGAACAGATCATCAACAGAGAAATGAAGAGAAAAATATTTACAAAATGTGGGTTCCAGACAGAAAATTAAATAAAGGAGCCAAAACACTACAGCAAATGCCTTGAAGGAAGACAGGTAAAGCTTCAGAGAAATAAATAAATAAATAAATAAATAAATAAACCTGGAAAGTTATACAATTTAATGTGCAAGATAATATAAACCACGTAATCAAGTTTACTTCAGAAAATGTTGCCAACCATGTTGGTTTTACAAGCCACTATGCCAGCACAGATGTCTTACTATTGTAATTAAGTATGTATAGCTTAGCTATAAACACCAGGCCAGTATAACTGCAGCTGCACTACAAAGGATTTACCAGTTTAGAACATTCTATCTATTCTATTCGATCTGTCTAGAACGGAATAGATTCAAGGCAGTAAAAACGGTTTAGTCAAAGAGGAAGATCTGAATATCAAAGAAAAAAAAGCAGCAAGGAAAACTACTCAGAATTAATAAGTTGCTACTTTGCATTTAGTAAAATATTTACAAAAACACTGTTGAGATGTTCATTATCAGGAATCTGTAATCAGAACGTGCTTCCTTTGATCTTACTGAAATGAGCAGAAAAATCCACCTGAGGTGGGGCTCCTTCCCACAGCCCAGAGCAGCCTCATTTTTGTGCGCTGGCACCTTTATTTTTAAATGCAGTACCACAAACACGGCGTGATCTCTCAGTGTGACCCAGAAGCAAGTTCCGGAGCAAGAGAGCCCCTTTCTGGACCTCAGTATTCAAAGCGGTGGCCAAATACTCCTGAAGAGATGTAGACGGTTCTGAGTGGCCAGATTTTCATAAATGGCTCAGTAACAAGCTTCTCTCTCAAAATGTGAAATTCTCTGAAAGCTGCAGCTTTCCGGAGAGGTACATTACAGTTCCTTGAGAGTTAACAACCCTTCTGTCTTGCAAAGTCAGGTCAATTCTAGAACAGCTTGTTCAGCAATGTTTCCTGCTGTTTGTTCTCTGCCAGAAATTTTTATTGTCTGTTAAACTGGGAGAAACCCCTCCAGTTATCTGCTTCTTTCTAAGTGTTTGGCTTCTCTTGCTTCTCAATTCCTTCTTCTACCAAACTACCAGTGAGAAATTCCCCCCAGGCCCCGGGGTTTCTGTTTCCATACCTGTATGATGATTGAGGTGGACATGGGGGAACAGAGGCTCAGTTCAGTTATGCTCATTTATTTTTATACATTTATGTATAACTTACTGTACATTTATTTTTATACATTTATGTGTAATTTATATACATGTATATACTTGTCTGCTAGGCATAAAGAGCAATGCAGAAACATGCTTATGCAGATTAAAAACGAACTGTCGTGCTGATTCCAGTAAAACTACTCTATCTTTAACCCAGAGGTTCTGCTTTCAACTTTCCCTCTGCTATTCATAGCTTCCGTAAGACTGAAACTCAAGCCAAGTGGGGCAGCTCATGCGAATATTCGACTGAAGACAGAGATGAACAAAATGGAAGCAAGCAATTATTTTTCCCCATGCCAAAATGTAAAATGACTTGGAGCTCACAAGCTGACCCAGCTAAGAAACAAGTCTCTGAGTGGGGTCTTGTAAAAGCGGGGACGCTCAGGGACAGAGCAGCAAACCTGTGACCACGGACTGTGCTGTCAACGGTCTCCCACCTCCAGTGCCTCTGGGTAACTTTCCGGTTCTTTTTAGGACAGAAGTACCTGGAGTGCAGGCATGAGAAACTAAGTGTTTTCAGATGGAATGTAAGATTAATACAGAGCTTTTTGCCCGCTGGAATCCACGGCCCGGATCGGCCCAGCATAAGCCCAGGCGGCCCGGGCGCCCTAAGCGGCGCTCCCAGGCGCAGCCGAGCGGTCCCCGGCGGCGCCCCCCCGGCCGGGGCTGCCGGCGGCCCCTCGCGGGCAGGCGGGCGGGGGCGGAAGGCTCGGCGGGCGGCTCCAGCGTGACTGCCGCGACCTCGCCTGCGCCCCTCCCGCCTCCCGCGGCCGCAGGGAGGGAACCCGCGGGCCTCCCCCCCCGCCCCGGCCGAGCCGGGCCGGGCCGGGCCGCCCCTCCTCCCCGCCGCGGGGCGCCGCCGGGGTGGGATCGCTCCTCTGCCCTCCCCGGGGCAGGGCTCGGCGGGGCCGGTCCCCCGGCGCGGCGCGGAGCGGAGCGGAGCGGGAGCGGGTGGGCGCAGTGCCGCGGCGATGCTGGGCGTGCGGCTGCGGCTCCTGGCGTGCTGCCTGCTGCTCGGCGGCCGCGGCCCGGCGCGGGGCGCCGCCGCCCTCAGCCGGGACGAGGTGCCCTCCCTTCGGAGTGAGTGACGCCTCCGGGGCGGCCTGGGGCGGGGGGGGCGCGGGGCGCGCACCCCGGGGGGCCGGCGGCGGCGGGGCGGGGGGCGCCGCTGGTCGGGCTCCGCGCCGGGCTGAGCCCTGCGGCCCCGGCCGCTGCCCAGCGCCGTGCGGGGCTTGCCGCGGGGAGGAAGCCCGCGGGGTCTCCCCGGGCCCCGGCGGCTCTGAGCGCTGCGGGCGGCCGGGACGTGTCAAGGCGGGGGCGAGCCTCCTGCTGGGGTGAGCCCGAGCCCGGCCAGGAGGGTTTGGGCAGGGGAGGGCCTCACCCCGCACAGGGCTGAGGGGCCTGGGAGGAGTGAGGGGCCGAGGGCAGGCACCGAAGCCGTGCGAACCTGCCCCGCTGGCCGTTCGTTGCTCTGTTTCTGTCCTCCCCGCTTATTCTGCTGCCCATTGCTTTCGTTGCACCTGGAGGGAATATAGGGGATTTTCTTTGTCATTCCCAATAAATTCCAGTTATTTTCTGTATTACTGCATAAGCAATTCTCACTGCTTTTTGGGGCGGAAGGAAGTGGGAGGTGAGGAGGAAGGAAATGACAGTATCTTGTTCTCCTCATTACAGCCATTTATTCACTATTATCTGTGTTCAACCTAAGTAAACATGAACTTCGAGGTCCTGGTCAGCTATCGGCTCTTCATCTGTGGCTTCACATCAGCTTGAGGCTTCGCTTCTGGAACTTTGTTTCTTGTCACCTTGTCCCTGTATGCAGGGACCTGGACGTCAGGAGAAGCGGGCCGTTTCCAAAGGCCTCCCGCTACCCTGTCGATTCTGAAAGCATAGGATATCTCCTTTTCTCTTTGGGTCCTCTGGGCCTTGCGAGCTTATAGAGCCCCTCGCAGCTCTTCTTCAGCTGCAGGATTTTGGGCACAGGAATCCTCCCTGACCCCAGGAGCTTTGTAACAAAACCCCTCTATGAGAGCACCTGTAAAATGCATGGTGTAGCTTTGCAGGCTGAAAGGAGGGGAGCCCTAGAAGCGTTCCTGAGGCTTGGTGCTGCTCCAGTTGTCTCATTGCCCCACTTGAGGAGAGGGCTGAGCAGGGGCCCATGGAGCTGTCGCTGAGCCTGCCAGCTCACGTATCTTACTTCTGCCTTGAGCTGGCAGTTACCTGGCAGTCTTCAGGCCAGCACAGCTCTCTTAGCAATTGCATTTTGTAGTTGGGGAGTGGAAACCACATTCGGAAGAGGGCTGGGTGGCTCAAGAATTATGGTCTGGTGTTCTTGGCATAAGTTGCTGCAGAATGAAAAAGGGAAGCACTCTATTATTCACAGAGATTCTCCAGCTGGGTTATTTGTGTAGGCTCTGCAAGACCCTTATCTTTTCTCAGCAGTCATTGCAACGGTTAAGAGCCTTACAGATAAAGGCATTCAAAGGTTGAGAATCCTTCATCTTTGGGTTGTGGTGTTGCTCCCCCCACCCCTAGGGAGCTGCTCCATGGAAGCTTCCACAGGCTGTTGAGGTGGAGATAGATTGGGAGTTTGCATAAGAACTTTATTTAAGTGTGAATCCCAGTATCATGGTGAATTAACCTCATTAATCAGCGTCTATTGGTGCTAACAACAGCTCAGCTTCCACTTATCTGGCAAATTAACTGTGTGTTTTCTTGGTCAACCAAGATAGGACCGCTGTGGGAAAGGCATACCCTAGCATGAGAGGCGAAAACCCTTTCTGGCCATGTAGATAGAAACGTCTGTGTTGCCCATGGAGGACTGGGTTGGATAAGAAGGATAAAACCAGCACAAACTGTACAACTTCACAGAAAACTCAAAAGGAAAGGGCCAAGCTGGGTATCTGTCACAGAGCGTTGTCTGATGGTTTTTCAGTGAGCTCAGACACCTGAGAGCTGTAGAAATATGATGGATTAAAGGAACCTTGCTCTGCCCCAAATGGTTAAGGACTTAATGTAGGACAGCTGCTAGGTGCTTGGGAGATGCAATTACATATAACGGGCTGATTCTCACCTGCTGCCAGTCAGAAAGGCTTGCCCCTGCTCCCACACCATCACAAGCTACCAATGCCCATAGCCATGTGGAAAACAGCCCCTGTTACCAGTGCTACGATCTGCAGTGTGACTCTGTCCTCTCTGTAAGTCAGACTGCTTGATGTGCTCTGCACAGAACCTGTAACCAAAAACATCTCCGTAATCTAGATCCTCTCTGTCCTCCTTGCTGTGTGCACGTTGTATTGGTGAGCTGATCTCCTGTCCGTCTGTCTGTTACACAGCACTGTCCCACTGCTGCTTGGAAAATCTTTCTTTTCTAGAGCTACACCTAAACGGTGTGTACTAAACCCAGACACAGCATCTGGGTGGACCTCTGCATCTCATACTTTACATGTGGGCTACATCAGTTTGAGAGGATTTTTTTGTTAGAGTTACTGCTTCAGGATGTTAGGTGTAGTGAATTACAGCAGCTAGAAAGCACATGTGGCAGAAATCATCACTGTAGAATTTCAAGGCAAAATGGAAGTGCTGCTCAGGTTTTCAACGCACAATATCCCAAGGCATAAAATAAATAACTTGCCTATAATGTGAGAGGAACTCCATGGGTTAATTACCATTGGATTTCAGAGTGAATGAAATAGCTGAGCTGTTACAGGTTTATATTTTGCTGATTTCCAGTTCTTCAGCTGCCCTCATTTTTTTCAGTCTATATGCTCAGTTAAACATTTGCTCCCAAGACATTAAACAGCTGACTCTTTTTCACATACTTATAATGTAATGTCACATAGTTCAGTGAATTTCTACATGATTCCAAGAAAGCCGGGATGTCACGCTAACCCCACCACATCTGCTGTGGTCCAGGGTAGTCGTGTATGGTTGAACAATATACATCCAATAGGGAAGGCATACTTTAACCCTTGGCCACCAGCTCTCATGGTATAGATAAATCCTACCCTTTCTGTATCCTATTTACAATGCAAAATATTTTCTTTCTGCCTCCATAGTTGCAGAGAGTGAAGAATGAATATGGCAGAGAATATGGCAATGTCAGCCTTAAACTTTTTAGCTTTTACTTTAATTGCACTCTCCAATCCCCCCCCCTTCCCCCCCCGAGAATTATTTTACAATATACAGTATGACTTCTTGTAACACTTAAACCTGTACTCCATTACTGGGTATTTCTTGGTGACCAGTGGTTTTTTTTCTTTGAACATGACTGATGTTTTTGGGCACCCCATTTTTTTTTTTTGGCTATCCGACTTGAAAAATATTACTTAGCCTTATTTTTGTGATCTTGCAAGTGGTCCACATGTTAAAAACTCAGCTGGCAGTAAATTTAGACCAGTACTCTTATTTTTTGAAGTGCCAGTTATTCTGATGGATATTTTCCATTTTCTTCCTAAATAGCTCCAACTAAAACATTTGTCCTTTGATACTGTTTGATCAGTTGTGGTATCTGCAGAGAGAAACTTCTTTTTTTTCTCCTACAGATAAAGGGATATTTATTATCCAAAGCGAAGACTCCAACTTGTGCATTAAAGTGGACTCAGTTGGCCTTGTTCTGGAAGACTGCGGTCAACTCTCAAAAGACATGTTATGGAAATGGGTATCCAACCGCCGTCTCTTCAACATAGGCAGAAGTACCTGTCTAGGACTGAACATCAGTAGACCAGAACAGCCGTTAAGTATGCTTGAATGTGATTCAACTCAGTACTCGTTATGGTGGAATTGCGATGGAAAAGCATTAGTTGGTGTATCAGAGTACAAATTAGCCGTTGAAAACAGCAAACGTATTGTGGCCAAAAAAAAATCTACTTATCAGTGGAAACAGTACATGTCCTATGATGAAGACCTTTGTGAACACCCATTTCAAGGTAAAAATAAAATTTTGTCATAGAAATGTAGATGGGAAAAGTTTTCAAAAGTTCTTTTCAAGCAAGGTCAAGTGCTGATGATCCCTTCCAGCCTCTATTGTGGTTTGGGACTCAAAGTTTGGTTTTCTATATGCAATGGTTGAGGTGAGCATACCACACAATTGATTTTTTTCCTTATCTGTTATATGGACTCAAAAAAGCACCAGTATCCTTGCAAACCAGGAAATGCTCATTTCAAATCCTCTATAAAATAAAAAGGGGAACTAAGGATTTGCTGTTGCCTGTCCTGCAGCTTTCATTATCAGATAAACCAAAGGGAGATAATGAAGGATTTGGAATTCCCGTCACTGCAAATCAGCCTGTGATCGCAGTGTGTGTGAACCGAATGCTTGCAACGTTCAGCACCTGGACTCTGAACGTGCCAAACTTTGGAGCAGAGATCAGGCTTTTGATTAATCCTGCTGTACAGCTAGCGAAGGCGTAGGAATGTATGTCAAGATCCAGGCCTGCAGACCTGAACAGTTTTCCAGGTGCAAGGACTAAGATAAACCCATTGACTACAAACAGAAAGAGACAGACTGTACCTTTACCCCTTCCTCGGCATTTCTGTAGAAGGAAAGACCTAATGTTTGCACAGTATGTCTCAGACTGTTGATTCTCCCCATTTGAACTGGGTGTTTGGGTTGCAGATCTGGTTGCAGTGGTTTGCTCTGTAGGTGTAGCTGGGCTTGGCCTCTGCTAACTCCAGAGTCGTTCCTTTGGGAGCTGTGATAACTGGGAAAGCGCTATGGAGTCCAACCTCTTCTTTAAAACCCAGTGGAATTTATACTTAAGACCAGACAGAAAATATTTAAACCCACAAAAAGTCTTACACATTTGCTATGTACACATAGCGAGATGAAAGTAGGCCTGGTTTAGCCCTAGTACTGCAACATCTGGGAGAAGAGGATCAGCCTTAGGCAGGCGTTTCTAGCCTAGTTTCAGGACCAAAGTAATTAATTGCATTGGCACAATCTCTTTCACCTCCAATTTCTATTTTCCTCCTTCTACCTTAGCTTATGCACATGCAAATGCAAGCCAGCCTGTTAGTCCGTCCGGCGGGGGGGCACCTCTACCTTCAAAGAAAAAATGTATATAACTGGTGGTGAGAGGTCTATAGCTGTTGAATTTGGTTTCTTGCCAGGACTGAGATAATCCCTTGAACCTCTGTAGCTAGCAGCATGGTAGCGGGCAGACAGAGAAGCAATCCTGATTTTTTTTTACCCATGTTCTTTGTATCATCTGTTCATATCAGAAGGCTTTAAAGGAGATTTACAATGTGTAAACTGCTTTTTTATATGTGCGCAGCCAGCCATTAACTCTGTAAACCTCTAGGAACCTGGCAGTATGTACTGATTCTGTAGCTGAAGGACTTTGATCTTTAGGCTATCAACATGGGATCTTTGACAAACAATTTCATTCCAAGTGTGATTGCGGTTCTCTGACCTTTTGTAGAAGCTCTGAGGTTGAGACGACACTCACTGAAGTAAAGCTTTTACAGCTTTCAGTTGCACTGGATGCTCTCAATATTTTGATACTCAAAGTACAATAGGGAAATATTTTAAATATTTTATAAGGCATTAATTGATTGTGACAACAGATGTATGTAACATCAGTTCTTTAGCTTGATTATTATTCCCCATGGTATAAAAACTTATTTTTAAAAGTTTTTTTAGTACTCCTTTGTCTTTCACATTTCCTTTCCCATAGAATGAGAAAGAATGGAAAAAACATTAGAAATACACTTTATAAAAGTGGGAGTAGCAGGGGAAATAATGCTAAATTGCTCGTCTGTCATAGACTAACAAATAAAAAATAAGTAGAGTTTGCATCTGAGCGTGTACTGATTCTGCTAACTGTTGTTTTATGTAGTTGTTCTGAAATGTAAGTGCAGATTTTATATGTTAATTGCTCAGGTTTTGTTTTGGTTCTTTTTCAGTTGTAGTAAGTTATGAGAATGTGCCTTGTTTCATGGTGACAATTTTAATAAACTATTATTTCCGGATTCTGTTCACTGAAGTTATGCTGCTCGTACTTGTAATGCTGTGTTATCAATTATAAATTAAAATTAGAAAATAACTTTAGACATTTTATTTTTATCATTGCTGCTAAAAATGGGGATAATGAAATATGGGGGTGAAGAAATTTCTGTGGTCTGCATTCCTTCAATCTCTGCATTTTGTTTATTCCAGAAACATATACCTTGCTGGGAAATTCTTTTGGTTTTCCATGCATTTTTCCATTTAAATATAACAACAAGTGGTATTATGAGTGTACCAGAGACGGAAAGGAATTTGACTGGTGTGCCACAACAACTCACTATGAACAAGATGAAAAATGGGGGTTTTGCCCAAATGCTGGTAAGATGTTCCTTGTCTTCTCTCTCCCCCTACCTCCTCCAAGAGTATCTTTGCTCTTTATTAGTAATTCTAGGACACGGTCTGTTTTGGATTACTTCCCTTCTGTTAGAGGGAAATGTCTCTTTAAAAAATGCAAAAGAAGACTTTAGCAAATTTTATCATAATTTATCATATTTGGCCTTTGGCGACCCAAGTCCTCATCCCAAAAGCAAAACTACAGGGGGTGAGCAAAACGGCGTTATCCTGCGCAGCCCATTGACCTTACCCTGCAGCTAAACTTCTCTCTCCTCTGTCCCAGTGATATATAGGGAGCTTCTCTGAAGCATGTAGAGTAAGGGTTGCTCTTGCAAAGTCACATTCTGCTTTTGACTGCTTTACATCTTGCACATTCCTTTTCTTCTGTGCACTACTTGGACATATCTTGGGCCTAAAACACTTAGAAGCAATAGCTTTAAAAAGACTTGCTATCGGAAAGATTTTGGATGTATAATCTTCATGAATATTCCAGCTTCTTCTATAAATAAGCAAAACAGTATCTTCTATCAGCAGAAGTGGTTTGGAAAACCCCTCTCTGCTCAAGCTACATTTCAGATCTCTGTTCCAAAGCATGTTAAAAACAGCTGTAAATGTGTCTTTGTAATGGGGATTTCTGGGCAACCATTATAATAGATGGTATTTTCAGCCTTGCTTATACTTTGTAATGATAGTAAGTTTATTCTCTTGAGTACAAGATAGAAGGAGATCCAGCGGCTGCTCCTCCACAAGTTGGGTGAGGTGTTCAAAGTTTGAATATTTCAACATTCAGCTTTAGGAACAAATGATCAGCTGGTATAAATGAAAACGTAGCTCTGTTGGCTTCATGAGAGCTGTGAAAATCACCACCAGCTGCAGAGCAGCTCCCAAGTATTTTATCAACCACATGAAATATGGAGCAACATTTTATTCTGTTAGTGCCCTATTCCCATATGTTCTTTAACAAAAGAACATGAAAGGAGTTCATAATCGTGCTTCCGTTGGGATGCTACTGTCATTCATTAATTGAATTGTTCAAGGTGTTATATTTCTGATTAGTTTGTAGTCTTGGGCTGTTGGTGACGAGTCTGTTTTTGAGCAGAGAGCGGCTGCGACGTTTTTTGGAAGAAGAACCCTGACACGCACCTTTGCTACCAGTTCAACCTTGCGTCTGTGCTGACCTGGCGTGAGGCACGGGACGCCTGTCAGCTGCAAGGAGGAGACCTGCTGAGTGTCACCAGCCCCGAGGAGCAGAACTACATAAGTAACTTAAGCAGTGAGTAGACATTTCTCTGGGGACCTTGTAGGAAACCTGTAGTTAGATTTCCTCTTTACCCGTGAAAAAGGCGTAAGCTTTGGAGCTTAACGCTGTGTGATGTCTCTCCCATTGCTGCTTGCAAGGCTTTGTCACGTAACACACCTCAGTAGAGCTGCTTGCAAAAGCAAGAGTGAAGGTAAGTTATCACCTTAATAACCCGAGTGCAGAAGTGGTGGTATGTGTTACGTGAGGGTGTCATTGTCTTAATTATCCCTCCCCACAGAGACTCCCATTCATTCTTGCAGCTGTGGTTATGGGGTTTGTTTCTTTTCTCTGGAGAATTATACAAATATTTACCTTTTCTGCAGTGTACCCTGGTGTCCCTTTCTCCTGTTAAGTTTTCTTTGCAAGCTGGACTTCACCAAATGTGAATGTTGAGAACATTTCTGCAGGGCTGAAGTAAATTTCCTGTATGGGAAATGCCAGCTGTGTTTTCATAAATGGATGGTATTCCTTCTCTGATATGCCTTTTGCTTTCCCCCTTGTAGCAAGCATCTCAGACAAATTTTGCAGAGCCTTCTGACAGCATGGCTTTCGTGGGTATTTTAGCATGCGTGGAGAGGACCAAGCGGAGGAATGGGTGGTAGAACTGTGATGCGAAAGGCTGCCTCAGGTTTCTTGCCCATTGCTTCCCATTATTGCTGATTTTCAATTGCAGGATATAAGCTAACAGGAAGTTTTTAAAATTATTTCATTAGCTTTTTGATATGCCTGCAGGCTGTAAAGGGACTGAAAGTTGTTTAGTTTACGGAAAGCTGAAACAGGCTAGTGTTTCGGTAGCTGCTTGTTCTAGATTTAACTTCTAAGGTCAGCAACAACTTCTGCAGGAAGGGTTTGCGGGATGAGTAGCTTTTGAAGGGTGCAGACTTCTGAGTTTATTCCTTTTCATCTCTGTGTTGATTAACAAAGTAATAGACTTTTTCTAAGGACAGAAAAAACAGCCTGTACTTTCTGGAGACTGATTTGAAGTTTTGTTTTATTCCTATTCTAACAAGTCAGGACAGCAGATCTATACCTGTAGGCATTTTAAAACATGGGGAAAGCACAAAGTATTACTTTGTTTATTTTTTCTGTTTCAGGGCAGTTAAACGCCACAGACATGGTGCTGTGGATGGGCCTGAATCGCCTGGAGCAAGATGCTGGCTGGCAGTGGTCGGATGGAGCACCGCTAGTGTTTGTGAACTGGAGAACAAGTACTCAATATTCCTCTTGGATATGTTGTAGCAGTGCAATTACACGCTCTCTGTAACTGCAGCTTGATACAAAGCTGCTGTTCCTACAGCCATGTTTGAAAAGTGAATCAAGTGAACAAGTGTACCTCTTTTTTTTTTTTTGTAGAAATATTTATTCATATTCATTAACTAAAAGCCCCTTTTAGGGATGTAGCATCAGTTGAGCTGATCTGTTGAGCATCAGTTGAGCATCAGATCTGTTCAAAGCATTCATGGTCTAGCCCTTTCGTCATTTACTTTTAAAGGTGTTTTTAAGATTCCAGTTGCATATTTAAAAGCTATGCTCTCGTTGGTTTCATGGAGGAAAGGAGTTTCAATTAGTTTATATTAACATGCTGTAATTAACATTAGCACATTAACATGAGCTTTGTGACTTGGTTTGCGACATTTTGAGGTCTGTCCACCAGCAGACATAACATAGACACTAGAGCTTATTTCAGCCTCTCATCTGATAGCAGCAGCCAAGGAGAGATTGCCACACACGTATAAATCATGGTCAATGTTTAGCTGTCCATAGTATTGGTGTAATATTACTAGAAGTTTGGGTGTGCAGGGATGTTTATACATTTATTCAATAAGATGCAGAGAGCTTTACAACACCATTTTATGAGTAAGAACTGATTTTTTGTAATTTTGTGCTTCTCAAAAATGTATTTGCAGATGTCTCTGATAACCGTTTTAGAGAAAAGCATTGTGCAGTGATTAATTCGAAATTGAAGTATGGCTGGCAAAGCTATTTATGTGAATCTGGATTGCCTTTTATATGCAAAAAATATTTAAATAAGACAGAGCATGAAACACTGGGTAAGTCTCTCAATGTTACTGTATACTATTTGTGGGTGTGGAAGGAGAACAAGAGGAAGCTACCTGAATATAAAGTCAGCAGAACAGAGTTGTAGCTGGACTAAATGTATAGGTTTGCTAGTTTAAGTTGAACACAGTTTACTGTAACTGATGTAATAATACTTTCTTCTGTTTAAATGCAGTCCTGGAAAACATGTTGAGAGTCTTAAAACTAACAAATAATTTTAATATATGTAGCATTTAATTGGCTCCTTACATGATCAAAGGCTTACAGAATGGTCATTCTCTTTATATTACAATAGAGCCACACTTTCGAGTTTAAAAATAGGTTTTCAGCTTTGAATTGAATTAACCAGTGGCCCACAGAGAAGAAAGTTGTATAAATGCAGCTCAAAATTTGCAGTTATTTTTACGGCATGCTGTACTTTTGATATACAAAAACAGCATTGTACATATTTTCTTTTTTAAAGTGTTTATATAATGAATCTAGGATATATAGTACACAGAATGCCTCAGACTCCCATTCTGTGGGAAAGTTAAACACAGAATTGAGTTTATTAGAACATTAATTTTTGTTCCGATAAGAACAACTTACATAGGTTCAACTTCTTCCTGCTACCTTAAAAGAAAGTTTCCCTACTTTTTTCAGATAGTGAGAAAGGACTTACCCAAACTTTTTGTAGGTAATGCATCTGAAAAAGCTTTAGCTGGCTTTGAATCAGGTTCAGAGGCAATAAGGGAGGTATCACACGTTTTAAACTGACTAAGAGATCCATTAGTGTGTTTGCACTAGTCCAGCAGCCCAAATGGTTGAATCATAAAATAAAGTGGGAGAAGTTTCAGTTTGCTTGGTAGGTGATGTTCCATAGACCATGTGTTTTGGCCTCCTTAAGTCCTCTTGGACAACTCTGTTTTCAGCATTTGAAGATAAAAAGTAGCTCTGAATGTGTTATGAACATAGCATAACCTTGGCAATTCTATCTAATATACACAAACTTTGTATGCTTAATTGAAAGATACATGGAAATATTATGCCACTCGTTGTGACACTGGCTGGTACCCACACAATCGCAACTGCTACAGACTTCATAAAGAGGAGAAGAGCTGGAACGATGCTTTTATCTCATGCCAAGGTGACAATAGCGGGCTCATTAGTATATCCTCCATGGCAGATGCAGAGCTGCTCCTTAACTTGCTTGAAAGTGGTGAGTTTTGGGACTTACTTTAAAGTGTGCAGTGTTTCTTGAAGTGTGTTGTGATGCTCTTTTGTGCAGCCCTTTAACGCTGTTAGCTACTTAAGCACTATATTACATGGTGGCACACCCAAATGATGTTTACGAAAAAGGAAAGCATGATGCATGCTCCTTCTGGGAGTCTTAAAAATGTATAGCATCACCTTCTCCAATATCCATACTTAAAATAAAGAAATCGAACCAACAAAGTAAATACAGTGAGGCCACAGTAAACGTGCTAGCTTTTGTCCTTTCCTGTTCTTGGCTGGTTCCTTGCAAACTGTTGTGAAATATTCAGTGATCATCCTTAGGCAAGAATTGTGCTTAGAAGCAACGACAATTCAGAGTATCTTTTGCTTTCAAGCTGGCCTTCTCCACACTGCAAAGTTGCTGCTGCTGCTGCTAGTGTGTTGGCAGAGTCCCCTTTGATGGCAGCAGGGTGTATCAAAGGAGTTCTGCTAGTCCACATTGTCCTAAGAGGCAGCATAATTACACAAGGAACTTAATGAACAAAAGCTCTTCGGTGCAGCAGTGCCAAGACTTTTGTTGTCATAACAGCAGCAAAGAAAAGTGAACATTTTGTGCCTCCAGCTGACATCAGTGTGCTGGCAGAGCTGCACGGTTTGGCCATGAGCTTCCCAGAGCTGGAGCACAGTGACATGTTTTATCAACTCTGTCCCATCAGCTGTGTTTGCAGGATGGTGTGTTACACTGATTTATTGGACAACATCTCCCATTACCATCCCTCCTGCCACCCATCCTCCTTGCTGTCCTGTCTGTCTTTCCCTTAGGAGATTAACCACTGTGTCATCTTCCTCACCTCTATTAACACCCTCCATAGATACCAAATACCATTATTTCCAGAGATGCTGTAATGGATGGATGTAATTGTTTTCAGCTTGTATTCAGCTTCAAAGTCTGCTGCTTCTATTTGAGACCTGCTTCAGGCTTCTCTTCAGGATAAGGGCTTACATGCTTGAAAGGTGGTCTACTTTTTCTGGCTGTAGTAGCTGGTCAAGTCAGACATTACATCAAACTGCAAGCCTTGTCTTTCCTATGTTTGCCAGCCACTGTGGCTACAACTGTGGTCTCTGTGTAACTTAGAAACATAACTCAGAGAAACGGAAAGCTGAGTGTGCCATGGAAGATTATAAGAAGAAATCTTTCCCTTCCATGTCAGGCTTCGTGCCCCATGCACTTCAAAAAAGTGCATCTGCTCTTGATTTGTGTTATCACATATGTTGATCTATTTTTGAAGCAATTTAGTCTTCAAGGGCAGTAGAACATTATCTCATCAGTAAGGTTTCCTAAAGTTTATATAGCTATTTTTTTTTCCTGAGAGAAGGTAATTCTTATGAAAATCCCATGAATAATTTTTAATGGTGGTGGTGATGTTACAGAAACAACAGGCATTATTTCTTCAACATTAAAATATGAACTCACTTATTCTTTTACAGAAAATGTAACCGAAACATGGATTGGGTTATACAGTAATAGCACCCCTGTTGTTTTTGAGTGGTCAGATAGCACCCCAGTAAAATTCTCCAACTGGGACAGCCAAGAACCTAACACCTTTCAAAGAACAGGACAACTCTGTGTTTCAGCGCAAGGATCTGTAAGTTTCCTTTTCTTTTTGAAAGAATTAGACAGACACTTATTTTAGCTCATAATAACTTATTTTCTCACTGCACGTACTTTTTTAAACCATGACCTGTAGTATGACTTTGGTTTTTGATTCCTAATATATTCATGTTGTGATAAATGCAGTGTAGCCTTTATAAACCAATACATTTTGCAGCACTGATGCACAGAAAATTAATCATAGATTTTGAGCTTATGTACAATAAAAAATGTTACATAGATAAAGCTTGCCAAATGGGAGAGAACAAATATGAGTAGGTATTTTGATAAAGACAAAGTAATTTAAAATCCAAGTAGTGTGTATCATAATTTATGATGCATCAGTTCTGGTCTTGAAAGCTTCAAATTCATGTTTTGAAAAACTGTTAGCTGTGCCTATTTTCTCTTGCTGTCAATATTTATAAATTTTATGTAGCATCTTTCAAAAACAGATAGTAGTCTAGATCTACATACAATTATAGAAGTTGACAGCAGTAAGATTCACCCTAAATCAGTCAGGTGTTGTGAAACTGGGAGTAATGGTCAAATAACACTATGTCCTGTCTTACCTGTATTCATGGCACTGTCAATTTTTTCATAATTTGGTCATAAATTTACTTTACTTTTACAATTAACAGTACTTAAATGCACCAATACGTGACTTATGTCAGTAGCACTATAATCCTTTTTTTTTTTTTTTTGTAAAGTATGTTTTGTCTAAGTGTGAAAACTGTATCAAAAAGAGTTTCTGTTGTCTCTCCAGTAGTGGGTCCAGGTTGCAATCTTTAACTCATGGGAAAGCCAAGACAATTACAGTGACCTGGAAAAGTGGGTTCCCATTGGAAGCAGAAAATAGGACTTCGGTAAAATTGTGGGCTTTAGATAAACAAAACCATATTTTACTCAGTTTGCAAGTGTAAACAAAGGAAAAAGTAAAATACAAAGGAAAATGAGGTTCAAGATAAAATTCTTCAAGCATTATTTTTGGTACATGTCCCGTATGTATCGATGTCTGAAAATTATATCATACAAACTTTGTAATATCTTGAGTAAGGACTGTGCAAATATAAAGATGAATCTTACAAAGAACCATAATAGATAGGAAGAACGTTCCTATCTGTTCTGAAAAGTAAGTGCTCTGGCAGTTAATTAAGATGCATTACATCCCAAAGAGTGATTCAAAGAGACAAACCCTTTGTGTGATTGATTTGAAAAGTCCTGCTGACAGTGCTGGTGGAAATAAATGGTCCATCTAAGGATAAATAAATTAATAGAGTGAGAAAAATTACTTGTTTTTACTGAAAAGTTAAAATAGGAGGATGGAGTGTAATCTAATGTGGGTATAGATATGCATGAGAATATGAGTATGTACAGAATATACTTCTTTTTATCCCTTAGGAGGGACATTGGAAGGTTAAAAAATGTGAAGACAGATCTTTCTACATTTGCAAAAAAGCAGGGGAATTTAATAATGTCTCTCCTGAGCTGGAATCAAGTTGTCCAGAGGTAAGGGGTTTTGTGGGTTTTGTTTGTTTTAGAGCCTTACTAATAAAATAGAATTATATAGGAAACCTCTAAGTGTAGCTATGGAACATATGGATGTAAATAGATAATTTTAGTTTTTCATATTAAAGACATGCATGTTTTGCTGGGAAAAATCTCATTGTTTGCCTTAAAAGTATGTAAACTAAATGTTAATGTAAGATTAAAAGCTTTCCCAAGATACTTTCATGGCTCATTGCATTGGCAGCAGTTGTGACCCAAGTTCCTATTTCTTTCTAGATCAAAAGTGAAACCCCTTTTGTCCACCATCTGTGCAAATAATGGCTGTTATATGATGCCTCATCCCACACATGGTTTTCATACATTGAAATGGCATGTCAAGGTGAAAAACAATCAGTTTCATTGACACGGAGAGTGAACTCTTCCACTCATACATTAGCATTCCTTTTGCTTTCAAACACAAATGGGAAGGAGCACAGCTATCTGAATAGGACATTGCAACAGGTTTTCAGGCTTTTAGGCTCTACTCTTTTAGGTAACGTGTTAAAGTCTGATTTTATTTGCCATCGGTTCCTTTTCACAGTGTGAAAAGAGCAAACTTGTAGACTTTGTGTTTTATTCAAAACTCTGGGGGAGTTTTGTGAACCTCTTTTTTTATTAACAAAAATCTTTCTTCTCTAACTCGCTTTACTCTTTAGCTCATTGTCTTCCTTTTTAAATTTCCTGTCCCTTTTCCTGAGAAGTCAAGAAACACAACCAGTTCAGTTGAATTATAAGAAGGTTGAAGCTGAAGTGTTTGGAGTCAGATGCAGTCTTTCCCCAGACGTACGGTGGTCAGATCCAGTGTCTGGTCATACCATTATGGAGACAGAAGTTACTGCTTGGTTCCGGCTTAACACTTCCAAAAGTTTAGGGTAACTGCATTTGTTTCATTTGGACCAATGTATTTCATCACTGAAGAGTTCTGTGTGTTCTTAGTGTGAGAAGGGTTTGTCACAGTCGTGACCATGTGAAAAATGTGCAGAGCATCAAGACTTCCAGTTGTAGTCAGGAGCTTGACAGCACTTCAACGTCTGGTACCTCACAGGATCGAGACTCAAGAGATTGAGTCACTGGTCATAGGTAGTTTGGTCTGCTCTGGCAAACCTCCTACTCACGATAAATTTCTGCTTGTTGATGTTTCACACCCTGTGAAAACGTATGCTGAACATATAGTCCCTTGGTTTTGATATATCCTTTTCTTCCTAATGTGAAAGAAGTTATATTCATTTAATCAAAAGAAAGTATTAAGCTTACTCAAAGCTACATTTGATTTCAGACATTTTGTCTTGACAACTCACTTTCTTTTAACGTTCAGTGTATATGTTGTTGTGAGTTATTGGCCTAATTTTCCAGGGCTAAGTCTTTCTTTCATCCAGATTTACCTTTTTTCCCCATTTTTCTGTTGCTGACTTGCCTTAAACGTACAGAATATCTCTTGGCGTTTCTCACATTTGATCTTCTGCTTCGTTAACCTTCTACTGTCATTCATGTTGGATTGCTAGTAGATTCTCAGGGAGCTTTGGCCTCGGGCACAGTTGTTTGCTTTTCTAAAGCTTTATAGTCTTATGTGTTATTACTGGCTTTCATCTCATGTTGATTTTACGACTTGTGCATCAGATGAACTAGCCTTTAACATTTTCTGTGGTTCTGCTGGTTGCAGTTTTTGCAATATGTCCATATCAAGTTACCAGAAACCTGAGCTCTTTTTTTCCTACACTTCTGTCATCCTAAGACATAAAAAGTGCTAAGCACTTTCTTCTCTTAGCAGGTCAACTATTCTTTTTTCCTAGTCAGCAGGCTATTACTGAGAATAAACATTTTATTGCAAAAGTCAGATTCTCTGGGCAGTTTTCCCCAACACTGAAAAAACCAGTTTTAAACATTTTCTTTCAACCAGCTTTTGAAACAGGGTATGGAGCTGTCAGCTGCTTGATGATCGAGTTGGAGGTTTCTATGTGCAGAACTGACTGTATTTGTACTGGTGACTTTCTCCAGTCCTCTATGCTTTAATTAGTGCATCAAAAGATAACAGTATAGTACTAAATCGAGCATGTGTCTTCATGGCTGTTGTAAAAGGGGAGAACTGTACTTTTAAGAAGAGAAATGCTATTCAGGCTACAAAACCTCCTAAAGAGCAGGAGGGCAGCTGCTCAGAATAAGGGTCCATTCGGCCTCGTGTTCTGCCTCCCACAGGTGGCTGCAAGCGGTATTTGGGGAAGAGCAGGACAGGGCAAATATGGATAATGCTTCCCCCAGTTTTCCCTTGACGCCCAACCGTTCAGGGGATTTCCTGAGCCTTTTGAGATCTGTGTATCTAACAGCCTGCATTGGGTATCCCTTCCAAGTGCTTGTCTGGTTTCCCCTTGAACTCATGCGAACTCTTTGCATTCACAACATTACTTACTGAGGAGATCTATAAATCTACTACCCTTTGAATGAAAAAATGCCACCTTCTTTCCATGTTGAACCTTCCTCCTGCTAGCTTAGCTTTGTCTGTCGTCCCAAGGTCTCGTAATGAAGGAGTCGCCCACCTT
The DNA here is from genome assembly GCF_034638445.1 of Ciconia boyciana. Classification (NCBI taxonomy): domain Eukaryota; kingdom Metazoa; phylum Chordata; class Aves; order Ciconiiformes; family Ciconiidae; genus Ciconia; species Ciconia boyciana. The sequence continues at coordinate 19,295,395 of NC_132943.1, read as the reverse complement.
CATGGCACTCACCATTTTGTAGACCTGTGTCATACCCTCCCTAAGACATCTCCTTTTTCCAGGCTGAAGAGTCCCAGCCTGCTCAGTTACGGCTTATGTGGAAGCAGCTCCATACATTTCATCATCCTGGATGCCCTTCTTTTCTAATATCCTTTTCTGAGATTGGGGGTCAGAACTCCAAAAAATGGTAAAAAGTTAATTTAAAAGGACAGAGTAACCTTCTCTGTTCTTTCTTTCCTCGCAGTTCTTAAGGTTCAGTTTGACTTTTTGACTGAGCTGATGTTTCATGGAACTTAACTGTCATAAGCCCCAAATCCTGTTCCTGCACGGTGTGAGTGAGATAGCTGTCCCTCACTTCATACGTGAAATGGCTGGGGGGTGCAGAGGAGGTCCCCATGTGCATCACTTCATATTTATCTGTACAGAATGCTATCTGCCATTTTATTGACCAATTACTTAGCCTTTTAAGTTTGGAATTTCTCAGTCTGTGCTTACCCTCAATGCAAGCTTACCGGCCTCCAGTTACTCCACAATTTTGTTATTTTTTTTTTAAATAAAGATTAGTGTCAGATTACTTTACTCCAGTCTTTAGGCACCAAGAAAGCTTTAAGAGGAGGGTTATGCAGTGCCATTTGCTCCAGATTAAAATTTCCGAGAGGTTAGGATGATTGTGTTTGCTTCGTTTGAACCAGTGCATTTATCACTCAAGAATTCCAGTTGAAGGAAACTAGCCATTTGCTGTTTCTTATCTGCGTCCCCGTAGAGGGTTTTTTGGTCAATACTTAACCCTCTTCCAGCCCCCACTCCCCCGAGTTTAAGTGCACATCAAAGTGAAGGCGGCGTTGCCGTGTCCCCCGCAGGACTGCCAAGAGCCCACCGGGTCTGCAGAGCCCTCGGCACCCGCCAGTGCCTTTTTCCTGCAGGGAAATTCCAGCTCATTGGTACAGAGATAGGGAAGAGCCTCAACCCAGTTTATTTTTGTTTGCAAAGCCAGCGTCTGAGCAATGCATACGTGTTGTTCTCAGATCAAACCACAGAAATTGATACTACAGCTCGTTTTGCTTCTGTGCTTTCGTGCCGTACGAAGGGCTGTGCCCAGCTGTCTTCCAAGCACTGAAGGGGGATGATAGTAAAAGGCAGCAGAGCTGTCAGCTACCCTGACAGCAAACACACTCCTAAGTAGAAGCTGAAATTTGCCCCCCAGATTCAGCAGGGCTGATGGATGTGCATAATATTTGATCGCTGTCCTGAATAGGTCTGCAGCATCTCCTTGTGCATTTTATTGTACCTGAGGATGGATAGCAGAAAAAGAGCTTATCCGTTTCCCCTTTTTTCTCCTTCTGCTGTTAACGTCACCATCAAGCAGTGTTTGATGGCGCCCGCCTGGGCGCTGTGCTTGCTCCCTCTTGTGTGGCTTTGTCAGCTCCCCTGCCAGCAGCACCGCCCTCATGGAGGAGGCGAAGCCTGATCGGCTGGTTCTCCTGCCTGTGGGTGGCTTCAAGTTTAGACAGAGATGGTTCATTATCTCTTTATTCTATTCATTATTTAAAACACCCAAGCAGGGTGACCAGGCAGGTACACCGTGTGAACTCACACAGGCAGAATTCACAGCAGTGCTGGTAGCATCTTCTGGACACCCAGAGATAAATAATAAGAAATGAAAGATTAATAATAAGAAGAAATGAGGCGGGCTGACCACTGACTCCGTGTTCTGGCTCATGTTGTAAACCATGAAAATGTGTCATTTTAATTCTGCATTATTAGAGTCGGATGATTGTTAATTTAATTTTTTTTTTTTTCAAATTGGAAGTTCTATTTGAAAATGAGAAAGGGAGCTGAGAAAAGGTAAATAACTAGAGTGCATTGCTGTACAAAAGGCCAGCAATTTCTGCAATAAATATTTCTGTCTACAGTTGAAGACAAAGGGCAGCTGTAATCCTTTTTTATAACAACTTAACTGAATGTTACATGGCAGTGTTTACCCTGCACTTCAGGTATGAGGTATCAGCAATGAGTTACCACAGGTAGAAACCACCAAGTGCTGCTGCATGCTTCCTGCCAGAGAGACGGCTGTCGGCGGGGCCGGGCACACCTCCCCAAAGCTCGGTCACTAATCCCATGTTCAAAGTATAAAACTGAAACAAAAGTAGGATGCGGGCAGAGTGCCTTAACTGTTGCCCACTTTTTTGCCATGCCCATTAAAGATGTTATCATGTGTGTTAAGCCAGTTTTTGCACAATTTGAGGGTTTAAACTTTAAACTTTTGTTAAATTTACCCACGGCTTTCAGCAACCTTGACGGTAACTACTCTTGAACCACGGTAGAAAGGAAAAGGGCTACAGGGACGTCGGTGATGATCAGACAGAAAGTACAAAAAGGAATCAAGTTTTTAACAACTATATAATAATTAATAATCTATAAAATAATGTTCATTTCTTTTAAGGGATGGAAAAGACATGGTGGATATTGTTACAAAATCGACAGTACCCCTCGAAGTTTTGAACATGCTTCCAGTGGTTATTTCTGCCCATCTGCACTTGTATCTGTAACAAACAGGTAGTTAATCCTATTAGATAGCGTGAAGATACTTCTAACAAGAGCTATTCTAACTTTAGAAAGTGTTGCATGGCAAAAGGTATTACCATTATGAAATAATATTTGCGTGAGAGGCGAGCATAATTACTAACATTGGCTAAAATCAAAGGTGCGCTTTGCTTTATTTTTTAATCGAAAATAAATTTAGTAAAAAACAATCGTTAGGCTAATAAACACTTATAGCAATGTGCACACATGACCATGCAGGAATCTAAACAAAATGCTTTCTACAGGGTATGTAACATCTTTAAGAAACTTCATTAGTGTACTTGGAAACTATACTGAAAAATGAAAATATATTTAATTTTTACAATCAAAATATTTCAAATTTTCATTCACATCAATTAATATTTTATAAATGTTTCTGCTTATGTATGCATTTTACGTGAGTTCTCAGCAAATAGGGGGAGAGAGTAAATGTTTGAAAGCATTTGAGGTCTGTCTTCCCTTGCTTTGTTCCCATGTACCTGTATTACAGCTTCAGCAAAGGCTTTCTCCTCTGCAGATGTCCGGATGCTTGGGTTTTCTCTGATCTCTCTGTGATTTACCCTATATGTTGGATTCCCATTAAAGTTTACAACATACTGATAGATATATTACATACATACTTTAACCTCCATGTATTTATTGTAAAAAAAAACAAACAACAAAACAAAACTTAAGGAGGAAATCTCCCCTCCCTTTAGGACGGGGGAAGTACTGTAACCACCAGCAATCAGATGACTGATAGCTAGAAATTTTAGGAAAACACAGGCTACCCCACGTAAGGATTTACATCGATGGGAATTTGGCCTGCCAGGTGGTTTCAGGCTTGTGCAGAATGCATACAGCGCTGTACTGCAGTACGACAATAATCCTTACGGGGAGGATAAAGGACAAATTCTCGCAGCTGAGCATTTGCAGCTCAAACATCACAGGGAGCTGAGGGCACGCTGCACATCACTGGAAGCATGTCTTCAGTTGTCTTCTGCTTATTTCTTTTTATTTGATTTTTGCTGAGTGTAGCCATCACTGTTTATTATGTTAGTTCCCAGTTCCAATGTTGGAGTAGCAAAGGAAGCTAGTTGTTAGTTTAGCTTTTTTTTTTTAATTACCGCTGAGGTTTGTTGTTCTGGTGTGAAAAATACAAAAACTTTTCAGCGTATTGATCCTAAAATATTAATTAGAAAGTAGGTTGTAGAGGAAGAGAGCATGTGGAGGAAATAAAAATTAAATAAAAGTTCTCAGTGTTACGGATGCATTCAGTTTTTTACATTAATGTCATCCTCATGGTATTTAGCTGTTCTTTTCACAGTGTGTGAAACCAAGAAGTCGTATAAGTCTTTATCAAACTGGGAATTTACTTTGCTGTGTATATTTTCATAGGAAGCTAATTAAATGTGCTTATAAACTGAAGCATTTTTGTATAGTGCTATACCAATTATATCTGAATAAGTTATGTTTAAGTGACAAATGGGTTACTATATGCAACAATTATTACTTGCAAAAAGGTGTACGTCTCTCATAACTTTAATGAAGAAATTAAAGAAGGAAAAAGTGCTTCCTTCTGTAGTCAGATCAGCTAGTGCTTTGAGTCCTTCAGCTCTGGTTTCTTAGCACTAGTTTGTGTGTCCAGTTCCAATAGGATATTTCTGCACAGAGCTTTTTCTTTTCTTTCTTTTGTAGCTTTTTCAGACCCTGCTATCTTTTCTCTTTCGTACAAAGAGCTTCTTATTTTTATTTGTGAGCCATTAATATATTCTGTCTTTACATCTTGTAGTTCAAGCATTGAGCTTGTAAGATCTTAATCTACTGTTTCTTCTATGTGCCCAATGCTGGGGGAAAAAAAAAGCGAAGAATTGTGGTTTATGCTACAGACTTGTGCCTGAAGTTCCCCACAGCATTCTATAAAGAAAATTAAGTACCTCTTACCTATTTTTCTCTTCTTGCATAATTTAAATCATTTCATGAGAGCTATTCACTGAAATACCAATTCACCTATTTTATTCTAATAAACTTTTTGTCTTGATTATTTTCTTAAGGTTTGAACAAGCTTTTATCACCAGCATGATCCGTAGCATGGTAAAGTCTGAGAGAACTTATTTTTGGGTAGGATTGCAAGACCTTAACAACACAGGAGAATACTTTTGGCTAAGTACAGCGGGGAAGAATCGCTCCGTGAGCTACACAAACTGGAACAAGTACCAGCCACGTGAGTAGCATGCCGATAAAAAAAGAAGTGGCTTGGAGGGGGACAGTGCTCTCTCTTCCCCCTGCCACCAGTGCCTTAGCAGTGGCTGAAGAGTCCCGGTCCTTTCCTCCCTGTCTGGTCAAGAGAGCAGAGAGATAAGCTTACATTTTCTGTCGACTCTGTAACTTCCTACCGTGGGTTGAGTTAGATGAGTTGGCAGTTGTGGGGAAGCCGGAGCTTCCTTCCCCACTTTCCAACCGGGTGCTGCTATCGTGGGCTCCCCGGCTGTGGCAGGATGCTGGACGTTGCTCTTCCCACCCTCCGGTGTAGCGGGGGGGAAATTAACAGCCACGGTCTCCTTGCAGACACAGTTAATCCCTGAATTTTTTCTTTTTCTGTGAGATGTTTTTAATATATTTCTTTATGGCCTTTTCAAGGAGGCCATCAGGGCTTCCTGAGACTCCCAGAAAAAGGTCCCAGAGAAGTAATGAATTTTATTTAGTAACAGTCACAGTTTGTAATTTGCATTTTCTATGAAAAAAAAAAGAGCACAGAGATTGTCTTAGCTACATTTCTGCCAATAAGAGCACTGTGTGGAAGTTTTTTCTTCTTCTTCTTCCCCTTTAGTTTGCTGATACTTGGTTTGCTTGTTTGATTTTGTTTGTTTTATAATAATCCAAAGGAAAACATTCCAAGAAAACAAAAATGAAGAAAGTGAAATAGTTGTTCAACCTTTGAAAAGTAAACCTCTTAGCAATACCTGAGAATAGAGGCATAATAATAAAGACACTCCATTTCACTAATTGCTTCTCAGTTTTGGACTCTTTACATTTATTGCTTTACTACTGCAGTTTGCAAAAGTGCTATTTTAAATTGCATTTCATCTCCTGCACGTTGTGGGAGAAACCCTTCGTCATGGTTCGTTTTACAAGCTCAAGTCAGCCAAGACAGGATTTTATAATAAACTGGCCGCTGACCAGAGAATTTGCTACTTTCGTAAGTTCATCGAGGTTTTATCCAGAACTCGATGCCAATAAAACAGTCACTTCACCAAAAATTCACAAAATTCAAATGCTTTATTCTGATACTTCAACACTTATTCCCATGTCTAGGTCATTCCGGAGGATGTGTGGCTATGCGAGGGCAGCACCCTGTTGGTTACTGGGAGGTGAAAAGCTGTAAGAACTTCAAAGCAATGTCATTGTGCAAGCAGAAAATCAATTCTTACGAAGAACCTGAACTTACTTTTCAAAAACATTTGAGTTCCTGCTATTTTGGATGGGAGTCAGAAGCTAATCTGCTCAGCTGCTACAAGGTACGTGACAAACTTGCTTTGAATTTTTTCTGATTCTACGTCAGCTTAGGGATACACTGTTCCTGAAATATTTTTGATAAAGCATTATTTCTTTCACTCAACAAACAAAAATTAATTGTTACCATCCTTCACTGAATTTTAAAGTGAGTGGAAGTCTTAAGAAACAGAACTATACTTGGAATACACATGGCTTTACTGTAGGAAAACCTGCAAATAATATTTGATTTTTATGGGTTTCTAAAACAACTGCTCTCCAAAATCAGCGACATTTATGACAGTGTTTATTTTATTGCAGATATTTCACAATGAAAAAGTTCTGATGAGAAGAACATGGGACGAAGCAGAAGCGTTATGCCAAGATTTTGGAGCACATCTTGCTAGTTTTAGCCATATCTATGAAGAGACATTTTTAAACAATTTATTATATACAATTTTTGATAGGTAAATATGTTTTTTCAAAACCAACAAGATTTATCTTAATCATACTAATATGTAAAAATAATCTACAATGTAGGTTCTTCCATCCTCTTTACTAGTGGCTGAAGAGGTCTCTAACATGAACTTAGAAATGTGTGAAAATAAGCGTATTAGCAACACTGTAATGGGATTCTTTTTGAAGATGATCTTTGTAGTAGATGTTGAGCGACTGTTAACGTCAAGGTGATATTCTTGTGAGTTAACATTCCCTCTTGAAATGGAGGTTCGGCAATTTTAATCCTATTTTAAATGTTTTCATCTTTGAAAATATAATTTAACATTTTAGGAGGAAAACCAGAGTTTACTTCAAGGATACTAAAAAGTTAAGAAATGTATTACAGAATGATATATTGAATTCAAGAAGAAATGAATATGGGTATTTGCACTATTTAAAAAATAATTTCTGAAATAGCTAAGGAAAAAGTGCATGAGAAATGTTATTTTCTTTGTTTCCATCATAGGACAGAAGAAAGACAGTTCTGGATTGGATTTAATAAAAGAAACCCGCTTTCTGGAGGGACGTGGCAGTGGTCTGACAGAACACCTGTAACTATCTGTATACTATATGTTTCAGTAACCTTTCAAGTCATATCTGAGCATAAGTTCACAAAAATAAGCCTTATGAGCAAACACTGGCCAGGAAAACTGTTTGGTTTTCATGTCCACATACTTCACTTAAAGTAATTGTTACAATAGGATTAATAGTACACTATTATTAAAATAGCAGCCTGTGCAAAAGGGCCATGCAACTGCGAAAGGAATTTGGTAGGATTACAAAGTTTTGCAGATGTGTGCTTTCCTGCAAAGCATGTTGCGTTTAGCCCAGGACCAGGCATATGCAGAGTGAACACGTGTGTGTGTGTGTATACATACATATTTACATATATACACATGCACACACATTGGAAAGCCTTTGAGCTGTGCTTACATGCTTTATTTGTTCTATGACTGTTAGGTTCATGCCTGTATTCAGAGCTAAGTCTTTCCTTTTTTAATACCACTTTTGATTTTGCATCCTTGAAGACGTTGGTGCCACATGCCACACTAATGGTTTGTACCTGGGATTTAAACATTGAACAACTGAAGAAGGGTCAGTTTTTAAACTGTAATTGGTTTTCAGCCTTAAAGCACAGTGCCAGCTCTGCCATCGTTACTTAAGTCATTTCAGAATGCGAGTACGAAGTTCAATCATGCAACGTGTTGAACCAAAGCAAAGGCTGTTAGATGTGGGCAACTACTGCTAATCGTGTCAAAAAATTGTTAGGTTTCATAGCTATTCAATTATTTTTATGAAGAAGGATTCTGATATAAGATCGGAAAGTTGAATAGGACATTGAGAGAACATGATTATGGACCCTACTTTTTTGATTTTTACCACCATAATTTAGGTGGTCCTCTAGTTGTTGCTTATGATGTTCTTAACATACACACATCTCCAAATCCTTCAGTTTTCTCCATAATGAGGTTTTGAAATGCTTCATCTTGGGTTGTTGGTGAAAGATAATGAATGTGCTGCTTTCAGGTTGTATCTTCATTTTTGGAGAGCAAGTATATTGAAGATGACTCAAGGAACTGTGGTGTGTTCAAAGTAAATGGAACGGTCTTTCCAGCACACTGCAATGAAAAGCGTGAATGGATATGCAAAATACCAAAAGGTGAAATGTTAATTAACATACATTGTCTATTATACTCATTACTTGCAATTCAGGAGACACAAGGAAAAAAAATATCTAAAAGCCTGCTTTTTAGCCGCATCTGGAGTTCTCCTCATTGGTCTTCTGCATGAAATCATGGCAAAGCTGTATGTGGCCATTAGGGTTTGTTGGCCATTTAACAGGTCTAATATGTGCAGTCAGTTTAAAAATGCATAGCAATGATTAACAATTAGTTAGCTGGAGTTAATCAAAGTTCTTATTTATAAAGGTTACTAAAAATGTTGTTTGGTAAGTGTGGCAATTATTTTCTTTTGTTCTATGTTTAACTCCTTTTTTTGTCCCTGAACGAGAACAGCAATATTCTTCATGATTTTAATTAAATGCTTACCATGTGGAGAAAGCAATTTCAGTGAAATGTCTCTTTTGATTCTTAATTAGCAATGTTTTAATTTATTTATGTATTTTTGCAGGTGTTAAACCAAAGAATCCAAATTGGTACATAGCTGGTATGAAAACATTTTCTTTTTTCACGTCTTGAAACATTGTAACTTGGAAATACAGTTTAAGCCATTGGTAAAAATAAAATAACTAAAATGTTATGAGTTAAAAATTTACCTTAAGGAACTGTGTAGGAACCTGTTACTACAGATCAAAATCTGCCACTCTTTTGTTTAGGAACACTGAAACATCAGACTCTACTTCGGTTAGGTAAAGGAATGTTGCCAGTAATAAGCACAGGAGTTTGGTAACCCCTCCATCACATTAAAACTGCCTTTTTGCAAAGGCTGGGCAACTCTCTCAATATTACTGCAGTATCACAGGATAGAACATAAAAAAAAAAATTTACTCAGTGCTTCCCCCCCCCCATAAATTGATATGTTAAATATGGTTCCTCTTTTAGTTGTGGCATATTTGTCCTCTGAGATGTGGCTGAAGGCGGGCCATGGGGGTTGCAAAGAATGAGACTTGAAATGAGTTTTTACGCCTGCACACCACTGACTCTCTTGCTCGTTTTCTAGAACTGCCGTGGTCATATTATCAAGGAGCAGAATATCTTTTCCATGTCAGTCCTACGGACTGGGAAACCTATGAGTTTGTCTGCGGCTGGCTTCGCAGTGGAATGGCAACAATAAATTCTTCTGGTGAACAAGCCTTTATTCAAAATAAAATTAAGCAGGTAACAAAAACTACGCCTTTGAAAAAATAAACCCTCAGGCAGTAACTGGCTATTTTCTGCTGCATCTTTTGGAATATCTGGCTGCCTGTTGCTCCAGGTAGAATCCGAAAGACTTTTTACTTTAGAAATAATTCTCTTGCTGTCTTCAGCTCCCACATCCCCCCCTGAGGCCCTGTTTAGCTAAGGAAGTCAGTAACATTTCAGAATCTGCAGAATGGTCTTTGCTAATGAGCAGGTCGGTCAATCTGCCTCAAAAGACCCAAGAGCAAAACCCAGCTTCCTATCCCAAAGTTATGAAAGTAATTAGGGGTACAGAGAAAGGTTTGTTTCACATGTGGTGTACATCCTTCTCTGTTTCTTCTTCCCCCACCCCTCCATGACCAAGGGGACCCGCCGTGGTTCCTCAGGTGTTGACACAGTGGTTCTGCATCCACCCCGATGTCTCCTGATCCCGCCCAGTTTCGCAGTTACGCTCCCTTCCCATTCAGTAACTTGCAGCTGGTTTTCAGGTAGCAATACCGAGGGACATTTCAGTGGTTATACTAGCATGAGGTGGGCAGGAAGTCCAGATGTTTGAAACAGTCTTCATAGTTTAAATCCTCAATGTGATGATTTGAAAGGTTACTCCTGGGGAGAGCTGGCCAGGAATGAAGAACTACCAATTTCCCTGCACCTTAATTAAATCTAGAGCTCTAAACCATAGAGGTGGGTGCTTATGACCTTGCAAAATAGATTACCTTTTCCTCTGTGTACGCCAGCTTGGGCAACATTCCCATGTGTCCACACATTTGTATGATGTCTCCTGAATTAAACCCCTTTGTGACTATGGATATTTATATGGGAAAAAAAGACATCTGCCTTTAAATTCCCTCCTCTGGATGAAAGCAGAATTTCTGTAGAACCACTCTGATGTAACGGACAGATTTGAAGCTGAGAAATAGCTGCAGAAGCAGATGAATTCCCAAGAAAAAAAGTGTTTTCTTTTAGGTGTTCTCAGTAAAAGTGAAATAAGGAAAATAAAAAATAAAAAAAATCTGTCTGCCTTACTGAGGGCAAAATTTTGTGGCTGTAATATAAAGGGATATCATAGCATAATCTTTAAAAGAACAACTAGTGCTGGGTAGAAAAGCTCTCGACCTACACTAGCTTAGTTTTGCTTGCATTGTGTACAGCCTTCTCTGCTTTTAACTTCTAATAAGTAGAGTTGTGTTGTATTAAGATGGGGTTTTTAAGTTTCCAAGGAATTATATGACATTTTTATCTGCTATTTAAATAATTTTGTATCAAAACATGATGAACTGCATTTAAACCAACAATTCATGGCAGAAATAGCTTATAGTGAAAGAGGAACATAACTGGCTAGGCTGTCTTCTTCCTTATCTACCAGAGATTGTGTTGTGATGTAATTACTGGCTTACCTAAAGCTGAAGGTTTATGACTTAAAAAATGACATAACTTTAAAAAAGATGTATTTTTCTGACTTAAGAGCACTTAAAATGGCTAATCACAATGCTTCTTTAAAGTCACGTTTGCTTACAAGAGATCTTTTAAAAGCAGTTTTATCATTAAAATTAGTGGGTATTAGAGCAGTTTGTGAGCATTCTGTGATGAAAAAGTCGAGTTTACTCCCGTGGCACTGGAAATCAGGTTAACTTCTTTGAAGTTCTGTCTCAGAGTATAACATATGCAGCTATTTTAAAGCCTGCTGCCTTTGGCTAAGCTTTCCCAGTATAGCCAGGTGTGACCCTAAGTGATTGTAACCGGTTTCCTGTGGAAGCAGGAGTAAGGATGGCAGTCACTAAAATAATACTCAGCAGTCCGAACAGACTTTGCATGTGTTGTTAGAAAACTCAGTCAAAATTTCTTAGCATGGAATTTGAAATCACATTTTTCACTATTTCTTTAAAAACTGTAATGTGCAGGCTGAGTGCTGTGCTTAGAAAACTAAACTCTGGGGCCAGGCAATACCAAATCAGACAGCATTCCGGAGTCTCTTCTTTGTCAGAAATGTCTACTTTCTTCATCTGATATTGCTATATAAACTGTAAGCTGGTGAAATCCTAACTGTAACTCCAAGGACAGTGTGCCTGCCACAGCACAGGCTGCACTTCAGTTCTTTCTGGAAAAAAATAAATGCTTCTCAGAGACCGGCTGGCTTGTCCAGTGTCCTGCACATTCACAACCTTTTGTTGTTGTTGTTGGCTCTTTCCCAGAGACCCCAAAACTGTGACTATTGAGTGGCTAACCCTGAAAGTGAAGCCCGTTCATAGTTTAAGGCAGAATCAAGTCTGCACAGCAACAATAAATGGCTGTTTGAATTACATTATTTCTGTGACTTTTCCATAATACTTTGCCTTTTAGGAGTGGAGGTCTAGACCCTTTCATGAGAACAACAATGATTCTGGAAAGCATCTCTAGGAATTTCTTGTATGAGCTACATGAAGTCAGTAAATGTTCATAGAAAACACTTTGGAAACATTAAGGACCAGCAGTATAGTAATGTTAAAAGGAAATATTTGCTATTGTCTATTTTTAGGAGTTGGAGAAGAACAAATTCTGGCCTAAGACTACAGTCCTTTTCAAGCCAGATAGGCTGTAAATTTCTAAAATTGTAAATTCCTAATTTACAGATGATACATCAGCAATCCAGTGGAAACTGGGGGCTAAATCATTCTCTACTTACGTGAATAACCTTACTGAAGTGACATAAATTAACACAGGCAGGATTTAGTGCCTGTTCTTCCCACTGGAACTCAATGGAGATGCTATTCATCCGAATACAAACAGAGCCTGATTTTAGGGGTTTGTTAACACTTTAATAAGGGGGCAACAACAGTTAAACATATGGCAAAACATTTTTTTTTTTTTATAGCTATCAAATAGTGATGTTCACTGGTGGATTGGATTGCACGCAGAAAACCTCAGCAATGAATTTCGGTAAGAATACCTACACTTCAGCTGCTCTGTGTGCAGGCTGCCGTTCAGTTTGATGGACTAAAACGGTTTGATGACTGAGTGGGATATTCAAGAGACAGCTTGAGTTCTCATGTAAATATCATTCAGAATATATTACCCTTAATTTATCTCCATGTTACAGTATTTCTTCTAAAAGGGGTATAAAAGATACAAGCCAAAGACATGAGTATCAACCTTGTGGTTGTCTGTTTTTTTAAAGCTTAGTTAATAAAGGGGCATTTTCTACTCTGTATCTGCTTACAAACACTTTTAATGGAGGTTGTACTTTTAGGTAAGGACAGGAAAAAATGTAACTACACTCTTTAACATTTCTGTGCAGCTGGAGAGATGAATCACCAGTAACATACCAGAACTGGAATGAAGGGAGGGAGAGAGATCTGCAGAAACCAGGGAAAAGATGTGGCTTCATTTCATCACAAACAGGTTTATTTTATATTTCTTTTTGTTGCAGGAGCTGTGACTTGATTCTGTTGTTGGCCAAAGGGGTTATATTTTAATTGCTTTCAATAAATGCAATCCATATTACGTGGTCCTGTATTACATAGTCCTGTCACATGGTTATAATTAAAATACCTGCTTTTATGGTTAAGAAAAGAATATTAAAATATAATGAATATGCTCAGAGACTAGGTTATAGGATTTAATAGTTCCAGTACTCCAATGTCAAAATATAAACATTCCAGTGATACTGAATCTTTATTTTTACTTAAGACTCTGTTATGTGGCACAGCAAAATGTTAATGCATTGCTGGTTTTCGCAGTCAGTTTTCTCATAACCAAATGAGCCAGATGGACAAGCAATAATTTTTCCTATGTTTATAAACTGTTTTTCTATCAGCACACAACTCTAAATACTCAGGTTTCTAGCTTGTTTTTGATCCCATAGCCAATTTGCTGAGGGATTTTTGGGTACCACGGTTTTGGTGCTAGCCTTTACATCATCATGTAGCGCTATGTTTTGCTACAGTAATAAAAAAAATTACAGTGCTGCTGCTTCCAGTGATTTCTGTCATCTCACAGTCTCTGTTTTCTGAGGATCTGCAAGTCATAGTAAACTGTCAGGTTCCATGGAAAGAAAAAATATCCAGTTTTGTATTTGTGAGAAGGGCTGAAAAAAATTAATCCAGTTGCACTCTTGTAATCTCAGCCTCAAAAGCCAAAACTGAAAAAATGTAAAACCTTCTTTTTTTCCACACATAATCTCGGGGGTTTTGATTCATGACTTCCGAGTGCTTGAGTTTGGTGTTACTATAGTTAGTATCAGATAAAAGGAAGAGGCACCCACCCTCCCCCCTCAGCTGGCTGGCAGATGGGAGCTGGTCAACAACTTGTTGAGTGTGCTGTGTTCCACTGGAAAATGTGTTTTCCTCCTAAGCAGGTCAGCGTTTTATGTCAGTACCTGGATCTTGCCAAAAATTTTCAATGTAAGGAAGTCAAACTATTTTATCTGGAAGGCATTATTTCTATACCTTTCCTTTTTTTTTTTTTTTTTTTTGCATAACTAATATTTTTTTAAATACATGATGATTTAGGCATATGTTATGTGACTCAGTGGAGAGGAATTGGTTTGACTTAGTAAAAACAAACTGGGAATAAAAGTATGAGTTCCATGGACCATCAAATCCACTGTAATGCAATATGTCCAAATGTATTTGATGTAGAATCTTGTCTTACTCAACCACTAACGGGTACCCTTCTTAACAATATCTAAGCTAGCTAAGAAAAAACCCTTTCCAGTTCTCAAGCCAATACTGAACTGTGATTTTTCTTTTTACACAGGACTCTGGGGTGATGAAAACTGTACTGTGTCTCTTCCCTGTATTTGTAAACGTAAAATTGCATGGAAAATAGAGAAAGAGATTCCAAAAGACCAGAACCAACAAGGAATATGTCCCAAAGGCTGGTTGCGCTTTGGATTCAAAGTAAAACTTTTTTTTATGCTGTTTGATTATTCAAAATGCCTTCCATATTTATGACAGAAATTGGACTTCTTAAGGATTATTCATTCTTCCTTTTTGAAAGCAGGGCCCTTAGGTTTATAACTACTGACAGTGATACAAAGCTTACAGCTATTAAGTAGCTTTGCACACAGAAGTTGTCTTAATAAGGTGTCAAAAATTTTACTTTAGTTGAAGGAAATGAATACTCATATATGCAAAAGCTATCTAAGTGTATTTGTGCTTTGGCTGTAAAAAGCCTGTTCCACCCTCTCTTTTCCACTTACGACAATTCCAAGAGACACTTATGGTCTCAGAACAGATCCCTGACCCCTTGTTGTACTAAATGGTCCCTAACTGCTGTCATTCTCCAAAAGATGCTATTTCAAATAGGGTTCATCCAAGATAATTATAAACCAAAATGTATTTGCAATTGAAGGTTGAAAGGCAATTATTTTATCAGGCTTCTCTTAAATATGTATGTTCCATAATAGCAACATGCACTGAGGTGGCTGGATTTATCCCAGTGCTAAACTGCGGTGACTACAAGGATAAATTTAACCCAGATTATGTTTGCCTTTAAACAACTGATTTGAATCCAAGTCTGATCGCAGCTGAACGCTGATATCGAGCATGTTGGAGAGCTCCATTGCAGGACAGAAGCTAATGAAACGTTTAGTTTTCAGTAACAGCATGTGAAATGTTTTAGTGATCACTCTTAGTGATTTCTAGGTTTTAAACTGGAGAAAAAACAAAACAAGCCTCTTTTTTGTTGTTGTTGGAAACAGTGCTTTTTGATACAAATTCCGAAGGATCCAGAGCATCTGAGAAACTGGTACTCTGCACAAGAGTTCTGCAGTAGCTATGATGGGTCACTCGCTTCCCTCGAAGACGAACTGGAACAAGGTAGAGTACTGAAAATATTGTTAAATAACTAAAACTTCATCTTCATTAGGATGCTGTAGTAAAGTTTCATCTTGAATACAGATTTAGGAAAAAAGATCGCTCACATCCTACTCGTGGTTCCACTGCGTTAAACAAATTAGTGTTTATCTTTCCTATTTTCCCAAAATGTAAAGATTCAAATATCCGCTCAGCTATATGACAGGTACGTTTGAGGAGTGATCATAATTTCTTTTGTGCTTACTACCATGCATTAGGAATACAAAAAATAATGGAATACCCATTTAAAAATTTGCTATGTAAAATTTCTATCTTATGAATGCAACATCACACTGTTATAAAAGCAATCTCATTTTTATCCTTTAATAGTACTTAAAATCTGATCTACAGTATAGCACATAAGCATAGCACTAGGCTGGAACTGTCAGAGAAATAAATACCAGCACATTCAGAAATACTTATTTATAATCCCTATTCATAAAAATCTGTGGTTGAATTTCATACATTTGTAAAACCACTTATTTGGAGGTGGGAGGAATCTCACTGGCTATGTTTAGTTGAGAAATCTTATTTTCAACTAAAACTGAGAAAAGCTTTTTCAGTGGGACAGTACCCTGAACTGATATGTAAGTTGTTGAAGCTGCTGTGAACATTTCTGGAAGACTTATTAGTTAATGGACTAGATCCTAACCCAACTGAAGTTAATCAATTTAACTGAATTTGTAGTTAGATGACGCTGAAATGCCGCTGATGTTCTTACTTTCTAGTAACTATGTAATGTCGTTGATTAGTAGTTACATTTTTCAGTGCTTTAGTGTGTGGAAGAGACTTCATCTATCCCTAAATGGTTACCAGTTAATTATATTTTATTCCTGTTTCCTTTTCCAGCTTTCATAACAATGAATCTATTTGGACAGAAAATTAGTGTTTGGATAGGTTTCCAGAGTGACGATTATGAAAAATGGGTGAATGAACATCCTCCGATGTATTCCAACTGGTCTCCAGTTGAAGTAGTGGATGTGAGTATTTCTGGATGGTTTAAGGACAGTGAGAAGTTGTTTCATCCATAAAAATCATGACTGCCACCAAGACAAGGCCTAACTTGTTACAGCAACTTAGCCTTCCCTTAATTTTTGCAAATTCAGACAACTGTGGGCACAGATTTATGGGCATAACTAGAGGTAGCAAAAAAGGCACTATCGAGACAGTTACTTACATAATTTGTGGCTATAGTCACATTCTCTTGCAATTGCTTTTAAGCACCGAAGTTTGAATTACATGGTTAGTATCATATGCTGGGTCTGAGCAAAGTTTAGAAATAAGATTATGAATTTCGTATTTTAATATATTGTTTTACACCACGTTAGTCCATATTGGGCTTAGCATTTTAGTTTGTCCAGTGAAAGCTTGTGACTTTTTTATGATGAGGTTACTGTTTCAAATTGTATTTATGGGAATGTTAATTGTTCTACCTAAATATTTATAATAGTGACTTTCAGATAATTAATCTTCTAAATGGAATGTAATAATTATGTGTTGGTTTTACACAATGTCTTTTTTAATTAATATAAGGTTCTGTGTTGATTGCAGAGACAGCGTTACAACAGTGCAAACATTCAAGAACAACTTCCACTGTGCACATTGGTATCAAATAACCCTAATTTTTATTTTACGGGAAAATGGTACTTAGAAAACTGTCAGAAAAATTATGGGTTTGTCTGCCAAAAGACTCAGGGTAAGGTTTTGTTTTGCTTTGCTTCTGTTCTCTTTTCTTACTATATTGAATTCCTCTTACTTTATTTTCATCTAGAACCAACTTGTTATAGGTGTCTATAAAACCAGAAACGTAAGAGATTTCTAAGATAGTTTTACTTTGATATTTAGACAGACTAGTTCTATGCTATTTAATAAATCAATAGCTGTGATGTAGAGGTAATTTCTAAAAAAATATTTTGTTACGAAATTTTCTTCCTAACTTTGAGCTTTCTGTTGCATATCTTAGATGCAGGAATAGAGATGAAATTTCATGTTTTCTGCCGCGGCAAGCAGAGTAACAGCATGAAATTACAAAAGGCAAAACTGAGGGTAATTTTGATGAAAACAGGATTTATTTTTTTTTTTTTGGGGGGGGGGGTGAGGGGGTGGGACTTGCACTGTTAGATCAGACTAGACTCTAGAGAATGTATTCCTGTGAGCAGCGCAGACCGATTGGCCGATCAAATGGAGTCTGGCTTTTCTTGTCACGCTTCTCTAATTCTGTTAATGTTCACCTGCCAGAAGCACAGAGCTTTTGTGGGGAACACACGTCATCTGGTTTCCTGAAGCCACATTCTGGCATTGCCTCTTGGACTGGGAGCCGCTGGCTGTCCCAGGGCGCTTGGGCAGCGGCGGAGCCCCGTCCCAGGGGCTGCTGCAGCCCTGCCAGCGGGAGCCTGCCAGAGCGTGTTAGCAGAATAGACCAGCAGCAAATTATTAACCCTAAGGCAAAGGGAGGGCTGGAATCGGAACCTGTAAGGAGTGTCCTTGAGTGCTGTAGTTACTGCGGGGGTGGTTTTCTGTGGCTCAACTTTATATAACATCTCTTAGTTGAGCCCTGGGTCTAAAGAGACAGTCCTCTCCTGCTGGCTGCCGAGGAGGCGAGGGAGGGTGAGTCGAGAAGTAGAATAAACAAATATAAGCTTTGGGCAGTGCTCACATGTGGCTCTAGCAAACCATAGCTGTATTTGACATCATTTATTGTGAACTACAGTTGTGGGGAGTGCTGGAGTAATCCTGCACGCAGGGTAGAAAAAATAAATAAATGCATTTTCCTGCTGGTTTGTTTCGTTCACGTCCCGAACTCTTGTATTTTAACCCCTTGCTGCTGCTTCAGACAGATGGAAAAAGCTTTAAAAGGCAGGAAGGAAAACTGTTGCCTCAGGGCGGGCAGGCTGCAGGGCACCCAGGGGGGACTGGGGCTGCACGGGGTGCTCGGGACCCTCCCCGCGGTTCCCAGCTGGGTGGGTGGGAGCGTGGCCCATGGGCACGGGCCGAAGCGTGGCGGGGACGGGGGGGACCCGCTGTGCCCCGGGCCGAGGGCCGCCCACCTGCCGCGCGCAGCAGAGCCCTCCTGGGCCAGGGCCCCGCTCCTGCCTCCCCCGTGTGACACCCGGGGCACTCCCCCAAACCAGCAGGCAGTTCAGCTAATTCAGCAGAATACTTTCCCGTCTCTTTTTTTTTTCCTCTTTTCTTCCCCCCCCCCCCCCCAATTGATGTCATTTTGCGCAGCTTTTCCAGGCTGCATCGGCTCAGCGCAGGGTCAGGCAAACACCAGACCTGTGCGTGGGAATAGGCAGCTGGAAGAGCAAGAGAAGCAAGGAAGGGAGAAGTGAGACCGCCTCTTGCTGGCGGTGGCGAACTGCTAAATTTCCTCAGATGTCCAAACAAATGTGTCAGTTCCTGGAAAGATGAGCTGGTGCTTTGTTTCTGCCATCCTGTCTGCATCCCTTCTCCCCTTTTTTGAATTATTTTCCGTAGGAGACTAAAATGAAATAAACCAGCAGGAGATCTGAACTGGGCTCTGATCTCTTAGTGATGCTCGAGTTAGGATTGTGTCAGCATTTTACTGCATTTCCTGCCTTTTCTTTTTTTAAGCAGTGACACGCACTGAAAGCTGGAACAAAACAGTGCTTCAGTTAGCTCAAGAGCAGAACTTTTTCTTGCTTAGAAATTTCTAATGTTAAATTATTTGTGGATGACAAATAATAAATTAATTTACTGTTTTAAGATGCTTGTTAACAGTCCTCCTCTCTTAGTTATAAAGGGAACCAAGTCTAAAAACGCTCCACCTTGTAGCAAAGCAACCACTTCATTTTGTAATCCCAGAGAAGTTTTACAGACAGAAGTAATTAATCCAGACTGACAAACAGGATTAAAACTGAGGCATTGCTTTATTTTAATAGTCTTGTATAAAGAATACTGTGAGCATTCATACACATTAGCAAAGGCATTTGCCTCCTGCAGAAAAGCAAGCATGGCAGCATCACAGACTCTGCTGGGGTGGAGATGGTCTCTGTCTCCTGATTTTTTCTCATGGGAGACTCTCTTTATTTCTTAAATCTAAAAAGTCTGCTTCTTCCTTTCGTTTTTTTGGATGTTGCTGCGTTAGTTTATAATCAAAAAGAGATTTAAGTCTCCATGCACAGAGGATTTCTCTTTAAGTGCCAGTACTGTCATCTTCCCTACATTGGCTCATGGATAGTAAAGATGAGCTCAAGAAGCTCCCAAGCACTTACTTCCACCACGAGCCACAGTTGTATCAATGTAAACACAGCTGCCAACATCCCGAGTTGTGCCAGTACAATTATTTGTGAGGCCAGACTTTGTGCTGTAAACTGATCTTGGAAGTTATTAAAAATAATGGGTCAAAAAAGAGGTAATCTAAATTATATGCAAGGTATCTGGGATAAGAGCACTCTGCAGCCCAGTGCTATTGGACATTTAGGATATGCCCAGATCCCAAGTAATTTCTTACTGACCTTCAAAGATCCAGTCAGTGGAACTAACTCTATCCAGGTTTCCTTTTTTTTGTTATACATTAAACTCATTCACTTCTGTGATGAGTTTTATGCTGTGGTGGAATTTCAGATATTGTTCTAGTAGTCATCATCTTTTTCTTTTTAATGTTCACAGTGCCTTCCTGAAACCAAGGAGTTTGCCATTTTTAGATTTGCTTTTAAGGATAGTTCTGATTTTTCAGGAGCTGTTCTGCTGTGTTCAAGCTGTCTGTTTAAAAAAAAAAATCTTTTCTTTCTGTTTATAACAGACACATCCAGACATGTCATCAATGCATCTGGAACGTACCCTGTGCCAGATACTTTAAAATATGGAAACAGAACCTATAAACTAATACGTGGGAATTTTACATGGTCCTCAGCTTTAAAAACCTGCATGGCAAATGGCGCGGAGTTGGTCAGCATCACAGACCAGTATCACCAGGCTTTCCTCACGATCATTGTGAATCGGGTGGGATACAACCACTGGATCGGGCTGTTCACTTCGGATGTACGTAGTGGATTGCCTGGCTATGAATATGATGCTGCAAAGGAGTTTTTCCAGTAACAAGCTAATGAGCTGTGTCACTCATTTGAAGTCAGAGGAAGTTTGCATCTGGAAATGAAGCACTGGAAAGCTTGAGCCCTAACCATTTTTTTGCAAAAAAAATGAAAATGAAAACTAATGAGGGCCAGTTTGGTGCGATGACTACCGAAAACTTAAAGCCATAGAAAACATTTAAAAACATACAAAAAATCTCTTGTCGTGTCAACATTGAAATTATCTTGTTTCATTGGTAGTTGCTCAATGGCCTAAATAACCACTCGCTGAAAACAGCAGGTTAGATGTAGTTTGTGGTCTCCCGGAAGTAAGTTGGGAGGATCCTTGGATCTGCCTTTTGTAGATCCTTCTGGATCTACCCAGACTTCGGAAAAGTAAAAGACATTCTGTAATACCTGGTGAGGATGCCACCAGAAGAAGGTGAACTTGTATGGTGCTAAAGCATATCAGAAAAGCATAAAGCTTCTGATAGCATATCTTTTAGCATATCTTTATGCTAAAGCATAAAGATAATCTGAAATTTGTTTTGGCAGAACGGGCTTAACTTTGAATGGTCGGATGGGACTAGGTCTTTGTTTACCTTCTGGGAAGACGACGAGTCCCAGGCCTTTGGCAGCTGTGTTTACATTGATACTTCAGGGCACTGGAAAAGTGCTAACTGTGAACGACTTCTGCAAGGAGCAGTTTGCCATGTGCCACCTGGTAAGTCAGAGTTAAGCTTCATATTAAATCTTTGCAGCTGCAAATGTGTGTATTGACAGTGGAAGTGTATGAAAGGAAATTAATTGGTTTGAGGTTAAGCAGTGAGGATAGTATTAATCAAAATTGAAATAGATTTCTGGCATTTCCTTGCTGTATCTCCTCTTTGTGAAACCATTTTTTCCCCATAAAATATTGGCCGTCAGGTCTGGTCTGGAGGAGAATGGAAAGAGAACTTTCATAATAGAAAAGAAACAGGAAAATTACTTACTCTGTCTCTTCAGTGAACACTATATTATCTGTGAAAAATGATGATCACTAATAACCTAGCTCAAAGGGAAATAAATTCCGTTTGCTGCCATTAACTGTGGGATGGGAGAAGGGAAGCATTTAGAGGAAAGTGAAAAATTAGAGTCACATCTTCACTGATTGCATATAAAAGATTTTGCAACTTTTTTTTTTTTTTTTGGTAAAGATAAGAATATTTTCCTGTATCCTAAAATATGTTGTGTTTCCTGCAACAATCTGTCAGTTACCTGGGCTTCATATGAATCCAGAATTCAGGTCTGGAACACCATTCAGTCCAGGACTGCAGAGTCTTTGGCAGCATCCAGTTCTCAAAATAGTTCCTGTTTGGTGGTACTGATCACCGGGGATTCACCTACAGCTGATTATAGCTTTTGGATCTGTTGAGAAGAAAGCTGTTTTGGAATCCTTCCAGACAAAAATTAATCTCTAGCATGGTTTTTGTAGTGAAGCTGACTAATTTTCTCATTTGTCAAGTTATGTAATCATATATAGCCTAAGGTTTACTTAATTTTTAAAAGTTGTGTTTTGTAGCAAAGTAGGATGCATGTGAGACCATAGGTGACACAGCAGGATCTACAGCACTGCCAGAAGGTGATGCTGGGTGTCGCAAAGTGAGCTTGTAGGCTTGCCCTGAGTCAGAGGGACTCTTTGCTGCAGCATGTTGCACGCCGGAGAGGCTGGCTGCTGCTTACCGGTGGCAGACTCCCCTCTGTGCCGCGGTATTTGGCATGAAGTTATCTTTGTGGCTTAGTGGAGAGAAGCTCTGCAGCCCTTGGAGATCCCTAGCCCGCTGGGAGATGCTGGGCAGCCCAGAGTGCTCTGGCGTGCCTGTAGTTTGCTCGTAACTCCCTGTGCACATCAGTATTGGTTAGATTGTCCTGATATTGCTGTTGCAATCTGGCAAAGTTTTTGATCAGAAATAAAACCAGCTTTACTGTTCTAATGCAAGTATATACCACCACTAGATTTTCATTTTGAAAAACAGAGGTATAACACAATAGCAGGCTTATTAGCGTTACTCCAAAACAGCGTGTCAGTGTTATACTAATGTGTATGTTGTTGTGCCAATAAAGCTGTGCTGTTATTTCTATCACAGAGAAGAAACTCTCTGCCTATAAAGGCTTATGTTCAGAAAAAGCTGTTGCCTGGATCAAATTCAAAAACAGTTGCTACAGCTTTTCCACAGTTCTGCAGGGCACAAGTTTTGATACTGCGTATGAAGTCTGCAAAAATCAAGGTAAGTGATTATTTTGTAGCTACAAAATGTCATTGTGGTATCTTAAAAAAATATATATTCTCTGAAATGACTGAAATTGTGGCATGTGTTTTCTCTAGTTCAAGGTAACGATAGTGGAGCTCATAAACCAACTATGAAATTGGAGGCAACATACTTCAAAAACAATGTTCCTTTCCATGTGAAATATTGATTTCTGGAATAACACATACAATGCTTTTCTTTCCCTTCAAACTTGTTTTAAAATCATGTGAGAACAGTTTTGTATCAGCCTGAGCATTTTCACATTAACTGCAAATTTAGGATCTTATAACACATAACCAGACTTTTTAAGCTTTTCAATTAAGGCTCATAATATTAAGTTTTTGAAATACAGTGTTACATTTTAATGGCATGGATTGTTTGAAAAGTTGTTCTGTGTTTAATGTGTAGGATCAAATCTCCTGACTATTCAAGATGAAGATGAAAATGCTTTCATTCTGGAAGAATTACACAATTTTGGTTATGCTGTGCAAACAGTTTGGTTGAACATCCTGCTTGTTACAGGCAGTAAGTTTTGGGTGGAAGAGAACTTCATGTAAGAATCTGGTTTGGGTTTTGGTTTGGCTTTTATTTGAATGCTAGTGTAACCATCTTCTAAAATACTGTTATCTTTTGAGATATTTTTTGCTGCCTATTACCTGTTTATGATGTAGTAAAACCAGTCAAGCTTTCTGTAATCATTATGTATTAGTATTCGGAATACTCAATATGTATGCATGTATGTGAATGCCTTTATTTTTTTCTTAAAGAAGCACTACAGGCTATCTTCTGCGTCAGCTACACAGGATATTTTTAAATCCTTAAAAAAAAATTAGTATAGTGGCCAAACAGACAAAATCTTGGCATTCTTTAACTCAATATTTATTTGTGTGAGGGTAAGTCGAACTGAAACAGATGATTATCAAAACACTACGGTATTTTATGATTTATAACTTCTGCCCTTAGATAAGACAATCTCCTGGTTTGATGGCTCTCCCTTAAATTATTCTAACTGGGGCATCAGGGAGCCTGAATTTGATCATCTCAAAGGGAATTTCTGTATCAGCCTGAGGACCACAGATGGAGTCTGGCAATTATCTCCATGCAGAGAAAAAAAGGGATTCGTATGTAAAATGGATGCAGGTATGTTCTTCCATAAAATAAGGCAATTGTGTCCTTTTAACCATTGTTTTATGTGTTCCTTGTCGCTTGCTTACTTGCTCTTAGTTTTCATTTAAATAATTCTGTCCCTTGGGATTAGAAAAAATACCTGTAAAAAACTCAACCAGCCAGGGTAACCTCCTGTCGAGGAACCTAGGCAGCTGTTGTGTTATTGCTGACTGCGGTAGACTTTCTGCTGTTTGGGTGAGCCACCTGCAGAGAATCATAGAATGCCAGGTTGGAAGGGACCTCAAGGATCATCTGGTCCAATCTTTCTTGGCAAAAGCATGGTCTAGACAAGATGGCCCAGCACCCTGTCCAGCCGAATCTTAAAAGTGTCCAATGTTGGGGAATCCGCCAGTTCCCTGGGGAGATTATTCCAATGGCTGATTGTTCACATTGTGAAAAATTTTCCTCTTGTGTCCAATTGGAATGTCCCCAGGAGTATCTTGTACCCATTACCCCTCATCTTTTCCATGTGACTCCTTGTAAAAAGGGGTCTCCATCTTCTTTGTAGCCACCGTTTAAATACTGGAACATGGTGATAAGGTCTCCCCTAAGCCTTCTTTTCTCAAGGCTGAACAAGCCCAGTTCTCTCAGCCTTTCCTCATGTGGCAGAGCATCAGGCTGACCTCAGCAGACCCCGTAGGACGGGCAGGCGCAGCCTGAGAGAGCTGCACAGACACCACGTCAGTAGGGGTGTGGATCTGTGAGAGAGCTGAAGTGTTTTGAGAGCCCACCCAAAATGCCCAAGTCGCTGTTGGACTCAATAGCTAGATTAATCTACTGCTGCACAGATCTGTTCATGCATTTGCACTTTAAAAAGTGGATAAATGCTGCTGCTCATCCTTGCACAAACGTCAATATATTCTGCCAAATGTAAGGGATTTTAGATAACAGATTAGGTCATGTTTAACTTGGCCAGTTGGAATCCCATTGACATGAGTAAAGTTAAAGAACAGCCTGCTCTTGTATGGTTTTAGGTAGATTGTCTTCTCAGTATCAATTTTACAATTAATATATATAGTAACTTTTGTTAGCTCTACGGGTAATTTTATGACCGTTCTGGATTCTATTTCAGATATCGATGCAACAGAACTCTCTGAAAAATGTAAGTTTCTTCTATACTTTCTTAATATATTTTTATAAGGAGTAATAACACATTTGGAGCTGATATTTTGTGAGGTAACATTTTGCACTGTTAAACCTGTAATTTAAAATGTGTGACACATAAGGGGTAATAATATGTTTTCCATAAAACATCTATATGTTTATATTTAGAATTATGTATAATTTTAACTATATTTGCTTAATAACAATTTCTGTCCTTCCCCTTCAGCATCATACCGTGGGCTTGCAGCGCTGGCTGTTCTCGTGACGTTGGTGATGCTGGCTGCCATTTCCCTCTTTCTGTGGTGCCTGTACAAACAGAATAACCAACTCTTCCGCAGGATACTGTGGGTCAGAAATGCCTATTTGCCACAGATCAACTCTGACGTTCCTGCTTTGGAAGAAAGCATCCTCATTTCTGATTTTGAGAGAAGCGACAATTAATTGATCAGAAGTAGCAAGTGATCACGTCTTCCATATGAAACTCCACAATCTACAGCGGTTTTCTCCTCCTCGGGAGTGCCCTGGGGTACCCATATCCAGAGAAACCCTGGCAGCCATCAGTATGAATGCCGTAAGGGCTCCCTACCTTGGAGCACTTCTGCTTTGTGGCAGGATGAGGTGAGGATGCACAGCAGAACCGTGGAGAAATTGGCTCCTTTGGGACAAGCCAGGAACTGAAAATACCCACACACCATAAACCTCCAGCCACTCATGTGGCGCAGTCATGTCCGAGGCCCCAGAGCAGCGGGCATTTTCGTGCAACTTTTTCCTTTGGGAACGTTTGGGCTTTTGTGTTTTGTTATTGTGCGTCGCAGAATCTGCTCATGTGAGCCAGCATTAAAATTTGGCCTTGAATTTAGGAACTCTGAAACATATGCCAAGGATTATGGGGTAGATTTTTTTTTCTTAGTAGCCACTCCTTCTGCAAAATGAACAGTTATTTTTCAGACAATGGATTCTTGCCAAGTGGATTTCCAAGCTTGCAGAGAGGTGAAGTCACTTTTGACTTGGGAGTGCCAGAGTTTTGGTAGTTTGGCCCATGTTGGTTCATGTTATAAAATAAATTAGTCTAGAGATATAATGGCATATGGACTTTGTCATCCTGAAGTTAATATATTCATTTGAGATGCATCCAGTGTCCTGTTAAAGATTTAACTATATGATCTCTCACCTAGCTTATTTCAGAAATTGAATCCTATCAACCTCTTTTAAATACATTTTTGGCAATGTCTGTTTGAAGAAAAAAAACTGTTATAAATCTTGCTGAAGTTATGGTAATAAATTGCTTTACTGCTCACCTGGAGTATTTCTGCAAGCAATATTCATGTACGCTCTTCTGAGACCCTGCTCTCAAAGCTAAGGACGATACATGGGGCAGCCACGTTGCTGTTCCCAACGGGTGCT
The DNA here is from genome assembly GCF_034638445.1 of Ciconia boyciana. Classification (NCBI taxonomy): domain Eukaryota; kingdom Metazoa; phylum Chordata; class Aves; order Ciconiiformes; family Ciconiidae; genus Ciconia; species Ciconia boyciana. Next base: position 19,269,155 of record NC_132943.1, on the reverse strand, counting down.
ATAGTCCTATAAGCCCATGTAGCAGACCCTCGGAAGGACACTTTTCACTTTCAGTGTTCATACTGAGGTGCTAATGAAGGAGTTAAATTTCGCTGACCAGTTGTTCTGCAGGCTGATGGTTGTGAAGGACCCAGCCCAGGTTTCTGCACTACCTCAGTTACAGTGGCCCAGGACAGCAACGCTTACTCTCCATGGGACTCCCTCCACCCTGACCAGACCTCCAGCCACATCTCTGAAAATACCTGGAAGGTTTGGGGGGATTTTATTTTTTATTTTTATTGCAGCGTGGAGAAACAAATGGCTAGTCATGATGAGTTACTTCAGAAGGGATTTACTGTACCTTCAGCCATCTCTAAAAGCTGCTGTGAAGGGCTGCCTTTATTGTTGGGTTTGTTGGTTTGTTTTAAGATGACTCATTCTAACAATTTTGCAAGAGCCCTAAGAGGCAGGTACGTTCCTGAGCAAGCAGCTAAGGCCAACTGAAGTGTTTTTTACATAGTATTTGTGTACATGCACAGGAATGTATGACTGCCTTTTAGTTAGATTTCACATGGCCAATTCTAGAAACATTGCAAAAATTGTCTGTACATGCCACAATTATCTATAGGGCTATTTTAAAATATTATTTAGTACATAGAATATTTCTCTGCTGGTTTACAGAACCATTCAAAAATGTTGTCAAAGAGGCTGCAGATGATTTTGATCCCAAGATCATCTTCAATTTACTGTTTTTGGTAACTTCTGTGGGTGTAGCTATCACAAGTTCTTAATCTGAGATTTTTCCATCATATAAAATTTAAATAGCTTTTCTGTGTATGTATTGTCTAATGGTTTGACCCCATACATTAGTCTTCAGTAATGTTTTTAAAGTTTGTTCTTAGTCCTGTAGATTTATCTATGGGTCTGTTTGTATGTGAAGTCCACTATTAGAGTTTGTGGACTGCAACTTTAGAGTACAATTGTCAGATCATGTGCTGTTTATATGTATGAACTGTGATGGCTTCTTCACCACAAAAAAAAAAAAAAACCACAAAAAAAAAAAGGTTGTGACCCTCTCCCTTCCCCATGAGAAAGTCACCTTTTTAAACTACAGTTGGACGAACTTAAACCAACAAATCCCCTTCATCACATTCACTGACAAGTGTAATTGCTGCCTTCTTACAGCAAGCAGAGTGGCTTGTAGGATGGTTTTTGTTTGCAAGAGTAAGCTGTGTTGTCTCCAAGGACATGTATTTAGCAGGCTGCAGTGCTGTTACCTAGTTATGCAGGCTCTTGTCAGATTTTGATGTGGTTAATGAGGGTGTATATTTTTCCACAAAACTTGACATAGGCATTTTATCAATTTTCCTTGAGGTATGTTGTAATCATTTAAATATATTTGAAGGGCAGTGGTATAATAAATAACCCTAACATCAAAATAGTGATCGTTGATTAACATCGACTCTGATGTAGTTGATCTTGCACTAAGGAAAAAATAGTTCAAGTAGTTTTTTCTTCATACTTTGAACTGGTTTTGAAGGAACAGACCCTTAAATATTTATTTTTAAATCCTTCATCATTTAACTTTTATAATTGCAGGTATTATTCACTCAAGAATTTAATCGTTGATTGCTTTCTAATCCTTGTTCTGGATTTTGTTACCATTGCTTTCTTTTGTTTTCCCTTAATCAGAGGTCTCCTGTACTATATCAGAGTATGTGGTGACTGTTTTTACTGCTGACCTTGATATTGGCAGCCAGGTTCACTGTATTATTTCAACTGGAAAATTAAAGTGTGAATAATAATTTTCTCTGCTGCATTTTTTCTTGAATCTTTCCCCAGCTTCAGTTAGCTGCCAGGCTTTAGTGTCTCGTAACAGCAGTTCCTAGGCTTTGCGCCAGGTCATCCTGGTAGGAGAGGGACAGCTTGCACCCCACGCCTTCTGGCTACGTGGCTGGACCCAAAGTGGGGCATGGCAGACAGTCTGCACATGTGTGGTGGCTCCAGTGTTTCCCAGGGCACAGATGAGGATGCCCTGGGACCTGTCTGCAGGAGGTGCTGGGAGGAGGAAGGAGCCACAGCACCGTCAGTGAGGATGATGGATGGGAGCATGGTGCTGATGCACAGATATTCTCCCAGCCCATTGCCTGTTCCCTGCAGCCCTGGGAGCGCAGTAGCTTCCATGGTAGCACTGCGGTAATTCCCACGTCCAAGAATTGGGTTCACCAGAACCTGAGTGGGCAAATGAATGTTGCATTTTCCTCTGCCGTGCCAGCTTCTTTGAATGTGTTTACTGAAAGGGAAGTGTTAGATGTTTTCATACCACTCCTTTGCTTGGGGGATGGAAGAGTATCCCCACCAGGGATAGATACATTCAGGCCAACATATGAAAAACCTTGTCTACCAGGTGTTAGGGTTTAGAAAAAAAAATAATCTGCGTGCTTATTTTTGCAGACTGCGTTCCAAGAGAAAATTTACCTCCTGGTCCCTTTAGCAGTCCTTGCAGCATGTCTCTGAGGGACAGAGGTGCCTGATGCAGCCATCACATCCCAGCTGGATGGGAGTCTGCAATGGGAACATACCTATGCTGGAGATGTCCAGCATGACCGGGCAGAGCGAAGGGTTGTGGCACAAGGCTGTAAGTGGGCAACACAGCTCCTAAGCAAAGCCCTTTCCAGCTGTGCCTCTCCTGGGTGCAGTGCTGCCCTTCCTTGCGCAGGGATCCTCCTCCCTTCTCGCCTTTCCCCTTCCCCTGCCTTTGCACACACACACACCCTTTTGTGGCTCGGTCATGACAAGAGAGGAGCTGTGGGGCTGCTTGAAATCTGTGCAGTACAGTCTGGAGGGAGCGTAGGGAAAAAGTGGTTTTTTGCACGCTCTGCGAGACTTGACCAGCTCTGGTTCCCAGGGCACCATCACACAAATTCCTGTTTAATTTAGCCTCCTACTTTTTTCTTCTGTCATCTTGCCCCTCCCTTAGTGTAGTAACAGACATCCTCAGTCTCTTGCAATAATAAACACACTGTAATGAAATCCGTAGCATACCCTTCCTCCAGGGCATTCATATATAAGCAGAATTTTTTGGTTAGAAGCTAAATTGCACACATTCAGCAACTGGGCTTTAAATCCTCAGCTCAAAAAAAAAAAAAAAAAAAAAAAGAGGCCTCTTCTTGGGCTATAATAATATTTCCTTTGGTAATCAGTGGAACGTTGATTTTAAACCCCCGCAGGCCAGCACTGATCGCTTACAATCTGATGCAGCCCTCGTGTGTAAGTAACCGTCAGGAGCAAATTCACAGGCGTTAAGGCTGTTTGGAGAGGGTAGGAATTAAGGTTGAGCTTGTTGCTTGGAAACACAGTCAGTCTCGGTTTGGCCAGTAGATGGTAGTGGTACACACAGAGCTGACAAAATGACCTGTGCAAGAGAAAAAAATCAGAGGGATCTGCTCCGGGTCCTTTTGAAGTTTAATTAAATGAGCAGCAGAACTCCCAAGTCGCAGGACGGCAAATATCAGTGTCAGTTCCTAGCCGTGGCTGCAGCATGGAGAAGCTGTGTTAAGACGGCTTTCCAGGTCTCAGTGGTCATTCTCAGCAACTTTAATAGGATGCGTTGAAATCTTACGCTGGTCTGTGGGTTTTTCTTTTGTTTGGTGAGTGATGGGAAAATCCACTTGGGTTCCTGAGTATTAAATAAGTAGGTAAATACATCTTTGTGGTATGTTTCGTTTCTGATCCCTTTGATGGAAAGGTAACTCACTGAAAATACTCCAGCCAGGTCTCTTTGCTGTAAATGGATTTGTTTTAATGTTTTATTTCTTGACTGTATCAGTGCAGGCATTCACTTACTAATTTATGTGGGAAAATGAAAATGAAGTCATAGAAATAAAAAATTATTAGAAATTTTAGACATCCATTGCATAAAGTAATCATTCCACAGCACTGTTGAAAGCAGATTTACTTTCTCTTTCTCTCAATTTATTCTGTAAGTTGCTCAGAGCGTAAGAGTTGCTGATCCCTTTCTATATCCACTATCTTTATGCAGGATGACTGTGATTTGGATTCTGCTCTTAGAAACTTAACCATAAAAAAGGGCATTGAGAATTGTTTCGTAATAAAGCCTCACTTCAAAGTCTTAGCTTTTATAATCTTGTTTCCTTATACCGCAGCTCTTCTAGACTTTCCCGGTCCTCCTGTGATGAAGCAACTGCAGTTGCCTAAGGAAGTGTACTAGACCCAGCCTGCCGCAGTGCTCGCGAGTAACACCATGGTAATTTATAACCACAAAAGTGATTCTCAACTACAATAGTTTCCAAAAGTGCACAGCTAGATAATAGCGAAAATGCTTCTACCATTTCCTTTATTTCTGATGCTTATTTTTGTTTGTTGGCTTGTTGCTATTGTAACAAATCCTACTCTTAACTTCAGGTGACAGACTAAATCTCCACTGTGGTTCTCAGAAATAAATGCTTCAAAACATAGTTTTAGTGAGAACAACAGCTAAACTTGTAGATACACGATAAATCTTGAAATGCATAGTGGGCTAAAAGTTACCCTCCTCTGCATGCTAGCACAGGAAAATAGGGAAGACTTTTTCTCTGAATCACGCGTGTAAAGGCCTAACTAACGACCTGCTTTCCATGGAGGTGGCCAGCCTGCAGCTAATGGTGGCAGTCAGTGGGTGCTTGAAGGCCATCCACCACCACTGGGTTGACTGGTAGAATGCAATAGCTGGGTCAATGTCTTAGACCATACATCTGAAAAACAAAACTATCCCTGTATCTTTTCAGATTTTTATAGATCATCTTAAGAAATCAAAATTTTCCATTTATGCGGTACAAAAAATTCTCTGTCTTTTTCTTTTAGTTTTTTAGAAAATACTGAAAATTATCCCATGAAGTACGTTCCTCTTATGAAGCTATTTATTCAGGTCATTTGTTCTAAAGCATGATCTTAGGCCTTTGAACCCAGTCATAACCGGATTAAATCTGTTTCGCCACTTCTTCCTGCCATAAACTTTGTGCACATTGTAGGTGAGAAGCCCCTGGAAAGCCCTTGCTGGAAGCCAAAAGCAAGCTTGTACAAAGCTGATAAAAAGACAGACTACCTCATCAGCAGCTCTGGGCTGCGTGGCTTCACTGACGCTGGATTTGGGACTCCATCCCAGAGCTTGATGCTTCCAGGTTCATTCAGGTATGCAAGCAGAATCCCTAACATTGGACATTGCCAATGAGCTGGAGTACATAGACTTTTAATATAAAGTAAAAGAATATTCTAAGTCATGTAAGGCTTCGTTTGTTATGGCCCTAGCACAGGTTACGCGTAATTCTGCTTTATCTGTACTAGTTTCTTTTGGAAAGTTTCTCCTGATGCTAGCACACTTACCTATTATGTGTCTGAAATCTGACACCTACCTAAATGCTTACGTGACCTAGACATTATATTTCCTGCTATTTAATATTCAAGAATATCAGAAGAATTCTTTCTGAAAAGGTAAGAAGGTAATGTTTCTGCTGCCGCGTATCATGTCCTGCTAGTCCTGTGGGATGAAAATGATGTTGAGAGGCAAATTGAATTACTTCAAATATTGTTTCAAAAGCAAATATTGAAGATGGAGTTGTACATATGGGACACATTGTGGCTATAAAAACAGTAAGGTACTGTTCAGTTAAATGTGGAAATGCATCAGAACGGCTCTGGGAGGCTTTCCATCTGGAAAGAAGAGATTAATAGAATACCTACAGAAACAGCAGCTACTTTACCCTTTAAAATAGTTGTAGTATAAATAGCAGAGTAGCTCTTCCCCACATGCCATACCCAGGAACACAGCTGATGTGTTGGTTTTATCACTGCAGGCTCCCGGAATGCCTTGCCCCACAGAACACGGCACCTCCAGAGCGTACGCACCATGTGTCTGGGTGTCCCGGTGCAGTTACATTACGGAAGAAGGAAGGAAAGCCAATGTGGGCTCCTTTCTCCATCTTGTCCTTGACCATCCATCCTCCCCTCACCTTCCAGAGTCTAGTCTGGGTTGATGATTGGATTTTAACTATTGCTATTTACATATAAATTTACTTCATTCCTGCCTGAAAGAATGTAAAGTGGAAGTTGGGTGAGTCTCAGCTGCTCTCACAGGTTGTTTGCCCACTTGCTCTGATGTAGCACAAAGCAAACCGTTATGGAAGGAAAGATGAAAGAAAGAGCTGATCACTGGTGAAAGCAAAAGTATAAAGAGAACAGGGATCAGTTATTCCTACTAGTTGGGAAGACTAGAACAAGAAGTAACTGACTGAAACCACAGCAGGAAATATGTGATAGATAACCATGGGAATAGCTGGGCCGAACAATAAGCAGCCAACAGAAGTGGTAGGGTCACTTTCAAAGGCAGTGTGGACTGTTAAATTGGATAACTGTGATTTAGAAATAAATCAATCCACCACCACTGCTGGGGCATAGATTCACAACACTGCTGGATGGGCCTTTCAGCTCAGTCTGGGTAAACATGAGTAAGCCTGACCTAAAAATATTGGGGGGGGTGTGTTTGTGGGACTGCTGATGCATCATCCCACTGCCTTCTAGCCCAAACCTAGCTTCTAGCCTTCTGACCCACACAAGTGTTCAACAACCAGAATTTAGGATCTCTGTGGACACAAATTCCATGCAAATGGGATATGGGAAACACGTCCTGTTAAATGTGGTCTGCCTCAGGACAGAAGGAGACAGTTCCCAAATGAGTAAAGCTGAGTCATCCAATTCATCTGCTACAGCAGCCAGTGGGCCACAGGCGCCCAACCTGCCCTGGGTACCTAAAATCCACGTCCAGGGTAAAGGAAGTGAAAGCCCAGAATCACTACATGCAGAGCACAAAAATAAAAGGATACATGCAAAAAGGAATTATTTCTTTTTTGCTTTTGTTTCTTTTACTCTTTTTGGTTTTGTTTTTGTTTTCCCCCGGAGAAGTCACAGACCCAGGTGATGGGATGCCTGATGATCTGTTTACTTGGGTTGTACTTTGAAGATGTCTCTGTGATGTACCTTTGAGTGGTCCAGTTGCCTCAACAGGTCTGGAGCTGGATCCCAGGTGGGGACAGCCTGCTGGGAGGAGAAGCAGCAGCCCTCACTTCTGTGCAGGAGGCAGCAGTGTCCCAGGCTCCCCTTTCTTCCTCTTTTGTAACATGGTAGTGGAAAGAGCAGCTTCCTGCACAGCAACTGCCTGGTTCAAAGCACTGAGATACGACTGACTTACAGGGCACCTTTCGGCAGACTTACATATCTGTTCCTCGCTCTGTGTGGGTCTGCTGGAGTGTATCTCGGGCCAAATCTGGTTCAAGAGCTGCTGGATAGACTTTAAAGCCCATGACATTCAAAGCAAAGCCATAAGCTGTGAGAAAGGGCAGGAATGGTTGACCCCCGTTCTACCAGGATAATAAAATCATTAAAAATTTCCTCTTTGAAATTGGATGCATTTAATCCATTTGGATAACAACACCAAAAAGAAGAAGATGAATTCTGATGTGGACATTCCTCAGCGTTTCTGGAAATGGTACTTCAACAGAGCCCTAGCACAGGTAGGAGGTTTTCTGTCTCCCTCTGGAGGCAGAGCGACGTTCATGGGATGCTGAAAAAAGCTGGAGCCCCAGAAAGCCTACATGGGAGCGTGTTCCCGAACACAAGGACACCCAAAACAGATGCAAGACTTAACCTAAGGTGCACAGTGCTGTGTCAGTGCTGGTGTTTATTATTTTTATGATTGTATTTTAAAGCAATGGTTCTTTTGATCCATACTAACTGCTGGTCAGGGAAAGAAAAATAAAGCTTACATAGAAAATAACAAAATTTTCTGGCTGGAGGCCAAAACTTCACAAGAGAATACTGAAGCCTAATATGTTTTGTTTGACGTCTTTGTTTCTGATAGATGTTGACTGAATTCAGGAGGATGACGGCACGTTGAACAAAACCAGCTGGGGAAGTCAGTTTGCTAATTATTAACCCTCTAGGGAAGAGACTGAATTGGAAATGTGCATACGAAACATTCTGGGAAAAATATAAAAAATAATGTAGATCTCTTTGGAAAAGAAATACTTACACTGTGGCTTGTATTTTCAGCAGAAAGAGAGGAGACAATTTGTGATATATGACTGAATTCCTCAAGATGGATAACAATTCAGTCTTAGACTCATTTTCTCCCTGTAGTATGATTCAGCAGTCCTGAGGTTGAAATAAGTCTAACATTAAGGAATGACTTCAGGGATGAAGAGAAGTTATACATTTATTGTGATATAAATCATAGAGGGGGAAAAAAAGACTGTTATCAGCCTCTTGACCACTTTGCAACAAGGAAAGGGGGGATTTTCAAAGCTGTAAAGAGGAGAGGAGCATCAAACTGTGTACTGTGCCTTAGAAAATATTACTCAAAAGCTACTGTGATAAATACCTAATATAAAAATATAAATAACAAAAAGGAAAAAAAATCATAATAGTCTTTGGACAGTAGGCTCTGCTATGACATATTTACATCTCACTCTACCTGGATGCTCTAATCCTTCCTCTACAACCTGGCCAGAGAGGTGGCTATATAGTGTGTGCAGGTATTTTTCCCCCATTTCAGGTGTTTTAGGGATAGAAGAAAGGAAGAGTTAGATATGGGCACTTCACCAAATTCCAGTGCAGTTCAGCATTTAACTTATGGCCAATCTTAGCCATAATTATAGCATGAAATGGAAACAGAAAAAAGAGATTAAAGGAAAAAAATATCCTGGTACAAAAAAACCAAAGATGGAGAAGAAAAGAAATTTAGGAACAACTTTCACCATTTGGTTAACATTGGAGCTCTTTTCCTGCTTGACACGTTGGTTGCAGCACAGAGACATCTGCTGTTAGCCAGTAAGTGCCAAAATAGATGTAGCAGAATGCATTATTGTTTAAAACAAATAGATCATGTGGGGTGCTGAAGTGATTTTTGTTTTCTTCCCCATAATTCAGTCTGTAGTCATTTTAGGTGTCAGATTGTTAGAGAAAAATCCTGTTTTGTTAGGCAAGCTTTTAAAAATTGAATTTAATATCAGACGTGCATATTTTTGACTTTTTAATGCTGTAGGTGTTATTACAAGCTTAGCTAAAGTCCTATCCAGTAGGCAATACAGTAGCTAGCAAAGTGCCTTCTGAACTTGTCCATTCTCTGATAATTTGCAACTCTCTTTAGTTGCTTTGATATAATTTTTGTGTGTGTACGTGTGTGTGCGTGTGTGTGTGTGTGTACTGACAGCTATTACAAATGATGAACTGGAGTAATTATAAAGTGTGCCATTTCCAGAATGCTGCAACAGTGCCGTCCCCCCTCCCCGGTCTGATTTAAATTGCAACTGGTTATGTAAAGTGAACACTTACAGTATTTTTGACAGAAAGCATCCCAGAGTGACCACGAATGAGAGTCGTGGTATGTTACCATACACTTTGAGATTAGAGGGGAAATCCACACATTTGCACGGAAATTAATGCAACGGGGACCCAACCCTGACTCCTGCTGGTGAAGCACCAGTTGTACCAGATGCTTTAGATTGTGGGTCCTGCTGCTTTCATCTCGCCCTTATGAGAAAAACCAAACCACCAACCAAGCAAACAAATCCCAAAACGTGGAATATTCCAGATGTGTGGGCATGCATCGCTGTTTCTTTGCTTAGGCAGTTACAATACTAATAACAAACAAGTAGCCAAATGACATCAGACCAATGGTCAGTCATCGAGTCCAAGAATCAACCAGTCTTTATTTCTCTATTTCAGAGAAAAACTGGGCAGAGCTGTGCATTTTTCTGTTGTGCTGTTTGGTGGCAGGTACAGGCAAAAGGATTTGCCTGATGCTGGGAGCTGGGGAGGTCCAGGCTCTGTTTCCTGGCTTTGCCACTATCACTGTGTCATCTTGGCCAACTCACCTGTTTTTTTGCTTTGAGTATTCCACATGTAAAATGGGGGGGAAAAAAATATTCTTTGGCGGTCTTCTAGGGAGAATGATTGCCAAGTACCATGCAAGTTGCAAAAACAATACCTTGTTACCAAGGGGAAACCCCCTTGCAGGAACTGTGTGAAGTACCTCATTCCGTCACTGTTTCCAGGCTGCTTCTGAGGCCAGACAGATACATGTTTTGCCAGAAAATTGTTGGTAAAATTTAATTTCCAGAGCTCTTTTTTCCAACTAAACTTGAAGTAACTTTTGTTCTCAATTCAGGCTAAGAGCAGAAACAGGAAGGAGCTAAAATGACAATGTAATGAAATGGATAAACCAAGTGTATTTTCAGTTATGTATTGGGTTAAAAATGTGAGATTACCATCGCAAACTTGTTTCATTGCAGTGTTGTTAGTCTTATATTACAGCATTAGCAATCCTTCAAAATCCATGGTATTGTTTATAAAACTAAACTAATTGACGGCAACTTCTGTTTAAAGTGATCTCTAGCACTATGTTTGTGTTTGTTCATGCTTTCTTTTTATGTCCAATGTTTGTGTTTAAACATGTTTTGTTAGATGAATAAAATATACTCTGACTTGGAGTCTCCACTAACTTTTGCTTTTAAAGTCAAGACTCTTGGCTTCCCTTTTCCTTGTTCCTACTTTGCCGTGTCTGTCGTGTCCTCTCTGGCAGGGTTCATGGCTATAAAAGTGTGTGGGAGTAAAGGTTAAAGATAAATGCTAGGTTTAACAAATAGGGTTATTGTTGCCATAAGGATTCACTTCTGAAGTTAGTGGTTGGATCGTTCTGTTTTTAAGGTAGGATCATAATTGCATTCCACATCCATGCCTGAGTTAAAATCAATATACTTTTAGCACTTTGTCTTTCTGAAGACTTCAGGTTGTCAGGTCAAGGGCTAGATTCGTAAGAGGAACGTAGTCTAACCATTGGACTTTACACCAATAAGGAAACATTCAACAGGTCCCAATGAGAATATGACTGAGACTGTGCTCCAGTAGTAACAGTACTCATTTGTGGGGAAAGGGAAGAGAGATGCCTAAATTCCACCTTGTGCTCTAATAAATATTTCAGCGCTTTGAATAAAGTGGATCAGCTCCAACAGAAGACACTGAGAACTTGCTTTAGCCTGGTAGTTACTGAATTAATCTGGATCAATGTGGGTTCAGATTCCTCTTAGAAAAAGGTATTGCATTTGAGTCTTTTGTAGCAAAGATGCCCAAACTGTCCATGTATTTGTTAAAAGGGGGACAACAGCATCTTCTCTTTCTCTGTCTGGGAACTTTCCTAGTGGACCAGTCCATTGACAAAGTTTAAAGAAAAGTGAGGAGCTGAATAGCTTTGCACTGTCAGGACTTCTGCAAGTGTATCAGCAGCAGAAGGAAGACTAGGGGAAATGTGGGCCTGCTGCTGAATGGGGTGGTGGTAACAAAGGACGTGGAAAAAGCAGAGGTACTCAATGCCTTCTTCACCTCTGTCTTTACTAGTGAGATTTGCTTTCAGGAATCCCAGGCCCCTGAGACCAGTGGGAGCATCTGGAGCAATGGAGACTTACCCTCAGTAGAGAAGATCAAAACATTTGAACAAATTGGACACAAACTAGTCCATGGGACCCAACGGGCTGCGTCAACAAGTGCTGAGGGAGCTGGCAGATGTCATTGCAAGGACAGTCTCAAGTATCTTTGAAAGGTCACAGTGATCAGAGGAGGACTGGAATTTCAATGCAAATGTCATGCCTAGCTTCAAGAAGAAAAGGAGGGAGGATGTGGGGAACTACAGGCCAGTCAGCCTTACCTCGATACCCAGGAAGGTGATGGAACAGATAATTCTGGAAACCATTCCCAAATATATTAAGGACATGAAGATGACTGGGAGTCATCAGTATGGATTTATGAAGCGAAAATCATGCCTGACCAACCTGATAGCCTTCTATGATGAAATGACTAGCTTGGATAAGGAGAGAGCAGAGGATGTTAATCATCTTAACTTTAGCAAGGCTTTCATCACTGGCTGTCATAGTATCCTCATTAACAAACTGACTAGATAAGTGGACAGTGAGGTGGATTGAAAATCGGCTGAAATGCCAGGCTCAAGAGATTATAATCAGTGGCACAAAGTCCAGCTGGAGGCCCAGTCACTAATGGTGTACTCCTGGGGTCAATACTGGAGCCAATACTGTTTAACATCCTCATTAATGATCCTGGACGATGGGACAGAGTGCACCCTCAGCAAGTTTGCAGAGCTGAAGACTGGGAGGAGTGGCTGATAGACCAGATGGTTGTGCTGCCATTCAGAGGCATCTCGACAAGCTGGAGAGATCAGCCAAGAAGAATCTCATGGAGTTTAACGGTGCTGGTTTTGTCTGGGATAGAATTAATTATCTTCATAGTTGCTAGTATAGGGCTATGTTTTAGATTTGTGCTGAAAACAGCGTTGATAATACAGGGATGTTTTAGTTACTGCTGAGCAGTGCTTACACAGAGTCAAGGCCTTTTCTGCTTCTCACCCCACCCCACCAGCGAGCAGGCTGGGGGTGCACAAGAAGCTGGGAGGGGGCACAGCTGGGACAGCTGACCCCAGCTGACCAAAGGGATACCCCACACCATATGACGCCATGCTCAGCATATAAAGCTGGGGAAGAAGGAGGAAGGGGGGGACGTTCGGAGTGATGGCGTTTGTCTTCCCAAGTTACTGTTACACGCGATGGAGCCCTGCTTTCCTGGAGATGGCTGAACACCTGCCTGCCCATGGGAAGGAGTGAATGAATTCCTTGAAATGCCAAATCCGGCACCTGTTGAGTAGCATCCCCACACATTACTAGGGGCTGGGGACCAACTGGCTGGGAAGTAGCTTTACAGAAAAGGACCTGGGAGTCCTGGTGAACACCAGCTTGAACATGAGCCAGCAGCGTGTCCTTGCAGCAAAGGTGGCCAACAGTATCCTGGACTGCATTAGGAGGAGTGTTGCCAGCAGGTCGAGGCAGGTGATCATTTCCCCCTGCTCAGCACTGGTGAGACACATCTGGAGTGCTGGATCCAGTTCTGGACTTCCCAGCGCAGGAAAGATACGGATTTATTGGAGCAAATCCAGCAAAGAGCCACAAAGATGATTAAGGGACTGGAGCATTTGTCATATGAGGAGTGGCTGAGAGCTGGAGGAGAGAAGGCTCAGGGAGATCTTATCAATGTATCTAAATACCTAAAGTTGGGGAGAGTAAAGAAGATGGAGCGAGACTCTTCTCAGCGGCATTCAGTGACGGAACAAGAGGCAATAGGCGCAAACTGACATACAGGAAATTATTTTTAAACAGAATAAAAAGTTTTTTTACTGTGGTGGCGGTCAAACACTGGAGCAGATTGCCCAGAGAGGTTGTGGAGTGTCCATCCGTGGGGATATTCAAAATGCAACTGGACACAGCCCTGGGCAACCTGCTCTAGCTAGCGCTGCTCCAAGCAGGGGGATGCACTAGAAAATCTCTAGAGATCCTGTGATTCTTTGACTTAGTTACTTGGATTCATTTCAACAGCATCTGAGTATTTCTTCCAGGTTCACCGGTTGTAAAGAGACTTCTGATGTTTCCAAAGTTTGTGCATGCCCATGGGACCTAAATATGGGCCACAGGTTCCTACTGCGGCAGTTAAATACTGCCTATGATAGATCCAGCCCCAGGTTATTCTGCATGGCCAAACTGTTTCAGCACTGTGAAATACACACAAACCTTAAGAAACTTAGGGACTTCATAGAGTGAAGTGCTGCTGTTTAATAGAATATATGTAACAATTTATGTTTTAGTACTATGGGTATATTATTGTCCCCCCAAAAGAAAAAGAAATGTAGATGTACTCCTTAAAGAAACAGGGCTATTTAATTAAGCATGAATTAAATAGATCGCTAACTAGAAATCTATATGCAGTTGCATTTTCTTCACTACTGTAACCTTTTGTTCATTCTCCTTTTTTTTTTAGAATTTTGTGATTTACTTAGGTATATTGAGAATAAATACAAATCAAAAAGTGATAATAGTATGGTTTAGCTATTGTAGTGATTATATAGTATTACTATCTTTTGCCCCCTTTTTTTTTTTTTTTCATTTAAAAATATGGTAGAGGTACTCATGCAGTGTTGTAAAGTAAGTCTTCCATAAGATACCATAAAGAGCAGGCTTACTCCTTGACAGCCTCAGCAAAGGAAAGAGAGTGAGCTCAAAATCAAAGCAAGGAACAGGTTCAGCTTGGACAGGACTGGTGGTCTCTACAATGGGAGTATGTCATACACAGAGGTGATCTCTGAAGTCACCAAATCCTGAAGGCTTTATAGTTTAAAATCTACTCTGAAGTTTTGTCTAGAAGCTTATTAAGGGTTAGTGCATGTGCAGAGCACTGCAGATCTGAGTCACAAGCGTTCTTTGCTGTTAGGTACTATCTTCATCTTCCACATTCTCCCTCATATATTCTGCATCAAGCACATGAAACCAGCTCACCAGCAGTACTTGTGCAGTGATGAAAAGCTGATAGCAATACTCTCCTAGTCTCTCCCTGATTTATCCATGGTGTCAAGCACAGAGAGAAGTTCTATAAACTCATTTGTATGCACTGTCCACCCACAAACTTTATCTCAAGTTGTGTGAGTGTTGAGTCACAGACAGGTAGTTCTTGTTCAAGTCCCAGCTTCATGTAGGCTGTGGGTAATAACAAAAGCTATTTCAGTCTCACTCTCAGAAATAATAAGAGTAAGGTACAAATAATTTCTTTACAGCAAAACCCCCTCAAATCAATAGAAAAATGCAAACAGCAAGTTCCAATTAGGAGTGCCTGCTGATTTGTTCACCCAGTAAGAGCTTTCATCCAGATCAAGAAATCACCAGTGGACCCTATCAGCCAGATCACTCTTGTCCGCATGCTTGCTGACCTCATCAAAAAACTATCTAGAGGCCTAGATGGTAAATACTATGTTTAGAGAAGATGTCTTGGCACTGCCCAAAAAGATCATATTTACCCGGGTGCATACTAATTCTATCCTTTATCGCAGTTTCTACTGCTTTGCCTGGCACTGATGTTAGGCTTGCCAGCTTTTAGTATCATCCATCCTGTCCCCTCATTTTGCCCTTGGAATCTTTTTTAGGGATTGGTGTCATGTTGCCACCCTCCAGTCTCCGGGCACAGAGAAACCTTGAAGAGAGAGGTAGGTCCATTAGTAGATCTGCTATTTCTTATCCGCACTCCCTTAGAAAGCGTGGGTGTCTATCAGACAGTCCTGGGGATTTGTTACTCTGCATATTTTGGATTACAGCCTTTCCAAAGTATGGGGATCATCTGCTTATTCCAGTGAACACATGCAAATACATCATTTAGCTTCTCTGCAAATGTTTTGGACTTTCCTCTTTTTTACTTTGCAGTTCTCATTTGATCCGTCAGACTCGGGTGGGCTTCTTGGTCTTGATGTGTCTAAAGAAGGATTTAACATGAGCTTGGATTCCTTTTGCTAGCTGCTGTCACAGTTTTTATTGCTCTTTCAATGTGTTTTCCTTTAACATGTCGCTTTACGATCCTTTCTGTCTTTTTCATTTGGACATGACTTCAAATTCTTGTCTCTAATAATCTATCCTGTGGTGAGATGATTATCTGTGCCCACTTCCTTTTACCAGTTCTCAAGACTTTAGTAGATGGCATACACTGATGCTGTGCTGTGCATCCTTCAGGAAATTCAGTTCCACCTGCAAGAATTTACTGTTCCTAGCTGCTCCTTTTCGTTTCCTCTTCACAAGCTTTCTCATTTCTATGTCTCTGTCCCTTCTGAAACTGGGTGCAACTGCCATGAATGCTTGGCTGTTGTCAAGCCTGTGGGAATTTTGAATATAAACACAGGAACAGCAACCGTAAGCTGAAGATGTAGGACAAGATCTTGCACATTAATGAGGACCAAATGAAGGGCTGCATCTCTTCTGTGGCTTCCTGGTCCAACTGCTCTGTGAACCAGTATTGATGGAGTCTAATGTAGCCTGTGTTACATTCCAATGCTGCAGTGTCCAGACAACATGGGGGTTACCTGAAGTACAGTTTCGGTTGTATTTCCCGCCCCTCTTGGCATGCCCTCTCTGTCCTTCTGGTGAGGCAGGCAGTCTGTAGACTCAGTACTACATATGCTTAAAGCTGGCGTTTCGGCCCATGCAGATTCTGTGTCACTTGCTGGGTCCTTACTTTGTTCATTTGATTTGATTATAAGATCTCACTCATAAATTTCACTACTCCATCACTAGCAGAGGTAACTCTTATCTTTTCTGTATATTTTATGTTCTGGTACTGTGACGTCCTATGTGTGTCTAGCATGTCATAGTCTTTGCGTAAGACTAGGCATCTGATTTCCCTCAATTTATTCATTGGATTTTTAGCATTTGTGTTAAAGTATGTGTCGTTGCAGTGTTTGTGTTTCCTTCTTCATCTCCCATTTGAAAGGCACTCTGTTTTCCATTCCTTATTTCTGCTCTCTGGCCTCTCCTGCACTCAAAATGGCACAATTTCTAAGCCTTTGCTGGTGGCATACTGAACTGTGTGTTCTCCACACCTGCTGCTCTTCAGTTTATAGCTTAATCAATCACAACCTTTAAATGCCAGCAGTTTAGCCCCCAATGAGTCCACCCTTTCCACACAGGCTCTTTTTATCTCAGAAGTGCTCCCAAGTCCAGATCAATCTGAAATTTTGCTCTTTATACCATCCTCTCAGCTGCACGTTGAAAGTTTGCCTCTTTCTGGTCACACATAAGACAGTGGGGGCATTTTGGAGAGTGCTGTTGGAGAGGGTCTTATCTTCATCTTCCCTTTAACAAGCTGAATTTTGCCTCCAGAACATCATGTGAGACTCAAATCCACAGGTTTGAGGGTCTTTTTCCCAGCACTTTTAGGGAACTGTTCTGCTTTGCATGTTTAAGGAAGAAAAAAAAGCTTTTTCATTTAATTTTAAAAGCTCTTCCACCTGAATTAGTTTTTATTTGCTTAAAAACATTTCCCACATTGTATCTGATGTTCTTTTAAACCATTGCTCCAAACTAAGTTTTTTTGCAACAAATGTAATGTGGTACAATATATTATCTGAGTTGTCAGCTCCCACAATCATAACTTGAGTAATAATCCTACACTGGCACAGTCACAACGGAAAACAGCTTTTGAGGAGATTGAGCGTATTAACACTGCCAGTAGAACTACCATGCCGAGGCACAATCTCCATTAAAATCGCACAGCGCAGGTGACAGGGACCCTTTCTTAAAGTGCTACAAAAGACTATCATTTACCACTTAGTTTATGATTTTAAGCGGTCCTCTCAATATTAAAGTACTGCTTGTATTATTTTGTTGTTGTTCCAGGAGCATGTAGAGATCCCAGCAGCAATCACAGCCAAACCAACACACAGAGAAAGACATTCCCTGCTATAAACAGACAAAGATGCAGAGTGGATGTGTCCACACTCCTTTCTTTGTCTTATTTCTCGAACCTGTTTCTAGTATTTCAGTAGGCCCTGTCTAATCTGAGTTTGAATACACAGCAGGACAGAGCCAGAGGCAGCACTACAGAAGCTGGCACTGTCACATTTGAGTAAAAAAAGAGGTTGGTATTAGAATAAAGGTTTGTAATTCCTTTTGTTATTTCTGGAAGTTACCTACCATGTTTCTGTGTAGTGGGAGAAACAGAACGGTCTCTAAAATGCTATAATAACATCTAGCTTATTTATTATGAATGATGACACTTTAAGAGAGTCAAATGTAAGAATCCCTAACAATAAGAAACCCTTCAAACGCAACGAAAAACTCAAAACCTTGGAACTCATGCCAAAGCTTCATATAGAGTTTGTTAAAGAGATGTAAGAAATACATAAAAATTCAGCTGAGAGGCTGTGTGATTTCATCTTAAGTTTACTGTGCAATACGACAGTTTCATAATGTGATAAAAGGTTAGGCTGCTGCCACTGAAACAGGAAATCTAAAGCAACAACAGAGAAAAGCCATCTTCTTTTGTGTTCCCTTTTTGCTAAAAGTGAAATATTCTTTAATGTTTAAAAATAATTAAGTTCTCAACATCCAGTTAAAAAAGCAAGTCAGCAAATAATGTAAGTGTCCATGGAGAAAAGACCATCCAGGTGGAGTTAATGCAAAACTAAGTCAAAGTCATTGCTTAAAGACCTGTCTGGATATGATCTCTCTGTATCCAAATCAGTTGCTGGATGCTTGTCACCTCCCCTTTGAATTTTAATGATTTTTTTTTAATGGCCATATATGGGATTAACTCAATCAAACCAAACTTGTGTATATGTCAAAAAATAATTATTTGGCTTTTAGCCACGCTTAGGGTAAAAGTTGCAATTGTCCAGATTTCTTTTCCATTAAACTATCTTTAAACATGCCCAGGGCTTATATTTTAAATGGTTAGCAAGCACTTTACTCAAACCAGAGCCATGTTCTAATATTAAACTTAGCAGCAGAGTCTAGGTAGGACTGAAATCTTCGTCTGCTGGCTGCTTCGTGGGTGCCATGACTTTCTCAGAGGAAGTCCTCTGCCTCAGGAAATAACTCTGCTCCTGCAACTCTCATAAGCCCTCATTTGTTTGGTGGGGTTTTTTTGTTTGTTTGTTTGGGTTGGGTTGTGTTTTTTTCCCTGTAAGGGCCTGGGTATTGCAAACACCAGTGTTGCAAGGTGGAAAATGTAATAAACAACTAGTGTTCACTGTTCAGATGTCACAGTTTCAAAGTCACTGCTGGGGGGAGCAGAGAAAAGCAGAAATTACCATCTCCAGAGCCTCTTCCCACTTTTGGGAGATGCTAGAGGTAGCAAATCCTTTTCCAGCATTCCCTTTGTGCTCACTGGCGTGTGGATGTGCTCAACCTAGCCAGAAAAACTGGATTACAGTGTGTTGATTGTAAAAGAGGGAGGAAGGTTGCTCATGCAAAGTATCTATTTCATGTGGTGAGCAGAAGAGAGATGGGGTGGAGATTTATAGATAGACAGGTGTTGACACTTTCTGCAGGTAACGCTATTGTTATAAACATACGGGCATAAAAGCAAAGAAATTATCTGTTGATGAGCAAGAAAGACTCCTGCTAGAAATACAAGGCTCTTAGTCATGATGTTAGCACCTCGAACGGCTTTTTTGACTGGAAAGGCAAAGTAATCTGCTTGGAAGCAAGAGGAAAGGCTGCTGTGCATTACTGTCAGCTCTGTGGTTGTGTCCCTCCTGCATCCGAAATTCTGTATTTGGTTTTCTCTGTAGGCATGGTTGACGTTTGCTCCACTATTAGTGCTGCTTTGCAATGAGCTGCAGGTATTCATGGGGACATAATAACATTTGTGATTTGTAATACAGAAATTGTTCACCAATTATGCTGTGAGTAATGCTGCTGCGCAGCTCACGTTAAATGCAGAAGCCTCATTGATAAAGCTAGGATAAATCCTTTAAGACGTAGGCTTTGGCATTGTTAAAATTTTGATACACTTTGGTACAAACCCACTTTTTCAATTAACAGAAAACTGTATTAAAGTTCCATAGGTTATCATATGACATACACTGATTCTGATTTTTTCCTGCACTGTTCTTTCCAAAATACTGGTTGGTTGGTTTGTTTTTGTTTGCAGAGTGATTGCTCCCTTTACAGCCATCTTTCTCAAGGAAATATTTTTAATCCTCCTTTTTCAAATCTGGCATGGTTAAAACATGAATGACAAGAGGAGGCCACGGGAGAGATTGCTTAGGTCAGAGGATCAGCAAATTCAGCAGAGAAAAGTTTGTTTGAGATACTGCCTTTGAAAGCTAGCTCCATTAGGAAGAGATGTGTGGGAACTTTTTACCTTTTTGGGACTGAGAAAGACGCTTTACCATGGAGGCGGAGAGGAATGAGATGACTTTCCAAGTTCTACTCTCCAACTGCATGTAGCAATGTTATGCAGAACTAATACCAGAAATAGATACCAGTTGTATAAATGTTGATGTTGTCCTGGTTTCAGCTGAGATAGAGTTAATTTTCTTTATAGTGGCTGGTATGGGGCTATGTTTTGGATTTGTGCTGAAAACAGTGTTGATAATACAGAGATGTTTTAGTTGTTGCTGCACTAGTCAAGGACTTCTCAGCTTCCCGTGCTCTGCCAGGTGCAGGAGAAGCTGGGAGGGGACACAGCCAGGATAGTTGATCCAAACTGACCAAAGGGCTATTCCATACCACATGACGCCATGCTCAGTATATAAAGCTGGGGAAGAAGAAGGAAGGGGGGGACATTCAGAGTGATGGCATTTGTCTTCCCAAGTAACTATTACGCGTGATGGAGCCCTGCCTTCCTGGAGATGGCTGAACACCTGCCTGCCCATGGGAAGGAGTGCATGAATTCCTTGCTTTGCTTTGCTTGCATGCACGGCTTTTGCTTTACCTATTAAACTGTCTTTATCTCAACCCTCGAGTTTTCTTACTTTTGCTCTTCCGATTCTCTCCCCCATCCCACTGGGGGGGAGTGAGCGAGCAGCTGTGTGGTGCTTAGTTGCCGGCTGGGGTTAAACCATGACAGATGTGTACCAGCTCTCTAGGGAAATAGAAGCATTTTGACTCTACTCAGGTGAGGAGTTGTCAGCCTGGAAGTTACTGGTGGCAACTGGTAGTCTTGCAATGGACACGGAGGCTGGCTTTTCTGGGTAGGTTGTGTGGATTTCTGGTTGAGCTCTTGGGATATGAGATATCAAAGGATATTTTCCAGTGCCCAGGTCCTTCCAATTCCTGTAGCACTAGTCTGTGTGTCAGTGGTCCTACAGAGATCAGTGTTGTCACGGTGGGTTTTGTCCTGCACACGCTGCCAGGTAGACTGGCAGTCCTTTGCCTTAGTGGGGGACTGCATGGCATCACAGTGCACAAAATTTGGTTAGCCACAGAGATACTGTGCAAGCCCACTGAAGGGTTAACAACCACAATTTGCATATTAGCTTTTAATTGATCATTTCCACAGACCACAAAACATTGTACCTCAACTTATTTTATCTTAGTAGAAGACAAAAAAAAAAAAGAGAAACAACAACCAAACAAAAAAAGTATTTGTATTCAGGCTTTTTTTTAAATGCTCTTGATATAAATAACAGTAAAACTACTTGTTTACATGCGATTTTTCAGTAACTTCCTATTTTTTAAACTTCTGTCATCAAAACACTGACTTCTTGTTTTGTGCGTAAAGCACTTTAACCAAACAGTTGTACAGGTGTGAGTCTATACACTCTTCTCTGTCTGCTGCTTGGCTGGGGGCAGATGGAAGGGATGTGTTTTGGTGGGATCACCAGGGCTGTACATTGTGTACCTCCTCTTACATTAATGTACGACAGAATTTAAGTGTAGGGCATGCACATGCACACAAAACTGAAACTAAGGCACCAGTGCAAACAGTGATCTTTCCTATCCTTGGGCATTCTTTAATTTTTGAGTCAGGATCAGGGTCCGATCCTGTGTTATCCAGCATGGTATTTTATAAACAGATAAACAAAAAAGGACCTCAAATTGGAAGTGCATATTGGAAAGCATATGTTATATACATTAAGATAACTTAAGAGAACCTCCCCTCTATTAATATACATATTTGCTGATACATGTTCGGTATATAGGATGCTGTTAATTTCAGAGTTGCTGGTCTATGTTCAGTAAATATGCACTGCACGGTCTTAGTTTGAAGGTTAAACTCTTTACTACTCTCCATACCAAAACTGGGACAGTCAGGTATTACACTGAAAATAGCACGTATTCGCAAAGGTTCGTGGGGATGCAGAGATTCACACCTACTGCTTCTTGTTATGATGTTTTATTTAAACAGAGACACACCATCCCACCACGTATTTTATTTTAGTTTCAATAGCTTGCTTTTGTATCAGGCTCACCAGTGGGGAATTTCTGCCTCCCACTCTCTATGTGGAGACTTTAAAGCTTCGCTCTTCCAGAAAACGAACCATGTCTGGTAGCACAGCTTCGACTTTGCTGCAGCTACGGACCCCTCTCTGCCTGAACCTGATTTCTGATTTTCCAAATAGCTCCTGCCTTGGCAGCCAGGTCTTGCTCTGCGGTTTCCAGCAGGAGAGAACATTTGCTCACTTACAGATGCCTGGTTTTGTTCACTGTCTTTCCACCCAATTCCCAGCCCGGCACACCCTCAACTCCTGCGTTCCTCGGGTGTCCAGATTCCTACATGATGGGCACATTTGAAACGCGTAAAACAGCACATTGCGCTTCTCATCTTTATGAAAATCTAGTATTTCTTTCCCTGAACGACTGCTCCTCCAAGTCTAATCAAAATAGATTTTCCTAGCCAAAAATCTTTTTTTCTTGTGACTTTGCAAGTGCTTTCTTGCACAGCTGGGGTTCGAGCTATACAGCCTTTCCAGGTCAGCACCGAATCACCCAACACACAGCTATAAACAGACACGATTTTATTTTACATAGTTTCATAGTGTCAGTTTTCCTTCTTTCTCTTTTCCTTCTTCAGGCCAACTGTTTCTCCGCATCTTTGTGTTTTTATTTTTGGTTTCTGTAACTTCCTGTAGCCAGCATCATAATTTTCTCAGCAACAGTTATTTCAGCTCATCCCCTCCTCCCCCTTCCCTGGCAGAAACGGATCAGACAATTGCAATTTTAGCTGCTAGCTACCAGAAAACTCTTAGAAAGTACGGCAAGGCTGCCCGGCCCGCTTCTGCTCCCTCTTCAGCTTCGCAAAGGTCCAGCTAGCCCCTCCGGGGGGGTGAGGATCACAGGGTAGCGTTTACAGATGTATTATTTGATCCATTTTTACGTGTTTTACTTCAGTGTCTGCTATTGTTTATGATTTTTGGTTTATATTCTCTTCACTTTTTGCCTTTTCTTCACTTTTAGCACTTATGCTTTCCCTTTCTTTCCCAACTGAACTTCTAAAAACTTTTTTTTTAGTTTTAACTTTGATTACCATGCGATAATTAGGTCTGCTTTTCTATTTTTTCTTCATTTTTCCTCGGGGTTTCCTCATTTTTCTCCTCCTTCCTTTTTTTCCTTCACTTTTCCTCTTTTTTTTTTTCCTCTCTCCTCCTGTTCCCTTCACTTCCCCCACGTTCTCCTCACCTTTACTCTGACTTCTTCACTTGCGGTTCCCCTTTCCCTTTCCCTTTCCTGCGTACCGCTCCCCTCAGCCGCCACCTCGCTCCCGCCGGGGCCGCCGGGGCCGGCGCGTCCCCGCCGCCTCGACCCCTCACGCCCGGCCGCCGCCCGGCCCCGGCCCCGCCCCGCACCTCGCCGCAAGCTCGGGGCCGCTCTTCTCCTGGCAACAAGTGACGCTCGGCGGGGCGGACCAATCCGGCCGGCTGCTCGCGGTCCCGGCCAGCCGGCGTCGGGCGCGACGCTCCGGCAGAGCGAGCCCGGCAGCGAGCCCGCTCCGCGCAGCCTGCGCGCCGCGCCGCGGGAGGATGGCGCGGGCGGCGGGGCTCTGCCTGGCCGTCTGCGGCCTCGCCTGGCTCCTCGCCTGCCGCGCGGCCCGCCCGGACCCCTCAGGTAAGCCGGGCGCCCGCTTTGCGAGGGGGGGGAGGCGCTGCGCGGGTGCGCTGCGGAGCATGGGGCGCGGAAGGCCCTTCTCCGCCCCGGCGGGCGCCTGAGGGGGAAGGCGGCGCGGTGACGGGCCTCCCGCCCCGGCGGTTCCCGGCGCCCCCGGGCGTTGCGCTGGGTGGCGAAGTCCAAGTGCGTGGAAACAACGTGGGAAACTTCCAAGGAGGAACGAAGAAGGAGGAAAATGTCCCAAACCTCCCTCCCGGACCGTGCGCTTCGCCTGCGGCGTCGCGAAACCAGCCGCTGCCCGCCGCCCCCGGGTGCCACGTTCCCGGTGCCCACGGTGCCGGGGGCCGCCCCCGAGCCGGGGCGGCGGCGGGCCGGCGGAGCGGAGCGGAGCGGAGCGGTGCGGTGCGGTGGGGTGGGGCGGAGGCGGGCCTTCGGCCTCTCGCCTCCGGAGGAGAAATAACCCGAGCTCCGGCAGGTCCCCTGCAGGGCGTCAAGCCGTCGTTTTTATTCGCTGCTTTACGCGCAGAGAGAGGAAGGAGGCTTATCCTGTCTTTCAGAAGGCAGGTGGAAAAGTTTCATGTTGAGCAAATTCTTGCAAGCCAAAGCCGCTAGCTTGGTGAGAGCTGCTGGGAAACGAGCGCTTCACTAAACAGTTGGACCTCACGTATTTTTATATCCTTTAACAGTAGCAGGCTTGGTTTTGTAGCTAAAGACATCAGGTAAAACTTCATGGCCAGAGTGTTGAACTGGAGTAATTGAACACTGGTATTAATAAATTGCTGTACAGAGAGATTTGGTGAGACAGTAGCAGTAGTTTTTCTGGGGAAATTTTAAAGAGTGGTTTTCTTCTTGATGTCAGAACGAGGGTTGTGTGGGAAGATGTGAAAGAAGAATGAGGAAAGGGAAGATCTGAGAAGAGGCTGAGAACATGTCACAAGAAATTGAAAAGAAGAAAGTCGGGGACGGGGAATAAAAAGCAAAAAGCAGATATAGTGCTGAAAAAGCACAGGCTAAAAAGATACCACAAAAGCAAGTTTGGTTGTTAAAATGTCTTTCTTTGTCTTTCTTAGTTCATAGGATGAAAGAGACGGTTGGTTGCAGTGTGCTATTTTAGAAGTCACTGCAGTAGGTGGCTGACTTAGAGATTCTTCTTTACAGTTTGACCAGCTCGGTACTATTTAGATACTATTTGGCACTTACACAGTGGAAAATTCACGAGTATACTGGGAAGTAGTGGTAAAATTCACTGCATAACATCACTGAATATTTTCCTTGCTGTTCAGCCAAACCTATTATTAAGTCATATTAAAAAAACGCAGTAGGAATGTGATTGACAGTGCATTACTATTAAATACAAAACACTACTCAGCAGATTCCTTATTTAAACAGCAGAGTAATAGCCTTGTGGGTCTGGGACAGCCGAGGTCCATTTCAGCCTGGTTAGTGAAAGCTTTATACTGCGGGGCCATCTTTATTGTGGCATAGAAAGAGTTTTAGGGCATTTTTTCCCTTGGTTAGCTTAAACCTACTGCCACTTGTCAGAGGTGTTCTTATACTGGCAGAGGTGTCAGCTTGTATCAGTAGGGTGATCCATATCTTTTTAAAATTGTATACTGTGCTTTGTCAACTTTTTTTTTTTCTTTTTAATGACAAGCTACACCACAGCTGAAAATGAAACTAGGGTTCCTCTGTCATTTTAAAAATGATACTCCTAAACTTTGTGTGGCATCTTTGGTGGGATATTCATTCTCAAACTCTCTCCCAAAAGCAGTGCCAGTTATTTTAGTAATACTGCAGTTGCACCCACAAACTGGTTCACGTATGAGCCTATCATGCTGTGTATCGTATATTATATACAGTTTAAAAGTAAAAAAGTGCTTACTAAGTGAAGATTATTATTAATTATATTTTATGGTACCTGTTGTGTGTAACTGCATTTGCAGATAGGCATGAAGACAAGATTCTTTACCCAGTAGATACTTGCAAATTAATCAGAGGTTGAGCCAATCAGTATGTGTTAAAATTAAAGGAAGAATTCTCATCAATAGGATTGGACTTAGAAAACAGCCTCATTTTATCTCCCCTCATTTTATAATGACTTTGAAAGAGATCTTTTCTTTTTCCCCAGAAGTAAAGAGTACTCACTAAAGAGCAGGAAAATGTACTTAACGTGGCTTATAGGAAAGAGGTAGTATAATGTACAGACAGCAGTTGCTGTACTTTTCTGGTGGCATGTCTCAGAATGTGATTACACTTTTAAAAATAAACTTCCTGTGAAAGTGATACTGAATCATACCCATATGTGGATATTTGTTTGTTCTTATACAGGCAATGATGCTTTTACCATTCGCCATGACACACTGAACAAGTGCATACAAGTTAAAAACTCACGGATAGTGATAGATGACTGCAAGGAGACAAGTGGAGCTTTATGGAAATGGGTATCCCAGAATCGCCTCTTTCATTTGGGGTCCAAGCAGTGCCTGGGACTTGATATATTCACCAAATCACTGTCTCGCCTGAAAATGGTTGATTGTAACTCAGAATTAATGCTGTGGTGGCGATGTGCTGATGCTTCCATCCTTGGTGCATCTCAGTACAAAGTGACTATCAAGAGTACCTATGTAACTGCAAGCATAAATGCAACAGACCAGTGGAGAAGCAACAGTTCCTCTCATGATATATGTCGGTATCCTTACCGTGGTAAGTTTGCACAGGGGTTTTGAGGATTTCTGTTTTTGTTAAGGGCTTGTTGCTGTATGTCTATGCCAATAAATTCTTAAAATTAATCAGATAAAAAGACTGATCAGTAAATCAATAGAATGTTTTGCTGTAGAGTGAGATTGATATTCAAGTATGAAACTTTAACAGTTTTTAATAAAAAATAAATATGCACAACTGCAGAAGTTGTGTTACTGAGTGGCTTTCTTAGCATGTTTAAATCCCTCCCCCCATATTTTAGTGAGAGCCTATTATGAAATATCAACCACCTTCTGTCAGAACTGACGCTGTCTTCTTCACAGTGATGGGAATTTTGCTGTTAGCTCAAATAAGAGCAGGATTTGAGGATATTTTATTTGCTGGTAGGCTGTACAATCAAATTCAGTGGATGCTGCTAGCTTGCAGCCTGTTGGACTGTCAGGAACCATCCATTTGCTTTGGTCTGATAGTCTGTCCACTTGCTGTGGAAGCCAGTCTCATCTGAAATCTCATGCTTGTTGGAAGAAGTGGTGAAAACTTGCTTTACCATACTTAAGAGCAGAATTTTCTTTGTATTTGAATTGTTCAAAGTGGCCAGCCTGAAGAGCCCAGTCAGCTCCAGTTTGAAATGTTTTCCCTCTTTTGTATATGTTGATTCCTAGAGCCTTGTTCTGTAGCACTCTGTGCAAACCACCTGGATTTCAGCAGGGCAATGTATTTATCCGTAACTTACCAGGAAGGGTGAAACAAGTTCCTGCTGTTTTATGCCCCACTCAGAAGACGAAGTACAGAAAAATACTTTCGTCTCATTTCTTTCAGTTCTGGCATTGCTGTATATTATCTGTAACAAAAAGATACGGTGTTTTAAGACCACAAGTGCAATTTGCATGCTTTTGAGTTAACTATGTCTGTACAAGCAGTAACATTGATTTGCTGTCCTTTCCTCTGCTGGTCAACTTGTATCTACTTCTTTAATTTTTATTTTTTTTTTTCCTGCAGAGGTTTATACCAAAGATGGGAACTCCTATGGAAAACCCTGCAAGTTCCCCTTTCTGTATAATAAGACGTGGCATCATGACTGCATTCTGGATGAAATGCATACGGGTGGGAAATGGTGCGCCACATCTGAAGATTATACTCATGATGGAAAATGGGGAATCTGCTTACAACCAGGCACGTTGGGTTTCTAAATAGATGTCCTAAAAGCGTTCTGTCACTTCACGTCTGTATGGCTCCACCTTGGTGTAGCACGTTGCTGTTAAGCTGGGTAAAAGCAGGTCCCTTTTCTATTGCAGCGTTGACAGGACGATCAGCACACACTTACTCTGCAGTATATGTGATTACCAATATAAAAATTGATAGACCTTCAGTATTATAATTATTCTTTTGAAACTTTCATGATGTTTCAGTATAGTTGTAGTTACAAGAACCTTCTGCTTCCTTTAAACAGAGGATGGTTGTCATGATATCTGGGAACGTGATCCGGGATCTGAAAGTTGTTACCAGTTTAATACACAGTCTGCTCTTTCTTGGAAGGAAGCTTATATTTCATGTCAAAGGCAAGGGGGAGATCTACTTAGCATCCAAGATGCATCGGAATTAAGTTACATACAAGGTAGGCGTAATTATTCACATAGGAATATCAGGAAATCTTGAGAAATTAACATAAGTGAAGACAGCATTTTAGTTTCTGTCTTAAAATTATGGGTTAAAACTTGATTGGACTTAAAATGCATTGGTGCTTTCATTTGTGTAGCAAAAATAAGCTGCTAATCTCACTTTAGAGGTTTTTGTTTGTTTTTTTTTTTTTTTAATTTATCTGTGTGATTTCATTGTAGTGGTTAGCCGTTGTTCATATTTATAATGAGGAATGTCCCCAAAATCTCAAATATGGGCCAGAGTGGCAGTTGATGTTTTAGCAGCATGTTACCCGCTTGTTGTTTTGAAATCATCCTCGCTGATGTTCAGGCTTGGCCTGGAGGAATTATCAGTGTGCCCTTGGGAATATAAAACCAAAGGAGAAACATCTGAAGCCACTGGGAGGGAAGACTTGTGTGGGTGAATTCCTCCTCAGTTCAAGAAAGGTTGCATATCCGATTATAGTAGCATGTATGCCCTTTCAGATCACATTTTTAATTTAAAGGAGACCAATAAAGGATAAGCATTTTATACTATTGTTTTCTTCCAAAAAATAATAAATTTATCTCCAGCTAAGGATGACATCGCTGAGATCTTTTGGATTGGCTTAAATCAACTGGATGTTTCTGGAGGTTGGCAGTGGTCAGATCACAAACCTTTGAATTTCCTCAACTGGCATCCAGGTAATGATGTTTCTGGGGGTATTAACAGTATTCACAACACAAACTAGTATTTTGCTTAGCTTTTTTTTTTTTTTTTTACCCTCTCCATCAGATTTCATCAAAACAATCATTGTTGTTCCACTTCTGTTAAAAGTTCGGAAGCATCTTTTCCTCCTACCCAGTGAATCTTTCTGCACTCGTTCTATGTTTATGGATGATTAGGTTAATAAGTCTCTAAAAAGGTAAAACTTAAATAGTATCTTTGAGGTCCACTTTAGTAAAGAATCTACAGCTTCCCTAGCTGCTCAATTTCTCCTCCTACTGACAGAATGGCATTGACTTTCCTCAAATATTACAATTATTGATGTATGTGCAAGAACTAACATTACTTAGAAGCCCAACTTGTGTTTTTAAACTTCAAGGTTGCTTAAATTTGTTTCAAGTTGAAGATGAAAGAAGTATAAAACCTTTGAAAAAAACGTTTTAATTGCTCCCAAGTTCCTAGTAGAATTGGTGAGAGTCTTGTTTGATTGGAATCTTCAGCATGTATTTGTAATATTCTCACAAATATGCCATGGATGTGTATACGTGAGAATCCTGGAGGAATAATAATCAGGAATACTGAAGGTAATATTGTTCTGTCATTCAAGCTGAATTTGACCTTTTTGAAGTGGAATTCTCTTTTTCCTTCAGTTTCTAGAATAGTGCTGCAACATGAGTTCTGGGAAAGATAGGAAGTGGTTTCTGTTACTTCTTTGAAAGCTTTACTAAGAAATTTCTGTGAGATTTTCCAAATGTGGTCTTTCTTTTGTAAAGATGAAGGACTTTTCTGCTGCTTGTACTACCGCTGCACGTTCTTCTGGAACTGTGATGACACTGTCAGACTGTAATGCAGAGCTAGAGACCAGACTATCCCAAGTGACAGTGGCATAATGTAGTCTGCAGTTAGGGCAGACATACTAATGTCTATCCCTCTTGTGAAAAATATTTGCTGTTATCTAACAGGAATTTTGCAAGCTGCAAGTTGTGCCCATTACTTCTTGTCCTTTCACTGTACACCTCTGAAAAGAGCCTGGCCTGGTCTCTGTTGTACTCTCCCATGAGATCCACCCTGAGCCTTTTGTATGTGAGACTGAACGAACCTAGGGCAGGGGTAGCTGGGGTGCTCTGCGTAGAATGTAGCTCGGGTTTGCATTGGGGCTCAAAGAAAGAGAAAGCCAAAAAGTACCATTGGAAAGGGGCGCCAAGGGAAGCTGGGGAATGCAAAAAAGAGTTCTTCTCTGTGATATTTTTAATTTGGGGCCTTGTCTCAGGTTTCTGTTAAGGTAAGGGTTATGGTTAGTGTTGAGAGAAAGAGTGCAGAGCTGTGTTTGGAGTGAGGCTGGAAAGGGGCTGCCAAAGGAAACTGAGGGCTGCAAAAAGGGTTCTCCCCTGAGATATTTCTAGTCTGGGAAAGTGCTCAGCCAAGGGTTTGTTGTATTGTAAATAGAACATTCCTCCTGGTTCTATGATTAAACATTAGAAAAGAAGTCCAGATTCCTTGATTCTGTAACTTTCTCTCTTACAAAAAACTTTCTGCGGGACCTATGGTAGGACAGGTGCCTTCACTCAAAGCAAGTTATGTTCTTCAAATACAAGGTGCTGTACTATGGAAAGTATATTATTCTTGTATTGAAAAGCAATAGAAAAAAGAAGCAGTCACTACCTTACTGTTTGATAACTTGTGCTCTTCTATTTTTATTTGTTCCTGTCTATAGATATGCAGAGTTTGTCCCCGTTGGATGGGACTAGCTGCGTGGTGATGAATGCTGCCTCGGGTCAGTGGCAGAGTTACCATTGTGAGACTCCACTTCCATATATTTGTGAGAAGTCACTCAGTGAAGTTTCAAGCCTCCCAGGTAGGACAACTTGCATTTTTGTATGTTACTATGAGTATAATGTTGACTTAGAGTCTTTTTTGCCCTCCCCATGCCTTCTTAGGCATTTCTGCCAAAACAGTTTCACAACAGCTTTGGGTTTTTTAGCGGAGCGGAAGCAAACTCTGTATCTTCAGTGTCAAGATGATGCATCACAAATAGCTTTCATTTTTTGCAGGTTTCTCATTCATATGTAAAGCATTTCCCAGCACAGTCCTGCCCTTTTCATCATGTTTTTCTCCATGGCTTGTGCCTTCTTTCATGTGCTACTGGAATTCTGGAACTGGCAGTTACACCTCAGACCTTTCCATCTCTGCTTGAAGCCCATTCCTCTCACTCTTTGTGTGTATTGAAATACAATGGGACCTACCTGGGGCTTGGATCAAACTCTGTTGAATTCAAACAGAAGTAGTTAGATGGCCTTACTATCCTTTGAAACCAGGCCCAGCACTGGAAAACAGAGTGCAAGAGTTGGTAGCTTGCCCAGTGTATAGTCTTTCCTGGATCCATAACAGCTCTTAGAAGATAAAAGTAAATAATACAGTAGGAAAACCAGAACAGTTTAAAGCTTTATTCTCTCCTTCCCCCCCACACACACATACAGTCCTTCAGCCTTTACAGGGTCCAGCTGTGACATATAACTGCTTCCATGCTTTTGGCCATTTACCTGTCCCTGGGTGTCCAGCTCTTCCCATATCCTTGGCCTGTTCTTGTTCTTCCATGTGTGCTTTGGCCTTACCCAGTTTCCCGGGCTCATGCTTGTGGGGCTCTCATGGGAAAACTTCTACTGGAAGATGATTGTCCTTGGATGAGGGGGAGGACTAGGGGATAAGAGGGATGAAGCAGTGTCCTGGAGGTGGAAAGTGTCATGGAGCATCACTGGCTAAGGCACATTCTCTCTGGCTCCCCCAGGGGAGGTGTGTGCCTTTGAGGAAAAAAAAATTAGTAAGCAGTTTAAATTTAACTAAACTGGTTCCAATTTTTAAATGATCCCTTGAAAACTAGTTGTCAGTTAACCATCCTTATGTGTTCTCCGGCTCCTCAGTGGGGTATGTGGAGTTGTTACCAGTGTTTATACAGTGTTTTGTTGATTAAAAACCAAAATTCTTGTGATTGGAGTATTTTATAGTGTATTTTGATCCAGAAAGGTTATTAGTATATACCTTTTTCAGCATGCATTAAAACCAGTTTGAATTCTTGAATATCTTAGTTTTCAGAAGAAAAAATATTTAGAACTAAATATTTGTTTTATTGTGAGCTATTCAAAATTGGTGTTATGCATGGTGCTGTGTATAGATAATAATGCCCTATAAAAGTGCAAACCCCTGCCAGAACAAAACAAGCAACTTTTTGTTGAAGCTGCTGTCTTGCAATGAAGTAACTTGTTTTGCCTTTAATTGCTTTTGAAATCTTGCTTACTGTTACTTCCGAACCTTTCGCTTACACTAAGACCAGCTTGGTGTAATGCATTCCAGCTTTTTACTTTCACTCCCACTAACTTCTTTCTCCTTCTGCCTACCTCATGGCCCCAAAATATACTAATCCCCATAATGCTTCTCAGTCAAGTCTATTTGCTTGACTAAGTTCTGACCATTTCTTGAAATATTAGCTCTGAAGAGATGTGAACACATTCTGATCACTACTTTCTGGCTGTTTTCAAGGTGCTGCTAGATTTAAAACACAAAGAAAATGCCAACCCATTACACTAGCCAATGTAAAACAAAAGCCTCTAATTCCATTTCTCTTCACTATTAGAGTTTTGGAGACACTTGGATACTCGCTGTGATTTGGGCTGGCTTCCCCACAATGGTTTTTGCTACATGCTGGTAAACAACCAGGCACCTTGGAGTACGGCAGATGAGTTGTGCAAAGCAAATAAGAGTAACCTCATCAGCATACACTCATTAGCAGATGTCGAACTGGTTGTTACAAAGCTTCATAATGGTGAGTTGGGATACTTGTAAAGGTCAAGCACCAAGTGCTGCACACCACACGTTACAAACCGCTTTCCATGTTCTAGCATGTGATTGTCATAGCCTCTAGCTTTTAAATGAAGGTGTTAGCACTAGCCTGGGTACAAGCTCAGCATTGAGGGTTGCTGTTCAGGTCCAGTCCCTCTGTATTAGCTCTTGTTTTGGTTTGCTCTTATTTATTTATTTATTTATTGGGCTAACCTACTTCTAGTTGCCTAATACCTTGTGTCTAATTTTCTCATTCAAAGAGAAC
Source organism: Ciconia boyciana (assembly GCF_034638445.1). Taxonomy (NCBI): domain Eukaryota; kingdom Metazoa; phylum Chordata; class Aves; order Ciconiiformes; family Ciconiidae; genus Ciconia; species Ciconia boyciana. The sequence continues at coordinate 19,236,560 of NC_132943.1, read as the reverse complement.
TGTAGATAGTTGGGTCAATATTTGTCTACTGGGTCACTGAACTAATAAATGTTATCTGTACTCTGTGGTCTTATGTTTTTGTGTGCACTCTAAAAATTAAATTTGGTTGAGCTTTTTTTGCTTGAGTGTTCATTATTTCTGGGTGTTTTTTTCCATTTGTTACCTTCTCTGTGAAGCTTATTCACATTCATGAATATAAGTTAAGAAACAAGATAACAAAAACTTACTGTAGTCGTCTCAAATCCCCTTTCTCACTGTAAGAAAAAAATTGTGGCATTTATGGTGTGCAGTATAGTGATAAAAACATAATTTTGCTGATTTCACATTCCTTTCCAATTAGTTTGAATATTATTTTGAACCTATGGTGTTGTCCTAATTTTAAATTACAGATGCTAAGGAAGAAATGTGGATGGGTCTCGTGAATGAAGATGTACCAACCTTGTTCAAATGGTCAGATCGCTCAGCTGTGGTTTTTACATATTGGGATCAGAATGAACCAAAAGTTTCTTTTAACACCACTCCTAACTGTGTGTCATATTCTGGCGAGGTAGGAATACAGTGTTGCGTTTTTCTAGGCTTTTTCCATCATAGTAGAGGCAACACTGATGGGTGTGAAAGTCAAGGGGAGGGTAAAGCAGGTAACTGATTTTATTTCTGGAATAATCTTTAAAATACAGATGATCATTTTTCCACAAGCAAATTTCTTAAAATTATTTAGCTGACACTTGGTAGCTGTGTACTGCAAAGAATGGAAGAAATTGCTCACAGCGCTGAGACTGGCTCTGCTGTTGGCCAGCCAGTTGTCTTTGTCACTCTGCATTTTGGGTTACCGTATTCTTACATAATTCTTACATGTCTGTGGCAGAGAGCTAGGAAGGAGGTGGGCTGAACTATTGAAAGGAAAAGCTGGGTTCAGTCATCTCCAGGACCAGTTTGGGGGACCTATCTGAGGATGGGTAGTGAGATACCTCAGTAAGAGAAGAGGAGAGGACAGACAGTGGGGGGATACAGTACAGAAGAAGCAAGGGGTGGGTGAGAGAAGGAGGTCACAAAGAGGAGTGAAGAGGGTAGCAGGCTGTATCTCATCTCCCAGATTCAGTAGAAAACTGGGGCAAGCGTCTGCCTGCTGTGCTGTCAGGCTGGCAGTAGAGCTCATGTGCTCAGCTCCTCTGAGCTGCCTCCTCCCTGCCTCTGCAGAAAGCTGAGCACACCCCCTGCACCCGTTCTCTCCCTGATCTGAGAGAGTTGGCACAACCCTGGCCTTTTCTTCCCTTTTCAGATGTGATCCAGAATCCTCCCATCTCCACATTTGTCAGCTTTCTCTCTCCCTTCCAAACATGCACCTATGCATATAATCCAGGGTATCCCGCCCCCAATGTTTTTGCTAGAGGCATTTTGGCTTTCCTCCTTATGAAAACTCAGCCCCTGCACTGTGGAAATTGAAAGATTTTAGATTTTTAAATACTTTTTTTTCCTTTCCTTCTCACAGATGGGACAGTGGAGAGTCAAATCCTGTGAAGAAAAATTGAAATACGTATGCAAGAAAAAAGGAGAGATTTTGAATGAAACAAAATCAGATAAAAGTTGTTCATTGGAAGAGGTAATAGGAAGTCTGTATTTCTTTTACTTTCACTTGGTTCAGAAACCTGCATAAAATTACTTATTTCCTCTACTTCCCTTTTCCTTCTTGCCCATACAATAAAGTCTATGGAACATTTTAGCTGAAAAAGGACATTTATGTAGCATGAGCCAAATTTCAGATTCTCCTAAGCAGGCTCTGGATGTATTACCGCTCTGTTTATTGATGAAAGTATTATGAACTTGTACGCAGGAGATGTTGTGTTTGAAAAAAAATAATTGCTTTTAATAGATATGTTATCGCTAATGCCATTTGCTCTGTGGTTTTCGCTTTAAGTATGTTTTAAAATTTAGGATAAGCACTTTGCAACATAATCTCATTTATCAACCCCTGCATATCTTTAGGTTTCTGTTATGCTTCACTTGTCTCTCATTTTTGTTCTTTGACTTGAATAAAGGTGGGGATTTTTTTGGTTGTTTTGTTTTTTTTGGTTGGGTTGTTTTTTTTTTTTTACAGTATAACATGTTACAGCATAAATAAGGCTTGAAAATAAGTCTTTTCTGTTTTGAACAATCTTGGGATGGTATTACTAGCTACTTCAGAGTTCTTTCTTTCAGTTTTGTGTGGCATATTGCCTGCAAGAGGAAACGTGTTTACTGCTTATCTTTCTTTCTGCACAACCTCAGAGTATTTTTACTCTGTCTCTTCAGAGACTGCCAGCATGTAGAAGTTACAGCTGTTTGTGCTGTTCAGACACCAGTGGCATTGGTAGGCTAGCGAAGAGGTAACGCATTAATGTTCCTTGAAATTTCAGTGTAAATATAGGGGAAAAGATTTGAATAATAGGGAAATTTTGTAAGTTCACACATTTTTGGTATAAAATATTTTTTTCAGAAGTAAAGAAACACTAGTAATGCTCTCTTATTATTCCTCTGTTTGAATCCTGGTGTTGGTGGAACAGCATGAAAACTCCTATTGTTTTGAATAGGACTAGGCTGTCGCCCTTGTGTTTCTCTCTCTAAATGCACATAGCAGTCAGAAGACTCTGCACAGTTGAGCTAAAACAGTGGTGTATTTTATTCCCATGGTTGCATTATTTCTTAGAACCGTGAATCTGAGAGTTGATGATACTGGACCTTGTATGTGATGCACTGCATTTCTTTCTTGTGTATGCTGTGCTGGCTTGTGGGCACCAACCAATGTTAGCAATGATTTATTTTCTCCTGTAGATAATGCCTAAATTAGGCTGTTATGTATAAATGTGGTTTTTGTTCTCTAACCAGGGGTGGGAGAGACATGGAAACTACTGTTACAAGATTTATAAAACGGAAGTTTCATTTGGAGCACAGTGCAATCTTACAGTGATGAACAGGTAAAGCACATCTCTCTAATTTATGGCATGTTTTACAGTAGGAACCTGGAGATATAGTCAGAGATTAAAACCTATGTATGCTAATTAGCGGTTTATAAAGAAAAAATAGAGACAGAATTGCTTTTGCAGAGAACTAGCAAACCATGTTTTTTCCATGGCGTGACAATGGTAAACCTACAGTGTAAAACCTTCTTGGAAGTATGGGAATTCCCAGCCTGCTGACTCCATGTTGAATATGGGACTGCCTGGACAACCACTTGAACTAACTCATGTAATAGTATGCCTAGTTTTCAAATTGACTCAGTAGTTTCAGATATCTTTCAAATATTGACTCAAATTAATCCGTGAATTTTCAGATTTGAGCAAGAATTTATAAACAGTCTAATTAGAAAACACACCAAAGTTGAAGAAAAATACTTCTGGACCGGTTTGCAGGATATTAGCCAATCGGGAATATATTCCTGGGGTACAGTGGATGGGGAAAAAACTGAAACTGTGACATACACTAACTGGAATTCCTTGCAACCAGGTAAATTTAACAATTAAAAAAATATGTAAAAATACTATCATTTTACATTGAGCAAGCATTGGAGTACCATGTTACAGAACTCCAAGGATGAAATAAAACAGTCATTCAGAAATCTATGGATTTTTTGGAAAACCAGCCAATAGTTTTAAATATGTCTTTGGTGGCTTACATCTTAGAGTTTTCAGGAGGATGTGTGGCCATGCCCAGTGGAAAGTCTCTTGGAAAGTGGGAAACGAAGGACTGTAAAACCACTAAAGCATTTTCTGTCTGCAAAAAATATATCGGGCTGCCCAAGGAGCCAGAAGTGCTTCCAAAGCCAACTGATCCCTGTCCCCCTGGGTGGCACAATGGATCCGGCCTTGCCTGCTATAAGGTAAAATGTTATTCCTATTAGATGTTAATTGCTCGTTACTGCCTTGCAGCAAGTGTGTGATTAGCCATTTTGTGGCTTATAGCTGCTCTGAAGGATATTTCAAAGATGTTTTACACTGGGAGGAGGAATTCATGTTGGTTCAGGCTGACTGCCTCCAGATGTTCTCATGCAGTCATCCTCTGCCGATTCCTGAAAGATGCAGTGTGCTTCCCCTTGCTCTTTCTGTGGCCAGCTCTGCACACCAGGGCTGAGTGGGCGACAGCGTTCACCCGTGCGGCCATCTCAGGAGCCTGGTGCTGATGGAGCATGCCGTGTCTGTATCCTAGCCTGCCTGCCATCATCTGGCACGCAGAGACACCTGAATAGGGAAGGAGAAGCGCTTTGCATCGCCTTCCCTTGTCCTTTTCCTTTCTATACTCTAAGAGTGTAGATAGGAGAGGTGTGATTTTCTCTGGTTTGAATACGGATATCAAACTGTATCGAAAAAGTGCAGTCTCAATTGTATTTTACTGTTTTTGAAGTAAATAGTGGAAGTAAGCAGCCATGCTGTTAGCTGGAATGGCTTAAACAAGTTTGTATTTAGAAACGCAAGGTTTTCCCCTCCTATTAACAATCAAATCAAGTTAAAACTGAGGCTGTTTATTGGATTGTTTGTTCATTATTTCTGGACTCAGCGTCTGCAATGAACTGTGTCTTGTAAACAGCTCATGTAGCAAAGTGGGGAAACCCAGCTTGAATAACAAGGCTGTGGACAAGGATCCTGAAGGGATGGGTCTAGCTGATGTGCAGCATAGCTGTCCCATAGCTGATGGGATGTGACAGCTGGCCCTGGCAGTTTCTTCAAAACTCTTGTTGACCAAGTGCAGCATGTCTGTGCAGAGAGATCCGGCTGACGGGAACTGGCTTGGACTGAAGTCAAGGAGATCAAGTGGACATGTTAGCTGAGGTGTATGAGCCAAGTATGCAACTCTGATACATGCAGGTAGCAAAGGGTGTGCTGAAGAACTTTCTTCACCTGCAGCACCCAAACGGGCCCAGTTTCAGTGAAAATTGGGCTTTGCGGTTCACCAAAAATTTGAAAGAACAACATCCCTTAAAACCTATAATTTGGCTTGCAGTTTTGGAGTGAGTTGGGTGTTGTTTAGTAAAATCTTTCTGGTAAAGAAAAACAGAGAAAGCCTGCCATATGGAATACGTTGCATTTGAAACAAATCTTGTCAGCTAAACTTCAGAGTCTGGCTGTTGTCAAACAAACTGAAAAAAAATAAAATAATTGTTAAGAAGTCAAGCTCTCTCCCTATGGAGAGAACTGTCCAACAGGGAAAAAAAAAACAATTATTCATTCCTACCTAGGGTGGCCATATTTGAGTGGTACAGGAGTGTTTTAAAAATGCTGTCATTTGTGTCATTTTCTACTCTGATGTTTGGCTGTTGTGAAGTTCTTCCACAGTGAAAGAGTGCTGCGAACCAGGACCTGGGAAGAGGCAGAAAGGTTCTGTGAAGCGCTGGGAGGCCATCTGCCTAGTTTTAGTCACTCAGAAGAAATCAAGGCACTTCATTCTATCTTGAGAAAAATAATCAGGTAACAAACTAGCCATGGGCTAAAATACTGATTTCAGTTGCATTCTGCAGTAGATAGCAAATGCTGCTGCTGACCCCAAATGGCAAGTATGAGATAGTGTATGGTGACTGTGTTTCCCACAGTAAAAATGGCTAGATGTGGCATTTGAACTGCTGGTCATGTCACTGCCTTCCTGGAAAATGTCAAGGGAGTACAGCTTGGGCAAATGTTTCACATTGCTAGAGGGAGCGCAGGAAAAGAGAGATTTGCTTTGAGCATCTTCCATTACATGAATTTAAGTCTGTGTTGTTATAAGTGTTTCCTTCTTTGTGTTGAATTTTGGCACAACTGGGTGATAGTTGTTCCTATTCTTTACTGATATGTTCTTTAGAGATGAGTTATTATTTCAGTTTTTTAGATAGGTCTCATCTTTATTCATTAAATGCTTCCTGACTAAACTGGGTGCTATCTTTTGAAAACATGAATAATGTGGTGTCCAGCAATCTGGTTGGCACGGATCCCATTTGGCATAACTGCAATAACACTATATGGGCATTAGATGGGTATGTTGAGTTTTCTGGTATCAACAAATTAAATGCTACATAATTTATGAGTCTAAGGCTCTATTTTTAATCAAAGGAACTGTCACTGCAAAGCTTTATTAGGCATTGGTGTGATGTCAGATCCTTGTGTAATATGGTTTTTTTTGATTGGCAGCCTTGTTTTTCAGAACTTTTGCCAGCTTAAACTCAAATGTTGCCAGTTATGTGATCTAAATTTTTTAATCAACAAACTAAATCGGGATTATTTCAGAAGCTGCCAACATACAACACTGTGATTAAATTTTGAAACTTGATGACTGAAGAGATGCCTTCTTGAAAACCCAGTGAACTTTTTTTAGAAGTGCACAAATCATGAAAATTACTCAATGTTTATCTTAATAAGAGACAAAAACAAACTTGTATGCTCTATATATAGATGATTTAGCTTGTATAAAAGTCACTTGTGACTTCTTTGCTAAAGTGACTAAAGTCCCTGAAATAAAAATTAGTGCACAAATTATATTTAGCTATAGATCTTATTATACTGTAATTTGCAATTACAAATTTTGTTTTAGTGTACCTAATCTACTATGAAACATGAATAGAGAAGTAACTTATTTTATTTTCCTACAAGTACTTGGAACTACTTTTCAGCTTGCAGAATGTCTGAGGTATTAATTATAGTTAATAGCCATTTTTTGTTAGGAGTTTAAAGGTGGAGACTTTTCCTGTCTTTCCAGAAAGTCAGCTGACACATGATGCTACTGCAGTTCCCATATTTCAGAAAACTTGAACTTAGCCTGGAAGAACGAAAGTCCCAGTACTTCGGTATTATTCAACCAGAACTTAAATAAGGGGCAATATATTGAGCACAGTATGTAAATACAGGGCAATATATTGAGCCCAGTATAAATTGACTTTGCAGTCAGTGTTGCAGTAACTGCATGTGTCAAATATATAACCCAAAACACAGAATTTTCATCTGGGTTAACCCCTTTTCAAGCATTGCAGAACTTCCTGGACAGAAATACTACGTTTGATATTGCCTGAAGTCTTTTAAAAAAATGTTTGTTTGCTTAGATAGCGTAATGAAGTGTTTAAGTTTGTTATGCTAGTTATACTTTTAAATTACTCAGAGGTGGTGATTATATAAAGCATTTTGGAGATCAAGAGTGAAGGGTGGCTTGTCTGAAAATAAACTCACTTGAGAAAGGAGAGAAGAAACTAAGTGAATTATTTCACCAAGAACAAATAATTTAGGTAACTGGGAGAAATCCTCCTAAGATAACGTTAGATGTGATTAGCTACCGGAGTGCACTGGCATGCAGTTTGTCCGTGTTCCCTGCATTTACTCAGTGCAAACTCTGACCTAAACTATTCATTCAGTGCACTCATTTCAGCTTGGGGAAGGAGCCACACCTTGGCTTTTTTGGTTTCGGGTTTTTTCCCCTTGCACAGTTCTCCGGTGACTCATTGAGAATTGTTTGTTTTTAAATGTTAGCAAAAGTCAGTTTGGTTCACCAGGAAAAGGGCAGCTTGCCTAGTCCATTCTGTTCTTTACTCGGATTCTAGAATTGCTCCAGCCAAGTCGGGTGATTGCCATTGGAAAGGAAAATAAAATTTGCCTGCCAGCCTTCCCCTGTCTGAAAGAAATAGGAGATAACCTCATTTCACTTTGAGGGACATGATACAGGCAGAGCAGATCCGGGTCAGTTACTTCCATTCTTTTAGGATTGTTTTTGTGAGCATTCTGCAGCTTATAGCTGGCAGCGACGCTGGACGCAAGGAGAGTGACAGCTTGGATTGGTTAGAAATAACATTTCAATGAGACACCTTACTGAAAAATTAGTTGCCTTTTATATGCACAGCTCTGCTGCTGTAATTGTTCTGAATCTAGAAAGCCTCACTAACACTTGAGTTTGCAAGAAAAAACTGATCTTATTCTCAACACACTGGCCAAAACAGCAAGAAAGCTGAGATGCAAGTTGTAGTAATTGCATTAACACAGCTTCTCTTTTCTTCCGCTAAAGAGTAGGTGATTAGCAGGACGGAGATTCCAGCTAGTGGCAGTGGCCTGTTACAGAGGGAAGAGCAGGGGGTCAAATGGGCTTCATATATACTTTTAGGGCAGCACTGCCTAAAATTAAATGGTGCCTTAAATTGCACCATTAGGGAGTTGGCCCAGATGTACACGTGTTACCTCTTGTCAAGAGCTAGGTTGAACTACAAGCCACAGTAACTTCACTCAGGCTCTTAATCTTGTGTTGGAGCTGACATAAGGGACAGAAAAACCCCCTTTTTCTGTTTCAGCAGCTAGAATATGACAGTAGGAAAACTACTGATTTATATTCACCTCACGTTGATCTAAACTGTATTTATCCACTCCTGCACAACATTGAATTTTGTGAAGTTTTAGGTCTGTGTGAGAGAAAAGCCACCAGTATTCTGCAGATTTAGGGTCTGCTGGAGATTTAGGGTCTGCTGGAGATTTAGGGTCTGCTGGAGATTTAGGGTCTTTTATTCTTAATCAGCATGGAGTCCATTGTAAAGCACAAGTTGCACCTATTTTTTAGGTTAAAACTCAGGATAATCTAGGTTTTAGAGGCAGTTCCAGGAAGGTAGCTCAATGAATACTCTGGCACTGATAAATCCATTTTGATACCAGTCCATAGGATGAATTTTAAATGCTTTGCAATGAGGAGACAGATACCTAAAGTACAAGCAAATTCCTTGCTGCAAGCGTAGTTGCCATAGAGAGTCTTAATTCATATTTGGCTTGGATAGTTGGTGGAATTCTTTTCTGTGATGAGGTGATAGTATAATTTCAGAGGGCTATCAAAAGGCTTTACTTAAGCTTAAAAGTGCTATCAAAGATAGTGTAGCAGTTACTGAATTACTCATGGTCATGTCTGAACAGTTCTAAAAGAAGCAAAAAATGTGCATTAATGTGTCAGTGCCCAGTCATCTGGAAAACATTGTTATGTTTGCAGGCCAGTAATTGTAAATTGGGAGATAAGGTGGAGAAATTCTTGACCTGGCACACTTTTAATTTTTATTTATTTATTTATTTGTTACATAAAAGCCAAATACAAGTTGAACGACTTTGGAAAAATTGCTCTAGTTCCTCAGGTAATTACTGCGGATCCTTTTGAGATGAGTGTCTCATTTTCTTTTCAGTAGATATTCCTCTGTAATGATCAATTGTTTAAACTGCACTAAGCCTGTAGGTGATGATTAGGAGGGGAGGGTTAAGCGATGTCTGATTCGTAATTGGAAAGAACAATCACAGAAGAATAAAATCCTAAAGGCAAATTGCCAAAAGCTACTTAGCTGCTTGACAGCTGTGAATGTTGGCTCACAGTTTTCCCTCTGGAGTTATACAGGGCATTTAGGCTCTTTAAAGGCTCCTTAGTGATATCATTAAAAGACTAAAGACTATTCAGTATGATAAGATCACACTAGTGTGATCACACTATCACACCAATGTCAGAAAATTAATGCTGGAATTGAGAGAAAAACAAAAATGAGATTTGTTGGTGGCTGATGCTTTTCTTCCTAATGGGAACCCTCCCAAATAAAATGTTGTTGCCCTTCTTGGCTTTCATGTACTTAGCCCACATACTCTGGGCTAAACTGTTGTTTGTTGGCGCTGCATTGTCAGCTGTTTCAGGCTCAATTTAGCATCTTTATGGTGATATGTGCAGAAAGGTAGTGGCACAGTTTTATCAAAGAATTTCTTAACATTGCCCTGTGATTTCATAACATTGCTTATGCAGGTAAGCCTGGGTCTGAGTCTGTCCCTCTATGTAGTAAAGTTATTTTCATAAACTTTCCAAGTTCTGTCTTAAAATTACTTTGTCAGCACTACTTTTTTGGGAGCCTTTTCCAAACTCTGACCTCTGCTGGTCAGACATCTCTTTCCAGTTTTGAGTCTAAACTTATTTCTGAGTTGTGTTTCCTTCAGATACAATGTCCTTTTTGCTCAATAGCTCCTCTTCTTGGGGGTTTAGTCTCCTAATATATCGTAAAGAATAATTATATCCTTTCCCTGTCTTTCTTTGACAAGGCTAGACAAGAAAATCCTTAATTCTTGTTATTCACCTTAACTCTCATTTCCTCAAATATCCTGTATTCCTTCTCTGTATTTGGTACAACATGAGTTTGTGGAGTAGTACTCCTGATACAGTTTTACAAGAGCCCTGTACTGTGACATCAATACTTTACTATCACTGTCAGACAATCTTGATGAGAGTGCCTTTTCCACACCTCTATTGCAGTAGGGTTTCACATAGCCTGTGATTTAATGGAAGACTCATGGTCTTTCTCCCCTCTGCTGTTTCCAACCGATACTATCATTCAGAACAGTGTCTATTGCCTTTTTTGGGCAGGGTAGCGGATTGGAGTGAATTACCATAAATTTCAGTACCTAGCACAAAATTGATACTTTGAGAAGTAGAGGTTGCAGTACAAAAATAACCTTGCAGTTGGACTAGCACATATTTCATTAAAGTAATTTTAGATTCATAAGCAATAGTAAAGAGTATGGTAAAGGCTGTTACTGCAGATTTAAGTATTTACCTTGTAACCCCATTTTTTTAGGCAACTGTATCTTGGAGCATAGCTGAAATGTTGAATTTAAGCATCTCCTGTTTATGGAAAATGAAGAAGTAAAATCTAGAAAAAAATACAGTTCTGACTGCAATCCTGTAAAATAGAGTAAAATTTCTATTGCCATTCTTTTATGCAAGCATTAGAGTCAGTGGTGTTATGTGCTCATTTATGCCTATGCCTCTTTTATTAAGGTGCATAATTTAAATATGTGCCCATGCTTGGTTTGTTTATATCACTGACAAACTTAACAGAAATATGAAGGCAGTTATTCTGTATGAGTAGAAGTTTTCATGTGGTTTGACGAAGAGTATATTTGAGCTGATTGCGTAGAGAGAGATGACCTGAGATGGACAAGAGAAAGAGGAGCAAGCCAAATAAAGTGTGTGTGATTCTGGAAGAAGAGTGTGGAAAAGAGACCTTTATATCAAGTGACAACTGATGAAGTGGTGATGCAGCGAACAAAGAAATTATCTGATTTAGTTAGTTTTCTCTGTGGTCAGGGAAAGACAACCTACAGATCTTCTTAAAGAAAAGTGCAGAAGAGGTCCTAGCCATTATGCCCATTTTCTCTTTGAACTGCTACAACTTGCAGTAGTAAACCTTTGGTTTTGCTGCTTGATCCTCAGTAATGCCATGACATAGGTCAGTCTTTTTATTAAATGAGCTGAACCATATACTTGGCTTAAGATTTTATATTGTTTATTTACAGCAATGACAGATGGGTATGGATTGGAATGAATAAGAGGAGTCCAGATTCTTTGGGAACCTGGCAATGGAGTGATGATAAACCCGTAAGTTAACTTTAACTAGGAAACATCATGTCCTGATTTGTTTCAGCTTGGACTGGATTGAAAGTAAATTGATAAATATTTTAATTAAAATATGACAGATCCTTCAACAGATTAATAATTCAGAAGAAGATTGTGCACTTAAGAGAGAGCTGCCATCCAGGCAGATTTCCAGTTAAAAACATATCTTTAATAAGGTTAACCTGATTTCTGTCTCTATTGCATTAAAATATTTTAACAGAAATATGGTAGTAAACATCTAGGAGCTGGTGGAGAGAACAGCATGTCTTCATGCCACAACAGAGGGGATGGTTTATCAGTTCATCTCCTTGATATGTCAGGCGTCTCCAAAAATATCTTACTCACTGTAATTGATTTATTTGCCTGAAATAGTGAGTTCTTTCCCTCTCTCCCCCCATAATAACAGGTACACAGACTCAAACCTGATCCAGTAACTGCCATTTAACAAATATTTTAATAGTGATAAACATAATGGGATCCCAGGTTTGAATGATCATCTCTGGGGATTACCATAGCAAAACTAGTCATAAAGTAATGATTCTTTCATCGTGTCCATCCTGTAGGTAACTAGTGTTGTTATGCCACTCGATTATCTGGAAGATGAATATGATACAAGAGACTGTGCTGCATTAAAGGTTAGTTTCAAGGTTTTTAATAACAGCATGCCTATTTTTACATGGAAGTACTTGGAAAAAATACTTTTGCCAGCCATATATTGAATTTAGGTTGACTGCTGAGATGTTTTCTTTGCATAGTGGAAAAGTTGCTAGTGTTCCCTTTATCAGTCTACACCTATTATCAGTTTGCCCTTATTCAAGCAGTTTTTATGAACCACGCGCTGTGCTAATGATAACCTTTCTTAAGACTTCTTTTGAACTACAAAATATTTTAGTAACAATGCTATTCTCTATTGCATAATGCCATACTATGTATCTCTTGTATATTACACATAACGCTTAAGGATGTAATGTGGAGTCTAAAACAAAAAAGCAAACGGAGCCCTACCAGTAACTTTTAAAATCTAGATTAGTTTTTCTGAACTGCAAATTAAGAAAATGTTTGAAACCTAAAGTAGGGGAATGCAGTAGCCAGGATAGAGTGTGTGTTTGTGTTTATTGTCTGTATTTCCTTGTTTACTTGTGAAATAGACTGTAAGTGCTGTGTCGGTTTCTAATTCAAAATGTCAGGCCTCTGCTTAATTCCTAATTCTGTTCTTCATTGCTTAATTTAGTCTTGATGGCGTGAGTTTTAAAATGGCCTTTAACTTTTCTGAAGCATCACTTGACTTTTTATAAGATCACTCCAATACCATCCCTTCTTTTAACCTAATTAGAACCACCTCTGCTTTTAGGATTTACTGAAGGAAAGGATAGTTGCATCCCTTTGCTTCTGTTCACAGCCATTTCCCCTCATTCTCTTCTCCTATGTTTATGACCCCAGGCCAAGAAGCATTAAGATACTAAAAATGTTAGTGGAGAGGAGAGCAGTTTGAAGGGGACACTGTGAATATAGTAACCTCCCTTCCCTACCTGCTAGGTATAGACGTTTTATTTCACTAAATGATAAAAAATTCTCCTTATTGGAGAGATCAGCAAGAGTGAAGTCAGATTTTAAGCTTGACTGTAAGGAATAATCTTAAATAAGAAAGATTATTTCTGTGCCAGCTTAGATGGTTGCTTCTTTTGAGCAGAAATGAGAATCATTTCAGGGCAAGAAGTTGCAACAGATAATTCAATAATAAGCATTGATGAGATCCTGTGCACTACAAAAAAGCAAAGAAACAACATTGCAAGAAGAGACTTTTGTATGTAGATTGACCTTAAGCCCTTTACCTAATTGCTTCACAAACTTGGCTAGCCTGGAGAGTTATAGTTGAAGAGTTACAGTTGTATCTGCTCATTTTTTGCAAAATAAGTTGTTGGACTAAAAGCACAGTAAAATATACTGACTTTGCCTAAGTTCCTTTTTAATAGTTTCATTTCATATTTCAGAAGCCTATGCCATACTAACTCAGTTCTCTCTTTTTACTTTTATACAGACCTCTCAGTTTTCACGGAGATCATTTTGGAGATTTTATTTCCATGAAGGCAGAGACCTGGAATTTTACTTCAGGCCTTTTGATTGTGAAGCTAAACTTGAATGGGTCTGCCAGATAACAAAAGGTAAACTGCAGTTACATCCATTTATTCCTGTAAAAGAGTTTATTATTTATTACCACTGAGTTGTCATTATTGCCCAATAACAGAAACTTTGCAAACAATATTTTATCATTTCCTTTCTGAACTGTTAAGAGGTCAGTACATGAGATGTCTCGCCTATGTCACATACAAACAGATGTGCACTTAGAATATTCAAAGATATATAATGAAATGACCATGAGGAGGATGCAGCATCACTGCTCCCATATTCTTTCTTGTCCCATGAAGTGAGAAGTAGCCTCTTATTAGGTCAGGTGATATAAGCCACCAAGTTGCAGCATTTGTGGACTTTACTTAATCTTTCTTAGTGATATTTGTAACTAAATGACCACAGACATCTAGGGTGTACAGTTTGCTTCAACCTTAGGTGAATTAGCCGCCTTCTGGTAAAACTGGTGTACTAGCTCGTCATTGTAGTGAGACAGAGGAGTGGGAGTACAAAAGAATGGCATGGCATATCTGCACAGATCCAGGTTTTTCCATGCAGTATGAAAAGTGCTGTAATCCAGTAGGCTTTTCCATTTTGGTTGTTCCTTAAAAGGCATTTCAGGGGATGAAACTTCTGTTGTGGGGAGATATGGGTAGATATACTACTTTGATGCTTGTATTCTGCTTGGGAGAAAAAAAGCCACAGTTGTTTAAGACTGAGGTATGCAAAACTCCCATTAGTTTTACATCAACTTAGTTTAAACTATTAAACCTGTGTATGATTTCCTTCTCCTTTTATTTTTTTTCCATCATGCATACTGAGAAGCATGAGTACAATACATCACTTCCATTATTGGTGACCACAGTCTTGTTAGAAGGTGAACTTGAAGTGACTATTCCTTTTTTTCCTCTGGACAGGTAGCACTCCAAAGACACCTGAGTGGTACATACCAGGTGAGTGGACTTTTTGCGTATTCTTCCACTATGTGTATATGGTTGTTAATACTCTATAACAAAACTAATAAAAGATATATTACTACTGTAATACCTGTTTGATACCAGCAAAGGTCATGACTGATAGAATTTGATTCTGAGAGAGCTCAGAATGCAAGAAGGAGTGTTGGCTCTTCCCAGTGTCAAACTGAAACTTCTTATTACATTCAGAAAAAGAAAGGATGAGTTTTTCAGAATTTATTTCTTATGTGTGTGATATTTCTTCTGCATAGATGAAATTGGGATTCATGGAGCCCCACTTGTTGTTGATGGAGCAGAGCTGTGGTTTGTACCAGATAAAAACCTAAGCTTCCAGGAAGCTATTTTCTACTGTCAAAAAAATGATAGTGATTTAGCCTCTGTGGAGTCTTACCCAAAACTCAGGACAATACTATCTCAAATAGAAAAGGTAAGGAGGTGTAATCTCTCTAACAGATACTTTGCACTATAGGGAAATTCTCTTGCTAGTTTTTCCAATATAAGAAAACATTAATCCTTAATTTCTTTCTTTTTCCTGTTGGCCTTAGTAGTTTTTAATTGTACTTAAAAGGAAAAGATGAGTTGAAAGAGAATTATTTTAATGTCAGTCTTGAAAAAGATTTTTTAAAATTTTAAAATAGCCTTAACAACATGGAAAAACAGCCCACCTCCAAGTGGAGAGAAAGTGTCTTAACAGGAGCACCATGTAAGCATCCCATTGTCTGCAAATACTTCGCTAACAATTGTGCCAGCTCTTAACTTTATGCACAGACAGGACATAATTTTTCACCTGATGAGAGAATTTAATTAGAAATGCATGATGGTCTGATAGCCTTTACTGAAAGGGGTTTGTGGTGTTCATAGCATGAAAGTACATTCTTTTAAGGAATCTTACCAAAATATTTCAAGTTTCAGCACCTCTGTTACTACCTTTCTTCAGTGCTACTGCTTGTGAGACAACAATACTTTCTGAAATTAGCAGCTTGCAAGCTCTCTTCATGAAATGTCTCCTGACAAGAAGTTACCTGGAAGGAGAAATTACAAGGCAGGAGAAATCGAGGATTTGACCTGCTAAATCTCTAACCTTTTCATGAACTATTTGTTGTTAGGCTATCTGCTGGAAGAACAGGATTATTCTGAGGAAGGCAGAAAGGTCTGGTGGAACCACATCAGCTTTAGGCAGCTTGCAGCTATGTCCTGGTTGTCTGGTGGAGTTCCTGCTATGAAATTTGTGGGAATGGTGTAGCTAGCACACACTTAAGACAGTGCTGCAAGATTTCCTGTTGCTTTATCCAGCACAGTGAAAAATGTGGGCTTTTTTTTCTGGTCGGTGCAGGAGTCCATCTGCTTGGCATATCAGTCTCGAACCATATCCTTTCCTATTGCTGAAGAATAGTAATTCCTGCACATTTTAGAAACATTTTAAATAAAAATTAATTTTTTCATTGATTTATCCTCAGTGGAGTCTGGAGCTCTTTCTCTATGGGTTGTAAAATACTGGGTTTTTTGTTCTTTATTTCCACAGTTATCCAACAGCGAACAGAAGTGGTGGCTGAAGTTTATTGATTATGGCTACAGCTATCATTCACCGTACGTAGAATAATTATGGGGTGCTTTATTGTAAGCTTTTTTTGATGTGCTTTTTAGGAATATAGTTAACTAGAATAGTTTCCAAAGGAAAATATTTTATCCCCAAATTTGTAAAAGGTTACTTCTTCTGTATCCTCCCAAAGAAGTAAGATAAATAATTTGAACTAAGCTAGAAAACAATACAGCATTATTCAGTGACCACTGTTTTCTGCTTTTGTTCACATATACCTGCACCTATTCTTGCCATGCTAAACTTAGACCATGGAATACCTAAAACAGAGAGAGAAGAACTGTATAGTACTCAGACAAAGCAAACAGTGGTTAAGACAGTATGTGTGTACAATTAGAAAATGGGTATATTTCAAAATATTGTTGAAATGTATTAATTAGCTGCCAAATTCTGAGTTCTGTTCCCATTACAAGTGTTATCGACATAAAAAAATTAATTAATAATAACTTAATAATAACTGAATTCATAATCCATTTCTTGCCTGTTTATCAGAGCCTCTAGATTTCAGGTGTTGGGCTTTGACATTTTAGTCTTGTCATGTGAATCCTTGAAATCTGTGCTCCTAATAGCTAATGTATTCCATTGATCTGTAAAATGCTTTTATTGGATTTTTAAGCCCAATTCTATGTTCTGTTAATAATTAGGGAACTGGGGAAAAAAAAAAAGGAAAAAAAACCACCCTGTCTATTGGCTCTGGCGGTATCTGAGAAACACCTGAGAACAGGGAATGTGAAATTGGTTTAAGACATCACTCTTCCAGTTAGGTAATGCCCAAGTCTTGGAGGCCTTATAGTATAGCCCTGTAGAGTGGAGATGACTCACAGCAAACCTTGCATTGTGCCGTTCATGGCTTCATGGCTGCAGCGAAGGATTATGGGCTTCTTACAAGGAAAATTCTTCGCTTGCCAAAATACTATAGCAATATACTACTTTGAAAATAAAATGGGCTATTGCCCATTCTCCTCACTTGTCCTGACAATGTGCCAGCGATTGCAGCATGGTGATAAATAACCTCCTGCCCTCATTCTGCACATCTCCTCAACACAGTTAATTTGGGCAAGGTACATAACTACTGAACCTACCACCTATATGTTCCTAGTCTAGTTTTTACCCCTTCTGTCCTTTCCAGTGTTGTAGGGCATCTCCTAGAAACAGTTACCAGCCCAAATTTTTGTTTGCACTGGCTTTGTTGCTATCAGAGTTTCCACTTGAAGATCACATTGGATTGGAGATTGACTCTGAAATGTTTGTATCCAGTTTACAGTTATTTTCACGCTTCCATAATCGATTCCTGAGGGATTGCTGGTATGTTTCTAGAAAGAACTGGTATAGAGGTAAGGTTGGTTTTATTTTTTCACCCCTCTCTGTCATTATTATATTAAAAAAAAAAAAAGGAAAAGTAATTACTGTTCTGCCCAAACTCTTATATTGAATGCAAATTGATATTGAATTAGGAGTGAATGGCTTCTTGATGATAATTTGACTGAATTTTGAATAATTTATTTTTTCTTTATGGTAGAAGCCATGATAGTATTTCTTGATGACCAGAGGCAAACCTGAATTCAGATGACAATTTTTTTATGATTGATTGTCACTCTTTTTGGGACATAAACTGATTAGGTTGAAATCTGGTTTTGGTGGTTACCTCTCTGTGTTTATGCTACACACTCTGAGCTCTGGAAATTAAGTCTTAGAGTTGTGTTAGAGGAGCTTGGCTGAATACTTGCAACTGCATATGCATCTGGAGATGCAAATTTCATTAAGTACTGCAGTCATACTGGAAGAGATACACAAAGTAATGGAAATGCACGTGGTGGTACTTGAAGCTTCTTACTTCCTTTTTTCAACACTGTTTTATATTGAGGAAGATGTATAACCCCTGGAGAACAAATAGTTCCTCCTGTCGACTATCATTTCCACTTTAAAGCACATAATTCTGTTATATGCTGCTGACCTGTTTTCATCTCTGTAAGGCAAAAACTGCTCTTGACTAGGAGGCTAGTCCAGTTAGTGTAGGAGTCATGTAAAGCAGTACAGGCCAGATGCCCTCCATATGGATGTTAAAGGATTCCTTTTGGCTTGAATGACCTTTAGGTCGCACACCCTCTATGCCAGAATATGAGATTAGTCCTCATATTAAAAATTTTCTTATTTCATGATTTTTCTGTTTGAAGTTATCTCTGCCTATATGAAGTGTTACTACTGGAAGTAAGGGGTCAGACTCTGGATCTTTAGGAATATTATATTACTGTGTGATATAAGTCATTTACGTTTGTCTTCTGCTCTGCTGTTACTTTTAATGCTTTAGATTGCATAGTACTTCACTGTGGTTGCACTGAAAAGGACTTTGCTTCAGATTGGTGTTTGTCACGTCATAAAGTATGGATGAGAATTGAAGCATGATAGGCATTACCATAACTGTTTTTTAAAACTTATATTTCTGCAGACTACCCAGTTAACTGTAACATGAAACTACCCTTCATCTGTGAAAAAAATAATGCCTCCTTACTAGAGAAACATGATCCCAGTTACCGCCCAGTCAGAGGAGGTTGCCCTAAAGGTTGGCGTCAGTTCCGGAATAAGGTACAGAGATAATACAGATCAATCATCCTTACCTATTTTTCATAGTCCAGTAAGCTGGAGTGCCCTGCTGAAAGAGGTGAGGAAGTAGCCCCTGTGTTCAGGAGTGGACTGGGAGGTGGCTTTTGAAAATTATACACAGTGATTAAAATCGTTTCCCCCATTTCTCTCTCCCTTATTCAGGATCGATGGTTTCTTAATTTCAAAGCAGTAATTTTCAGATTTTTTTGCTTTCCCATCACCACATGTTTAGGTCCAAGAACATTGGTTGTATTGTCTAATCTTGGGCTCTGCTTTGAAGGAAGAGAAGGATTAGAAAGGGACAGGATGAGGTTTCTGTGGCAGAACCGTCTTGATTCTCTCACTGAGTAATCATAGGCAGGCAGCAAGCTGGCAGACACTCTGCTTCCTAAGTTGCCTTAAGGATTTAACTCACTTAAGAATTAGAAGCAGCTTTTAAGAATGAACCAACACAGGTCAGAAGCCATAGTATAGTATATTTCAGTATTATGTTTTAAGGCAGTCATCTGACGTCTTAGTGAGACTGATTCCTGTTACTTGGCCTGCTGTTACTCTGTACATAAGAAGGAGCATGCATCAAATCTGCACGTGACATTGTGCCAAGGTTTGCAAATTACTTCACATCATTGCAGAATAGAGCTTTTGAGTACCCATGTAGTTTCTCCCAAAAGGTAATCGATTACAATACAGGTTCCTGGCCCAACCCTGTCTGACTTTAGAGTTCATGTGCGAATTCTCATTCTTAAAACAGGACGTGATCCTGATGTAGCCGATTAAAAATTACTGAATTCTAATCCTCAGTGAAAGAGGAGTTAGTCAGTGGGATTATTCATCATTTTATATTTACCTATTCTGTTGAATCTAATAAGAAATGCATGCAGGTAGTATCAGTTCCCTTGCTTTCTGAGAAAAGTAATTATATGTTATTGCAGGAAATGAGAAGTGAGTTTTAGGGTTGGTTTAAGAACCTTTTCTTATGAGTTATTTCTTAGGAAGAAATGGTATGATGAAAATCACTTTCATTATGTTTATTTTGCAGTGTTTTCTAAAGATGAAACCTGAATATTTAACATTTAATGCAGCTAATGAAAAGTGTGTAACTTTTGGAGGCTCTCTTCCATCTATCTCAAATCAAGCTGAGCAAGGTATGATGGTGAACTGTGGGCACTTTTAGTATGCAGCTTCTCTTCCAAATTCAGTATAGTTCTGCTTAAGAACTTGAGCATAAAATCACTTGGTTATCTACAGGCACACTGAGAGCATTCTAAAAATCCAAGACCAGTTAAAAATGTGTTGTCTGTTGTTGTTTGCATCACTGGAAACATAACATGGAAATGCAGTCAGCAAACATTTAAGCCAGTTCAAAGAGCAGCTTCTCTGTATGATCTTAACCTGATATAAAAAGAAAAAATTGTAAAACCTTGCATTAAGGGATGAGGATAGAAGGGTCCCCACTGAATGAAGAATTCCCATGTTTTGCTTTGGAAGTTAAAGCATAACTGAGACTGTAGACTTTGCACTGTGAAAGCTACCTTAGGAGCTGCTTCCAAGACAAGCTCAGCTGTCTGTGTGGGAACGAGATGCAAACACAATGCCCGCTGGAGCACATAGGACCCTCTGTGTCTAAGCGTGCTGAGCAACTTAATATGGCAGTGTGTCTAAACCAACCACCTGCAGGCTCTCCAGGACACTGCTAGGAGGATGGAAGGCAAGGGGACTGCAAAACACAGCATTGTTCCACCTTTGGGACCTGCCCCTCTGCTGCCATATAAACTAGAGTTACTGAGGTAAATGCAGTGAGGAGGAAATGCGTTCACGCTGGCTGCAAGTAATGTTCAGCGATAAACTGCTGAATGAGACAGCTGTATTTGCATCTATATTCTTTTAGATAACAGTTCTCTGCAGGTATATCTGAAGTAGCTCACTTGAATTCTGCAATGTGTACAGTGCATATTTTCTTTATAAGCAAATAAGCTCTTGCCAAATGGAATATGGAAGGTGGACTAGCAAGGCCACTAGTGTACCTGCAGGCAGCAGCTGAATGGTAATTTTTTTTTTTACTGCTATTATTGGGGAGGAATAGGGTTCTAACCATACAGGAATATACATGTCTGAGACCTGCATGTTTTTGCATGCTTTTAAGATTGCAAAAGCATAGCCATTCTGAAATGTTACATAGCACGATCTTTTGTCTGCTTTGGTGCATATGGAAGTGTTTGTTATTGTTTCTTGTTTGTTTTTGTTTCCCCCCTGTAGTGGAGGCCACCTATATGGAAAGAGGCACAGTCCGCTTTCTGTGGGCTGCTTTTACTCTTCCCAGTGGCATTAGGAGGCTGGCTAGCTCTGACATGTAAATCTTCAATGGCTTTGTCTAGCTCAGAAAATAGGCTGAGGCTAGTCTGGGATGTGGCCAATAGTTAAGACATGTCAGCAGTAGCTAATTACATAGCTTCAATTTGTCTTCCTAATCTAGACAAGCTTAGTGAATGCCTTTGGTGCCCAAGGGGTTACCAAAGCCCATTGTTTTGTGCCAGAATGCTCACTAAGAGGGGTCTGATTTAAGGTTTTCCTGGCTGCAGTTTTTTCCAACTAAACCTGAGTTCCTTTGTCCTGTCCTGCTTTCTCTGATGGTGGGGTGGGCAAACTCTGGCAGAATTCAAGAAATGTTTCTGCTTTATGGCATACGGCAGTAGGAGAGGAAGGCAGGAGATAAGACTTCCTCCATCAATTCAGAGAGGGCAGGAGGGAGCTCTTCTATTATCTTTGCAGGGAGACAATAGAAGATCTTGCAGACCTGTGGAAAGGCAGCTTCTGAAATTTGGATGTAAGTGTAAGAATACGAAGTTGTGGGCAGAGAAACAGGTTAAATCCACTACCTGCTCCTCAGATGAGAATTTGGAGGACAAATACCCATACTCTGTTCCCTTCAGATAAAATCGACATGAAAGGTGTTATTTTATGGAAGGAAGGGATGATAAGCATTTGGCAGTCATAAAGGGCTGGGAAAATTAAGTTAATACAAATGGGGATTGCATTATCTTATTTATGTGAAGTGGTTTTTCAGATGTTTACTGTTGTTGTCTGAACCGCAATATGTACATTTACTGTTCTGCCCAACAGATTATATAACATCCTTGCTTCCTGGTATGCCAAAAGATATTTGGATTGGTTTGCAGTTTCTGTTCAGCACAAGGGAAAACAAGTGGATAGATGAGAGTAGACTGCTGTATAGTAACTTTCACCCACTCCTGACAGGAAGATTAAGGAAAATTCCACTGGATGTAAGTTCTGACTTTTCACTTCTCTTGACTACTAAGTAATGAAATTTGGAATATTGACTGTATCAAAAAAAAAAAAAAAAGGCCAAAAAATATGTAACAGACCAAATCCCCCAGTTACTGGTTTTAATTGGCAAACAAGGTGACTGACAGTAATGGAGTTCTGTTTACCTTTATTTGGATGACAGCTTCTGAACTGAGACATGAAACACTGAAGGGTGAAGGAAAAAAGCTGAAACAACTGTTTAATGACTCTTCTGGAACTTCTATTTGTAATTTAAAGACTACATGAAAACAGTCATCAAAAAGATGTCATTGATAATTCTTGGTTCAGTGACACTTAGAATGCATCTGTAAACCATTATACATTGGTATTTTGCTCACTGCTCTACCCAAGGTGAAGCATAATAAATATAATCAAATCACACCCACAAACAAGATTTATTTTAAGCATTAAATCTTTTCATTTAATATTCTCTCCCGTATTTAACTTATGAATTATTTTGAGTCCAGGCACTTGGTAGTGTTTGTAAAATAGGTAAGCTGTATTGCACCACTCCTTTGAAACTTCTTAAACAAGTTCAGACAGGTCAGGTTCTCCTAGCCTCATGTTACTTCACCTTCTCTATACAAGTATGTTTATGCCTTATTTGAGTCTGATAAGCATATTTCTGGGTTTCAGCTTTTTGATGAAGAATTTAACAACCAGTGCGGTGTAATCCTCAATGATCCCAAATCACAGTATGTTGGAACATGGAATTTCACTGCTTGTGCTGACAGGCACTTCTTGGGTATATGCCAGCAGCCTATAGGTAAGTCTGAAGAGTCAAAATAAATTAGAGCCAGAGTTTGCAGTTAAGATGCGTGTGCCAGGAGACTTTTTAATGCATGTAAGTTGTTGCACTTGAAGAGCAAGATTGTTGTAGAGACTGAGCAGGTATATTTTGGAAAAGCAGAGTGTGGAGGATGATCTGGGACCTATTTTATCAGCCATTCAGAATTTTCCCTTTCTTTTTTCATAGCCCAGTTCAGAGGGAATCTGTTTTCCTGAGAGACTCTGTGTGGTTTCAATGGAACCATACTTCAGCAGACAGGACTTTAATGTTCTGTGGGTATAGAGGTCATGTACATCAAGGGGTGGAACAAGTGACTCCTTTTTCCTCTTCAGAATGGTGGAAGCGAGAAGCCCTGGGAAGGAATCTCACAATATTTCCATCCTCCGTAAACATATCCTGTGGGTTTTAGCACTATCAGAATATGAGGTATCATGTACTCTTCACATTGAAATCAGTCTCCCCAGAGCAAACCATGAGGGCATACATGGAGAGCGATAATTTGGAGTGATGCAGCTTTCCCTAGCTTCCTACAGATCTGTTGGCATGAGTGGGTTTTCTTAATCTGAACTAAAAATAATATTCTGATGTAGCCATGTGGGTTGGTCATCACTAATTACTGGAATTGGATCAAATGCATATAGCTATTATACATGTTTAATTACTGCTATGGGCTAATGTTCAGCATACCCACTTCTGAGTATGTTCTTCTATGTAAATAACCCTTTTAACTAACTAACATGCTATCTTCTAAAAAAAAAAAAAAAAAAACAAAAAACCAACTGTTCAAAACACCCAAGAACATGCTCACCTTCTTAATTCTCAAATAGGCAAAGAGATTCCCCCCAAAAAAATAACACAAAAAATCTTCTTTATTTCAGTGCCAAATAATTCAGAAATTCCAGGTGTTCAGATTAGAAGTCTGGATGGAAGAGATGTAGTCATAAAAATTCAAAAAGGGGATTTTTATTAATAGGAGGTTGACAGTATATCTGTGTAGATCAGTGTATTATTAGCCTGGGCTGACTAAAATACTAAGCACTTCTCCTAGCCACAGCTGTAGAAGGTATAATGAGAAGAGTTTTTGGACTGCCAAAGAATGTGTCTTGGTACAGTCTGGTCTTATATCGTCATTGCATTAGGGATCTAAGGATAATTCAGGTTGGAAGGGACCTCAGCAAGTTGCAGGGACAGCTGTGAGAGAGTCCAGGTTGCCTAGGGCTTTATCTTGGGGAAAAAGACGATTCAGGTTGCTTGGAAATCTTGGCAGAACTTGCAGAACTTCTTGAGACGTTAATCATTGGCAATTACTTCTTTCAGAAATGGACACTTCCTCTGCTACCTTGTTTCCAGTTTGGTACCTCTTGATGTGTGATGGCACCCTTGGTTCCGTGGTTCTTTTTTTAGCTGTTTACTAAGTGAAAGCATCTGGCAGCAGACAAACCACTTCAAACAATCTGTTTCAGCCTTGTCACTTTTCTGATCTATTGAAAGCTGTAAATTGCATATAAATATCAAATGAATATTATGTTTCTGTCTTCCTGTGTTTTGGAAAATGGCCCTGTCAGCCTATCAATCAGCCATTTATATCCTGTTATTTATAGTGATCCCCCCCCTCACCCCCAAGTGGGCTTTTTCTGATTGAGATATTTTATATGTCAGGGTTTTTCTCCCTTTTGGAGAGATCAATTTATTTTTGGTTGTGTATAAAATTTTTGGGGTTACCAGGTTTGCATGCTTTAATTTACCATCCATGGGAATGTTTGCATCTTTTATTAACTGTAGTTGCTATGCATCGCTGAGCTGCATGCCTTCGGTATGATGCTGATAACTGTGATAACACTCAGTGCTTAGAGCACAAATAGTGAATTATACCCCTCCCTATGCAAGGTGGATTTTCTGCAATTAGTTAAGCACACGTGGAGGCAAAATCAATTCCCACTATACCCATGGATGGCAGTATGGAATTCTGGGACTGTGCCGTACACTGTGAGATCTGCATAGTCAAGTTTCATGGCCCATTGGATTTGCGTAAGCATAAATCTACAGGCTCCACAGAGACAAATGAGTCAAGTTTAGCTGTTGCTATATTGCAGCAGAGAGCAGTTGCTCTCTCCCATTCTTGTATTTGATTAAGGTTATAGAATATGTTTTTAATTCAATAAATAGAATTCTTAACATTATTTAGCAGTTAGTTAAAAATAGAAAATATAAAAAGATGTGAACCTAAGTTGAGAGAGATACATAGAAAATACATAAAAGAAAAAAAATAAGGATTATTTTCAGCCTATCTATTTCTATCTAAAGTGTCAAAGATATTTGCTTTTAACTATAATCATTAGCATAATTACTGTCTAATATTTTTTTTTTTTCTCAGGGGAAATGCAAACAGGTTTTTCTGTTTGTTTGTTACAGAGAAACTGGGAGTTTAAAATGTGTTCCAGTGTTTAACCACCTAATAACTGGATTTCTTACTTATAGGAACTGCTGATAACCAGACAGAGCAAGTCCTTAATGAAACATTTAGCTATCAAAATGTTCAATACATGGTAATTCCGAAGAATTTGTCCTGGAATGATGCAATGGCTGCATGCATAAGTAACAAGATGCAGCTGGTTAGCATCACAGATCAGTTCCAGCAGGCTTTTCTTGCTGTTCAGGCTGCCCTTCATAATTACCCACTGTGGATTGGACTCTTCAGCAGAGATGTAAGTTTTATTTTCCCCTCAGACTGTGGCTTAAGGTCATTTTTAGAGTTGTGGGAAATAGAAACTGGGATAAAGAGATGCTGTGAAAAATTAATTTCTGGGGTAACTGTTTTCATTTAGGGATAACCATCTGGAGAGTCTCAAGATTAACATTCTATATCTTCAGTTCTCCAAGTTACATAGTTCTTGAACTCCACTGATGGATTGATGATGATGAGACAATTCTTTTAAAATATTATAGGATGAAGGGATATATTGTAGGGTAGCAGCAACATAGATCACTGAAACATCTCTGTCTCTTTTGTTAATGAATGAGTAATTACTGTTGGCATTTAATGTCATTGCCGCTTTACAGTACCACTCTAGAAAGACAACCCAAAATCTGTTTTAAAAGGCAGGAACTAGAAGTGGCAAATAAAATCCAAAATGAATCATTGAACACTTCTGGAGATATATTTCTAAAGCTTAACTTAGGCTCTGTTGTTATTTCATGTTATTTGTGCCTGTGTTTTGAGTTAGAGGGAGACATCCCTGAGACAGGTTAATGGGTTTTTCTTTTTCTTCTGTTTATTTTGTCTTTGGAAAAGTCAATGCAGGAGGTACTGTTTTGCCTTTATTAGCCAGAGGACCTCTTGAAGATCTTCATTGCGGGCTGAGAGCTTTCTTAGCTCTTAATGAAATGGTTTGGGCTTGCTTGCAGGGTTTATCTTTTGTCAAGCACATGAGTCTTGAGATAATTGCAAGAAAAAAGTTAAAATTTATTTGAGAAGTGCCTTACCTACAAAGGCTATGGTGCTCACTGAGCATCTATGGTGTTACGATCTTCCTATGTCAGTAATGGGCTACTGAGTATTCTAGGCAAAGTAGGGAGGGAAAAATAGAAATTTGAGTATATACTTTATGGAGAATATTTTTTAAAAGGAAACAGGCATTTAATCTCAGTGAAGATGGGGAAGCCAGAACAACCTATTTTCCCTCCTCTTTTGAATCTTTATCTGTAAGTGAAGATCAAATTATTCATTTTGCTGCATACAACTCAGGCATGCACTAGCTTTTCACTATTGCAACACTTCATTATTTGGGCACAATTAAAAAGTCGCATGAAAGGAAATTATAATGAAACCAGTCAACAGAACTTGTTAGTCCAGTGCTGGAATCATAGACACAAAAGAAAGATACAAGATAAATTAAATTACAAAGCAGCAGGGGGATTTCCTGAAGAAAACTTTTAAATGTAAGATTCTTAAAGGATGGCGTGCTTGATGTATGTGGGTTTTTTCTTATTCCTCCTGCATTCTCCAGGGCAGGAACGCATCTGATTTATTAAATCTGTTAAGTATTTAATAGATTACTTTCAACTCAGTGTAGAGTAACCGAGACTGGGCCTTATTCTCGGATATTATCAGTTTTCCAAGACCAGATAATTATATACACCATTGATTTGCAGGTGCAAATGATGTAATTTGGACATCTCATTGCCAGGCCTCTCTCCATAAGCATAGTAGTTAAACATCAACATTTGATAATTTGCCATCCACTTCAGCTAATTCATATTTTTGCAACTGCAAGACTTAAAATAACGAAGCTTGTTATATTGTGAGCAGCAGATCAGGTTGCAAGGGCAGTGGAACACTTACAGTTCTCACCAGAGACACTGTAAATGTCTAGCCACTGTAAATATATTTTCATATCACTTTCCGTACCTAATATTTTTTACGATGTAAGCTCATCCCTTTTACTTATATAATGCTAGGGTGGAAAACATTATGGCTGGCTGGATGGGAAACATGTTAGTTTTAGTCGCTGGTCTGAAGATGATGAAGAAACAAGTGAAGAATGTGTGTTTTTGGATACTGATGGCTTCTGGAAAACTTCTGACTGTTCCTCTGAAAATCGAGGTGCTATTTGCTACACATCAGAAAGTATGTATCCTAGCATAATACTTATAAAAGCTGAATTTTGTTTTATTATGAAGCATATTTGATAATTGCAGATTGCAAATTCAAAATCACAACTTTTTAAACTTACATTTCCTCAGACTGGCTGATTTGCATTCCAGGAAAAAAGAAACAAACTTCAAAGAGGGGGTCATGCACCTGTTAGTCTTAATCCACATGTTCCTTACAAATGAATTCTGCATGGGTGCTTTGGGCCAGACTGTACTCTACATATTGTCAACTGATTCTACCTTTGCACTGTTTCTGTAAGATTGTTGCATACTAATCTCTGTCACTTGCGTATGGAAGTAGATTCAGCTCCCTCTGTACTATTCACATCTTAATATTAGTACCTCCTGAAATCCCTTCAGACATGGAAGTCTATACAGGGAGGAGGTACATGAGTACATGCAGAAGAAAGATAGCAGGTAGACACTGAATTGAAAGGTGTAAATTAAAGTCACCTGCAGTTCACAAACTCTTCTAAATATATACCAATTATAGCAAGACAGGGAGGAATATAGCAGAACATCTTTTGGGGCGGGGTACATATGTAGCACAGCCCTTTTCTGAAAAATGAAAAAGATCTTTCTGAGAGATCATCACAGATTTCTTTGCTATGAGACCATTATAATTTGTTTTGGTTTTTTTCTGTGAGGGGACACAGTTAAGCCATGGTTGTACATACTGAGTCACAGTAAAGTGTATACTTGGCATTATGACATCCTTAACTATTTTGTGCTTGCAATCTGAGCAACTGCAGGAAGAGTCCTCACTTCTCAAGTATTAGATAAAGCCACAGAACTGAGATGTGTCGCCAGCTGTGAAGTAGCTTATTTGTTACAGTGATCTGCCTTCATACAAGAGACAATAAGAGCTTTTAGTTACTGGTCCACGCTTAGCACTTTTATGTAGGGATTTTATTCTTGAACCTCTCTAACATAACCATTATGAAAAGTTGTAAGCATCTGTATTTGATAATGCTTACTGCTGCTTTTGTTACTTTAAAAAAACCACCATTATGAGGAAACTGAAAGCAACAATGTATTACACATTTAGAGGATGGCACTGAATTTGTCTTACATGTTTTAAAATAGTACCTGAAAGTGGTTTGTGGTGTGTCGGGTTAAGTGTTGGTCCTGAATGTCGTCTTTCCCTTCCTTAGAGAAGATTGAAAAAGAACAAGTTACACAAGTTAAGTGCCCACATAAGATTAAAAATACACCCTGGATATCATTTAGAAACAATTGTTACACTTTTATGATAACGAAAAATAGATGGAAAGAACCTCATCATTTATGCAAGAAAATGAGTAAGTACTTTGTCATATTACAGGTATTTATGGACTTTTATCAGCTTAAGGGAGATGAGTTTTAGATGTGAGTCACTGTCTTGCAATGACAACAAAGTGAGTGTTGAGAAAGGTTGTAGCATTTGAAAATGTGCGTTAGCGTTGCACTGCCTAATGCTGTTTGCCCTTGCACTACTCTGATAAAAAGTGCCAGAGTATGGGTAGGAGAGTTTGAGAGAGAGATGGCTAGAAACTATTGAATTCTGAGATCTCTGAAAAACTGGAAGGTTGTGGGTTTTTTTCTTTCTATAACATGCAAATTTTAAATAGGTTGGTTAATTGTTATCCCCTTGGCAACATTCTGGGTTTACAGTCATATTCACTTCATGGGGGTTTTTTTCCCCCCTCGCTGTGTGGAACACTTAGGTGAACAAAGTAAACAGACTGAGAATAGTCCAGTTGAGAAAAGCACGTGGGCTTTTCCTGTCCATCCTGAACAAAGTATACGCTTAGGAACAGCTTCCCTCATATTAAAGCATTGCTCATGGCACTTCAGACATCCATCTTTCCAGAAACTGTTTTTATTTTTCATTAATTGATTTCAATTCAGTCTTTTTCTTAATACTGTTTCTCTACTAGGCAGTTCAAGAAAATCAGGAAAGATTGCTGATATTTTTATGTTCTATGCAGAGAATTTTTACTACACACAACTTGAAGTGACAGTAGAGCCCACAAATATCTCTGGAGCTGATGTCTTTCATTTATCCACAAAACCAGGGGAAGCACTGTTGATAATACCTTTGAAAATGGTTTTCACACTGTTCATTTACTTATTATGTTATAAAGGTCTAGCCTTTACACATTCTTGACCTATCTGTAATAATTATTAACAATAATGGCAAAAAAAAAATTATTTTGTAACTGAAAGGTGAATTTTTAAGAAAGTAATTTTTAAAAATTTTTCAACAGACTCGGAAGCATTTGTTCTGAGCGTTCGAGATGAAGAAGAAAATAACTTTGTTACTGAGCAGCTTCGTTCATTCAGCGGCCTGGCTATGTGGGTCTGGCTGGGTGTGATTTATGATGACAGGGGTAAGATTTAAGGTTGTTTTTCTTGATAACTGGATTGGAGACAAAGTTTGCAGCATTTTAAGTGCATGTTTCTTGCATGTTTCAGTATACAACTAAAGTCAAACTGAATGCAAACCTATAATAATGCTTTATACTTGTATTTATCTTCTAGAAGAAAATAACAGGATGTGCTTTCTGTTTGAGTGATAATTAGATCCAGTATGTTCTGTTTAGTCTAGATTTGATTTCTCTGGAAAGCAGGACCTAAAAGGGCCTGGATGAGTAATGCTAACATATTTAGCATTGTATATGGAATTGATTTACAGTAACTTAGGGTATCACTGCATTTTTTCCGAAGTTAATATCTGTTAATGTCATGAATATATTCAAAGTTAAAGGTACTTTATTTTATGTATACATAATGCCAATGTTTTAATAAATATGCAATGTTTTCCACAGATAAAGTTCTCAAGTGGTATGATGAAACTCATCTGACTTACAATAACTGGAGGCTGGGAAGACCTAACATAAAGAAGAACAGTTTTTTTGCTGGTGTAAATCTTGATGGTTTTTGGGATATTTATAGTTATTCTCAAAGTTGGCACGCTCAGCACTATAACGTGTACAGTATTCTCGCCTGTAAAATCGAAAGGGGTAAGCAGTAGAGAAGATTTACATGTCGTATTGGAGTGTTGGATGAGGCTCATAATTTAAGTCCTGGTTCTGCAGTACCTGATATGTAAGGCTTTGGTTTTGCTCCCAGTGAAACACACGGCACAGCTCTCATGGGCTTCTGGGGTTATATGGTCAGTCTGTGCATCACTGCTGTAATATTCCGATCAGGAAGAATGTGTTTGCTCCATCAAGTGCTCACAGTGTTCAAAGTAGCAAAAGATAACTTGATGTAAGTGGCTTGTACTGAATGCTTTAACAGTTGAATTACATTGATATACGTGGATTTTAATGCTTTCCGTATGTTCCTAGTAACATGAATGAAGTGCACAGAACTTGTTGTCTTCTTATTCTTTGAAATAGGACCCCGACAGCACAAGCCTCCATTGCCTGAGTCTATTCCACATGTAAACAGAACATACAGGATCCTTCAGAAAAAGTTAACATGGTATGAGGCATTGAGAGAATGCAAACGCAATAGGAGTGATTTAGCGAGTGTACACAGTGAATCACAACAGTTATTTCTAGAAGATATTGTCAAGCAGGATGGCTATCCTCTGTGGCTTGGGTTATCAATTCATGATGTAAGTATATACTGTTGGTAACCTCAGTAACAGAGCTTGTAAATAACTTTCTGCACAGGATATGAAATATTTTCTGATGCTTTTTTCCAGTTTCTTGGAATTTCTATTCCATATAGTAAGTTATGTACTTTTTCAACCCTGTGTAACATACATTAAAGTATATTCAATTTTAGTGTATGTAGGCAAGCTGAGATATTTTTCCAAATCCTTGAAATTTTAAAATAATATAAAAGTCCCACATCGTGCCTTGTGGCACAAGGAAGTGCAATTTGCAACACTACCTTTAGAGGCTCCAGATTTATGGCCCTCTGTAGGATCAGATTGCATTAGCAAATACAATCAGAGAAGGCTGTATGGAGCCTGTTTAGTCCAGGTCAGGACTGGCTCTGCAGCAAGTTATGTGTCCCTTCTTCCAGAAGGCACAGCAAGAGACAGCTGCAGATCTTCTTCCTCCTCCTCCCCCTCCTCCTCTGTCTGCTTATCCTTGGAGCCAAAAGCCTGTGGCCCCAACCCTGCTCCCCACTCTACTCCCCACACCTGGCCATGGTAGTTAATTGGCAAGAATACCCCTCTGCAGAGAGAGGTGTGTGATTTCTGTGCACACCTTTGCTACCTCTGCCCATCCTTTGGTCTGAATGGGTCCCTCTGCTTCTCACAACTGACCCTTCATTGTCATGGGTTTCCAGCAGCATATCTGAAGTAGGAGCTAGCACAGCAAACCATTCCTGAGCTGACCAGCTTTACTCACTGAGGCCATCTCGACAGTTTAGCAGTTTGCAACATATCTAATAATGTTCATAGTAAGGACGGCAGACTGCTTAAATGAAACAGCAGGATGAAATGAAGTAAAATGTTTTCCATAGAATAAAACAAGGCTAATTGCAGGTTTAAACTTACAAACATCCTCCAGTTTCTCAGTTCACACAAGTAAGCAGGATTTCTATGTTAAGAATTGATTGGAAAATACAAACCGTGTTGTACATTTATTCAGTATGGATTTAGAAAATTAGGCACTTGCACTTTAATTTATCACTCTACAAGGGATAAATATTCCTACATGACTTACTAATGACTGACAAGATTTAAACCATGACCATATGCAGTGGTTTAAAAGTTGTGCGTTTTTTCTTTAATTAGGGAAGTAAAGCAAATTTTGAATGGTCAGATGGAAGCGACTTTGACTACTACCCTTGGGAATTAGAAAACTCAAATACTACTGAGAACTGTGTTCTATTGGACACTAAAGGATCTTGGAACCGTACAAAATGTACAAATGTTGCTGAAGGTGCCATTTGCTATAGCCCTCCAAACAGTAAGTGTTATTTTTAATGTTTTGTGTGATTGTCTTATGTATTCTATCTTTACATGTCGTATTTAGAACTAGAAATGAAGGCTGAAATACTACATGTGATTCCCTATTTAAGAAGAGTTGTCTGTCAGGAATGATAAAACACTTTTTAATACCTAAGGGAGATTAATTCTCTCCATTCCAGTGGTGAAAATCTAAAATAATCCTGGTCGCTTTTTGATCACCTGTGATATGAATTGTATGTATCTTTTCTGAGTTGAAATCCATATCAAACACGTACCTCAAACTTCAAAACCCCCTAAAAGGCAAGAAAAAATGGTTCCCAAGTCTTTGTGACTTGTCTTATGCTCATTTTCAAATAAATTCTTCTGTGACACATGAAGAAGGAATGTAAACTAATTGGAATCATGGTTGTTGGTAGGAGAAGTAGTCCTTGTTAATACTTACTGTCCTGTTACTACAAAGAGACTAAGCACAAACTCCTGCAGCAGAAATAATGTCAATTTCTTTGTCTTTGCAGAGAGACAATTACAGCCAAAGCAAGTGAGCAGAGCCCCAGGATGCCCGCAAGTTGGTGGTACCCTACAATGGATACAGTATAAGGATCACTGTTATGCATTTGACATGGCGTTCTACAATTTTTCAGTATATAATGTGGAAGATGCTAAGAAAGTCTGCCAGAAACTGAGTATGTTTAGACTCTCTGTCACATCACAACTTGTAATTAGTACATTATTCGAAAGGAAAAAAAAAACCCCAACAACCAAAAAACCTACCCTGGTTATACCTTAGCTTTTCAGCTTTTATGCTGCTTTAGTTCAGGAAAAGTAATAGCAAGCTTTATTTTTGAACATCTGATTAAGGTTCTTGGTAAAACTCTGCAATGTGCTGACAGTTTATTTGGCATATGGATATCTGCGAGTAAAATGCGGATAGCCATTGATAGAGGATTCAGAAATTTAAGGCTTACGATTTGGAGGAAACCGTTTTATTTGCATACAATTAACTTTATTATAAGTTAGTGCTGTTAGCAGTGTTTTCTTATTATATCCTTGCATTAGCTGCTTGCTAATAGGGAGCTTGCTAACCTATCAAATGGTTCAAAGCATTTAATATCACTAAAAAACTTAATTTTATGTCAAATTAAAGGATTTTATCTCTTCTTTGATAAGTTATGTGGGGAATTGTATTGCAGAAGATGATGTTAAGCAGTCTTGTGTACAGAATTTTTAATCACCTTCTTAGCTTAGAAGCTAGTGACTGTCATAACTTACTTCTATTGAACTATCTTATGATGTGAAGTTGAACTCGCTATGTAGGATGAAAAAGAAAAGGTATAAGTAGTTCCAGTCCTGGATGCAGTTTTATATTCAATCCTACCTGGCCTGGTAGTTGAAAGAGAAAGTGATCTTTCTCTAAATCAAGCTTCTGTCTTACATTTGCATATACTTGTAAAGAATAGGTATGCTCTCAGCCTGTCTCCAGTATACCCTTTCCTCCCTCTTACTCCTTAATTGCTATAACACTGTATAAAACCTGAGGCACAATGAGGGATTGATTTAGAAATTAACTTGACTCAGCAAAATGCTGAGCTTTTGTTCAACTATATTTCTGAAAAGGGCTTATTACTTCGACAAGACTAGTAATTCTGAATGTGGCATATCTTTTGATATCTTCCATGTATGTAGTCCACAGCTGCAGTAAGTTTACTCCCATTTTATTTTGTATGACCTGCTTGAATAACCAGTCATCTGAAGCTGTCTTGTATAACATTACACTGTATTTTAGGGAATGGGGGGTTTATGTCTATTCTGCAGATTACTTCAAGCTAATTTTACAAGCCCAGCTCAGCAAATCTTTTCCCATAGTAATGGTTCCCACAGAAAACTCAATGTACAAGCAGCATGAAAAATATCTGAAGTTGCAATTCTGACTTTCTTCTTCCCCTTAGATCCTTCAGCAACCCTTCTGACTATAGCGGATGCTGAAGAAAACGCATTTGTGAGCACACACATAAAGGAAAATGATCTCATCACCAAGAACGTGTGGCTTGGCCTGGGTCAGAGCTCTAAGGGTAAGAAGTAGCAACCATGTATGAGCATGAGTGTTTCATGTGGTAAATAAAACTGCATAAATTCTCAAATAAGAAAACAGTTTTGTAGTGTTGATAGCCTACAGTAACTTCTGCCTGAGGTTGGAATCCCTCATTTAGCATTATAAAGTCCTTTGGACTTCATTGTAGCTTAAATCTCTTCCTGTTGCACACTTAAGATAATCAGGAGTCACTGAAATTCATTTTCCTCAACACTGTCATTGGTGCCTAATGGTTAGGCTGCAAATGCATCAAATGCTAAAAATCTGGAGAAGAGGTGTGGCTAAAAGTGATGTGTTCATTTTTATTGCTTTTAATATATAGGATAGATAGGCAGCCCTGTTTCTTTTAGCAATGTAAAGAAATCAATAGATGGTGAATGACATTGTGTAGCATTACAGTATGTTTTGGTTATCTAAGCTAAGCAATTTTTTTCCCCAACAGATCAGTCCCTGAACTGGCTTGACGGCTCATCAGTTAATTACGTCAACTGGGAAAATAAAACTGCAGAAGTCAATGAAAAATGCAGTGTTATCCTGTCCACAACTGGCACATGGTCCAAAGTTGACTGCAGTCGTAGCCAAAGCAGAGTGGTTTGTAAAGCCCCTTTAGGTACGGAAGCACTGATTTTTAGCAGAGACTTAATTTTGTAGTTACTGTATTCAGGATTTTCTTTTTTTGTTGGGGAAAGTCTGTGTTGAAACAATGAAAGTGCAAGTCATAAAAGAACCTATCAAGTACCTCTGCCTAAGCAGGAGCCTTCTGTTGCTGTTTTACCATAAAATTGTGTTTCAGGGACAAATTCTCTAGGAATTTACTTCTCCTGGCTCCTGCTATCCACTTAAAGGGGAAGGGAGAGAACTGAAATTTCCACTTAAAAGAGAGCATAGAGTAGTCGCTGTCGCTTCTTACCACAGAGTATCTCTCATGGCTGAGTCTGTGTAGGTGGGAACAGAAAGACTTCTGCTTGTAAGAGATGCCAAGTAAGCATGTACTGCAGATTGTATTTTCAGTCTTGAGGAGGCTTCTGAAAATGGCACCCCACAGCTCCAGGAAAAGACTTGGGCCTCATGTTACTTCCTCATATTCTCCTGTGTCCAGGAAAGAAAGCAGTTACCTGAGCATTGAGCAAGCAAGTTCCTGAGAAGCAGCGGAATCTTTCTGATTTTGTATACATCTTCACTGAAGTGGAAATGCAGGGATAGATTTAATTTCATGCTGCTAAGGAAGACCTCAACAACATCTTTTCAGTGCAAGGGAAGTACAGTTCCCTTCCACTCCAAGAGAGTCCAGGAACTCATTACATTTCTGAAGTATACAAACCTTGAAATGAGTGCAGCATTTACTAATAGGTTTTTTGGACCTCTGGAGTCCCTTCCAACCTAAACATGATTAGGAAATTAACAACAGAATGATCAAAAATAGCCTAATAGATGCTGATTCATATGGGAACCTAACTTCCCACGTGATGAAGCGAAGACTATTAATATGATGAAGCAGTTTAACTTCAACTAAATTCGTGCAGTATTAGTATATAGCTACGTAAGCATCAACCCCATGACAAAATATTCTTACCAAAACTCTTAAAGAATAACTATTTGTGTTTTGTTCTGTTACAGGTTCTAATCATACTGGGGTGGCTGTAGCATTTGCCCTGCTAATAATCTTGGTCTTAATTGTTGGATTAGCGTGGTATCTCTATAAAAAGAAGCGTCTTCACTGGAATGCCTTCTCTTCAGTACGCTATCAAAGAGGGATGAGTGATGATGAAACTGATAATGTGTTCACAAAAGATAGCTATTGAGAAACTGTTCCTTCTGGGCAATTTAGCATGAACTTCACTGTGTGAAGCCATAAGGAATGAACTACTTGATGTTTTATTACTTCTTTTTAGAAAAGTAATAAGAAGGTTATTAATGGGGGCTAAATTTTGTTCTTTTATACAAGTGCAATTTTTATTCAAGTCCATGGTAATTATTTACATTTGGCCTCAGCCATTTAAAGTGCAAGGTTTCTAGAGTTCTGTAATATCTTTTAATTTACGGTATTTTCTCTCTTTACTGGAAAGAGTTTTTAATGGAATAATTAATGCCAACAGTACTTCATGCAACATCACCCTAACAAATACACTTAAAATTGCTACATGAATTCTGTAACTTTGTACAATTAGCCATCAATAACTTCATGCCAAACAATGTACCATTTTGATATGCTGTAAGGGTTTTGCTGCTAGCATTGGGTTACCCTGTAGAAGCTAACACAAAGACAATAAATAGGAGACAAACTGTCTTTGTGTAGCAACTTCTGTAATAAACAGTTACAAATTTTGATGTAGCAGGGGAGAAGGGACAGACTACTAAGTATTCATTCCCACCCAGCTAGAATTTAAATTTTCTTGTTATAGTGGAGGAAGATCATATTGTGATTTTCCCCCTGCCCCAAAGACACACAAAAAAAGTCATGTTACAGTGGTGAGAGAAGAATCTTCCATAGAATGTATGTACATTTTGAATAGAGAGTTCTGGAGAATACCCTGCACTAGAGCCATGCCATCTAGGAGTAAATTAAATAAACATAGAATATTTGAAGCCTGAGACTGTGCAAGCTGGCAGATCACTACTCTTACCCCCTGAAGGTGGTAGTGGGGCTAACAAAAATACCCATTAAGGGCTAACTGCAAACACAAGCAGAACTCAAGATACAATAAAAGCCTTAGCCCTATACAAGCAAAGGCATGAATGTTAGGTTTTATCCTGTGACATAACTGTTCTTTAAGTGAATGGTTCAGTTTCTTTTCACAGTTCCTTTCACAAAGTTTTGAAAGCACAAATAGCAGGAAGGTTTACAGTGAAAATCAGTATCTGGACCTAAGCATTAATTAAATTAAGATTAAAAAACCTGCACTTAGAGTAGTATTTAGAGAAAAACATACCACATTCTATCTATGTCTTCAAACTACTCTGAAATTAGACCTGAGAGATTTTCTTGTAGCTCAAAACACAGAAAAGACCTGCTCCATTTTATGATCTGTTGCACTGTGACACCCAAGGACAGGCGTGTTACAGTGGCAGTGTTCCTTGTTCTGTAACGCAATCCTCCTGATATTTACTTCCCTTAATACTCTTATTTATACTAGGGTTAAATGCCTAACTTTATAGGTGAAATATGTCATCTGTCCAAGAAACAAGATAAGTTATATCTAAGGAAAGAGTGAGAAAGAATGTATGGTAAATAAACTTGTGTACATAAATGCTAAAAATACTTGAGTATTTTACATAAAACTTAAACTTGATTTTTGTATGTGATGTGTCACTGTGGCCTTTTCTATGCACTCCAAAGAAAGCTATAAAGGGAAAAAGGGAAGACAGAATTGTATCTATTACTCTAACAATTTGATCAATTAATGTTTTGAAAAAGTCTTTAGACTTTAATGCACAATACAAAGAACAGACATCTTTACTTTTATGAAGGAGGATATGTAAAAGACCAAATAATTCCCCGTGTAATGGTGGTAGGATATGATAAATAGGAATACACTTGGTCTGACATGCTGAGAAAAGTACTACTGATTTTTCGGAAGCAATGGTGTGAGGTCATGATGTTCAACTGCCTTTTTTCCCCCTGCAGTTTACTTACGTTGACAGCACTTTTCTTTGTTCCTGTTTGCACTATTTTGATAAGCAAGGGTTTATCATTTGTATTGAGAAATAGAGAACTTCTTGTAGATACCGCTTTAGAGCCAGATAAAACAGCAGCCTGAAGGGGCACAGTAAAGGAACCATTGTGTTAGTTTGCTGATCAAAGAAGTAAGCACTTTTGTTGTTTGTTTGGTACTTTGGGCACAATTGTGAACATTTTCTTTCTTCTTTCTTGAGGTAACTTGTAGAAAAAGTCATTATGATGCTAGTTACTATGTAATGAAAATTACTCTCACCCACCTTAAACTTACCCTGGAATGAGAAGCGTTTGAAATGTAACAAAGCCTGGTTCCTGTCATCTTCTGATTTAGCTTATATGCCTAAGTGCTTTGCCAAATGACTCCTAATGTAATGGACTGAAAAAAAAAGTGTTGTTTATTGTCCTTTTCTAACAAACAACACTAGTAAGTGGGGAAAATTATTTACAAATTTTCCTGTTTTGAGATTTACTAGTTTTGTAGATGTTTATACTTTGAGCATTTTTAGGTGTGAATCTGAAATGGAAAAAGGAAATTAGTAGTAAAATCCTAATTCTCCGACACACATGAGTATATACTTTTTATAAAAAATCATATATTTTATTCTTATGAATGATGTAAATAATTTTTAAGGCCCCATTTCTCATATTTGTTTCACCATACCCAAGTTGTCTAACCACTGGTAATTCTTATTTGAGTAAGCACAACTGCCTTAGTGCAAGTGAGTAACCCACTTTATATGAAATACATAGAAAGATTATTTAGCGGTATTGTTATTGAAAGAATAAAGTTAAATAAAACATTAAACTGCTTACACTGGTTTTATTTCCGTGGAAGCAGTTATCACTGCTAAAGTGCAGCTCATTAATCACTGGATAAAAAAGCACATAGCACGGGGGCTGTGATCACAATTAAAGCAGATAAGTAAGTGTTACCACGATAAGAAAACTTTAGAGGTAATAAAAATCTTTGATGTATTTAAAAAGAATGCCAGTAACTTTCCTTTTGCAGTTGAAAACATACTTTATCATGGAACGTGGTTATACTTAGCTTTTATCAAGCTGCTTCTGGGTTTGCACAGAAAGGGAACATTACTCTTGCCTTTTTTTTTTTTAATTCAAGGTGTCGTTCATTAGCACCTTGTGCCCCATCTTAGCTCCAAAGCAGTTTATAAGGGCTCCCAACATAACTCCTCATAAAATATGGGCAAAGTTAAATTACATTCAGCCATGTAACACTTGCAATTAAAGCATGAGATGTATTCATTTTAAATATCATCTGAATTCTGAATTCCAGACCTCCAAAATCTGCAGCTGCTGGTCAAAGGGCAGTGTTATTTTTAGCTACAGTAATGGCTTGCTGTTCTTGCTGGGAGAAACATCCTATTGTGCAAGACAAACGAGGTCATCTGTTTCAAAAACATTAATTAAAAACTGAAGATGAGCAGGGAAATAGAAGCACAGAAATGAAGTGCTGTTACCAGGTCACAGAGCAATGGAGTTGGGAAAACATCCTAAAACTCCTTCATGTCAGAGCACAGACTGTCTGCTGGACTGCGGTAGCTCGAGACAAAAACCGTCCCACTTCAGGTAAATGCACAAAGGTTTTTTGCACACTTACAACTTGACGTGTCTGTCTCATGGGCCTCCCTCTGGTTAGGGCAGAGCTCACTCCTGTGGTGAGTAGAGCAGCAAGGATTTCAGTTCCTCTTCCTGAATTTTGCCTGGTCTCTGAAGACTCTCTGTCATGGAAAGGTTAATCCACATCTGCCACTAGGCCGGCCAGCATTGTTATTTTAACGCTGTTTCTGCATCAGTAACTTCATTGACACAGAAATAACTTAATTGACACAGAACCACAAGCACTTACGCATGAGCACCATTTGGGCCTGATGCATTTGTTGTATTTCTTTCTTACCATTTTTCCTTTCTCTTTAAACCAAATGCACCATCTGCTCATTGCTCTGGACATATGTTATACATCTAAACATTTTTGAAAGGAGGAAGTAAATTGCATGGCCTGTCAGTGCTATTTTTTTGGTGCGGCTGCAAATAAACAAGGACCAAA
This sequence comes from Ciconia boyciana, assembly GCF_034638445.1. Taxonomy (NCBI): domain Eukaryota; kingdom Metazoa; phylum Chordata; class Aves; order Ciconiiformes; family Ciconiidae; genus Ciconia; species Ciconia boyciana. The sequence goes on along the minus strand of NC_132943.1, from coordinate 19,196,367 downwards.
CGTTACAATTTTTGTCGCTAAAAGTCAGAATTAAAATTTGGGCCCTTTATGCATCCACTGTTGCTGTGTGTATGGAGCACAGTGGGATATGTAACACTCGGGTTCATAGAAGTTAGTCAAATGCATGTCAAGAAGTACAAAAAGTTCTTACTGACCAAATTAAACAGACGTTGCACAGTTTTAAAGTGAGAACTATGAGCAATAATAAAGAACTAAGCTTAGGAAAAACAGGAGATTAGCTACTGGAGAGAAAAATTCAATTGTCACTAATGGGCCTTTCCCATTTAGTTCTGAAGAGTTTTAAGATGAGAGTTGACAAAGCACTAGAGAAAGTAATTTTCTGTTGAGAGCAAATTGACTTGCAAATGGTGCGTAGCATAAATGCCATTTTAAAATGCTGTTATCTTGGTTTTATTCTATTATGGTATTTTCACATTGAGAACTCCTGTACCCTCTATCGTAGTATCTGCCAGTAACTAAGATTTTTAACAGATTTGAGGGGGGGGTAGAGGAGGATACCAGATGAGGTTTTTATTGTGATTACACAGAAATGCAACACAGACTGTAAGTCCTTCTGGATTTCTATTTGCCAATGCGGAAGGGACTATAATCATAAACAGAACAACAGTTGTTTGTTAGCTTTGCTCCTTTTCAGCATAAATAGAATAATTTACTCCAATGTGGCTTTTAAGAAAGTGGAATTTCAGTGATACAGAATAATTATTGCAAAACGTGCTTTCTTCATTACGCTGGCCCCTTATGTGCACAGTTTTTGTTAGAACAAATGAGAACAAAGATCTTTTCTGCATGCTGTATCTCAGGACACTCATATGGATAGTAAGTGTTCTACTCCTGCTTCCTATTAAACTTCTCTTCTCAAATGTCCTGTGTCACAGTTCCCCTTTAACAGATGATATAGAATAGATACTTATACAAAAACATAGTGCTTATACTCTGTAAAAACTAGCAGGATTTGTATGCATATTCAAATTCAACTTCCAAGTAGTTGGTTGAGATGATTTCACAAGCGTGCGTGATTGAATGTCATCCCCATTAGCAACCGAACTGCTTTCTGTTTCATTGAAATGTCTTTATTTTCATAAACATGATCTGGGTCTTTAAAGAGCATCTTGTGTCAAGTGAGAGTGTGAATTATACATGTATGTGGGTAATAGGAGGGCACATTTACCTAGGGCTGATGGAGCAGATCATCCTGAGTGTCATCACACGGCATGTAGAGGATAACCAAGGGATCAAGCCCAGCCAGCATGGGTTCAGGAAAGGCAGGTCCTGCTTGACCAACCTGATCTCCTTCTACGACAAGGTGACCCGCCTAATGGATGAGGGGAAGGCTGTGGATGTTGTCTATCTAGACTTCAGTAAAGCCTTGGACACCGTTTCCCACAGCATTCTCCTGGAGAAACTGGCTGCTCATGGCTTGGACGGGTGTACTCTTCACTGGGTAAAGAACTGGCTGGATGGCCGGGCCCAAAGAGTGGTGGTGAATGGAGTTTACTCCAGTTGGCGGCCAGTCACAAGCGGTGTTACCATATCTCTGTGTTGGGGCCAGTCCTGTTTAATATCTTTATCAATGATCTGGATGAAGGAATCGAGTGCACCCTCAGTAAGTTTGCAGATGACACCAAGTTGTGCGGGAGTGTTGATCTGCTTGAGGGTAAGAAGGCTCTGCAGAGGGACCTGGACAGGCTGGATCGATGGGCTGGGGCCAATTGTGTGAGGTTCAACAAGGCTCAGTGCAAGGTCCTGCACTTGGGCCACAGCAACCCCATGCAACGCTACAGGCTCGGGGAAGAGTGGCTGGAAAGCTGCCCAGCAGAGAAGGACCTGGGGGTGTTGGTTGACAGCCGCCTGAAGATGAGCCAGCAGTGTGCCCAGGTGGCCAAGAAAGCCAATGGCATCCTGGCTTGTAGCAGAAATAGTGTGGCCAGCAGGACTAGGGAAGTGATCGTGCCCCTGTACTCAGCACTAGTGAGGCCGCACCTCAAATACTGTGTTCACTTTGGGCCCCTCACTACAAGAGAGACATTGAGGTGCTGGAGCGCGTCCAGAGAAGGGCAACGAAGCTGGTGAAGGGTCTAGAGCAGAAGTCTGATGAGGAGCGGCTGAGGGAACTGGGGTTGTTTAGCCTGGAGAAAAGGAGGCTGAGGGGAGACCTTATCGTTCTCTACAACTACCTGGAAAGGAGGTTGTAGAGAGGTGGGGGTCGGTCTCTTCTCCCAGGTAACAAGTGATAGGACGAGAGGAAATGGCCTCAGGTTGCACCAGGGGAGGTTTAGACTGGACATGAGGAAATTTTCCTTCACTGACAGGGTTATCAAGCATTGGAACAGGCTGCCCAGGGAAGTGGTGGAGTCCCCATCCCTGGAGGTATTTAAAAGATGTTTGGATGAGGTGCTTAGGGACATGGTGTAGTGGTGGACTTGGTAATGTTAGGTTTACGGTTGGACTTGATGATCTTAAAGGTCTTTTCCAACCTATACAATTCTGTGATTCTGTGGCTGGGATCGTGAGCTACTATGAGGAAAAGGGCTGGGTTCTTGAAATTTCCATCTTGTATTGTCTCATGCAGCCACCGTTCTGCTTTGTACCTGTTCTGGCTCATACCAGCTTCGCAGCACTGACAACTAAAGGATGAACACACCACCACGGGCACGGGAGCCAAAGAGGCAGCCTTACACCAGTGCAAGCTGCTGGGAAAGGGGACCAGAAAGCACCAACAGCCAGCCAGCGTGCCCACGAACCTGAAAGGTGTGGGGTGAGCACTGCCAACAGCCCCACCACACCAGCACAGGGTGCTGGGAAGGAGGGCCAGAACAGCCAGCGTGGACAGCCAGAACCACCCGAAACGCCAGGACACCACAGCCCCAGCAGGGGTGGGTCTGTTCCCCACCTCTGTGAGCAATAAACCTACAGCAGCTGGGGGAAAGGAGCTCTCCTGACTCTGGCCCAAGCACTCACAGCACAACAAGGAGTTTGCTGTGGGCAACAGCCAACGCTCCCCTCTTCCTGCCCCAGGGGACTCCCTCCACACCTTCCCTCCTTCTGCAACCAGGGCTTCTCCTACCACACAGCTTCGACGCCTTTACACCCCATGCCAGTCTGACTCACCTTGCAGGACCAGCCTGCTTCTAAGCACTTAAGTGCAGACCTTCCTCTGCATCACTTTGCTCACAGAGCACAGCTAGACAAAATGCAGCCATCCTAGGAGAACCAGGAGGAGAAGGCTCCTGGTTTAAATACTGCTCTGCCCATGGGCACACCCTGACAAGGCATAACCAGGGACAGCTGAGTTTCCCCTCACTTACTCAGCTTGGTGCTGCAGCAGGGAAGTTGCTCCTATGAATGCACCGGCTCTGTTGCTGGACTTGCAAAAACCATGCCCAACGCCTAACCCAGTACAGAACCAGTTGAGTTTATACTGATGGGCTGTCACTTTTTGAATAAGAGTTGCATAGGATTTACTGGTGCTTGGTTTTGCAGAAAGGACACGTTTGGGTTGGTAATTCTGAGCTATTGCAGCATCTCAGGGAAGGCCTGAGGCATCTGCAGTGGCGGGGGGAGCAGCATCTGGGGGCTGCAGGAGGCCACAGACCTGTCCCTGGGTGCAGCGTTAGGAGGAGATGGCGCTGGGCTCCCTACCAGCCGGTTGTACCCTGCAGCCAGCCGGGCTGCCCGAGCCACAGGGCGGAGGGTGGTAGCGCATGTCTGGCAAGAACCAGGAATCGCCCAACATAATGTGTTTGCACTTGGTTGCATCCAGACCTAAACACCGGTGCAGAGGCCGGGTACACTGTGAGATGGGTCCTCCTCGCTGAGGTTTAAAAGGCTGCCCAGCATGAGCCATGCTTGAAGAGCAGCGCTCAACAGGTGGGTAGAGAGAAGTGAGTTTTACTTGCGAGTTCTTGGTAATCACCTCTCTGTTGACGGGCATGGGGCCAAAGTGTATAGCCAATTGTGGCATTAGGAATCTCTGGTATAAAATGTGGACAAGTGCTTAGCAAATTTGCAATCCACAGATTTAGGAGCTTATATTTTACAGTGGGGGCTGGAATTCATGTGTGAGTGATTTGCTTAAATGCCCAAGGGGAGCATGTCATCTTGAAGTCAATGCAGAGTAATGCTACAATGTACAGCCTACAGAGGGAAAGGATGTGTGTTTTAGAAGAAGGCATAAATAAACAGTTGAAGTTTACAGTCAAACTGGTTTAATAATTAGATACATGTGCTTGTGCTGTAACTTACCGGGGCTGTGCTTTTGTGTATAAACCATTTTATGTTTACCGTGTAGGTGCCGAGTATAAATTGTGCCCCTATTCCAAAGCCTAACTCTAACACCCATTGGCATGAAACTGTTTCATATAAAATAAACGTTAGAACATACGAACTTGAATTAACTATTAGAGAAATACTGGGGTGGAGGCTAGAAGGGACTGCACAGCACACTGGCAGAGTGATAAAACAGAATTAGCATTTTGTTTTGCAGAGGCATTTCCCGTCTCCTGGAGTGGGAGAACGCCGTTAGTCAGCCATCACCTCGGGCGGTTATTCACTGCAACCAGAGTCAGAAATGAATTCGTGCATGTTGTCATAGTCGTGCTGGACCCGCAGCGGTGCATGTTTGTTGTCGTGCTAGTGATGTATTGGATGAAGCAAGTAGAGTTTGAAATTCAATAGCTGTGAACAAGTGAGACTGGCTAGACAGCTCCTGCTTTAATCCATGGCAACTGAGGTTGGTCTCTGCATTTGCCACCAAGAAAAAATTCAGCTTCAGGTAGTTGCAGCCCAGCGGGCAGTGAGTGGGGGAGACACGCCGTGCCAGACCCTGATGTGGCCGAGAGGCATTTTATCACAAGAGGGCTATTCAGGAGAGACGTACAGGCCCAGCAGCCTGTGTTTGGTTTTGACACGCTCCTCCACCCAAACAACCAGTAGCTGCCTGTGTGTGACTTAAGGCTTCTTAGCAGAAAGGAGGCAGAGACGGCGTGGTTTTGGAAGTACACAGAAAGGAACATAACAGCTGAGGAAAGAAAAGCAACTGCTGAAGTAAGCAGAGGCACTTCCAGCCTCAAATAAAGACCTGGAAAGACTACAGAAGGTCATAAGGATGGAGAAACTGAAAATCTGCGAACAGCTGGAGGGGAAATTGCATAGACCTGTCTCCAGGGTCCCAAGGCTCTCAGAGCCAAGGGATATATGAGAGCGTATTAATGGGGATTATGCATCATGGCTTGGTTTCCGTACCTGTGGATGTATTGAGGGAACTTTTGTCTGCCAGAGGCTAGTCTGTCTGTGTTGCCGACAGCTCCGCTGTCCTCTACCCAGATTTATCACTTTGGTGACACATGCTCCTAGGTGAACACCATGTCCCGGTCATGCTACCGTAGGAGAAGCGCTGCTGGCAGTTTATTTGAGCTGGAAGCAATTTTCTGTCATTAGTGACTTTGGAGGTGCTGAAGAGAAGGGATGGAGCTGATCCTGCAGACTGGGACTTTGGAGATAATTCCTTCCTCACTCTGCTTTCACCACAGTGACTGTCTCAGAACCAGCCCCTTGAACTCGCGTGGGACATCTCCCACTGACCAAAGGTACAACCCAGCCCCAGAGTGAGCGGCAGAAGCTGGAAACAAACCTTCCGCATTGTAGTGGCAAATTATAGACAACAATTTGCCACAAATGCAAAATTTGCTTCTGAGAGGAAGGGCTGTTGTCTCCTCATGCCGTTGATGCCTGGCTTTCCACTTATGAGTTCTGAGTGGTAGATCTCCAAGTAAACATCTTAACATGAGCACACAATGTCGGTGAGTGAATACAGCCTGTGCAATCCAATAATTTATTAAACTTTCATCTTGTAAAGCCAGTTACAAATTAAAAAAGACAGCAGAAGGAATTCTGTAATAGAAATGAGCAAAATTACAACAAATAGTAATGGGAGTTACATTCCCAAGTGGGTTCAAGCTGCCTGCAGCAACCCAAGAGCCAGAACACGGAAATAGTGCAGAGTTAGGACAGGGATAATCAAGGCTATTCTGATACATAAAGAGATGTAGTCAGTGTACGGACCGATACGAAGTGTTACTTCTCAGATTGCCTCTGCATTCCTGTTCTCTCTCACTTGTGACCTGCTCATCTTTTTATTCTTTGTGACAAAAAGGGGATGTTTGTAGGACCCTTCAGTAAAGCTATTTAAGGCAAAACTCTAGTTGAATGTATGATACACAGTAGTGGCTACCCTCTTAGGCTGGCTGCGTGGCAAGTGGAGACAGTGTTTGCACATGCTGCAGTGCAGTGGAAATGAGAGAAAAGCATGGATTATGTACACTGTGTTTCTTCTTGTACTGTCAACCTCAGAACTACAGTGTTCTGCAACACAGTATTAGTGACATGGCACAATTTGATGATGAATTGGAACGGAACCTGTTGCATACTGACTCCTAGTTTTCTTTTCTATGAAACTGCTACTTCATAGCTAACAGGCCTTAGCTGCCACTTCTTCAGAAATGGAGACATCTGATTCTAAACGTGGAACAAGGCCCATGGTACATACAGCTCTTCAGTTTCATTAAGAAACTGAATGGGCCTTTGCCTTCTGGGATCCCAAGACTAGACAAGGGTCATAGAAAATGGCTAGCCACCAGGTTTCTTGATTGCTAATGCAACCAATTTATGATGTGACTGATATTGAATATTGTTTTAAACAATGAAATCAAGTTTCTGAAGTCAAGAGACTGAAGATGACTGTCATCTCTCACTGAGAAGAAAAAAAAAATCTGCTTCTTCAAATTGCAAGTAGCTATAAAAATCCTCCAAGAAGCAGTTGTTTTGGCAAAACAGAATTGCTTTCAAGTGTGCCTGATGACTAGGGACCTAGAGGAGACTGGAAGGTGATTTGGGGATTCAGTGATGGGAGCAGTTCCAATTAGAATTTGGAGGAGGATGAAGGGTTTGGCATCTGCTTACAGGAGTACAGAGGAAGTGAAATTCTTGCCTATAACCATTTATCTAGGCCCCTATTCACTCAGTAGGAAACAGTTCACTTAAAACTAAAGTTCAGGGATCCCAGTCATCCTACAATCCCACCTAGGGAAAGAAGGAACTTAACGCAGGCAGCCTGCTCACCATGAAAAGCCCTGACCTCCATCTAAAACCTGGTGTTTGTGAAGAACAGCTCTTCTGGAAACGCAACTAAATCAATCTCACCTCCTGGGCTGTATAGGTGAAAGGCAGTCATTAATTTTTAGGCAACAGGTGCTGCTAGGAATGTACCCGGAATGGCACCTGATGATCTATTTCAGTGGTGCTAGTCCCAAAGATTTTCTCCTGTGTTAGAGTATTTAGAATTTTAAATTAAAGTGCTGCTTTTTACAGTTGTGTACCTGTGAACTTCTATTGGAAGGTAAAAAATCACCTCGGGTGTTTTTGTTTGTTTGTTTGTTTAATGCTCTCTCATGTAGGGTTTGACCTCTTAGTTGGGACCACTTGGCTTCAGTTATACAAAGGCATTTTCTTTTAAGACCAGATCAGATCATTAGTATATCCTGAAGAAAAAACCCACAGTGACTTATATTTTAGAGTTGCTTGCAAAATAAATAAAAACCAAACATTCTTTTAGCAGACCATGCTGTGATCCCATGATCCCAGATGTTTGCATGTTGGAAATTCATAAGGAAACTTAAGTTTGCCTCCTGTAGTGCAGAAATGATTCTTTCTGCCAGTATGACAGGTAATGGTAAAAGCAGCAGAGAGGACAGGCAGGAGAAGGAGGATGCTTCTGACGTTGCTTCTTTAAGGTACATTGTTCATCAAACAAGCAAGGGGAGAAACAAGTTTTGGGCTGTTAATATTTAACAACAGTTGTTGCTGTTTAATGTCTTTGGGCAGAGGTGCAAATCCTACGGTACTGTAGATGTCACTTCAGTTTTTAAATACAGTAGTCAGTCAAGTGGAGTTCTTAAAAAACATCTTTGCTACACTTGTGCTGGCAAGTTGCAAACACCAATCATTAAACAACTGCCTCGCTCTTGTGGCAGTTCATTCATATCACCTAGTCCAGATGCTAGCATGACTGTCCACACTGGTGGCTGATTTGACGCTGCAGCGTTTCTTCACGATCATGTTGATGTATGCTTTCATGATCTTTATTATCTCGCCCACCTAGAGAGAGAACACAATAACAGAGGAGAAGCACGTTAAAAACCTAATTCCATTGAGGCATACCAGACATTTTGCAGGAAAAGATTCCCCTTGTCCAAAGTCATGGCACTGTAAGTTTTGCATGTAGTACTAAATGTGAAAGTGACAGTAAGGAAAGAAATGCTTGACAAGTTTGTGGTCTGTTGTAGCGACACTTAAAAAGCTTGTAGCTCAAAGAAAAGCAACTTTAATGCTACTAAACGTTTTTCTTTGCGTTTGTGAACTCCCCATTCATATACTGGAAGGGAAGGAAAAAACCGAACACACTCATGAGCACCCAAAATTTGGAACTCCCTGTGGATTGGAAGACCATTCAACCTCCTTCACTTTCTAACCAGCATTTTTTTTTTTTTCTTCTTCCCTGTTTATCCCTGTATTCAAGAAGAGGTACCATGGCACTTTAGGCTTAAACTCCCTTCATCTTTTTCCTTGGCTGTCCAGTCCATTCAGCAAGAGTTCTCACATATAAGCTTGTCTAGTCCATGGAAATTAGAGCTTTACTGAAGTGCTAGTAAAACTGCACATACAACAAGTCTTGTGTTTCTTGTACCTGGGATGTTTCAAAGAACATTTCTCTCTCATCCACTGTAATTTTGAAGGTGTTAGGCTGTGGTGCTCCGAAGAAAACAATGTGCTCATACTGGAAAGTTTCTAGTGGTTTAGGATCCCCTCGTTTGTAGACAGACACGTTCTCTGTGCTGACTCCAAGCCACAGATCATTTGGAAATCCACCCTCCTTGCACTGCAGAAAGAGAAACATGAAATTTTGCATAAATGCAGTGCAGGATCAAACCACCTTTGATTCAAGAAAAAGCCCTCCATTTCTGGCTCCTACAGGACATTTCAACTCTTCATCCCAATAGGAAAAACAGGATGTCTGCAGAAGGAATCTTGTAGGCACTCCTGCTGCAAAGATTTAGAAGTGACATGGCTGTGAGTCAAATACTAATTGATTAATAAATAACTGTAATACCTAACAGCTCTCATCAGATTCTTAAAGTGATTTAGGAAGTCAATATTCCACTTATTCTTTTACAGATAATATAGTGAGTGCAAGCAACTTCCCATGGTAATCCACCTAGGCAGCAACAAAACTGATAAAACTGGAACTGTGGATTCCTGCTCTAGCAGGCTAAGCACAGTGGTCTAAGTGACCCAGTCTGAGGAGTTTCTGTTGCACTGCTGCAGAACAGGATTACACTTTTTGCCTGTAAGGACAATAGAGCTTCATTTTACTTTTGCTTTCACTAGCCACCACCTTCTTAAGCCCAGAAAAATTTCCCAAATTCTATTGCTCTTCTAACGAAGTGGGAATCCATTGTCTCCCTCCATTTACCAGGATGCACCAGCTTGCTTGCTCTGTGCTCTCTGCATCACACCTCTTTGGGTGTGTGGTACTGCAGGCTTACCCTAAGCTTACTAAGGCAAAATGCAGCCAGTTCCTGAAATTCCCTTCTGCTGCTGAGCAATGTAATACACTCAGCTGTATCTGTTCTCCAGACCGATGCCCCTCTTTGGCAGTAGTTACATGAGTTTATACATCACCCACCTCAACATCAAAGAGGGTTGACCCATAACCCGGCCACTCCTTTACAATGGACATGTATTTCACCATGGCCTGATGCTGAGAGACTCCCTGCAGCTTGGTCCATTTCTGTGCTATGCTTGCCCGAGCAGCTGAAAGCTCTTCCTTTACCCACATTTCCATCATCTGCTCCTCTTCTACCCTCTGCTTCTTTACAGAGCCTGTCTTGAAACTACGTTTCAATGTCCCTTCAAGGAAGCTGGTCCGTCTCCTCTCCAGAGTGTGACTGGTAGTGCCGCTGCTCTTTGTTGATTGCAGTATTTTGGATTTTAGTCTGTTAACTGGGTAGATTCCATCCAGGGTCCAACTTATTTTAGAATAATCTCCATGAAGGTACTGCAGCCGTAGAGCTGCTAGGTGCTGCAGAGTGTCCTCTGGTGCAGGAAAATGACCATCTATGAGGCTTTCATGAGCCTACAAACAAACAAAACGTCCCCCAAAGTCATTAGAAAGCAGAAGCACACTTTATTCACAGCTGGGTCCATGTACAGATTCCTATGGCACCTGCCCATCCCAACAGGAAAGCCAATCCTAGCAGGAAAGACATAATTCAGGAGGTCAGAGCAGATGTTATAATAAAGAAGTCAAAGTTTGCAACTGGTCAATGTGAGGGGAACACCTCTTTCTGCAAGCATGGACAGGACAGAGGTCTCTGAGGGGCCCCTAATCCTGTACTGGAAGTCTTACAGTGAGGACTTTTTAGGTCTGGAACAGACAGGAGAGACCAGAATTGAGGCAATTTGTTTTGTGCTGTACCAGCTACAGCTCCTGTGTGGAGATTATATTCAACACCAGAGAGTTAGATGTAATAAACGCAAGACTCTCAACCTCAGTCCCATTGCACATCAGCACCTCCCACCTCCTCCTCTTTCACCTGATGTCTCCCCCAATCTTCTTGCTTCCCTTTGCCTGTTTTTCTGTGAAATATATTTATGGGTTTTTTTGCTACATCCATCTAATGTCTGGATAACATCTACTCTCCTACTGTTACTTCTCTTCCACCACTCTCTGCCAGTGACAGCTATGTAGACTGAAAGCCTTGTCAACAGGGAGTTTGGTACAATTGAGTTTCCACAGAGTACCATGATGTCTTGTTCCTGACCGTTTTCCAGACATTCTGTAGTTAACAATACTTAATCTTCATTTCAAGAAAGCACTCTTAGGGAACCATTGTCTGTGTGATGTACATGCCATCCATTTGACTGTCAGTGAGTTTCAGTCTTCATGACACTGACCCTCTTTAACACATATTAATTAATTTTCAACAGCTATAATTTTCTGAGGCAAGATCAAAGTGTTCATTAAAAGTAAGAAAGATGGGACAAATCACACAGCTGGGTACTCCAGTCAGTTTAGTTTGGCATTCCTAATTGCAAGGTTATTTCATACCAGTGTGATCTCTGGCCTAACCAGCATCATTGTGCTATGGAGTATAGTGACTTAAAAAAAGATTACTCAGCAGATAAATATTGTCAACTACATTCTCTTTTCCTTTTTCTGTAGTACTCTTCTAATGCCTCTCTGTTAATCAAAAGGAATTGCCCTAAATATAGGTTTTCTTAGTCAACTCCTATAACACCCCAAGGATGTGCTGTTCTTGTAAGCTGACAGGCAGATAGCTAGATTTTCAAGTTTTCTTCACACCTATGTTCTGCAAGCAGCTACTTTTAATGATTCTTCTTGAATCATTATCCAAATTTCTGTATCTTTTAAATTTAAAGATAAATTTTAAAAACATTTTATTATCATTGGTCTTCCAGTTTTCTGAAGCCCTTGTTCATTTTTTCTTGCTTTTGTTCTAATAATCCTATTCCCTAGAGAATTTTGCAGTGTATCTGCTTGGTAGATTCCAGGAAAAAATCCAACACACTAAATTCTTCTGTTCAAACCAGTATTCCCACTTCTAATACAAAGTAAGCCAGTTTTCTGTATACTCTTGTGTGCTTCTGCCACCCTGGAAACCAAATCACTCTCCCAGAGTGAGCTTACCTGCTCAAACATGAAGGCAAACTCCACCCCATCTTTGGGAACATTCTCAATATCCAAGAAGCAATAAAGCTTAAAATACAGCTGCCACTGTCCTTCCTCCTCTTCTTCTTCAGAGCCAGCAAGTCTATAAGATAGGAAAGAGAATGAGAGGGGAAAAAAACAGTAACCTGAAGCACCACAGTACTGGGATGTCCACAGTGCAACGCACAATACAAAGGTACCCCTGGATTTCTGAAACAGAGAGCATACAGAACTACCTAATTTACCAGGACAATCTCAGTGCAGCAGACTTTCCTGGTAACTTCCATTTTTTCCCTCTGAGTCACATACAATTTTGATTCAGAAGGAATTAAAGTTCTTATCAGATATACTTGATCAAAAAATTAGATCAACGGTTCTAGATAAATGCAAGAGTTTAGGGGCAGGACATAAAGTATTCCCCATTTTCAAGATACTGTTTCCATGTAATCTTGTGACTCTGAAAAGCATCAGCCTTGCCATCATTTGGAACAATTTTATTTTTGTCTTTAGAACAGATATAAAATAGACAATGGCATTGCCGGCTTCTTTCACAACTTATTGCTTTCTTTGTATGTCTGGCCACAAAATCACAGTCCACAGTAAAAAATAAGAGCTGCATTTCTATGCCCAAATCTTTGCTCTCTTCTGATAGAGCTATTATGATGTAAATTGACAAGATCGTTATCAGACTTAGGCAAACCTTCCCTGAGCTCTGCTAGTAAACCATTACTCTTTGATAAAGGCACTACTAATTTTGTCCTGACGAGCCTGATAAAGAATGCTTCTTTGTCACCGAAATAGATGTGAACATGGTTTTCCATACAGTGAGAAAGAGCACTTGAACCTTACTGAACCTTACCAAAGGGAAGTTCAAACCAGAGTGAACGGTTGAATCACTGCAGCTGCTTTGGATAAAACTACCTGACTGTACTACCACTTAAACCTGTGTTACATCCAACTAGCAGTTAAAGATTTTATGAAACATTCTTCTACCTCTCAAACTTGGCCAAGATATCAGCCACAATCACCCGACTCTCAACAGCACGGTCCACCTGCTGATTATGTTCAAAGAGCGCAAACATATTACGGCTGTCCTCCATTGCTAAGCCTCGGATCAGCTTTTCAACCACCTGCAAAATCAGAGAGAGATCACAGAGTAAGTATTACACACACTTTCACAACGAAGAATCAGTACCTCTTCAGGACACTCATCATTTCATAGACCTCCATCACATTTCTCCCTTGGTTATCTCGATTAAAGAATTCTAGATTCTAGATTAAAGGTTATCTAGATTCTAGATTAAAGGTTATCTAGATTAAAGAATTCTAACCCTAAAAGATCATTCCCTGCAAGGAAGCCATTACTTATATTTGATCATCCTCACTGTTCTTCTCTGAACCTTTTCAATCTCCACTACCGTTTTGGAGATGGGGGTATTAGAACTCTGCACAAGATGCAGGCACATAATGGATTTAGATGTCATGATGTCTTGGTTCCTCTAATAACAATTCCACTCTTTACCTCTGTTTAGCACTAATGTTTTCACAGGCATGCCTACTATAACCTGGAATCTTGCTTCTGACCTGCTAACAATTAAGTTACTGGTAGAATATCCCTTCCAGAAGGATTACATTATGATCTGGAATTTCAACTTATCCAGAAAACTGTGTTTAGCAAGTCTTCAGAATTATTACCTTTCCAACGGGCAGAACACCAAAAGTGTTTAGATTTTGCAACACAATTGTTAAGTGATATTCTACAACCTGGGCATAGGCCTTGTATAATTCTGAACCCACAGAATAAGTTAAGCTTTCCCTACAGAGTTTGCAGATACAGCAAAAAAAATGTTATTAAAAAAAAAAAAAAAGAGATAAATTGGAGATGAATGGGAAAAAGGAGTCCCTTCAACAGACCCAGTATCCAGACACAAAGGTGTGCTTACATCTGGTTAATGCTACTAATGCATTACCTCCCCAGCGCTTGTGTGGGAATTGATGGTTATTTTACAAGAGCCACCGCCATGGCAGTACACTGTTGTGGTCATTTCTTCACGGGTGAGAAGAGCCTGTATTTCCTCCTGGGAGGGCACAAACTCCCTCGTCTTTGTTCTCTTCAGGGAATCACTTATGAATTGCGCATACCTGTCTATTTCTGAGCCTGGAAAGAGGTCTTTTACCCTAATGGTAAAGAGAAGCAAAAAAACCCATTACACAGTGAACCAGAAAGCATGCACATTACCATATAACTTGGACTACTGTACATGAAGAGTTTGGGAGAGATAGTGATGTCAAGTGCAACCACAGGAAGAATGAGCCTGCTTACTTCCTAAACCATACAACCTACTTTTACTAGTCATTCTAAAGTCACTTCAGTGGCGTTTCTCAGCAACATATGAAATAAGCAGTTCAAACTTTCATGAGTTTAGTACCAGCTGAAGATAGCAGGATTTACTATCTCAATTTACAGAATTGAGATTAAAAATGATGAAATAAAATGTAAACTTTTTTTCATTTATTCTTAATTGTTTTTTAATTTGCTGGCTGTGCTTGAGCTACTTTTACAGTATTTTTCAGAATCAAGAAGGTAGATGCTTGTACACAGTTCTCTTCCCTCCAAGGCCAGTGGTTCTAAGTATAACATGATCTGCAACTCCAGTGATAAAAAAATGAAATGGCAACATTGAGTATTCCTCAGCATCTCTTAGAACTAGGCCCCAGAGATAGCTATTTGGTGTATTGGCACAAATTTCACCTCACTCTTTCCTAGCTTAGAAGGAATCAAATAGATTTTATTGATCTTTCTCATCATTAATAAATGGAGTGATACTACATAGCTGCAGCTCAGCCCCAATGCAGACTGCTTTGGAAAGCTGCATTAGATCCTGAACATGAATTGGGAAGAAATGTAAACAATTTAGTTCCTGAAAATTGGAAGCTAAAGCAGATTAGAAATACAAATTGTAAGCATTGTGTGCTTAGTTAAGCAAAAAAATATTGAAAAATTATAAACTGGATTTGCAGTATATCTACTGCTCCACAGTAGACATTTTGACTGTGGCAGCTGCAAGGTAGTACATATTTCAACGAATATGAAAAGACGGTCCTCACCTTTGCTGCAAGTTGAGAATGCTTATATGGACACTAGTAAGCAGTAGGTGATCGGCTGTAAACCCACTTTTAACACAGTTTCACAGTATTCTGTTTGGGTAGCCTTGCTTTCCACATCCCTTGGACACAACAGATGGGTGGCAAGGGGGGAGTTTGAGTACAACGGAACAACTGGTAGCAAGAATTGTGCACAAAGGTAGGAAGCTGTGACACCACAGGAAGATGTTTGCACAGGAGGAGGGCGAGACAGAGAACTACAACAGGCAGCGGAAGACAAGCAGAGAGAAGGGAACAGACTGCAAAGGAGAAGGAGGTGTACCTTCTCAGGTGGAACTTGAGGTAGCGCAGGATCCCTCTGCTGGGCAGAAAAGTGCAGCTCATACATGACATCAGCTGCCAGTGGTGCAGGTTCCCGGTACTGTTGGGATGCGGCATGTGATTAGTTTGTTTGATGAGCTGACAGTACACTTCATCGCGAAGGGGCTTTAAATCATGGCAGGTCTGCAGAATGCCTTGGATAATGGGTATGGGATCAGACACTGTCTCGATTTCCTGAAGGGAGTTAAAGATCTTCACTGCTTCATCCTGTAAGCTGCTGTAACCCTTCTCTTGTTGCACTGGGGAACGATCACAAAGGTGAGAAGAGGTGAGCATCTCCCTCATTTTCTACTGGCCCAGCAACACTACAGGCAACTGTACTAGTCAGTCACAGAGCATTAGCTCTTCTCCTGAACTGAAGTTTATACTCAAAATTAATTAATGCTTCCCCTTTAAATGTGCAAATGCAGTTTTAGTTAGTATTTGCCAAAGTCTAACTTGTCACCACTGCAAATCCATTTTTGGATATACTATGCAGAAAAGCAGAGTAATGTTTTTAAGGGAAACGAGCATTGAAATCTAGTTCAGGCTTCAGTGTCTGCAGATGAGGTGCCAAGAGACAGCTTTTGGCACGTCATCTGCAGACACAGGTGAAGGGGTGGCAGAAAATCATCTCTGTGTAAACTGTCTCCTCACCTGAGAGCAGCTATAAAGCAGAGAGTCACTAATGCAGTTAAGGCTTTAGGTGCCTGAATGCAGACACCAAAGCCTGGCTTACATACTTCCAAAATTCTGTGTTGTGCCCATATTAGCTTTGACCCCTGAGCCAACAAAGAATTTTGCCAAATCACTGTACCACAGATGCAGCTTTTACCTATCGTTTAGATTTAAAATGCCTACACCAACACTGGTTACGTTTTCTAAGCACCTAAATGCCTGCTTCGAATTGCTTAGAAGTATGTGATACTACCGTACTGCTGCAGGCTTGTATTCTCCTTTGCACATCTCTGGGGCTGTAGGTCCTTCTGAATCTCCTATACAGCCATTGCTTCCCCAGTGGCCATGCATTAATTGTACAATATAAATACACAGCCCTGTAGCAATAAGTTCCACAGTGTAAGTACTTGCTCTGTAATTTTTCTCTATTTCAGAATTGTTCTGTGCTCTTAATCTGCCACTTCATTTGATCCTTGTATCATGACAGACAGTGAGCAGCTGCTCCCCTTTCACTTTCTCCATGACAGTCCTCTAGCCCTAAAAACTTCTTTTTGAGGCTGAAGAGTCCTGCTCTACTTAGTCTCTTAATTGTAGGCAAGTGTTTCTATGCCTTTGATCATCTTTGGGTAGGTTTTTATTTATCCTGTATCTTTGTTAAGATGTGGAAGGCCAAGCTGCATCCCGTATTCAAGATGCAGGTGCATGATACATCAATACAGCCGCACAAAGACTTTCTTTTTCCTTTTCTAAGCTTTCAAAACCTTGCATTAGCTGTTTTGTTTCTGTGTTCAGCACAAGAGTTGACATCTTCATAAAGCTATGTAAATTTGTGTTCACTTTCCTAAGCAGAACTAGATCACTCAGACCCATCACTGCCTATGTGGCAGACTGTTTTTCCCATAGACACTGCTTTGCATATCCAGATTGAAATTAATTTCTGAAAAGATTTTGTGGCCCAGTCACTCCGCGTTAGAGATTCTTCTATAGGTCTTCAGCAGCAGCTTTCAGTTTTCGTATGCCAATCTGGAATCATCAGCAAATCACTTTGGTTTTCTGGTGGCCTATCAAACAGTCTAGCTCTTTCATATTCCTGAAGCATTTGAATAAAGGATTCATTTAGTCTGGTTTTACAGCAGCTTCTGTATGAATACTATCCCACTGCCAGTTGCATGATGTAGTCCTGTTGTAGGATTTCCATGGGAGCCATTCGCAACCCAGCTGCAGCTCAAGAATGACAGGCTGCACATCCCCCGTAGGGATGATAAACTATCTGTCCCCATTTACTTTAAGATTCAGTGTTCCTAAGATATGAGACAGTGGACACAGAATACATTCCAGGTAGAGAAAGGGACTGCTCTCTCTCTCTGAACCCTGTGGGCTACACTGTCCCAGATGGACTTCACCTACATAGAGAGAGCTCACAGGCCACTTTTGTGGTGCTCAAGCTCCACACTGATCCTCAAAATGTCAGCGGATTCTGTCACATGGGTAAAATACTTACAGTTGACACTAACATCTCCATATGGTAGTGGGAGCAATGGGGAATGCAAAGGGTGCTGGGTATATCGCAAGATCGGGTTCCTCCTATATGTCTGTTCCACTACTTCAAAGTTTGTGCTGTTTTCCTGGGGGGGGGAGGGGAATAAAAAAAAAGAATTATCCTCAAATGGAGATAGTCTTTTGCAGGATGTTCTTATACATTTAGGTTCAAGCTCAACCACCTTTATCTAAGTTTCTGAAGGTCCATAGATGGACCAGGTGACCAAAGCATAATTCACATATAAAAATTACTCTGTACATTATTTCTGAAAATTAAACATAAGAATAGCCATGCTTGGTCATACCAAAGGTCACCAAGCACAGGATCTTGACTTCAAACGTGGCTTGCAGCTGATACCTAATGCAGGCATGTAACAGGTATGTATGGCATGATTTCTCCCTGGTATATTCTTCAAACTTTCAACAGTAAATGGCTAATGGACTTTCTGACCACAGATCCACCATGTTTAGTATGTAATAATGAGCCTGTACTCCCTGAATTTGTCTGGTTGTACTACACGTGTTTACAGAATGGACAACCAAAAAGCACATGGTGTTCAAAATCCGGGCCTGTCACTATCATACACACTAGCATCACATTCTTCCACATTTTGTCCTATATTCCTTCCCTAACAATACTTAATGTTCCATTTGTCCTTGCATGCTGAGCTGAAGTTTTCCAAGATTTTCCACAATCACTCCCAGCTCTTTCTTCCTAAATAGTTACTATCTAATTGCATCTAGTTTAGAGTTCATTGCAATGTATATGTTTACATATACATTTCTTCTGAAATATGCTTTGGTGTGTCTTCTAATATGATTCTATGTTTATTTTGCCACACTTTCTGGAAAGAAGTCTTTTCAAAAATTACTCCTGCTACAGTTGCACAATTTTTGCTATTTTGAAGGACATTTTCTTTCCCCCCTTTACTCTGCTATTTAACCACACAAGCCTAAGGTATGAAGAGGAATTCAGGATACAGCAAAGTCACGTGGCTAGTAGGAACGGAAATGTTTGTATTTGTGTCCAGAGGATGCTTAGGAGAGGAAAGGATGAAGCAGGGATTTGCAAATGCTGATGGTGTAATCCTGCATGCAATTTGTAATCGCACACAGTTGTAGCCTAGACTTATGCAGATCAGTTAACATGTTAATTCGAAATAAAATTCACATAATATTTGATTATTTAGTTACACAGTCATTGAGGTTTCTTTTCTTTCTTTTTTTTTTCTTCCCCCCCCGCCCCAAGACAGCAACCCCATTTCTTGCCCCATTCTCAGCAATTACTGGGTAAGGCCAGTGGTGATCTGGCTGCTCCCAACCCACTTGGGAATTAGCATGATGCCACCTACCCTGATGTCACGAATGAGTTGCTGTGTAGGTGTTTCTATGGGAACTTTGCTGTCAATGACACCTTGAATGGCAGAGGCCCAGCGCATGGCTTCATTCAACAGCTTCGTGTACAGTCTGTAGGAGTGCTTTCGGCCATGGACAATTATGTTCCAATAGCCTGTGGAGAAACAAAGAAGCTGGAAGGTGAAACTTGATCCATGTTACCTTCTCTTTTTGTCTGTAGCACGTGGCTGAGGAAAACCCTTGCTGCTTTGATAGCAACATATGGTGTGTCCGGTTAAAATTGACAAGGTAGACATTAATGTCCCCCATTCCCAAAACATGTTTATCAGCAGGAAGGTCTCAATCCAGGTTTTGGTACAAAGACAGCTTTCCAAGATACAAGTATCTTGCAGTGTAACATGACTACTTCCCTGCCAACCAGGCAGCTCACTTTTGCAGACAGGGTTTGGGCTACACTGTGCTATTAATCACTCAGAAAATGACCGCTCTAAACACAGCACCAGGTCAGACTGCCAAATCAATTCTCATAACTTTTAAAAATAATGTGTTTGACATAAACTGAGAGAACAGGTCAGGGCAATGACAATTCATTCTGCTAAAGGCAGCCCTAGACATCTGTTGAGATAAAAAATATGGACGATTTCTTGTGAGTGAGCAGAATAAATTTCCCCTCATCTCATTTTACTAAATGTTTCCAGCCCTTTTTAAAAATATCCCAAGTAACTCCGCTACTCAAATGTTCAGTATTGTTCTAAGGTTCACCTTCTTTGTCAGGGGAATTCACCTGTTGCCTCATAACCCGAGTTCCCTCCCAAACTCCTAAGGCAAGCAATGGAGGATCATGCCAGATCCTGCCTCCCCAGAACTGTGTCACACTGCACAGAAAGCAAACATAGGCCCTTGCCATCTTTTGTTTCTAACAAGTTGAGTGATGCTACAAAAAAGACCTACAGTGTATGCCATTGCGGTTATTTAAGAGAATAACATTGACCCCAGAGACAAATGTAGGTCATGCTACAAAGTGGCAGTTATTTATGGAGAGGTACTGATAATAACAGTGTCAACTATAAGAACTCATACACCTTTCCCTATTTGGGGAACACTTAGATAAACAGTGACACTACTCAGTGAAAAAACATCAACACTGTCTATCTCCATCAGGTGTGAGGGACTTACTGTCACTTGCACACTACTCTCTGGCCCTTTGCAAGTCTCTTAGGGTTTCTGTGAGGAAAGATGTTTGCAGCCAGACACAGAGCCTCAGATAACATCAAGACTACCTTCTCAACATGACACACCATTACATTCCTGCACCATCCCTTCTTCAGGCAACTCCACACATGAAAAGTCTGCTCATTACTGCTTTCTTCCTCTTACCTGTGTCTTTGAAGACCCTCTCATCAGGCTGCACTACAGAGCAGAGGCTATTGAGCACAAGTGTGCCAAGCTTGGCAGCTGTGCGCTCAGATGACTTGTAGTAATCGAGGGCAGTGTTTGTCAGAACAAACCAGCGTTTCTTCATCTTCAGAGAGGACATCTTGTTGCCGCTCTGAACCTCTTTATGAAGCCAGCCTAGCACAGGAACACAAACATGTCAATGGTTGTCTTTCACCACCACAGCAATCCTGACTCTTGCCTGGTGGCTCTCTAACTCTGGGACCAGAACTCCACCTCTCTGCAAAAGGCTCATGCTGGGACCTACCAGCTCTGCTTTACTGGCTATAGCAGTATCCTGCACAGTCACTGTAAGAAATTAGCCCAAAATTTTCCACAAAGCTGTTCCATCCTTCAGCCCTATGTATTTTTTTTATCAATGATCTGTGGTTTAGTTTGCCATCACCATGAGGGCATCTTCTATTCAGGATGCTTCCCTCACAAGTCACAAACATCTCAATAAATAATTTACAATTCTTTCTTCCAAAGAGATGCCAAAGGCCTATCCAAACCTCGATAGAAGAGGTTTGGCGATACATGTCTTCTAGTAGAAAGATCTGTAAGCATTACATGCATCTCTTCCTCCCACGGTCAGGAAAAAGAATTTCTCTCTCATTTTAGATTCCTCACAAAAGAAAAAAAAAAGAAAAAGGAAAGAAAATTCAATACTATAAAAGAAAAAATGACAATCTGCATTGCTAAAACTGTCAAAAAGACAATTTTCTATTCAGAGCTGTAAAAAGCAATGTCCACCCACAAGGCAAAAGTTTGAAGAATGTGGGACTGAGCCCAGAGGTTCCGTATAAAGAAAAGAAAAAGAGGCAGACCTCCCCAAATATGTGTCTTTGTGGCTACACCACTGTCACACAGACCTCTTACTGTGAAGTTCAGAGAATACATTGACTTTTCAAAGGAGCATTCCTTTTTTTCTTTAACTAATGAACAATAAGACTAGGTACTTAAAGAGGCAACTGTTGCCTGACAATTTGCTTTATATCACTCAATCTCCTTGAAATGTTTAAAACTAGGATGGAAGGCTTATGCCACTTTTTGGTGACCCTTTTCTTCCTGTCCTCCTGCCTTGCCATGACCACTCTCAGACCTTTATTCCCTCATAGATACTTTCTGGAAGATGTAAGGCAATTTGCTCATGCACTTGCTTTCCACAGATTGGATCAGGAGTGTCTTCATACATTTAAGACCATGTGATGAGCTGAAAGCAATAATGAAATTTAAAAATATGTGAGACAAATGGGGGAGTATTTTGTAATATATGTGTGATCACTACTCATGCATCGGCTCCTCCATCTCCAACTAAGCTCTAACTAGAGACATAATTTAAACCTTTTGCTCAGCCTCAGAGAATTCTTCTCACCTCACTATGTCTTCCAGAATCAGGTTAGTTTGTTTAGCTGAGGACAGCAGCAATCCCACAAAGATCTCTCTCCCTCCCTCTCTACATGACAGGTGTCAGAAGGAACAGAGCTTTCTGAAAACAAAAGCTGCAGTGTCATGTTATAGTCAGTCTAAGCCAGCTGCTCCTGAACAGCAGCCATGCTCCCTCCTATTCCCTAACGGCATTTGCTGGACATGTTGAAATAGGCTATGGAACTAACATCAGAAAACTAAACCTATAAAGAAGTACTTAATTTTTTTCCAGCTTTAGCTTTCTGAATCCACCTGATAGGGAATCAGATAAAAGCCAGTGCCAGCACAACACAGGACGTGGCAAACAGCGGACCAGAAGGTGGAGGGGGGCAGAGAATGATTGGTTTTGGGGAGCAGCTAAACCCTAGATTGGATTAGCTACAATCAAACCTTCCCCTCAGATCATAAACGGAAGATAAGTTTCACATGTCGTAATTGCACGCATTTCCTTTTACCTCTCACAAGGAACTCCTGGCCATCAACCTTAGATTCGCCTTTTGGTTTCTGCAGCAGGGAGATCCAGTGATGCATCTCCTCAGGAGTGTCGCTGTTGCAGTGAATCACTCGATTTGCTGTGATGATCACAAAAGAATTTGGTCTGCCAGAAAATAAAAGCATTAAAATTGGTTGTAACCATACAAATATCTCCACTCACAGCACACCCAAAGCCATGCCCTCTACTTTCCCATAAACAACGCAGAAAAGATTCTCTGAATACAAACTACAGAGAAGTGTAGAAACACTTAAGAGCATCTCCTGTGCAGCTGGTCTGCAAACTGATGAATGCAGAGACCAGATAAATGGAATTAAACATCTTTCAAAAGCTATTTCCAAAGACTAGAAAACATTAATTAGCTAATGACCAGCTGTAAAATGTCCTGAGTTCATAAGCAAAGGACTTTGTTCTACCTTCCGATTGGACTGAGCTAGTGCTAGTACCACTGGGCTGAGCTAGTACAGCCATTCTCCTCATAGTTATTAAAACCAGTGATGCAGTGGCAAACGTAGGTCTCAGCAGGGTCAGCTAAAATGGGTCTGAGGTTGGTTTTAAAAAGAATGAACCGATCCTGACAAAACAGAGGAAAAACTGTTACGTTGCTCCTAGATGAATTTGCCCTTCTCTTGCAACAGACAAATGTGTCCTACCAAAAGAATATTCACATTTCTGCACAAAATTGATGCTTTACAGGAAAATGGAAAAATAACAATATGACCAGGTCCAAGAGCATAGACTCAGAAAGCTTTGAAAGCAAACACAGATTTCTATGAGAAAACAGAGAAACTGAAAAGTAGAATGCAAATATGAAGCAAAAGGTAAAAGGTGCAAATCAAACCACTGCATAAACCTATGGAATATAAAAATAAGCTGCATAAAAACCTTGGTTGAAAAATAAATACGCATTCTCCTCAGAATTTGTTTAACATTGGTACTCTAGAAGAGTGTATCTCAGCAGATGCATGAACAAATTTGGACTCTTCAGCTTCCTATTTGTGCCTAGTTTAACTATGAGGAGTCCAGGCTGAGAACTGGCTAAAACATTTTGATCAACGAAATCTTAGTTTGCTACTGAGATATGCATTTTCTAAACTACTTAGTAGTTAACCCCAAATTCCCAGCAACCTGCGTGAGAAAAAAACAGACCACAGAGGTAAATAACTTAATAGCTAACATTTTACTTCAGCACTGTAGTAAGAAGCTTTGCCCTGGCTGAACCTGTTAACACTGTAGGAAATAATTAAATGTTAACGTAAAGTGATATGAAATGTCCCATAATATCTTCTCTGAAACTAACCGATCTGTGAACTAAAGGTCTGTGCTCTGTTTCATTGCAAAGATTTCAAGAAGTGTATAGATTTTTAAATTCATCCATTATTCGTCCACAATGTTGGTTTTTTCCCTAAATTTACAAGATAAACTCAAAATTATGCTGTTGAAAAACTAGAAGTGCTGCTTGTGCTGGACATTTTTGTTCAGTGTTAATAACAGGTAAGACTATAATTTCTTGGCATTGAAATGATGCTGTTCCCACTTTTAAGATGGAACAGAGTATCTAAACTTTAACTCAAAGAAAATACACTTGCGAACTTCATGCCTGTGAAGTGACATAGCTTGAAACGACCTGAAGACTTCAGTTGAGTTTATTTGTTTAGCGATAAATTCTTATGAGTTTAAACAAATGTACCCAAACAAAACCTGGACCTACCCACAAAAATATGTCAGAGAGTTTCCAATCTAAGAGATGGTGAGATTGCTGTACATACCTATCAGGATTGTCTGAGGCACAGACAGAGTCAATAAGCCCAACATCCAGAGTTCCCTGTACAGTGAGAGAGACACAGATAACAGGAATTGTTTGCATCTTAAATTACAGACATTCTCCTTCATGAACAGGACTGGAACTGAAAACATTCTTCTGAATTCCAATAGCTTGAGTAGAAATGAACATATGAGAAAGGCATGAGTGAGTCATCTTTGCTCCCTAAACAGCATGAGAAGATGTGCAAGGGCTCCACAGGACTGGAGAAAAAAGAGCTACAAATTTCCAGAGATCATTATGAAAGTCTAAAATAACCTCTGCCTCCACATCTCAGTACTAGCAAAACACACAAATACCCTATTCTTCCCAACTGCGTGTCTTCTGTCTGGAATAACTGTGACCCAGACTAGTCCCATAATCCCATCCAAAGACGTTTTTTCTGCATGAGGCAGCCCCCCTCTCCCCTCCAAACCAAAGAGGAGAGCCATTGGTGATCAAGCTGAGCCACCCACCACAACCACTACGTTCCCCACTGCTCACCCTCTTTTCTATCAGCTTTGCTGTTTATAATAATCGTCCAACTTTCTTATACTGCTCATGAACTACAGCACTGCAAGTGCTGGAAAAACATGCACAAAATAGTTAAACACAGAGGGTTCTAAACATGCCCACAGACTGGTTGCACAGTAACTTACCACAGCATTCTTTGGATTGGCCTGTTCATCTTGCATTTCCCTCAGCTGCTGCGCTGTAGCGCTGTGCACTCGGCTCAGGACATTAAACCAACCGCTGGCAATCGAAACAGAATCAAAGTTAAGATTTGGGTAGTGAAGCTAGCTCTAGAATATGATCAAGGAACTTGGAAAGCTGCCTGTGGGAAAACTTCTTCATTCACAATTTCCTGAGGACTATGCTACAAAATATGTCTTGGGCTGATCATACCAGACTCTAATGTCTTCCTTTCTCCTTATTTATCCATGAAAATTCTGTGCACGTTCTCCAACCCACTGACAGCTGCTCCTGCAAAATCGTTTTCTACTTGCTATTCAAGGAACTGTAAAGCAGGCAGCGGCCTCACCAGGGAGCACATGTCAGCAGACTGAGAAGAGCATACAGCAGTTGTAAAGACTGGGTCTGCTGGGAATCTTCCTGGACTAGAGTCCTAGAGACACCTGGCAGCCTTCTTAACTAGTCTCTCTCTGACCTGCTCATAAACTTGAAAGTCATATGGCTGTCAATTAATCATGTGGTTTTTTATAAGTTAATTTGCAGTTAAGTTATTTGCCTGTCAAAGAGCTTCTCGTTACAGACATATCTGGAGGCTAATCTCTGTTGCAGAACAAGCAGATTCTTATCTACAGCTTCCAGTGAGATCAGCAAACATCTAGACTTCGTGGAGGATTCTCAAATTGAATACTCTACATCACCTAATCCACCCTTTGATAGTGCAAGTGTTGGTGCTTTCTTCTCCCTCAGAACAGAGACTGATATGGCATTGACAGAGGCCACATTTGGTTTACACTTGCCCTAGCAATTCTGCAATGTTATCTTAGGGCATGCCTATTCCAGTTGGTGGAAGTTCTGGCTTAGGAAGTTACTGTTTCTTCAGCTACTGCCCTTTGAATTTGCCTGTTTCTTGTTCATGTGGCTGTTCTTTAGTCTATTTCTGTTAATTTATTTGTGTCCAAACACTTTCCCCCTTCCTTTCCCTACACCCAAATGAAATAACAACAGACCCTAAATAACTTCACAGAATCAGATTAAAGTAGATCAGAGAAACAGTTACACCGGCTGGGCTGAGGGAGCAGAAGCCTCGGTAAGAGTGGGAAAAGTGGGAAGACATGAGCATCTAGGGACAGTAGCCTCTTAACTTGGCTTTGCATAGCCAGAACAGGTTGTCCAACCTGCCCTTAAACTGATTCCCACTGCCTGGCCAGGACGGCAAGAAGGAAGGACATGAGTCATTTGTTTGCTTTGCACTGGGAAGATTTTATCAGATAACACTACAGACTCTGATAAGCTGCAGCCTTTTCTGTCTCCTGGATAAAACCCAGCTGCTCTCGCAATCATTTACAGACAACATGAATAGACTTTTTGTTTGATTCAAGATTCCATTTAATAAATAAATCAGCTATTAGATGTTCCAGTTTATATTAAGGCTTTGTATGTCTCCTGAAGTAACCCTTGAATTCAGCATGCTCACAGACACATAAGAAGGTGGCAGTCCTGTGACTGACCAATAGGCTGAACCACCATCTTGGTAGCTGCAACAGGGAGTCCCCAGAGTAGCTGTGGTACCTCCCAGTAAGCATAAAATGACACTCTGGAATGAATCCCCTCGTTTCTCCAGCAAAAGGGAAGTGATTATGTTTCCCAGGCTCTCCCATGTTGGGTCAGACCTGCACGGAATGAAACCTAACTAAACTCCCTCTTATACCTGGCATCTTCTGGTGACTCTGCGACAATGTGATAGACTCTGTCTTCTGTCACAATGTCCAAGGCATTCTCCTTTTCATGAATGTCCACAATCTCCCTGGAACACAGCAAATCACAAGAGCCAAAATTGAAAACCTTTCATAGGCATAAATTCCATCTGGCCAATTTTTTTCACATCATAACATTCACCACACAGAAGGGAAATCACTGGCTCAGATGGCTTTTAACTCCGACAGAAATACAAAATTCCTCCAATACACGTTAAGACTTTTAGGGTCCCCTTAAAAAGATTTGTACAGTTAATCTACCAGAAAAGCAAAGCTTAAGGTGTAAATGGATTTTCTTCAAGACACCAGCAGACTAGATGGAAGAAGAGATAACAGGGAAGTTGATATAGAGGGCTGTTTACAAAGTGGGGTGTGCCACTCTTTTGGCACTTTACAGGCCCACATGATGCTAATAGGTGACTAGTCTCTCCTTTCTTACAGCAGGAGCTCAGGAATTGGCTATGGCAGCAAAAAGAGCATTCAGGGCTCAGGAAAAGGCATAGTACATGCTGCCAAATTCAAATCCCGCTGTGAGCTTCATAGCACCTCTGTGAAATGCCTCAAGAAGCCAGGAAACAGATGGAGTCAGGGTAGGGGAGAATGCATGAGGTAGGTACTTAATTAGCCCCTCCTGGTCTGGCTCCATCCACGGTTTGAAAAGAGCTTCTGCCGGATTATGAAATGCAAGACTGGAAAAAGAACTACCAAGTAATTCCAGACTCCCTCCAGAGTAAAACTAGAAGCTCTAATTGTCTTTTCTTTCCCTTACGTTTCTGATTCTCCTAGCCCTATGGGAGATATGTAGGCCAATAAGCTGGCATAATTATTGATTTAGAGAGTGAATACTAGGGATCAAAAGGATTTATTCTTCACTCACTTTGCCCTTCTGATATCAATTGTCCCCTTCAGCTTTTCCTCGCTATCATTCTCAAAGTACATGAGTTTGGATTCTCGAAGCACAAACCAACGGCGTTTCCAGTTGCGGCGTGAAAGTGTTGACATGCCTCCGCCTTTTTTATAGAGCCAGCCTGACTTCAGTGCCTCTTGCTTGGTGCGGAACCACATGAAGGCCTCATTCTTCAGAACACACCAGCGCCGCCTCCATGGGTTCATGAGACCTCCTGCAAAGCGAGGGAGCAAGATTTCATCAAACATGCAACAAGGGCCATGTTTCCATTCTGATCCTGCTTCACGGGCACTTAGTTGCCACTTCAGTCCCTAACATGAAACAAAGGAGCTGAGGGAGAGAAACAGGGTTATGCTTAAGTTTGGACAGAGAAAAAACAGAACCAACTAGTGAAACAAACACAAAATATAGAAATATATGCACTACTCAAATATTTTTGTATTGTCTTCAGTTTTGTAGCTCAGAATGAGTCATTTAAGCCCATATCAAGTGGGCCCAACTAGGTCTCAGTGGCAAAGATATCCAGTCTAATTCCTTGATATCCACCTCCTAGCTCTTTGTTTTCTTTGCTTGTTTTAAATAAAAAAAAAAAAAGAGAGTAAACAGAGAACTAAGAGCAGATGAAGATGATGATTCTGGAGAAAGAGAAGAGGAAAGCAGGTTTCCTGGATTTCATCCTTCCATGGTTTTGGCTAAAGCCGCTTACCCTTCATGTAGAGGTAGCTGTGAAAATAGGGTGGTCCTGAGCCATTGAAGATAGTGACTCGTCCATTGCAAAACTCTTCATCTGTATCAATGTAAACATCCACTTCTTCTTCACTGTCCAGAAACTAAAAGGAAAAGAAGAAATACAGGCTACTTGGGTTCTCCTGGTCACAGGCGGACTGGAGCAAAGTAACAAGGCTAGAGAAGTCACATGATCAGAAGGTGCAAAACTACACATACTCCCTTTACAAAAAAAGCAACACAGTAAAACTAGAGGCTTGACAGCTTACCCATTAATGCCTACAGCAAGAGTCTCCAGAGCATGGAATTTTCGTACCAGAAAGGAGAGTGACATTCGGCAGTGGACATGGCTAGAAAACTCCAGTTACCTGCAGTAACAAACCTTCCTGTTTCAAGGCAGAGGCCACAGTCCAAAATCTGGTTTAATGGGATTAAGAGAGAAATTTTCATTTTGGAGGATTTTTCTGATTTTTTTTGGCAGACGTGCCAAGATGCTGGACAAGATGGAGCACTAATCTAACCCCAGCAAGGAAATGCCTTGCTTTGGGTTGATTAAGAAAAAAAGCACATTCCAGGATAACTGAACCCTAAAAACAAAGATCTAAATTACTGAAATAATAGTACAGTATTTACTCATCCCTATTCTCCAACTAGATAATGGCCCTCGGCCATAAGAAAGTACTTTAAACATGAAATCCCAAATTACCCTATCATTTCTTTTACCTTAAATACAACTGCCTTTGATCAGCTTTATTAATTTAATACTAATGAAGGCAGTTCCTTAGACCTTTTCCTTCCTCAGATGCATGTTGCTTCTTTTAATTTTTCCCCTCTGTCTTCTATCTGTGACCCCTTTGCGCTCCTCTTTTGTCTCATTCCTGTTCCACTCATTCATTCTCCCTCTCCTGCCATTAAATTCCAAAAAGCAGGTACTCTTGGATCGGCAGCTACTGATGGGATCTGGGCCCAGTTGCAATTATCTTTTCCGGTGGCTCATGCCATGACATA
Organism: Ciconia boyciana; assembly: GCF_034638445.1. Lineage (NCBI taxonomy): Eukaryota > Metazoa > Chordata > Aves > Ciconiiformes > Ciconiidae > Ciconia > Ciconia boyciana. Next base: position 19,167,279 of record NC_132943.1, on the reverse strand, counting down.
ATATCAACCGGATTTTTCATGAGTCTTACTCACTGAGGAGCCCAATAAAATCTTCCACTTGTATTTACATTTTCAGAAGAATGGTAGAAACTGGCCTAGGCTGTGTCAGAATGATTCATGACTTGAAGATTACCTGGCAGTGATCTGTGAGTACCTGCCCACATAGAAGGTACCTTTACTCAAGCAGATCACATCATAAAAATTCTGATGGCTGGCAGATGACATTAGGGAAATGCAAACAGGAAAAGTCATGCAACTTTTTAAGAAGGGTCACAATCTGCCATTGGAAAAGAACAGCAAAGGAAATAAATTGAATTCCTTAAAAAAAAATCAATCATTTTCTATAAGATATTTTGTAGTTCAAGTCTCTGTTCTCAGGGACATCATTTATCTGAAGTATTTTTATGGCTGTCATTGGCTTCACACCTGAACTCCTCACAATCTTATCTGACATCCTGTTCTGTAAGGGGATTTATTGTTGCATTATTAAGCAACTAGCCTGAGGGCACTCAGGAAGTCCAGAGCCTAGTGTGGGATCTAAGCTGAGATGCTTCAAGCGGGAGGCTAATAGCCCAGCTTTACTACCCTGTCATTGTCCCTACGGTAGGAATGTAAAGGTTCTGTAAAGGTTCGGTGGTCTTGGTTGTGTGCACTGGGACCCAGCCTGGATCAGCACAGTAATTTCTTCAAGCCTTAGAATAGCTTAACTTGTACACAGCGGCTGAAAATAAACCCTTGACTCTGAACAGTAACAGGACTAGAACAAGAGAAGTTTTAGTGATGGAAACAAATCAAACCCCAGCCCTTCCTATTTCCTCTTGTGATTGTCCACTAGAAGCTCAGGCTACTTCTGCAAAATCTCTCTAAGGTAGAACATATACCTACAAGATACTAGTTGCCTGCTTTCCGTCTTCCTAAAGGGTGTTACGTTAATATAAGGTGATGGAAACAATCTAAAATAGCCTAGGTACATATGTGCTAGCTTGTGTACCAATAACACTGGACAGTCACAAGTCCTCTGGCCTTCAGCCTATCTGTGACTGTTCCCTTTTTTTCAAGCTGATTATTGATGTAAGAGAGAGTTATATATTAGTAACAATACCCAGAGCAAGCAGGCATACAGTAAGAAGGCAAGGATGTTATAAATATCAACAAAGTCCCACTAATGTCTGGAAAGGTGAAGGGAGGGATTCTTACCGAGTCCAGGCTGCCACGGTTGGAGTCCAGGCTGGTACCATGGGAGTGTCTCAGACCTTCCTCACTGTTCAGGGGCTCAGCTGAGGCGCTACCTGCATCTCCACAGCCATCAAACTCCTCATGGTCATAGTCAGACTCCACATCCGGGGGGGAAGTATAGATCGTCTCTCCCACCTCACCGCTGTTACTCCTCTGCGTATCTAAGACAGTGCTGTAAATGCTTTCTCCTGGGTCAGATAGGGCTCTCTGCTCCTTGGGGCTAGCAGTTCTTTCCACAGGTTGTCCTGGAGCAGGGACAACCTCTCCCACTTCCCTTTGGAGAAGTGAAAGGCTTGTGTCCGCACCTTCCTCTGAGTAGTTATTGCTGTTTCTTGTGCCATCCTGATTCAAGACCACCAAACTGGAAGTTGGCCGTCCTTCATCATCAGCATGAAAGCCTTCATCCACTTCTTCTTCAGCTAGTGGTGCCACCAGGCTGCAGTCAATGTTGAGTGTTCCCTCACTAGAAAGTGAGCGCTCTAAGTTCTGCACACTTTCATCCAGATTGCCAAAATCCAGCAGCTCCAAGAACTCCTGGGCAACCCTAGATGCCTCCCTTTCCAGCCTCTGGATCTCCTCTTCTCGCTGCCGATTGATTTCATTCCTGGTGTTTTCACAGATGATAGACATGTGATCCTCTTTCTGTTGCTGCAACTTCTCAATCTCCTTCTCCAGTCTTAAGATCTCCTCCATCTGACGTCTCTCTTCTTCTTGCAGGGGAATATCTACCTCCTCAGTCTTTACTGCTTCCACCTTAAAGAATTTATAATAGTGTTAAAGCCATTTCTTCAACCTATATGTGTTCCTTGCCTGGACCTTGCATTCTTCCTACCTCCTGTGTTTGCCTTGTACTTCCCATTCACAAAAAGATGACTTAAAGCATCCTCTCCTTTTCTGATTGGCATCTGCAATCATCCGTGGCACAAAAGCTAAAGGTAGAACTACGGGATCTTCAGGTACCTCCTTTTTTCCAGCAGCCTACCTCCTTTCTGAATTGTACAAAGTAGCTCATTGTGATCGGTGAATTTTCAGAAGAGCCTCAGGATCAGTGAATTTTTAGAAGAGCCTCTCTGTCTACTGCTCATGTTACAGCCCTTTGTACACTACAATTTGGATAAAAGCTGAATTTGGATAAAATTCTGAAATTCCGTCCTCTCTTTTTAAACTCACACATATACACACATATAGGAGAAAGCAACTATACAGGAATACATATGTGCATAGCCTGCTTAAGAGCTGAAGATTTCCCAGAAATTCATTAAAACATTTGGGGATTTTGTTGCTTCCTGAGTTGGGGCCTGAGACCATGAGAATCTAGGTCTGGAAGGGATATTTGCAATGAAGCAGGATTGTATCCACGCCAACTCCACCCCACCAAAACTCCACCCGGAATTTCTTGGCATTCTTTAGCATCACTGGATGGATGATGGCTGGCTGGCTGCTGAAGACTGTGCCTTCCTCTATTCTCCACACTGAAGTTAACAGGAAATTTCTAGCAAGTACACAATAAATAGAAGACAGAAGATACTGGTAACTTTCACTGATGTTTAGCTATAAGATAAAGCCAACCTCCCCTCCACGGAGGGTGTTGAAAACATTTTTGCTTGTTCTTGCGTGTGTATAAATTCCAAAAGGATTTAATGTACTTCCTGATAGGAGTATGCCAATGAAGCCAATGAATTGGCCCATTTTAGCCACAATCCTTGTTTTCTTTACAGTTACCCTGTTGCTTGTTCTCTACTTGACTCTTACTTGTGGACAAATGCATTTTTATACTCTAATCTGTTATCTCTCCTGCACAGAGCTGGCCTGAAACTGGGGAACAAGTGGTTTGGGAAAAGAAATAAGAAGATACACAGCTATTTTCACACACCTCAGGGTAGGTGGTCTGCTCTTTGATATATCAAGTACCAACAAACAATTAGATCAGTTACAAGGGGTTTATTTTAGCCATGGTAGCAGCCATCTGCATTCTTATTTTCGCTGTTACAGGCAACAATCCAGCAAAACAGAGTGTGTAACAGAGTAGCACATCACAAGGTCATGTAATAAGCTCAAGCAGTAGAGATAAAAAAGGATGCTGCATGTTCAACACAGAAATTTTCAAATAGGAACTATGCAAGCTGGTACATGAGCCTTGAAAAAAACCCCACCTTGTTAACCCTATGCACCTCTGCCAAAGTCAAACACCTGCAGGCTTTGAGTGAACAAAGCCCGTTTTTTAAATAGTGTTGCCACAATAACAATATTAGCTCCAGGCGAAGCATAGGCAATGAAGGACCCTTCACAGATACTCAGAGAAGACATATGAAAAGAACTGTTAAACTTACCTGAGCCACCTGGAGTAGTGCATTCAGTTGTTCCTTTTCTCTGTCAAAAAATAAGACATGATAGTCAGAGACAGACCCAGTTCTCCTACATGAGGCTTTTAGAATTACACGGACGCATCATCCCTCCATGCATAAGGTTAAAATAAGGTACCTGTTGTCAGACTGATTTAAAAGCTTTTGTAATTTAGTAAAAATCCAATTCTCTATGGTTGGCATGACCTTTATGGATACAACAGATTTTCCCCATGCACTTAACTTTCACATCAATCAGGAAAATGGATTAGTTGGAACACACTAGGAAGGACATTGGAAACAGTGACAGAAAGGCAGATCAGTTAGACTCATGATAAATGTAAACAGAATCTTCTGAAGTCCTTTACGTCCATGGATATTAAATGAGGTCGTACATGCATAATTGACAGATATCAGGAAACTGTTTGGTTTTTTTAAAACAGAACAGAATTATTGCAATACCAGCATTGAATTTGTGTTTTGTTTTGCTTTTACTATATTAAAGCCTCCAAAAAGTTATCAAATTTTTGTACGTTTTAAATGACTAAGCTGAGGACTTTCTATTCCAAAGACCAGGGTACTCCAGCTTGCATAACTTCTCAGGGGCATGCAAAACCTAGTTTACTAGTAAAGGCTGTAAGAGTCAGAGTTTGTTAGTAAACATGAGTAGAAGAAAAAAATACTATCCCATGGTGCTGCATCTCCATTCAGATCAAAAAGGTTGTACTCCAAGGGAAAGCTGTCACTATGGCCAGTTTCTCCATAGCGAGCACGCTACAAGCAACTGAACTAGGAGACAGACAAATGCCAGGGTCATGCATAGGGAGCAGGGATAGGATGCGGCTGGATGGAAGAGTCTGCCTGTACCAACCACTGTGCAGCTAAATTCAGACTGGCAGTGGTAACTTTCAAATCTATGATTCAACCTCAAGCAGAACAGGAGGGCAACAATATTTATTTCCCAGGCCCTGAAGCTTTTCCCAGCCAAATTCTAGATTGCAGTTGCAAGTCACAAAGTCCTTAAAGTTCTCACTTGCGCTCTTTCTCTCTCAAAAGAAAAAATCCAGGAAATGTTTATAAATGAAAGTTGACATAAGTGAGATCCAGATGGTTCCAACTGTGCTGAAAGATCTCTAACAGTAGTCATGAGTTAAACAACTGCCTTAAATGATATGAGGGTTCAAGAAGCAGAGCCATTTTAAAACAAATCAGGAATACCACCTTCAACCTACACACTAATTCCTGCAACAGTTCCTCACATTTTTTAGACCTCTGATATTTCTTGCTGCTTTCTATCCATCTTCAACTGATCCACACTCCTCCTGAAATGTGATACCCAAAACTAGGGACAGTACTCCAATTGAAGCCTTACCAGTGCCAAGTGGAACAGAATAATCACCCCACATCTTACAGAAGCAATCTTGTTTATAGATGGCATTTGCTTTCGCCTCTCACACAGCATGACACTGGTCATTAATATTCAACTTAGCATCCCGACCTTCTTCCTGCTGTTGAAGTAGGCATTCCTCCTTCTCTCTCTGTGCATATGATCACTCCTAACTGTAGATCCGCGTATGTCTGTATTGAATGTTATCCTATGTTTTTCAGGCCACTTCTTTAATTTTCCAAAATCATTTGAATTGTAATCCTGTCTAGCTATATACTTACAGCCCCTCACTAGATGGTTTCATCTGCAAATTTCATAAAGATACTCATATTTCCTCATCCAACTTATTATTAAAACATTGCACTAGTACCATAACCAGCACAGACCATGGAAGAATCCCATTCAAGAGTTGTCTCCTATTCAACAAAAAACTACTATTGTTTACTAATTAAAATGCAATAATACAATGCAGTAAAACCATAAATCCTAGTCTTGTTTCATCTACTTTTTTCCAAACCACACTCCTTATAGTGTCTTAGAGTATTGCCATAACATGTCAAAGCCCTTACCTACCCTCTACCTACCCAGTCAAGTTACCTACCCTCTATGGCTTTTCCCTATCCACAAGGCATGTCATAAGCTATCACAGAAGGAAACGGATAACTTTAATGCTGTTTGTTCTTCAGAAATCCCCGTTGGCTCTTAACTCCTTTATCAAGCATTTATAACTGTTTGATTATTTGTTTCAGTATCTTCCTGAAATTGAAGTTAGGCTGACTGGTCCACAATTCCCTCAGTTCTTCCTTTTCCCATTTTAAAAGGGGGTCATTATGTTTGGAATTTTCCAGTTTTATGGAGACTCCATTGCTATCCACAAAGGAGGAGAAAGAGAATAGCTACTGATTCAAACTGCTTTAGCCGGTTCTCAAAGTACCCAAACATTAATTTCACCAAGTCCAGATGACTTCTTTGTAATCTGATTTATCTGAGCATTCTCTAACCTTTTATTTCTCTGCTAGGTTCTGAATTCTTGCACATCTGTGCTAATTGTATTTAGTGTCCAACAGCTAAGCCTTTTGGGGAAGACAAATAAAAACAGCATCAAATACCTCAGCTTTCTCAGCATTATAATTTTTCTTCCTGTTGAACAGTAGACCAAATTGCTCCATGTGTCCCTTTTACTAACAGTGTATGCACAATAACTGCATGCCAACTTTTAGCTCGTTACAGCTCAGTTTGCATCTTGGTCCTTCTAATTTTGTCTCTGCATGTGTGTTGGGTTTTTTTGCTTGTTCTCAGTAGATTGCTCATAAATAACAGGCTGAAACCAGGACAGTAACCAACTATTTATGAAAAACTTAAAATGTCAAAGGATTATTTGTTCAAACTTATATAATAATCTCATAATTGAAGTTTTATGCTTCTTAAAAGATTATCAAGAGAGACATCCAGTTTGGATAGGATGTAGGTAACCATGGAGTGAACAGTAAATGATGCATGAGGCACAGGATTTTCAATAGGTGTACCATCACTGCTCACAGATTGCCTCTTGTTGTCACATTAGCTTTTCCTTTCCCCTCCTGATCTCCTGACACATCCGTACCCCTGATGAAAGATACACAACAGCAGGAACAGGAAGAACATGTGTATGTTCATGAGTGTAAGAACTGCAGTAGCAGCACAGGTGCAATGCCCATCTTTCTTGCTCTCTGACCCAGCTTACTGGACACACCAAGACCCATGAACTCTGGTACCCTGTCACACTGCTAATCCCTCTAGATTTTGGGAGACTGCATAAAACTTCCTTTACCACTGCAAAGGCAATGAGAAAATTATGCATTCTGCCCAATCAGTCAAACTGCCTCCTTTCAGGTACCTTCCAAAGCAGAAAAGCACTAAACAGAGGTAAAAATACACCAGAATTAGCTTTCCTAAAGGAAGCAGGACACTCCTTTTCCACTTTGCTTTTCTATTCTGAGCTGCCCACAGTCCACCCCAACTCTGCCCCCTGGCATTGGGACACTGTCTCATGCAATTGCTGTTCCAGTGTTACCATCATGCCAGTGCCCCAGACCCGCTTTTACACCTCAGCAGCTTTAGTGCTAGGGAACTATGAGTGCAAGATACCATCTTGTACCTTTCCTTCACCTCTTCCTCTTCCTGTTTCCTCCTACGCTCCTCCTCTTCTTGCCATTGTCTTTCCTCTTCCTCTCTTCTGATCTGTTCTTCCTCTTCTTGCCTCCTTCTCTCCTCCACTTCCTGCTTCCGCCTGAGTTCCTGCTGCAGCAGGTGCTGGTAGAGGCTGCGAGCCAGGCGGCCACGCCAGTGCTTCTGCAGGGTGACTGCAGAGGCCTTCAGTCGCAGCAGGCTCTTCTTCCAGAAGTATGCTCGGTAGTTCTTTTGGATTATAACAACACTGGCTAGCACCTTTTGATACTTCTTCCTAAAAACAGAACCAGACACTTAATGCGCCATGAAGCAATACATGCTTTGCATTTCCCATGCCCTGGTATATTGACCAATCTTACCACATCCACAGAAAAATTAATTTGGAAAAATATTGCTCAGAAATGACACAATTTCTGTTCCTCTACTGCCACTACCCATAAATCATATTCTCCTCACTGTTCTCGCTCCCATATCTACCACTGATTTGTTTCCGTGGGCACCTACTTTTGTGAAAACCCTCAGATATCTGGCACATGGAAAGAGAAGGTCCACTGGCCCAAAGTCTCTTTGCATTGCACATCACACACATTCACTGTGCAGTTAGCATAATCACTCAGTGTGGATTAATTATAATAAAAACATACAAATGGCCTTACTATATGAGAACAAAGTCCCATATTGTTCCATCTTATACAATGTACCAATATACAATTTTACTCCAGGAAAAGGAAAAACAGGGCAAAAACAGATCTGGTCACATTAATCTCGTATTGTTTGGGGCAAAACACAGTGATACTACAATATTGATTGCTGAATGTAACATTGTAGCAGGTTCCCATAAACATATACTTATATTGCACAACTTTTCGCTTAAACAATAATGATATCAAAATCAACTTTACCATACTTTAAAACCAAAAAACATGGTAGGGCCCCAAAAGAAAAGAATCATCATTCAGTATTTCTGTAGTCTAGTGAAGTTCTAGAAAAGTCAGTTCTTGCCTCTACATTACAGCATATTTTTATCAAGGACCTGAAAAAAAACTTACTGGTAGAAGTTTGTACATGATACACAAACTGGGCAAATAACAAAAGGGCTACTATTACACAGTAATCTGGATCAATTTGTAAGCTAGATTCAAGCAAAAATTAAACAATTCAAAGGAGCCAAACATAAGGTCTTCTATTGAAGAACCAAAGGCCAAACACACCTGATGTGGGACTATGTTAGGAAGCAGCAAGTCAAAAAAAGGATTTAGGGGCCACAGGGATCATCAGGTGAAGGCAAACTCCCAACATAATGCTATAGAAAAAAATACTACTGGGATTCTTATATTTGCAAGCAGAAATATTGTGTAGAAGGGGATTGCATTGCTACTTTTATCCTGTGTTCAGTGTTAGCACCTCCATTTCAAGAACAATGTTAGACCCTCAAGTGATTTCTGAGGAAGCAGGATTGGAACCAGAAATCTGGGCTTATAGAAAGAGAGCACTTGCTCCATGACCTTAAGAAAGAGAAGGCTAAGGAAAGGTTTGATCCCAGTCAATCTACCCACATTTTTGGGTGGCATTTCTATTTATTCAGCAGGGGACATCACAAGATTTAATTGACCTGAAGCTGAAGTCTATTCAGGCTGGAAATAAGCAGACTTTTTTTAAAGTAATTGAATATATTCAGACACCTTAATATCTTGCTGTAGGGAAATGATCATTGGCACTATTCAAATCAAAACCTTCTATACTCCAAACCAGAATTTGCAGAGGGAAATTCTATGGGCCTGTTGCACAGGATCTTGGGCCAGCAGGCTACAGTAATCCTGTGAGGTCTTACACTCCTAGAAAGCACGCTGGAAATAGCACAGTATTCTTACATATCCTTCCCACAGACCTTCTGCAACCCCCTGAGGAAAAGGCACACCTCAAAATCCCCTTCCTGGCAATCAAACCCCCTTCAAATGGCAACAGGGACCCATGCTGACAGCTTGCCACCTCCCTGCACATCAGATACGTCAGCCTAGTCAAGAAAATCAGGAGAGAGATGCTAATAGCAGTAGTGTGCAGAGGTCACGCTCTTTTCCATACGTAGGAAGTCAAAGGGAGGAAGTACAGAGAAAAGAAGAGGAAAGGGAAGAGGTGATAAGTGGGAGGTTTTAGATGAATTGCTCCTGGGCTGCAGTCCCCTCACCCCTGCTCCCTCTGTCCTCCCTGTGCCCTGCACATGGGGTGTGAACAGCTGCACACGCACCCTCTGCCAAGGCAGATATAAGTGCATCAAAAAGGGCACTCTGACGTTTACAAAATGCATCTGGCAGAAACTCTCTCAAGTGCAACATGTGCCAAGCCCTGCCCAGCTACAGGCCAGCTCTGCCTGCTAATCTGCCAGGCTGAAGTACCCCCTCATTCCTCATGACCACAGCCATGCTTGCAGACGCCCTTCAGTTGGAATTGCTGCACACAGGCCGTGAATTTCATTCCCCTTGTTCAGCCTTCCACTCACCCTCTTGGACTGCCAAAGAAATTCAACCTGCAGCCCATGCTGAGGAGTTGGGAGACATCCTGACCATATATCACAAGAGAAGGTGTGGTGGCTGCAAGGCTCCAATGCTACATTTGGAATTTAGTTAATTACTGTGTTGATGAGCTGTAGTTAGTAGTTATGCCTCCAAGGACTAGAGAACACAGGGCTATGGAATAATTTCCTACTGTCTTTTCCCCTGAGCAATAAGGTCCTGCAGAATCCAGGGACACAGCCAAATTTGTACATGGATCCTGCAAGCCTGGGAACAGTTATGCATATTTTAGCTGGTGAAGCTGTTACCTGCAGCTCAGACCTCCATAGATTAGCTAGGAAAAATGGGGTCATTTGAATGGGCTTGATTTTTCTTGTTTCACATTTTAGTCATCAGTCAGAGATACTAGGCTGCAGGGAATAAGAGCAAAGAAAATGTTCTCACCCTTAGCACTGGTTCTCCAGGCTCACAGAACAAGTTCACAAAGGGGGAGAAGCCAGTAAAATCCTTCCTGAGGCATATGTACCCTTCTTCGCCAACCTACTTTGCATGAGACCAAATTAATTTAAATACATTTGTCCTTGCAAAACTAACAGAAATGGTATCAAGCTCAGGGCAGCACACACGGGTATTCCTGACCTCTGCCCAACTCTGCACAGACCATTCACCAGTTGCCCAGATGAACTCCCTCTTGCTGGACGTTCTCCAATACAGGTGCAGCGCAACTCTCTTCACAGAAAAGTTTTCCAGTCTCCCTTCCTAGCTCTTTCCTCGCTCCCTGCTCTCCTCCCCTGCAAAGTCCAGTTACCTCCAGCTGCTTGTGAGGATTTCCACTCTGGCTGCAGAAGCACAGCTTGTTCTTAAAGATGAGACTCAGAAGAGCAACATGTGGGATGAGGAATTCAGATCTGTGGGGACCGGAGCACCACAAGATTTCAAGCCAAGAGGAACGCTACTGCAACACTGGCTCCATCACAGCCCTGCAGGGCAGCAGCTACCTTCCCAGGAACCCAGAAAAGCAGTAATCCAGTTTGCCTGCAGTGATGTTTCCCAGAAAAATCAATTTTCCTGTGCTAATCCCAACCCCTCTCTCCAAATGCTAGACACAAAGTAAAATAGAGCAGAGGCCCTGACACAAAGAACTTGCAATTTCATGTACAAACAATAGAGCTAGCTCATTTGTCTTCCTAGAGGGAAATAAATAAATGAATAAAAGCCCCCGAGACCGAATGCATATATTGCTGATATAGCACATTGGCGAGGCAGTGTACAACCCTTGCACGCATTTCCCAATGCAAAATGAGCTACCTGGTGTAACTAGAGCTCTAAGAAGAGTGCCTGCTGGAACAGCTCTGCTGGCCAGGGATTTCACCTCCTCACACCCCTGACTGACAGGTGTCTGGAGCAGAGACCAGCCAGGAAAGAGCATCTTACTGGGATTAAGTGTGCATGCCACAGCCATTAAGGAGTCAGCTGTTACACTGACTGCGAGGGGCAGAGGAGGGGCAGTTTGTCTGCAGTTGGTTCTCCCAACCCTCCCCTGGTCAGGTGCAAAAGGGAGCGGCAAGAGGAGATTACTGGTGCAAAGCTGGCCAAAAACCAATTCTGAAGAGGTAATTAAAAGGAGAGGGAGATCACGAGGCAAACAGGCAGGGTGAGGAAAGAGGGTGAGCAAAGGCAGAGCTGCAACTGAGGAAGAAACAATTTGCAGGGGGAGCAGAAAACAGAGTTGACAGGCATAAGGAAAAGGAGGGGACCCAAAGCATAAGTGGGGCGCAGCCAGGAGAACCCTGAAGGCAAGGAAAAGGTGTCATCGGAGGCAAGCAATGGGTACGGAGGTCCCTGCAGAAGCCTGCTGAGCAGTGTTGAGGGAGGGTGCAAGCGTGCACGGCATTGAAGAAGAGGTGGCAAAGGTGCAGAAAGGTGTCAGCGGAACTGATGCCGGCAGGGAGGGCAGATACTACAGCTCTCCCTTAGAATACAGGAGGGGAAGAAGGGAGGGGTGCGAGGGGACTAGAGAGCAAAGCAGGAGGTCGGGGCAACCCAGGCACACAAGCACAGGGATGGTGGGGCAGCCCCCCGCACTGACCTTGCCATGTAGCCCAAGACGTGGGCCCGGATGACTATAGCTGCTTTCCTCAACTCCTCTTCCCGATCCTTCTCCAGCTTCTGCTCAAGAGCTTCCTTCAGGAAAACCTGACGCCACGGGGAGGAGTTTCAATAAACACAAAGAGAGGAAAGAAGTCAGTCCCCGGGAGAGCCGGGAGATTTCATCCCCGGGCACCAGCGCTGAGTGCGCTCTGCGTCCGGGCGCCGCGGCCGCTGCTGCCGGCGCTCCAGCGCCAGCCTCGGCGCCTCGCCCCGGGCTGCCCGGACTGGGAGCACCAGGAAAAAGTTTTGCAGCGACGTGAGCCAAACTCTGTACCCAACCCCCGCCTCCCTCACTCTGTGGTCAAGACTTAAAAGAGAGAGAGGGAGGGAGCAGAGGAAGGAGGGAAAGAGGAGGGAGGAGGAGGAGAGCCCGTGCTTGCGCCTGTGATTAACTCTTTCCCAGCTGACAGCTTTCCCTGCAGAAGCCAGTACCTCCCTGCAGCAGGCACTGATACCTAGTTGGGTGATTAAATATTTTGCAAAGAAACTCCCCCGCATTTCAAGGAAAGGGAGGAACATTTAGGTTTCTAGCCTCCAGGAAGCAATCTTAACAGCAGCCCTAATAATGGAAGACAGTCGAAAGGTAACAGCCCTGTCGAGGTGCAAAGCTGAGCATACCCCGGTCCACGAGCTCTGGGTGGAAGCTGAAGCCCTTCACCAACCTCCAGAAACTCTGAGGTGGAGATGCTTCCTTGCTGAAAAGGTTCAGCAGTGCAGCATGCATTAGGGGGGAACTGAGCCTTGAAGGGAGAGGTCTCCAAGTACCACTGATTGCACTTCAGTGTCCAGTGTTTTAATTCTCAAGCATCTCCCATCACCTGTATTTCAAACCTCTGCTCAGTGCTAAATGCTTGCGTGAGGGACGACAGTGCTACCTTAGAGACAAAAGGACTGAGATACAAGCAAGATAAAGGCATGTTTACAGGAATTGCGATGACATATCTGAGCTGCTTTAAATCAGCTGGCTTGCATTATGTTAGCACAGAGTTCAGCACAAATTGCTGAAATAAATGCTTTGCTTTTTGAGATGGACTGCAGCCTGCATGGAGCTCCACGGTGCTGTGGGTACACTGCTAGCAGTACCCAGACTAGATTAAAGTTGGCTAAGATATGTCCATACAAGCTGCAGTCACAGCAGCAACTGCCATATGGCCATGCTCGTGTGACCTGCTGCCTGACATTGGCTAAATCACTGCCAGGGCCAGCAGCAGAACGGACTACACTAGGAAAGTGCTGCCCCACTTGTTAAAGCACTGCCGTGAACACAGGCTGTGAGCTGACATTCATCAATCTGTAGAACTACATTAATCAGTAAAAACTCCTTACAAATCTATTGGATCCATGTGGCTAAGCTGAGAGGCCAAAGAGATGTTCAGAGATTTGAACAGTCACTTAGTCCAGTGTTCTGCACAAATTCTCCCCCTCCCCACTTACATCCCCTTATGTCTCTGTATATCTTCCCTTCCATCACTGCTTTTGGCCTTATGACTTATTTAGGCTCTTTTTTTCCCTCTGCAGTGACCACCATGTACTGAAACCTCTCCCTGAGTTAGTACCCATTGCCAGTGGCTTCCCTGGACTTGATTTCTCCCGGGGAGCCATTTCCATTAAGATGGCCTTAAGAAATGAGCTGTTTTGTAATGACTAAGTAACCCTGGGTAGCCTTAAAAGAAGGTTCTTTATCAAGGTACTGCCAACCATGAAGCTGGCATCCTTCCCTGCAAGTTGTACATCCACTCCCTCTGTCAACTCAACAATCTTTTAAAGACTTCTTTGAGGCAGGGATTGCTCTTTCCATTACATTCCAGAACCAAGCAGCAGTCACCCATTTCAAGAATGCAACCAGCAAAACACCGTCTCAGTCCATAATCTTCATCAAATTGCAAAAATATTCAGTCCATCAGTATTTTGCTAGCAAGCATACACTTTGCTGTGCCAGTAAGGAGGGGAGAAAAAACTAACTTTGAGGCATGCAGAGTTCAACAAGACCCAACCCTAATCCTATAGGGTTTTCTATATATGCTTGGGAGTGAGGGGTTAATCTCAAATAACATAACAATATCTAGCTATAAGCTTTGGCATTTTGAGGCTTTTTTTAGACTCCTGTAGATGACAAGGAACAGTAAAATATGTTCAAATCCAGATATATTTTTGATGCCTTGTGGAAATAATTTGGAAGGTGGCCATTTCTTTGTCATAACTCATAGTCACTTTCTGAAAACAGGAGATCACTTTCATCTGGGGAAGGAATGATTAAACAAAACATACAAGGTTTCTTCTATCATATTTGCTCCTATTAGACACTGTCCAAGTTTTAAACCACAGTGCAACACCACAGTGTTCCTCACACAACCTCAATGCCTGCATGCACCACCAGTGCAACAGTGAACATGTTAAGGTTATGTGTAGATCAGCAGACACAAATATAACTGCGTGTGCACCCATGTGTACATAGGTGAGATCATATGATTCTTGGGGACAACACTGGGAAAGCAGGAAGTGGGTCACTCTGACCTGGATGTCAATTATTCGACAGAAACCTCCTCCTTCAAACAGGCCCTGCAAAACAGCAGGTTGAAATGTGGAAATTAATGCTTTCAAACAGCAATGATTACTGTGTTAAACAGCCTTAGGAAATCTGTGTTGTGTGTATGGGCAAGTATGGCAGAAGGTCCAGGTGCACTGAGGAAAGGGGCACAGAAGCTGCTGCTCCATCCCAGTACATCCCCAGTGAAGACAAGGGCACCTCAGCACAAGCTCTTCCATCATCACACTGTTTGTTTGCATCCAAGCCCTCATCTCTGCCATGCCACTGGATAAAGCCTGCCTTATATACATTAATACCTCTTATAAACATTAATTTGACAATTGCCAGCACAGCAGCTGCTCTATTCTTAATGAAAAACACAAAGATCATCCTGCCCTTCCTCCCCCATTTCCTTTCCCAAGCTTCACAATCCCTTGCACTAATTCACAGAGTCTTTTCCTTCCTCCTCCAAACAATTGCTAGGGATATAATTATCCTTCCATTCATTTTGCAGGAAGTATTCCCCCTTCTATAAGCCTTGCTCTTCACCCACCCCTTATACTTCTTCCTAGGTTACATCCCCATTGGCCTGCCACACCTTTTTCAGTAGCTACTCCTGACTCCGTAAGTCAAGGTTAGTTCTGGGAATCGCTACCTGGGTACCCAGAGCTGCACCTGTAGCAGCCAAAGTGGCAGCAAGGGCACCCAGGGGACTTCCTCTCCAGGACAATGACCTGCACTCTTAGCTGGTAGCTTCACTTCACCCTTACCTGAAAGCCTCTGGAAAAATCAGGGCTCTTGCCTTCACTGACCCAAGTATTCCAGGCCCGTGTTACCTAGCACCAGCTAAAACATGAACGCAGACAAAGCACTTTATAATCCAAAACCAAGACACAATAGCTGGATACAGGCAGCAGGGAAGGGACTACCAGGAAGCACCACTGCTCTGCACGGCCTCACCCTGCCATCTGCTTTCCTAGGGGAAGGCTTTCTGGAGGCACTGTCACAACGCAGAGTTGCAAGAGGGGTCTCCAAGGGAGCAATGAAATGGTTTTGCCACCATCTGAGCATGGGAAAGAAAGCCAAGCAGCTCATCTGATGAATGAAATGGCAGGGCAATGGTGACAGCGCCTTGGAGCAGCCAGGGGCTGGCCAGCCATTCAGCATGGCAGCAAGGGTAGAACAGGCCAGGACAGCCTTGGAGTGATATATTCTTTAGAATAAATAGAACTGCTCCCCTCCACCAGGACACACATCTCTAATCCAAACCACGCGAAATATAAAATAACTTCTACAACCAAACAAGATGGCTCAACTGCTTCCCAACTCCTTTCAATTTTTCTTCTCAGTCATAAAGAAATAGATACAAAGACTGCCATTCTTAATCACTTCTTTCTTCCCACAACATTCAGACCCGACAGCAACCAGTACCCGAGCACAGAGACTGCTGTTTACCAACATGCCGCATACAGCTCTTCAGCCAAGTTGTAGTTTATAGGACAGAATTGTTCAAAAAAATTACATTAGAGTACATCCAGTGTTTTGGCAAAATACAAGCACATTTTGTTTGCCACAATTTACCACCTATATTGTTTTTCCAAAAGAATTTGTGCAGGTCAAGGAGTGAGAGAGAACATGCAGATGGACTCAGTCCTTCAGGATGCACAACAGGGACTGAAGAGAAAAGAGATCCTATTGCTGCCAGGGGCTCAAAGCAGCCTGAATTTCCTGCTTGTTGTCAGTCTGTTGTAGTCCCTGGACTCCAGCTATATAGCTTATAACCTTTTATACTCTAAAAGGTGAGTATGTGCATGTGAGTTTAGTCCTCACATGCATTTCCCTGCTGCACTTCCTGTAGCCCAGCAATCTTCCATCTCTTGTCATGCTAGGAAGAAAGTTCAAACTCAATGTTTACCAGCTCTAACCACCCCTTTCTAAAGCTTCCCAGGCACAAGCAGCTCTGCAACACACACACACTCCACACAGGCTTTAACACTAAAATGCTGTGAGACTGGCAGCTACTCAAGCAGTGTGGGTTATCTAGGGACAAGAACGACTGAAATGGTTCCTGGTTTGCAGGCACCAGTGAGGAGACGCCAGATTCCCAAATCAAAGATGGGGAACACTTTAATCATAGAGCAGAAATATGGCTAAGTGATAAAACCGTCTTTCTTGAACATCAGCGGAGGCATGTGAAAGAAGGCCTTAGAAACTTTAGATTAATACATCTTCTTCCCACAGCAATGGCCAGTGGTTTCCTTGGTTGTCACATAAAGTTCATCGCCCAGACTACCAACTGAGCTCCTCTAAGAAGAGGAGAGAGAGATCTCACTCTCTAAGAAACATTATAGTCTATCCATTCATTAAGAAATGATTGCTCAAAGCAACAAATCTCATTATCTGATCTCCTGGACAAATTAAGTGTGAATATTCACTAGAATCACTTCCAGTTGCATTGTGACCCTGGAAATATTCCGAACTACTTTTTTGAAAGCTTAAGGGCAAAAAATGCAAGAAAAGTTGCTTTGATGGACCACCCATCTGCTCTGGATATGGACTGCATACCCACTACTTAGAAATACTGTCTGCACTGGACACCATCCATCTTGAAATATTCTTTGAATAATTTACTGGAGTATGTGGAAAGTTGTGACAGAGACAGTTTCCCACTCCCAGATTTCTATAGCAATATACCTCACAACACTCACATCTATTTCTGTGTGAAGCTGTCTCAAAGCTTGAAAAAATTGAGACTGAAACACCCAGCTCCCTCTCCATTAAATGAAAGATAATGGTACATTTCCAGCTGGATGTCTGGAGAAAACAAAACAAAACCAAACCCCCAAAATCCAGACTTTACCAGGCAAGAGAGAAGTGTTAAACATTCACCAAAACAGAAGCAAAATCTGAATTATGCAAGTGGGGAGAATCATTTGGATACCTTTTCCTCAAAAATGTATGCTAGCATCTGGGCTAACTGCACAAACCATCAGCTGAGCTTCCACAGCAGAAGGCTGTCACACATCTGGTGATCTAGCTACCTATTCACAGTTTTGATATATACCAAGCAGCAGCTTACTGCCTCCTGCAAGAATTTTGATTAGCCAAGCAGAGCAAAATATCTGGCACAAGAGGCAAAAGTTAATGGCACACACTGCAATTGCATACAATGACACCCATGCTTGTTCTCCTTGGATCCTTAAATTGGATCAGACACAACAAAATTAATCTGGCTTGGTCAACGAGAAGGAGTTTAGACAAAATCAAAAAGCCTTCTACATCTCTAGGTACATAATATGGGAAATGTTTGAGATGCTACAGGTCAGTGGCATAGTCCAATGTATTTAAAGGGTCATCACTACTTTGCCCTTTCTACTGGCTTGAATCTCACCACATGCAATTGCATCCCTTTGCAGCTGGAACAAAGCCACACCCTGCCCCGCACTGATGAAGTACCTTGGTTTTACCCAACTGCCATTCTTTCTTGCTGCTGTCATAGGTCTGAAGAAAGCCTGCACATACAGCTTTGCTGTTGTCTGAGAAACTTGGCCCCTTCACAAGCATCTTGTACCTAAGAACCAAACAAAATCTCATGAGATTATGTATGGCAGTAACACCCCTCCACCCCCCTAAACTTTTAACTCTAATTATCCTCCTCCCATTAGTCCTTCTTCCTCTGGGATCTCCCTTCTTCATGTTTGCCTTCCAATTTGGAAATTTCCATCCCCCAACCTTTATCTGTTCCTACCACACTGGCAATTATTGTTGCAATCCCAGTAATAAAATACAAACTCAACAGCATTTTTCAGTAAAGAACAACTGTCTGTCTGAAACGTGCTTTCATCAGACACAAGTTATTTTGTTCGGCATAGGGGTGGCATTTAATGCTCCAAGAGACAAAGGAAGCAATGTTCAATGGTCCTTTCTAGCCTTAAACTTCAAGAAATCCTTTTGATGCAGCCAATTAAAAGAAATAATCACTCTTTCCAATACTAATCATCAACTATACTGTCCATTAAAATTTGCTTCAGCCTGCCAGATTAAAGGTTTTAAGTATGATATTTTCTTTTTACATATTATGACCAGCTGGGTTTCACAGCATCACATAAGCAATTCTGTGGCAAAGCTACCAAAAAAAAATTTTAAAATGGACCATCTGGCTATTTTTCCGTTCTGACTTTTACCCTAAAGGCAAGTCTCCAAAAGGACTTCCAAATCGGTCTATGATATGAGCAATAAGGGCACGGTTAGAAAAACATCCCACAAATGATCCATATCAGTAACAGCAGTTATAGAGGGAACAAACATATAGAATCATATACCTTGGGGCTGTTACAGCATGTGGTACAATGAGAGCAATTACCTGCTGAGAAAGTCCTGGAAAAGGCGCCGTATAGGGAAACCTGCTCTCCGAACTTTCACTGTCTCCAGCATCCCTGAGTACCGGAGCTGATTTAGCACCACATCTGGATTGAAGAGGTTCGGGGCCTACATAATGATCCAGATTCAAAAACAAGTAAGAAGAGAGACAGAATAAGTGCTGATCTTGGTATTACTTCTTTGCTGACTTGAACAGTGACTGTTTCTCTGACCACAGACAGTCACAGGCTGTGTATATCCGTTTCTCTGTAGAAAGTCAACCCTGCATATTTGGGCATGCCAGGTGAAAAAGGGGAAGTTTAGGTCAAGGGGAAAAGCAATCTCACAAGACTGCATAGTGCATAAAAAGAGACAAAAGGGGGTTGGGCAGATCCTGGAAAAAAACAGTCTGTAGACTGCTGTCATAGTCAGATTGTGGTAGTAAAGCAATGATATCATGCATTAACACATACAAAATGCAGAACCCTGACTCAGTTCTCTTTGCAGTCTATCTCCAGTCAAATTGGAGACAAACTGCAGAATTCTCTTCTGGCATAAAAGCCCCATCAGGCTTTCCTCTGCCATATCATACACAGTTTCAAAACACACAAAGAAAATGATCGGTTCAGAGCTCTCCACCCCATCTAGTTAGCAGAATATCCTCCCGCCACAGTTCACAATACAAGCAAGAGCCAGCCTGTCTCTAAGCACTGTGACTTGCCCATGAAGTGTCCACCTCCTCTGCCTGAGAGCCAGGGGTCTGCAGGAGACACTTCCTACCACACAAGCCCTGCATTCCAGAACAAATTGTCTACAGGCACCACGAACAGAAGCGATTGCTTCTTCTACCACAGCTCTGGGCTCTGCACAAGCCTGGTTCATCTTCCAGGCTTCATAAGCACAGAAAGAGGTGGGAATTGTTATATCATATCATACTCAGCATGCAGTCTTTTCATCTGATTACCAGGAGGAGGGTGTATTTTTCAACTATAAAACAATTAGAAGGAAAAAGGGAAGATGAGGGGGAACTGCTCTTATCTCAGTTTGGGCCTTGACAGAAGCACCTGTCAGGTGTTTGTGCAAGTGAGCGCTCATGGAGGCCTGTGTCGCATGCATACATTGTGCTGGAAGACAGACTTGCCTTTTCTGTATTTGGTTTGATGCAGCGGATGAAGAATGGGTTGGAAGTATTAAGCGTGGCCATCAGGGAATGGAGAGAATCCTAAAAAGAAGAAAGACAAAACCCAAAGGGTCAGTCACTACAAGAGGGAAAGGGGCTACATTTGATGCAATAGGGTCTTCATGCAGCCCTCCCATTCCTAAAGTCCTTTGACTCTGCTTATCAAAACTTCAGTAACCCAGGAGATCTCTTCCTGTCCAAAACATGCCCACACAGTTAGTTTACTCTAACACCATTTACATGGCCATCCTTGTTCTCAGAGCTGTACAGCTGATGCGAGTTATTTTTACAAGTCTCTCAAACTTTAAATATAGAAAACTAAAACTGTGAAACTAACAGAAGGTTTGCAGACAATCTAGGGGGGGAGATTCATACCTGCAAGGTCCCCCCAATAAGATTTTATTGGAATTGCCACTATACCTGTAAAAGATGTGGCCTAAAAGGAGCCATACACTTAGCTGAAACACCAAACAACATGAAAGATCAAAGAACCTCAAGAACTTCATATATTCAGCAAAGTATTCTTTTCCTCTGCCACCCTGCTCAGTCTTAGCATCTCACATTTTATATCAGACAGAAATCCTTGGGGCAGTGGCACTGTCTTTTTTTAACACTACAACATTCCTGCACATTTTCAGTGCTGGACACAAAACAAGGATGAATGACTCCTCTTGGCTGCAGGCCTTGCTTTACCCATCTGCTCCTCCCCAGAAGCCTGCTGCTCTCTTGGAAAACATCCTACCCTGAACTGGGAACTGACAGTCGGTCTGCGCCTCTGGGTGCCCATCTTCAGTGTCTCTTCACTGCAACGACTGCAGACTCTTTCAAAAAGGTCATAGATGAAGTCCAGCCTAAGGGAGAAGAAAAGAATTAAAGAAGATGCAAGACACCCATCACCTGTGAGAAGATGGGTCTCATTCTCAGCTACTGCCCTGACCCAGTATGAAACACCTCATTTTTATTCCTGCTATGCCACAGAGTGGCTGCAGGAGGCAGTTCAGCTGGGCACTTCAGTGAGGAAATTAATACTTTCTACATGGCTGCCCAGACCCCGTGGGCTGCCCTGTATGCCACACTCGACTGCAAAGCCAGAAACCCCATCTCACACTGTCAAGCAGGATATTACACAAAGGAAGATCTCCATTCTGCACTGGCTAGTACACCTCCCTCGAGCCATACGCCCCCAGGTGAAACTACCTTGAAGGTACTCCAGCTAGACTGTGTGCTGTCACGCCCCTCCCAACCTAGCTCTCATGGCTAGCACCCATGACATGCTCATGCAGTTGCAACCACAGCCCTTTTGTGGCCAGAGGACTTCTAGAGCTACCCTCAGTGTACGTCAGCTCTGGGGAATCTTCCACTGTTTTGCCACTCCTTAGACAGTGGTGCTGGTTCTTAGGAAGTTGCACAAAGTTCTCCAGCACTGCTTGTGCCAGTTTATTATTGTGACTCCTTCTAGCAGAATTTCCCTTTCTGGCTTGTTGAAAAACCCTGCGTCCTTCTATTATGCTGGACAATGACAACCACAATTCTGGCTTCAAGCCCTGTGTAAAATGTTCCCCAGAAGCCACTGTCCAAGTAAGGCAGCTACGAGCAGCTCATACTCTCAGCTCCCTCAGGTTGTTTCAAGGCTGCTCACAGTGCAAACTCTGCAGAAGGCTTGAGAGAAGATGCAATTTGCAATTTTGAAACAGTCTCATCAGGCTGGAGCCCAAAGGCAATACATGAACTGTGGTAAGAGGCATGTGGTAGAGTTGCTACTCAAAAACTTCTAGGGTCCACCGTGTTATTAAATGCCTCTCTCCTTCTACTAGGCCTCACCTCTGTCTTCCAGACCTTGATCAAGGTCAAAGTCAGCTCATTTCTCTAGGGTCATGTTGCAGCACTGGGATGTAATATTAGGGGCCATGCCCGGTCCCACAGCAAGGACTCAGTCTGGCTCAGAATAAGGACGGAAGTTCTCCACTAACAAGCAGGCTGGAAAACAAGCAGCCTCTGTACAAAGGCTGGCATTTGACAGCATGGCAAAGAGCCTTAACTCATTCAGGGGCAAATTTGCCATTGTTGGGACAGGAAGGTACGAGGAAGAAGAGGAAAGGGAGAAGAGAGGAGGGGGAAAACCAGCATTGGCTGGAGGGATTTGTGTCATGCTTTTATAGCTCTTTTCAAAACTGGGACAAGCAGACTACTGATTAAATCTGTGCCTCATCTGACTTCTCCAGCTCTCCTTTCTTTTGCCAGGACACTTAAGCACAAAGAGAAGAATGATAAAGAATGATGCCTGATGCTCAGACAAAAGCAACTGCTTTCTTGGTCCGGTTATTACATGAATGTGGCTTAGTTCAGCCCAACAGATGTGGCTTCCTCACAAGCATAAGGGGGGCATACCTGCTGTCTTTCAGCATGTTTAAAATATCATCTCGAAAGGTATCTCTGTTCTTCTCCAGAAAGCCTCTCACGTCATATAGCACCTGCAATGCAGACAGAGCCACTAGAACAGTGCCGTACAAATTATTAAGCACTTCTACATTAACATGCCAATGTACAAGACCTCCAGCAGAGCTATACAGTAACACTGCGGGCATGTGCCAAGATCCAAATTTTTGGGGTCAAAGAGTTCCAGACCTCTGCAGTTACCAATAAGAAAGTGGCTTTTAGCCACCAATTAAAAAAAAAAAAACAAACACACAAAACCCCCTCAAAAACAGGAGCGAAGTGAAACAGCTGCAGAGATTTGCCTGGGGGGTGTGTGTGGGAGGAAATCCTCTGCAAGGTGTGAGGTACTCCATTCACTTCAGGAAATACTAACTATGCCACCCAGTGCCTATCGGCCACTAGCGCCCAGCCGATATGATTCTAGGAGGTTAGCCCTTCTTTAGTGTGCAGGTGCCCTCTCTTGACACACCGCCATCTGCTCCATATCTCTCCACAAGAAAGAGCAGCATTTAACCTTGAAGGCTTGGAGACCTTTTCCTTTTTGCAATAGGTATTTAGCCTTTTCTCCTCCTCCCCAAAAGTCAAATTTTCCTTGTGACTTTTACTTTGGGTTTTGTTCGTTTGTGAATGTCCAAGAAAAGACAACATGAATAACAGAAGTAGGGAGGAGTTTATCCCCCAAACCAAAAGTTATCTGAGAAACTCAAACAAACGTCCATGCTGGAGAATATAGTACTGGAGAATGACATGCTATTTTAAGCCCGTCACGCTCCCTGTGCTCTGGTACAGGGCACTAACTGTGTGGAGACACATAGCTCTGAGAAATATTCTTGATTTTTGGAATCTAAAATCCAGGACCTCAAGCCCAAGATACACCAAGCATCTAACAGATACACCATGAACACCTACCTCCCCAGCATAATGTCTTATGCCAAACTGATGGTCTGTTACCCGAGGCTTCACATAGTAGTGGTTGCTCTGAAATGAAAGAAAAAGAAGTCTTCTAATAATGCCAGTGTAAGAATAAATAGACTCAGTCAGGAACTCTGCCATGACTATGACAATTCTGGGATGGGCAAGGACCTTAGCTGTTGCAGAGCTTGACTGCACCTGCTGCAGCTATCCGCAGCTACATTACAAATATGTTATTCCAGTAAGATGGAAAAATCCAGCCCTTCAAGGCATTCCTCATGTGAGCAAGGGCTTGCAGAATCAAGGTTGGGCAGGCATGCCATGGATGAAATGTTAATTCTTGCATGTCTGACACCTGAGGAGACTGGGCTCCACACAAACCATGTGGTGCAGGACACGGGATCAGGATGCAGGGAAGATGGCAGCTTTGCAGAACACCTACACATCTTTGTCAAAGGAAATATCATACCAATTTCCTTTCTTCCTCTATATTTCATGTTTCTTTGCACCTCTCTTCCCCTTTTTTCAATATGCAATTTTTATTTATCTTACTAGCTGTTCTACTCTCTCATTTTTCCCCTCCTTTCTTTGTTCTATGAAAACCGTTAACTATGTAAGAACAGCCACGCTGCTTGAGACCAATGGTCCATCCAGCTGAGTAGTCTGCCTCCAGCAGTGGTTATGTAGGTAGAGTAAGAACAAGGCAAGTAAATGATACTTTCATCCCAATACTCTCTCAAACTCCAATTATTTTCATGAGGTCTGCCTAACTAGTAACCCCAAGTGAATTTCTCTTTGAAATACTTGCCCGTTCCACACCTGAACCCATGCAGACTTCCTGCATCCAGAGTGTCCTTTCACAGGGAGCTCTCAACCAACCGCACAGGGAACTACAGCTGGTTGGTTTTAAGCCTGGCTCCCATTAGTGCTGTCTTCTATGGGCCATGTGTGACTTGTAAACCCATCACAACCCCCCTAAGTCATCTTTTCTGCACACTGCAGGGTCCCTTCAAAATAGTTTTCCATAACACTGAAGCTGTCCCAGACCTGTTGTTTACCAGATCTGATATAACCCCTTCTTGAGTGGAGGGGTCCAGTGCTGTACACTGTTCATGGTGTACCATAATCCATGGATTATACACTGCCATAACAATGTTTTCTGCTTTTATCCTGTTTCTTTCCTAGGAATTTCTAATACTTTATCTGGGTTTTTTATTACTACTGAGCACTGTGCTGATGTTTCCATGGAACTATCCATCACAGCCTCTGTCTGGGTCTTGCTCCTGAAGAGCAGCAATCATCTCAGGGCCCATAATTTCAAATGTGAAACTGGGACTGTTTTCCTTCAGGCACACCATTTTGCATTTATCTACACTGCTTTTCAACTTCATTTTACAACCCAATCAGTCTCATAAGGCCCCTCACAGTGCAGCCTTGCCCTGTGAATCATCAGAAAACTGCCACCTCAGTGCTCATATGGGAGCTCTGAGCTCGTATGGGTCTTACAGGCCTCCCTCCATTGAGGTAACTGACCATTTATGTTCTGTGAATTTGCCCAATAGTGAAATAAGGATTACAGGCCTATAATTTCCTAGAATACTTTCTAAAAATTAAAATAATTTCGGAGCTTCTCAGATACAAGTACTAAGAAAAAATTAAGTAAGACGTTGCACAATACTGTTAGTAATTCAGCTCTTTCATCTTCAAGTTCTCTTAGCAGTATTGGGTGGATGGCTTCTGACCTTGATAATTTGTTAGTGCTATTGAAAAGTTTTTCATTGCCTTTTTTACTTTTCGTATTGACCCCAATTCTTTGCTCTTCCCTTTCCCCAATCCAGTCATCTTTTTCCAGCCACAAATTTCCCTCTCTTCCACTCCAAACATGACTGTTACTGACTCTCTCATGTGGACTGGCACCCTCCTCTCCTCTCCCTCTCTGCCAAGCCCATATATTTCATCCATGCCTACAACACTTCTGGTTCCTTCTCCCATCTCCCCTATTGCTCCCCTCCCCCATTGTATCGAGGTCATATTCTTTTAAATCCCAGCTCTGTGCTTTTCCTCCTTAAGCCTATTGCAATCCACAGAAAACACAGAGAAGAGGGCTAGTTCTCTTATAAGGTCCTTTGGGCTTTCCAGCAACGCTGGCTGGATGCCTTCCAGTGCTCTTCTGGCCAGCACTAGAGACTTTAACTGGTACAAAAAACACTTTCGCCTTCAAAAAATGCAAACCCTAGAGCACTATCTGCTTCATCATTCCTCCCTGCACTCCAGCTCCTCAGCCTCTTCTATCTCTCGTAAGCTCCCTAGGGTTCCACATTAACTGCTATCCCCTCAAAGCAGACAGAGGTGACACTATGAACAGCTTAATGAAAAGGCTACTCAATGCACAGAAATCACCAAAAATAGCAACCAAAATGTTGTGGGGCATAAAGGAATGCAAAATAATACTGACAGTCTCATGCTGCTGTACAATAAACCACAGGTACCTTCTTACCAAGGGAACTGCATTCTGGTCTGATTATTTCAGAAAAGAATAGAGAAAAGATGTAGAGGAATTCAGAGACAAACAGCAGAAAGAAAGAGGAGCTTTGAAATTTCTCCTTTTGGAGACAAACTGAAGAGGTTGGGACAGTTCAGAAAGAAAATTCAAAAGAAGTGATGTATTAAAAATATTCACAAGTTCTATATTAAAATTTAACAAAATACCAACAACAATAAAAAAGGTAAATCAGGCACTCTCATATAGCTTGACCTCTAATACAAGGGAAAGCCACAGTGGACTAAACTGAAGGCATCAATTTAAGCCTAAAGAAAGGAAATATTTCCACAAAACTATGCATAAATAGCCAACCAGAAGTCATTGCTATTGTGTCCAATTTGTAGTCACGAGTATTACTAGCAGAGTTAGATGCAAATATGAAAAATGAGAATATCTGCACCTATGCCAATTAAAAAAAAATTGTCGGATAAAGCATACAAATTTGTATGTTTTCAGGCTTGGATGAAGCCTGAATTAGAGGGCTAGGAAACATATAAGCTGACAATGTTCTTACTAAAGTAGTAAATTATTCCATAAGTCCATGCTACAGAGTTTAATTTGCTTTGTTTTCAGTCTGTTTGTTATTAAGAAGAACAGAGTGTTGGCTGTACCAGAGACAGCGTAAGAGATTGCTACAGTGATCTCACTGTGGTTTCTGTGTCCCCAGGATAACTTTCTGACCTGCATGAAAAAGCCCTTCTACTCCTGTGTCCAGAATACAAGAGGAGGAAAGAATTTAATTAATTAGGAACAATAAGAGAGCTTTCATTAAAAGTCATGAGGCAAAAGCCATCCCCAGCCCCAGGAGACAGAGATTTGATGTGCTCTAGAGCAGACTCCTGTGAGTCAGCTGGCAGGAGAAACCCATGCACACTGTGCAGCCGCATCCTGTGCCTGGGGTGCTGCCTCGTGTCCCGTTGCAGACCAGCAGAATCTGACCTCCATCCCATGCTACAAATTCAAATCTCCTCTACCCACAGCCTGTGGAAGGCACACTCCTTCTCTCTATGTGCGCAAGAGATCATTTGCAGGTTTCTTCACATATTACTTTTGTTCAGTGCAGCCTTACTAAACACTCTCAGGTTCGGGCCTAAGGCATTTTAAATTTCCTGCACAAAGCACATATTTTACATCAACAAAACCTTCACTTTCAGTTTTGAAATGCTGATGGGGCTAACATACTGATCATTTGCCTGCCGGGTTATTTTCTTACTTACCATATGCTGGCTGTGAAGTTTTTCCAGAAGGGTGTTGTCTGTGCCTTTGGGGAATCGACTCTCTTCATTCACCAAAGCCAGCAGACCCAGTTTCTACAGCCAAACAAGAGATGGGCGTCAGCAAAAGCTCTAACTACACAGCACCAAGCCAAGAACTGAAGGTCTGGACAGCACATTGAGCAATAATCCCTGAGTTATGCCCATCAGGCTTGAGCTGAAAGCAGAATTCTGGCCAGTCAATGCATTCAACAAGCAGAACATAAGTGGAGATTATTTATAAAAAATTCACATTAAGGTTGTAGATAAATGCTGCTCCCTGTCTAAAACTATGACACCGTCCCTAAGCTTACCCTCAACAATGAGCAGAGATCTGCTTTCTTGAGCCAGGATTACGGCTAGAACAGCTCATACTTTTGCCAGGTCATGATGGGAAGAGGATCTAAGCAACTACCTGATTTTAAAACCAGGAAACCCCAGGGAAGGTCTCAAGACAATCAGCAGTGCCCATTACAATCCCTGGAAAGTGTCACAGATAACTGCTCACCTTCTCGATAAGGTCCAGGCACTCTGCATTATCCATCCAGTCAATGGCTTCCCAGTTTATTCCTTCCCTGACAGTCAAGAACAAACAGAACAAAGATGTGAAATGCAAGATCCAATGCCCTGAGGTGCAGGAGAACAGAAGCAGCTGAGCATGACAGCTGACCCAGGACTCAAGATGATTTGCAGGAATTAGGCTTTGCCATGGCTGAGGAAAAGGAATAGGACACACAATGCATTGCTAATACAAGGAGCTGGAAGTAGGAGACAGCCTTTCTTATCCATCCCAGTGATTTAGACTGATGCTGATCTTGTAGTCATTGAGCAAATTCCACACCAAGCACTAAGAATCTGTAGTTGCTCTCAGTTGCTCTTTCAGGAGTGATGAGCATCAGCCCAAGTGGTGGTGATGATGAACAGTTTGCTACACAGCTTCAAGAGTCAACTGCTGACTCACCAATCTGGAAAGCAGGCCTGAAGCACATCTGCCAGAAGACTGAACCACAATTCATAGGTCCAGCAGAAGAAGAGACAGGAGCAACTTTTCAGGGAGAGTTTTGAAGAGAATGACACAGATAAGCTTTGGCCTGACATGCAAGGGACCTGCAGAGTGGCCCTGCATCTTTCAGAATGGGAGCTGATGTAGGTACAGCAGTGCAATAAGCGTGCTTTGAAAATCATCCATGAAATTCTGTAAATCTGTGCTGAATGTGTTTTTGCCCCTCTTACCGCCTTCTTATACTCCCATAATACTCCCGTTTCTGTTTTCAGAATTCAGAGAAGCCTGGGAATAACTCTTGCTTAGTAATCCAAGGAAGACTACAGGCTATGTGTGAAGCTACTTACTGACATTCTGATACAGACACCTTTCAGGTGAAGGCTAACGTTCTGAAGATAGTGAAGCTGTTGTCTACAAACCCTTCAGCCTAGGCTTCACACTTTCAGGTTCAAAGCATTCAGAAACCTGTGTACAACAGTTGGAAGCAACAAACTGGAATAATTTCTGAAGAATGGAAAGAACTATCTATCCCCTACAGGAAACAGAATATCTTATCCACTTAATGACAAAAAATATCAGTTCACAGTGTTTTAGATTTCTGCAACAAGGGATGTCAGAGAGACCATATATTTTTACAAAAAAACCTCTTGGATTCCTTCTAAGAGCAAGAAGACCTTCCAGAATTGAAGGGAGCAGAGTTTTCTGAAACAAATCACATCACAAATGAATCAAGTTGTCTCTAGTGCCACAGACCCCTTGTCTAATCGAATGATGAAACACATGGAGCTACTTACTAAACCTGAGGAAGCAGAGTTGATACTGTGAAAGATAAGCTTTAATCACATCACCCTAGAATAACTTGATGAGTAGTCAATAATAAAATTCTCTTGTTCTTTCCAAAGTTCAGCCACAGAACTTAAACTCCTATGTAATCACCCGGAAAAAATCTTTTGTCACGATGATACCATTCTTAACACAAGTTTCCTGCAATGGTGGAATTGGCCTGAGAAGCAAGTGCATAAATAGCCTTACAGCTTTGTAATGTTTAGAATTTAATGAATTGCCTATTCAACTGCCTCCCTTCACAAGGCTGCTCTCATTTGCCCTCACTGACCCTATTCAATTGCTTCATTCACAAACATAAAGGCTTCTGTTTCAGAGCAAGAACTGAAGTATTTGTCTAGCAGCCTTCTCTAGAAGCAGAAATACTCTAGAACATACCAGGTACTTCACAAAATACAATCCAATATGAAGCCCACAGAAGGGAAACAGCTGTGCAGAAGGCCCCATGCTCTTTAAACTGAGGAAACAGCCTGATTTAAATCTCCTTGCTGAGGAAAAGAGCCCTTTTCACTGCACAGGAATCTCTAGGACAGAAAGAGCTGTCAGATATCTATCCATCTATCTTTAGGGACTTGACTTTATGCACACCAAGATTCCACCCGCATAACACCACCACTACCTTAGGTAAATCATTACTGAAGTCAGTAATAAGGCCAGTGACCATGTGTTCTAATGCGTTAAGGCACAAGATCTTCCCATTCAGCTGAGAGATAGAAGGGAATCTTTTGTTTGGAAACAAGTGACCTATGCTGGCAAAGTACATGGACAGACTTAGAGAGACAGACAGGGTTGCACGAAGGCCCAGCTGCCTCTCCTGCCTTAGCAGTAGGGACTGGAGAGCACAAAGGAGGAATGAGTCCTCCATTCTACCACCCATGAAAGCAATAGGGGGTCACTCCCTCCATTTGTCACCTGTTGTACTCCAGCTGCTCCAAGGAGAAGATGTGTTTGTTGAAATATTCCTGGAGTTTCTCATTGGCATAGTTAATGTTAAACTGCTCAAAACGATTCACCTGTGAGAAGAAACAAAGATTATAAAACTTAACATTCTTGTCCCTGGGCTCTAGAAGAATCTGTAACAGTGATGTGAAGGATGCCAGGCCTGGAATAAAGCCAGAAAGCATAGAGGCAAGGGGTGTCAGATGGACATGAGGAGGACAGTATGGGGAGGTCCACTAGGAAAACAGCTTTTGTAGCTCATGCAAGGTTAATTCAGTAGACCTAAATGGTAGTAAAGGATGCTAAAGACAATCAAATTTCTCTTCTTCTTAGGAAGAAAGAAATAGAATTCCCTAAGTGTTAGGTCACTGGGTTTTCTCTTCTGTGAAATATCTGAGCAGTCACTATACAGCTGCTTAACATACATCCCTCATCAGTTGCAATCAGAAGCATTACACACAGGATTCTCAACACAAGGCAAAACAGATGTAAACAAACAATGTGCATGTAGGAGTTGGACATTCGATTTGTATACAAGTCAAAAATTCAATATAACCTATCACAGCACATCTGCTTAGGGTCTGCGTCACAAACCAGACCTTGAACATCAGCCTACATTAATACAGGTGGCACAAATGGGCAGCTAAATATATCTTGCTATTCCCAGAGGGAAGTGGCAGTGGAGAAATCCCAGAATGCCCTATGCTAACCTAAACGGGATACAAACCTACCAAAATTCCTTCCTATATGCACTGACATCTCCAAAACCAACCCACCCTGCAAAAGACAAAATCCTGACCTGAAAGTTCTCGAAGCCAAAGATATCCAGGATGCCTACAGACTTAAAGTTTTCCTTGCCTTTGATCTTCGTATTAATCTTGCTAATGAGCCATGAAAAACACTGGGAATACAGCGCCATAGAGAGAGAGTCCCTGGAGTCAGCGGCCTGTAAATGAAGAGAGCAAAAATGAGTCACAAAGAGAAGAGAAGACATAAGGAGCACCACGAATCTCTATGGGACTTCAGGTTCCTCCACTCCTCTTTAGATGTCTCAGCCTCTGTACTGGTTGTGCATAGTGCGGTATTTATATGTACAGTCAACAGTCAAGTTTGCAAATAGCCCAGCCACACACAGATGTACCATGTATGACCTTTGGGTAACTGAACTTCAGAGGCTGAAGGAAGTAGCAAAATCACTGCCATCTTTTGGAACAAGTGCTGGGGCAGGGAAGGTGGCAAAATACCTCATGACTAAGCCCACAGCAGTCATTTGCATCACCTGAGCCAACATCTGCAGTGACAGGCAAGGTATCTCGGTTCAGTACTCCCAGTAGAGCTGTCAAATGGGGTCTGCTCAGTTTTTCAAAAACTGGTAGGGCAGGATTTATTAGAGTATTCTGTCACCAAGTTAGCCTCAAAAATCCCCCCTCCAAAACTTTCCTGCGAACAGCATTATCTTACTGGAAGCCAGGGTAGGCCAGCGAACAGCCAGGACACATGCCCCAGAAGAGCATGGGTTGAGAGACCTTTCTAGAGCTGACCCAACATCCCATGCAGTGATCATAACCAAGTGTCAGAGGTGGAAAAAATAACTTAAACTGCAATCACTAACAGACAGTAGATAATTGGGTGCACGTAAGTGTGTGGATCAATGGTTGAAACTGAACTTTTGAAATCTCAAGCAAAAGCCTGCTACTTGATAGCTCTAACAGGAATGGGCTGGTTGTAAGTTTTGATAACACTTAGACTAAACAAAAGTGGTGTGCCCCAAATTCTCCAATTAACAAAGAGACATGAGACAGAACCACAAATTAAGAGGCTGACTGCATGCTGTTCTTCTGCACATACACTATTTAGGCTGGGAAACCAGGGCTTACGGTTCTGGAAAGAAAAGGAGACCAAAAATAAGGGTTCCCATAAAGAAGACATGATCCCAGAGAGTAGA
The DNA here is from genome assembly GCF_034638445.1 of Ciconia boyciana. Classification (NCBI taxonomy): domain Eukaryota; kingdom Metazoa; phylum Chordata; class Aves; order Ciconiiformes; family Ciconiidae; genus Ciconia; species Ciconia boyciana. The sequence continues at coordinate 19,135,545 of NC_132943.1, read as the reverse complement.
ACAAGGGGCCAGAAAAGAAGGTGGCAAAGATCTTGGCTGGAAGAAAGATGCTGGAAGCGGGGAAAGATCCTGGAGATCAGAGACATGTGGAGACAAATGTCAGGGTATGCCCAAGGACCTTGGCTGGTAGTTCCTGAGGCTGGTAACTGCAAGGAGCTACACAACATGAACCAACAAAACTTTCTGCCCGACCCTCCTGAACAAGCAGGAATCTCCCTACTGGGCAAAGAGTTTGACACCTAATGAACGTAATGCTGAGGGGTGAGTGAACAAGTATGTGAAATAATCAAGTAGGGTAAAAACTATAATCTTGTCATTTCATAAATGAAGCACAGTATCTAGATCAATTACAGGTTGTTTACTCTGTCTTGCCTGTGACACCAGGGTAATTCCTTCAGTAGGCCTGACCAGCAATGACAGAGATCATCTAAATGCACTCTCGACCTCTTCAGTTTTGCAAGCCTGAATAACGTGATCTCTCCTGTCCTGCTTTTCTAATGGCACAGTTCAACTGCCTCCAAATCCTCCCAGCCCCTCTCAGCAAGCTCCTGAGGCCCAGCCTGCAAGATCCTCCTTTTCACCCAGTCTCATGGTTTTTCTTCTCCTTTTTCTTCCTGGGTAGTATCTCCTCTCCAGCAGCCCAAGGCCTAGGGCACACAGCAACCTCCCTTCTCCACTGAAGAGAACATTTCAAAGCATGGGCACACACTCCTTTTCTGGGTATTTCTTCTCTCCATCAGATGGTCTGTCTTATTAGTTGGGACTGAGAATGCCCTCAAAGCCATTCCTCTGTAGTCTCTCTGGCTAGACAGTAAGGTGGACTTATTTTCCAGGAACAGGACCTCCCCATCCATCTGTAAGCAAAGCCGCTTTCCCCACAATATGGCTCAAATGAGATTCTCAAAGGCTCCTTTCATCCTCCCAGCTTTGCCCGCCTTCAGGCCAGTTCATCCATTCAGCCCACTGAAATGTCAAAGCTCAGATGGGCAACAAGCCCGTTACACAATGAAAAATCCCTGGCAGCTCTATCAAAACAACACGTGGGAATAGGTGGGCACAGTACATGAGGGCTTCAGCAGGAACAGTCTTTACAGGTTTACCTGTGCAACAAGTTCACCTAGTGAAGACGGCTAAGTGGTAGCATCCCCTTGCTATAACAATTTTTTTGCAGTCTTAGTAATTCACTGGGCTGCAAGCAGTAAGTGTAGGGTCCAACATGCACAAATGTCAGGAATAGCTATACTATCAGGGAAAGCTCTGTTTAGGGAGACTCTTGTAAATCCTACAACTGTGCACTGTTGCTCTGGACTGCATGGAGTGTCTCTGGCATTGTTATCCATCCTTGTGCACTGATATAGAAAGATGTGGCTTATTTAGGACAGACAGCTGAGAAGAGGAACTGTGGTACTGGATACTGAGGATATCTACTACAGACTACAGGCTGAAAAATAATTGTCACACAATTTTATTGCAAAGAAAGGTCACAGACTATGAAAAAAAGATACCATTTCTTAAAGGCAAAGCTTAGTTTGTGATATATTAGCAGGTGTGTTTGCAGCAAGAAAAGAAGCAACTACTCTGCTGACATGAGCACTGCTGAGGCTTCAGCTTGAATACAGTGTCCAGTTATAGGCACTCCACTTCTTGAAAGATGTGGGAAAACAGACACAGAAGACGAAGAGGTTTAGAAAATTACTCATAAGGAAACATTGAAGGAACTGGATTGTTTAGCTTAGAACACCACGTGAAAAACTTCACAGAAGCGGAAGCTTATAAGGTGGACAGCTGGGATGTCAAAGGTAATCTAAATATGAGGAAAATCTTTTCAGCTCCAGACTCCACTGCAGCTAGAGCAGGATACTTAAAGAGGCTGTGAAATTCCTTCCATGGGAAATCTGAAGGAAAGTTAGACAGACATCCGTCAGAGACAGCCCAGTAACTCTGGTTTCTCTGCCAATGTAGGGGTTGGATTGATAACCCTCCGCAGTCTGTGCCAGCACAAGATTTCCATTACGGATATTCATTTTGCTATAACACGATGCTTATTCCATCCTAGTAATATTATTCCTTGTTTCCAAGTGTCTTGCATTTTATTAATGACAGAAGATTTTCTACAGTTTTCCGTGCATGGACCTAAAACACCAAGAGTGCCCTCAAGTGATCAGCAACACAAGTTAAAGTTAGTAGGCACAACACTGTAATGAACCACAGAGAAACATAATAGATAAGCAGGACTGGCTCCAGCACGCAGTAGAGGTTCAGAAGATGAGAACTACATGTCAGTTTATTTGGTCCTCCTTTGCTGTTGTATGGATACACAAAGAAGCTACTGTGGGGTAACAACCTACCATCTGCCAGATGTTTCACGGTAACTGTGTGCAAGCTTTTATCTTCCATAAATGCAGCGCAACCTGAGAGTTCTGCAAGGTAAAAGCATGCACACATGCAATTACCACAAAGCATCTGATGTACCTTCTGCATGACACGAGCATGACCGATTCCTGGTGATTTAAAACCAGTATTGTGCATTGCCATTTGCAAGTGAACTCCCCTGTAAAGCCTAAAAAGCAGTCAACATTGGGACCTGAACTGCCAATAAGGGCAAAAATACTTGAGGACACAGCTGAGCACTTAGGGGGTGTAAGAGGAAACCCTAAGCTTGAATGGATGATACAAGAGGGATACAGAGAGCCTGGAAATGCAGAAGTGGCAGAAGCAGTAGCATACGCTAGGACACTTACCTGCTCTACAGTGAGAGGGGAGCTGATCTCTTCCCCACGCAGAATCATGGACCTCTGCGTCAGTACTTCAGAAAGCTGGAATGTGTCTAAGCCCAGGAGGTCACTGGCAATGTTCAGCACTAATAACAAAGGAGGACACACTTTTTTCTTCTGCATGGATCCCCATCACTCATGGGGGATCCATATTCTGCAGCTCAGTGAGGAAATCCCAGGGACTCCTACAAGGCAAGTGACTAAGCCCCAGCACAAAACACACTCCCCTTTTCTTAATTCTTTTTGGCATACCCAAAGCTGTAAGCTCACATATCCAGTCTAAGGCAGGGTCAGCAGCCATTATGGGCCACAGTCAGACACTCATACAAGTCAGCCTTTCTGCTGACAACAGGAGGAGCAAAGCACTGTGTAAAGCTCAGCACCAGCAAAATATTTATTGAATTAGAAGATATGTTTTCCTAAAGGCACAATAGTGCAGTCTGAGCGTGGGATTGCTAAACTTGGATGTCAAGAAGAGAGGCAATTAACTTAAGACTTGAAACACTTGTAATATATATTTGTTGCTTCTGTCTGTTTAGGGAGTCACTTTACCAGACCAGCTCAGATTGGATAACTGTAACAGTGCACACTAGCAGATGCTTCAAAGGAAGATGTGGGAAAGTCTGTAAGAGACTACTTTTATCTCAAACTCCTCCCTGTTCCCATTTCTTCCTGCTCCTTCAACACAAAAGAAAAACTGTGAGACTGTGGACTCAGTCTGAGAGTATTCAGAAGAACAAACAGATCACAGGGCCACAGCCCAACTAAATCATACCGGTGCTCTGGAGCCATGCATCCTGTGGCAATGCTTTTGCAGGGTTAAACTGCAGGGAATCTGCTGGCAAAGGCACTGCAGACCAGCATGGCAGGGGGAGAAACAATGGAGTGAGCTTTGTTGGGGGCCTTATGGGGCTTTGTATGGTCTACCAAGTTGCTAGGGTCCCACTTACCTGCTTTCGTTGTAACCTGGGCCCCGCCAGCTGTCATGAATTCAATGTTTCCCAGATGAAGTGTGCCAGAAAGAAGTTTGAAAATGTCTCTGATTTCTTCAGTGCTGAAGTCCACCACCTTCATGGCAGTCTATGCAAAACCATACAGCTAATGTTGGCTGTATGTACAGCCACAGTACAATGCAACCGCCGCATTCATGCCCAGCCCATATAAGATGTAAAACTCAGAATTATAGTTATCATGAATCAAAGTGAAACTGGGGATGGCACAGCCCCTCTCTCTCAGCTATACATCTGTCAGTGATCTTCACTTTCTCCCATTCTCTCCTTCATTTACCCTATCCCCATCTAAGGCAGGTGGGCATTTGCCCTGTCCTTAAGTTGGACTTTGCTGTTGCTGTTGCCTGTCTGTCGCAAGAAGAATGTGTTTGTCTGTGCCTGTGTAAGGAAATCCTTCCCTGAACACTGGCAATACAGGTTACAGATGTCACTGGACTGCTTCCACATTCTGCCTTATTGTCTTCCCTGAAGGACAGATCTATATAATTTACTCTGATCCATATAACCCCCTTAACTTAGTCTAGCTTAAAGACATAAAGATTTATGCAGCAATGTTTAAATCCAGGCTTCCAACATTAACTCCTAGAAGGTTAGAAACAGGTTACCAAATAATGAGGAAGTATGGCACATTCCCTGTCTTAGTGCATGCATGTGAGCCAGGGTTCTTGGGGCATAAATTGACTTTGAGAGGTAGGACCGAGTTTTCACGCATTCGCCCTGTCAGTGGGGCACTCCAGGGTTCTAGTTCCCTTCTTTCCTCCAGGCCTCTCCTCAGCTGAAGTATAAATGCCACGTTGCCATTGAAACCTCTTCTGTACAGGAGACATTTCCTTCCCTTAAATCACACCTAAGCAGGAGCTATTGAAATCCTAAGCTGACTCCTCTCACCTTGCCTATCTGGTTTTACCTACATTATTAAAGCCCTCAGGATGATAACCACTTATCAAACAAAACATGAATTGCATATTCATCCTGCTAAACCCATAACCTCTGGTAAAGTTACAGATGTCTGTTGAAATCTGTGTGGTGTTTCAGAATATGCCATTTGCACAAGTGAGATACAACTTTACCAGAACATTTCTGGAGAACACTACCCTTAGACCAAACTGTTCCCCTTCTAATGGTCAGTGTGAGGTTTCCTGCATCGGGCCATCTAGAGGGCTCCCAGGAACCATTATGGGGTGGGGGATGGGGTTCATGCTCCCCAAAGTCTCCATCATTCTAAATTATTATTCATCCTTCACTGTTTCCCAAATTCCCCCATTTCTGTACACTGAAAACACTCTTTGAGCCATTTTTTTTTACCATAAACAGGTAGAGCTGAGTTTCAGACTCATTGAACACCAAATTTTGGCTTAGGGCAAATAAATTCTGCCTGTGAGATCTAGACCCTACAGCATGTTTAGCCCACGAGATTGTGCCCAGTTCAGGAGGAGTTAGGACAGGACTCACCATGACCTTATGGAACATCTCTACGTCATTCAGGTTCTCATCAGTCACACAACCAGACTGGTTCAAGTAGCGGTAAGTCTCTGGCTCAGAGAGGGAGAGGCTCTCTGCACCAGAGGAAAAAGAGGCAGAGAGGAGAAGTACAACAATTTATTTAGCAATCAGCCTTTTCATTCTTAGTCCCCCAAAACAGTGTGTATGTTTACCATAGGGAGAGTTCATCTGAACAGATTCCATATCCCTCAAAAGCCACACCCAGACAGTGAATGCACTGGGGAAGGGGAAGAGGAGAGTGTGCGGTAACAAAGCTTGCAGGTGGTATGCAAAATTATTTAGAACAGTCAAATCCCAAGCTGCAGAGTCACAGAAGAATATTTCAATACTGAATTGACTCAGGAAAAAAAAAAAAAAAAAGATGAAATTCAATCTCATAAAGTGTACAGAAAAATAGTCTTAACTATACACATACAGTAATGACCTCTAAATTAGGTATCGCCACTTGAGACAGAGTTTAGAGTCACAGTAAGATTTCTGAAGACATCATCTCTGCTGAGTAGTAGTCAAAAGCTGAACACAGTTCAGTTCTTCAGTTTTAGAAGGAACACAGAACTAAACATAAAACCAGAATTAGGTCTCTGTACATATCTGTAGCACAACCACATCTTAAATACTATCTGCAGGTTTGATCCCCCATTTCAAAAAGGATAGAGGAGAACTAAAAGATCTATAGAGAAAGGAGACAAGGATGATCAAGAGACAGAAACACATTACGGATGGGGGAAATGAAGCAGCCTGGGACACCAGCTTGGAAAGGGAGATGGGGAAGAATAGCAGAGATCTGCTGAAGACAATAATCTGTTTTGTATGCTTTCCCTAAGTACTTGCTGATAACCATGGTCCCCACTATTTCCCTTTGCTTTAAATGATCTCTGAATTGACCCACGTGGACATCCTGCATGAACTCCCTAGAACTGAAGTCCTACTTCTTTCCACTCTGTGTCAGGCCCAGTGCTTCCATCTGATTATTCTAACACACACAGAACAAAGGCATAAAGAAATTCCCCAGTCCCTCAAAACCAGAGTGCAACTGTAACGTGTTCCTGCCCGCCTATCTGACCTCTTCAGCAAGAGGGCAGGTACACACAAATGTTAAGCGGGTGCTGCACTACAAAGAGGATTCTTCCACAGCCTGCAGCTGCCGCTTTCTCTGCATGCCTTATTCCAGACCCACCTCTCCCTTCCCCATATACAGAGCTATACACCGTTTGTTCAGATACTAGACATGTTTTGACTCTAGTCCTGCCACTACATCGCTGGTCTTTCTAATTCTCACCTCTCTTATTACCTATATTGAAAGTTTGTTGTAAAAGTCCATCTGTCAGTCCAACCTTTGAACTCCTTGAACGGCTCCCATCAGCATCTGAATCAAGACTCTTTACCCTTCCTTTGCCTCTAGCCAGTTTCATTACCTCATCTCTCTATACCTGCTCTTCACTTTGCACAGACTTTTCCTTCCAGCTCAGAATGCCTGAAGTGTCTTTTCTCATACAGCATTTCTGTCATCCTCAGCCTCCTTCTCTCAACTCCCCTTTCTGTTTCCCATGAAATCACCATATGGCCTTCAATAAAAAGTTATATATCAAGTACCTGAAATATCCATGCTCTAGTTGACTTACACCTGCTTCACATGCTGGACTGGAAAGAGGACAGAGCCATATCCCAGAAAATGAAATTACCTTTTTGCTCCCGACTCACACCAGCCAGCAGAGCATAAAAGATGTGGTAATTCCTCTCTCCGGGGTTCTGGTGTACCACTCTGTTCTGAAACAAAGAATACAGGAGCAGCCAGTAGAAAGAGATCGCACTTTTGGTTGCAAAGACAAAGGGAAGACCAGGATACAGGTAAATCTCCAGGGGCAATGCACAAGAGGGGCTTCTTCCAGTTTAGTGATGGTTTTGTCTAAGCTCTACATCAGGATCTTGTCATGTGTGGCTGTGCAACTGAGCACGTACAGACTCCTCTGAATTCACTTAGAGGGTGTGTGCATGGACAAACTGAACCTTGTCAGTTCTGACCCTGCTCCTCACTGAGTTCCTGAGTCCCAAGTAAAGTACATCAGAGCAGAGATGTCTGCATTTGGAGTTGGACCCCCATATTCCTCTCTACGGAACTGAGTTTCCAGGTACTTGTTCCCTCTCCCTTTCCCTTTGGTAAACAGCTTTTTCTTGGAGTCTCTCTGGAATGCACAGCATTTATCAAAGACAGGAGAACAGGCTCTGATAGATATAGAACAAACATTGTTCCTCCACCATCCTCATCCTCAGTTGGGACAGCTGCAGTAGTAACACCTAAAGAGCTAATGCCTATGTGCTGTGACGGAGGCAGCATCATCCAGTAGAAGAACTGGCACTGCCCCACCATACTATGAGGAGAGGGCTCACCCAGCAGTCAGTAGAGGCAATACCTACCTTTTCCAGTAAATCTGAACAGCATGTTAAGGAGAAAACATTCAAATGACATATGCACAGATCTCCTGATGACTGGCAAAGAACCTTCTAGACACATTGGGATGACCCCTGTAAGAGGCAACATATCATTAAATAACTGATGCTTTGGAAAGTGGACAAAGAGTGGTCTCAAACATCATCTTGGATCCTCCTCTCTACTGCTTGTCCAAGGAGGTATTATGTGCCAGAGATATTTAAAAGGGCAGGGTCAGATAGAGCATAGGACCTGCACAATGGTGAGGTAACCTAACAAAGGATGAGCCACATTAGGGACACCTAGAAAGATTAGAGAGGCCACTCTAATCTGAAAGTCTGTATTGCATACAGCAAGTCTTGCATCAGTTCTCATTGCTTCTGCAAGAGACCACTATCTTTAATCTACCGACAGCACAAAGAGCAGAGACTAAACAATCCAAGCCTGTTATTTACAACAGTAGTAAATTCATCTGGCTGCTACTGCAGTGGAAATTGGTGTGGTTTGCAGTCATCAGCAGCTTTGAACATGAACATCACGGAATGTAGCCAGGGCAGCTTTAGCTGCCTCACGTAGACAAAAGATATGTCAAAGCCTTTGGGAGAGGGGTACATGGGCATACAGGGAAGAAAGTGGTCATGGCACAACATAATTTGACTATATCCAGTCTTCCCTGTCCTTGTTGTCACTGGAACAGGCTGCTCAGGGAGGTGGTCACAGCAGCAAGCCTGTTCAAGGAGTGTCTGGACAACACTCTTAGTCATATGATTTAGTTTTCGGTAGTCCTGCGAGGAGCAGGGAGCTGGACTCAATGATCCTTGTGGGTCTCTTCCAACTTGAGATATTCTATGATTCTATGATTAGGGTTCCAACGTCCACTGGAGATGGGCAGCCCAAAACAGGGAGTCATAATTGGCCCTCTCAATTCCTGTTCCCCTTTGCATGCAAACATTGCGCAGAATATATTGATTCTTAGCTTGGTCTCACTTTTCTAAATCATTAATTCATTGGCAGAGCTAACATAAGGGAACAATCTTCTGGGAAAACAGGATGCAATCAAGGTCTTTCTAGGCAGCAAATTCTAGGGATTTAAGTATCAAGTGTTGTGATTGCCAAAGTGAAAAGTCAAACTATGTCCCTACCTAATGTAGTACCTAGACAAAAGGTTTCCAGAGCTAGGTGCTGCAGAGCCACAAGACAAACACTTCTTCCCTCTTTAAGTTGCAAATTTGCCCACAGTTATGAACTGGCTTTGAGAAACTGTGATGAGGGATTTCCTGACCCACTCTGAGCTCCTCCTCATCTTCACTCACTCCATCCATTTCTGGACCACTGAAGCAAAGGATACAATCAGTTACTCGGCCTCCCTGAATGTGTCCATGTTGAGAGAAGTGCAGCTGGATGAACTTGCCAAAGCGGCTGGAGTTGTTGTTATAAACTGTCTTGGCGTTTCCAAAGGCCTCCAGAATGGGGCTGCAGAAACAAGGCGATGAAGATATGACTGGTGATGGGATACCATTAAAACAAAGTGTGTGCCCAGCCTTTTGCCATGGCAGTGCCCAGCGTGCACTGCCATGTGAGACTGATTTGTTACAGTGTCAGACTGGACAAGCAGGAAGAGCTCAAGGGCAAGGAAGGATGGCAAGAGCAATTTAACACACTGCTAGATAAATCTTAAACCTTTGGGACTGGAGTCAATTAAATCCATCCCCAATCAGTATGGGCAGCTGGCATTCACACTGTTGAAGGCATTCCCCACCAATGTGGCTTCAGGAAATGAAAGGTGGCAAGAACCAAACAGGTTGTATGCTTAACACAGCAGCATCCCATGAAATGGGTTTGTATTTTTTTCAGGATTTTCAGAAGCATCAGAGGGCAAACACTCTGTAGCTTTAAACCACATACTTTGTTGTTTCTACCTTTGAAAGAGAAGACAGTATAAGCCATCTCTTAAAATTATAGGTAAACATTTTCAAACTATCAGACAAACATGGTACTAAACTGATTTTTTTGGTACTGAAATTTGATACGGGAACACACAAACCCTTGTTGTTACTTAAATCTTGCTTAGGTTGATACAAGACATATGGTTTCCAAGCAGAGGGGATATACACACATTATAGATTCGAAAACTTCATTCTAAGAGAGCCACATCATCCACTTCAGGAAAAAAAATGTTGGGGGGGGAATCTATCACCAAACTTCAGACGGGTGATGAAGAATTTTGTCTCCTGGTCACCTTCCTGTCTTCACAAGGTTCATACAACATGGAAAATAGTGAGTTAAAATGCAGCTTGGTTCTTGCTCCGCAGAACAGTACAAGGGAAAAGCCTAAACCATTCAAACTGATGTGCTGAATCCAGGATTAAAACATTCATTTTTGCAATTTAGCCAATTCTAAAATAATCTGAAGGCCTGACAAGCTAGGGGTCATGGAAATGCTACAAGAACAGCCTGTAGGCTATCATGTTTAATTCTAAAACATACATAGTTTTTAACAAAAGTTATTGCAGTTATTACCCTGAGAAATACTGGCTTTTTAAACATCTCCATCGATCTACTGTGCGGTTCCACTTGAGACAGGGGCAGATACAGGATTATTCACAAGTTAATAACTATACCACAACAAATAATCACAACTACAGATACCACTGGAGTTTGCTGAAAGCTTCAGGCCTTGCAAGTGTTAGCTAACTGAGAGCTGTGGTTGTGGGAAAGGCTCAACAACATTCAGGAAACTTCAGGGAGTATTTTCCTAACTTATCTCTTGAAAATATCACTTCAAACAAACAAAAGCATAGCAATGAAATTGCTCTGTTATAATACATTACAACCATAGACAACCCAGTCACAGAAATCTGTGTGCACAGATCAGGAGGTAAGTTCCTTGCCCTGGAGAATTTGAACTCCAACACCCACGCCTCTGAAACAAGTATGTAAATAAGGACATTGCACAGGAATATCCCACTGAGCACACCAACGCCATGAATCAACAAAAATTAATGGGGACAACCAGAAAAAGGGAGGACAGGGTTATGTTATGTGACGACCACAGTTGCAGTGAGAGTGCAGTAACCAGCCATCCAATCTTTATGGCTCTAAATCATGTTAAATTAGATAAGCAAAGCACAAGGAAGTATCTTTATAGTTTAGTTTGGCAACGGGCTCATGCACATGAGGGCCGAAGTCTTTCAGGAATGGGGGAGGAAATAGACACGTGGGTGTCTGACGCTGGCGGCAGCTGCAAGGCAGAGGGGTGGGTGAGCTGATACAGCCAGGAACGAGGGCAGGTGCCTGGGCCAAGCAAACTGCCGGTGCCAGCAGGCACATCACAACGTGGCATTTAATGCAGCAGCGAACTGTGCGAGGCGGAACGGCGCATCAGGAAGGTGATGCTGGCTGCTCAGCTGGATGTGGGCAGGGTGTGTTGCAGGAGTCAAAATGATGGGAACCAGTTTCAGAAGGGCAGTAGAAAGTGAAGCCTGGATTTTAGAAATATTGCAACATATGCAGCTCCAGGATTCAGACACATAGCTGAAGACAAAAAAGAAGATTCAAAGATTAGAGGGATGAATAACAGGAGAGGTGGTTATGCTGTCAGCAGTGTCACCCAACATGGAGAAGGGAGCTTCAGAGTGAAGCAAGCAAGAAAAAAAGCTGAGAAGAAAGTCAGCAGAATTTTTAATGGACTGATGGATATTTTCAAGAAGGAAAACAGACCAAATGAACAGTGCCAAGGGAGTTTTCAGAGCTTAACTTCTGAGAAATACACCAAGCATGAACGTTACAACACACAAGCAAATGATAGAAAGCTGACGTAACAATTTGTTTATAATGCTGTCTGAAGTGGAGAAAGAATCCAGCATTGTTCCTGGGTATGTGCTGGGTGCAAGGATGAGAATCTGCCATAAACTAAGCCAAGGGGGGCCACTGGCAGAGCAAGTGAAGCTGAACTGCAAACATGAGGTAGACTGGTTAGGAGTGGCAGTAGCTTCTGGCTCTGGGCCAGGCCTTCAGCTTCTCTTCTTCAGGGAAAAGGTGACGAATCAAATTCTTTTGCACTCGCATCACAATAGCTCACGTAGCACTAGAGATGTACACAAAACGAGTCACGAGCTCTTACTCCACTTCACCTCACAGCTGGGGGATCTTGCAGACTCAGGAATCACCTACCTACCATCGTAAGCTTTCTGGATCACAGCCAAGTGACCACTTAACCGCTAAGCGGGCTTGAGCCTTCTAAGCCGCTGGCCTTAAAGCAGATTTTGCAGATCTTGAGTTGTGACTGTATTGCACTTAAGAGCTTTCTCCAATTTGCCAATGTCCCTGGTAAAATCTGCACACCTGCAAAGGATAAATCGTCCAACAACGGTCTCTCGAGCACCACGTCCAAAGGCAGCAACTCTTCTGCTCAATGCTGCTCTGCTTATAAGGATCCTAAAAACTGCAATGCTCTTGCAGCTTCCACGTTAGACGCTGCATGTCTGCTTAGGCCATTTTCACCACAGGTACTGGTAACTTTTTTGCATCACTGTCTTCCAGGAAACATTCCTTCTCTCTACTCTCTGGGCCCTGAAATATGCCACTTGCATGACAGTCACTTTTACACAGATGGTTCAAAGGATTCCAGCTTATTACACAACTAGATCCTGTTGCAGACATCTGATTTATTCTTCTGGAGGTTTCTGCAACTATCACAGGCTCAAACTGGGACCAGTCTGCAGCCTCGCCCTTGACAGTACCGAACTGCAAGACCCCCAGCAAGGTCCTCCAGGCAGCCTTGCACTGGGAAATTTTTGTTTTATTTAATTTATTGCTAATTAAGAGAAACTTCTGATCGTGGATTCAGGTGTTAAGAAAACAGACACTTAAGTAAACGTCTTTCCTCCCTCTTCCCAAAAGGCTTACCTGATGTCAAACACCTATTGCTCCCCTTTCTTAGCCTCAGCTTCCGTTTTTACCTCAGGTTACAACCAGTCCCTCGCAACTCCCCCCGCCAGGCAGCAGGCAGCGCAGGAGGCTGGGGTCCCACACGTAACCGTTTCTTTCTGTCGCTCTTTGCGTCCTCGTTTTCTCTGCTGCTCTTTGCCTCTTAGTGGTTTTCCTCAGCTGCACTTTGGTTCTTCAAGTTTTCCGGATGCTTTTCCACCCTGTTCCAGCATGGGTCACCCACAGGCCATGGTCCTGGGGTGTCCCTGTCCTGGGGTGGGCCATGGTCCCTCAGAAGCATCCCTGCCCTGGCATTGGTCACGGTCCCTCAGGGGTGTCAGGACCCCCTTTGGCATGAAGGATCCCCCACAGAGTGCATCTCCATCCCCTCATGGCTGCCAGTTTCCTTCCCAAACACGTTTGACCTGGGCGCCATGCACGTCCCTGCCTGCCTGCTGCCTTCACAAGGTTTGGGTGGGTGGTGGTTATTCCCCAGTGCCAGCTCCAGCCGAGACCAGCTCTGACCGGCTCAGGGCCTCCTCCCACACAGGCCCTGCTGCAGCCCCCAGGCCAATGTCCTCACTCGTGCCCCTTACAGCTCCCATGGACGTTTCTCCTTCAAATCACCTGCCTGGACAGCAAGAGAGCTGCAAGGCAGCCCACAGGACCTCTGAGGGCAAGACATACTGGTGGCCTGAAACAAATGGAGAGTGGGGGCTAAAGGAGGAGACCAGGAGTCAGAGCATGACGGAGACTCACCACAAGCACAGCCACAACTGAGAGCTGCGGGAGACGGGGATGGCCTGGGACAGCCATCCCTGCGGCAGGGAGGGACGTTACCCACATCCCCTCCAGCTACTGCCACGAGAGACGCGGGCATGAGAGCTGGAAAGGGACAGTGCAGTGATGCGTGGGTGAGCTCAAGGGTGCAGCGGGCAGCATGGAGGATGAATTACTGAAAGAAGGAGAAATCCCAGCCTTGGCTAGAGCATTAATTCTCCGGCTGCCACACACACCCCGCACTGCTATTGGAAAGGAGGCAAATTAATCCACAAGCAGCTGGGAGAGCAGCCAGCGTGAGGTATCCTGGCGAGACTGCGATCCCCGCATTTCCCTGACGTGACACCGTTCAGCTGCATGAGCCTCACTGCCCAGGTTCGGGTCCATCCGCGGCCCAGCTCAGGCAGCCCAAAGGCAGACACCGTGCAGAAGGCAATGCCCTCGCCAAAGGCAGGCTGCCCCAGCACGCCAGCGTCCGCAGGCCTGCCGGGCCTCTGCAGGACAGGACACGTGGCACCCCTGGGGGTGGCCGTACCTGCTTTCCAGGATGGCTTCCTCCACGCGAGTGCTTTTCTCAGACGCAGGGGCCCCGAGGGAGGTCTGGCTCATGGCTGACAGAAATTTCAGCAGCAACTTGGTGCTCTCAGTCTTTCCAGCTCCACTTTCTCCGCTGTTAAAGACAAGATAGATGTTCCATTCACAAATCCAGGGCAGACCGAGCTAATGACCATCCCACCCGCAGCAGAGAAGTGATCTCCAGGAATAAACATGTAGCACCTCCACTGCAGCAAGCAGGGGTCAGGCAAAGGGTAGGGTAGGACGGTGTGGATATTTAGGCAGATGTCATTGCAAACGGAGCAGCAGGAGCAAGGCATGTAAAGCAGTCAGGGAGTAGCCCGTTCTCCCATTTCTAACCTTATCAGAACACACTGGCTGTCATGACGCTTCCACAAGCAGCAGTAGCACTCATTAGCGGTGGCGAAGATATGGGGAGGCAGCTCACCCAGGCGGTGCTGTCTGTACAGATCTATGGCATCCACACTGTACAGACCAGGGATGGGTTTGTAGGGATTTACTGATGCCAAGATGGAACCAATGTTTGTCTAGGGGGAGAAAACAAAACACAGCAAGGAAATAAAGCTCCTGAAAAAAAAAATCACAACAAACCCAGACCCTGAAACAACTCATGGTGAACGGAAAAAGCCTAAATAAGGAAGTTGGGCTTCAGCAGAGAGCTCCCAATTTGGCAAAAACCTCAGGGCAGGGGCTGCATGACTGGGTATGGATGGGACAGTTTGAATTTCACTGCTTTACAATAAAATGTTCTTAGTCTGTTGTGTTTACTAAATTAAGCTTACACAATTTAAAAACATGAAGCCATCTTCATACCCAGCTACCTTGCACTGTGCTTGAAGTTGAAAAGCAGAGCTGGACTGAAGGAGTGTCAGGAGATACCTTCAATGCCCCTATCCACAGTCTTAAGTGGAGGGGGCTTGGCAGGGTTCAAGCACCTCCTGAACAAAGAGGTGGGACACAGAGACACACAGGCGCACACATGTGTGCGAAGAGCCACTGAAGCATATCGTTATTCTTCTACTGAAAGATGCTGTTCAGAGCAGCTTAAATAATTTGGTAAGCCAAATCAAAATTGACAGCTGAAGATGAAGCTTAAGATTTCAAGTCAAAACATTTCTGCATTTTCTAAACATTGTATTTTGAAAATATTTATTTTTAAAATCTCACAGTTCAAGAAAAGAGTTAGTAAGGTTTAAAATAAAATACCCAAAGCCTAATATTGAATTTCAAACATATTCTTTTGTGAAGTCAGAAGGAAATTTATTTTGGTTTTTGGGGCATGACTTTTTCGGTTTAGACAACCAGCTCAAATCCCGTTATTCTCAGAGCTGCAGTTCAGAGCAATGGTGCACCTCTCTCCTAGCAATGGCTTTGTAATATGGTCAACATCCAGCTTAAATCCTGCTGCTGCTGCGGTGGCCTCCTTCACAGGGACATCTTAGGCTGCTCTACTCCAGAAATACCCATTCTCAGCAGGAGTGATGGAGGAGACACTTAGATTGCTGCAGTAGGTGCCAAGCTTTGTGGCCAGGGACATCTAGTATTATTTCCAAACCATGAACTACAAGTCACCACATACATATACAAGGATTTGCATGCATCCATTGGAGAAGCTGTAAACGAAACACTTGGTGACAAGAAAGATGCATACTTTCTCCCTGCCAAATGAAATCTGGGGCCATACTGCAATGCCAAGCTCTGAAGCCAGACTAAGGTGCTGTAGTCACTAAAATATTTAAGACTCATTTATTAAAGCAGCAGTCACAGATTGCCGGGGAAAAAAAACATCACCCAGGCTTGTTGCATTATTTGTATCAACAGGCTAGTGTGGAACAAGTCCTGAGGACCCTCTGACATGGGGCAGAAATATAATTCATTGGTGATGAAAGCAATAAGCAAGCAGATGATCTTTGGCGAGACAGGTGGGAGGAAATGGGAAAGCATTGAGAGAGAAAACATGGATCGGGAAAAAGCACTGTACAATCAGTTGAGCAACAGACATTGTCCAGAGACTGCAGGACAGAGATGTCCATCCTAACACTTCTCCCAGACCTTCACAGCATTTTTTCCTCTCAGATGTTTCATTTTGCATTTCCCACTCTAGTTTCAGCTCTCCCAAGGAACAGAGCTCCTGCCCCGCAGTCCTCTCTAGAACTTCTTCCAGTACAGCCATCTCTTTCAAAGGTGTTTCTAGGAAACTTTTCCATCTCCCAGTTGCAGTCTCCTCGTCACCTGCAGTCCCTTATCGACTATTGCTATCCACAATATTTAATAGCACTAGCATTTGTGCACCAACCATGTACATACCAGCCACTCTATTAGCAAGGAGTGATCGTCCCCAGAGAAAAGCGTCTGTAAAGCAGGACAAGCCACATGTGGCATGTCTGCCTCTCAAGACAATAGTTCCTACTTGGGTGGTTAGGCGTGGCAGAGCTAGGGACAGCACAAAATGTGGCAGTACAGCCTCTGGCTCATTTATACATCACTCGCATTATGTTGGGTCTACTTCTATTAAGGGATACCGGAATTGCAGGAATGAAGGGGGAAGATAGATACACTCTTAAATGCTACAGGATGTTGCTGTGCTCACATAATTTCCTTAAACAGTTTGGTAGAGCTTGAATAGTATTTCTGTGGAAAACAAAAGGTACTGTTGAGAATGTCAGTATTCCTGTAGCACATTAATTATAGGTACCACACCAATACTGCTACCTACACTCCCTGACCAGAAAGGATCCCCTTTAGGAGCTCATGGTAGGCTGCCTCCAGGCATACAGCTCAGAACTGCACGGCCCTTTTTCACAGCAGTTGTCCACTTCATGTTCTCAGTTTTCCATCCCCTTATTATTTTTTTATTTTTATTTATTTATTATTATTTTTAATACTAGTTACCAGTATTCCAGGTTACCCATTCTTACAGGTGAATTTGTTTTCCAGAGAATGATGACATTTCTCACCTGTTTCTGATCTCTCCAATTTCCTTCCAAATATTTTTGGCCCTGACTGATAGGCATAACTCCTCTCAGTACAGCTTCATCTGCAGCCTTAGCCTACTATGCTCTATCTGTGGAGATCATGGAGAGCGATATTAAATGAACTCAGTCCCTGTAACATTCATGGTATTCACAGATCACTGCAAGTCATTAGGTGGCACTACAGCTGATGTTCTCAGTTTCTGCTTAACTGAAAACTATACGCAGCAGGGCTATGGCAAAAACTAATAGTTAGTGATAAGGTAACTGCAATATTAATGTCTGCCCTGCAGAAATGCAAAACAGCACTTCTCCAGTTTGGTGTCCTCCAGGTCAGACATTGCACAAACATAGGCGCAGATACAGCCCCACTCAAGAAGGGGCTTACAATCCTTCACCAAGGGTTTCTTCCCAGTGCTCAGCATATTACAGAAGTCAAGGCCCTTCATAAATCTCCCAAAAATTCAGCTGTGAGGTGCACAGCTGACATTCATGCACTACGCACAGGCAAAAAATGACATCATATTTAAACTTTTAACACCTTTACACATGGATGGAGAAGCCACAGAACTAACACTGAAGAGGAGAAGGAATGACGTCAGAGCTAGAGGAAAGGCTTAAGGAGATACAGCTGCTGTGATACTGTCACAGTGCTGGTGTCGTGGCATTTCTGGTGCAAGGCACAGACTGAAAAGGGAGAGAATCCTGCCTCACATTTCGAAGTGTGAGGAAGAGGAAGCGGGAGGAATATACCCAAATGGGCAAAGAGCTGCACAGACGCATAGCATGTGTCAAACACAGGTCAGGAAGAGCAGCAAGGACAAGAGCCATCAAAAGAGCGTGTGCACGTGGGTACTGCCACTGGGTCACGAGGCTCTGTTGACAGACAACAGGCAAGGGGGTCTACAGCAACAAAAAAGAGAATTAGCAGTCTCCTCTGCATCCCGGCGCAGGAGATGGTTCAGAAACGGGGTCACTTTATTGATCATTTCCTGGAATACAGGTGCATATGGTTTGGTTGCCTTGGTAACAGTTGCTATGCAACACAGATAGAGATTTACATGTTTCCTGTCATAATCTGAAAAACTCTGGGTGCACATAGCATGGACAAGCAAGGTAAGAGTAAAGCAAGGTAAGGCAGTCTTTGTAATATATCCTTCGAGTCCTCTCCAAGTCTCAGCAGAGCACGCTGCCATCCCTGCACTCCAGGGATGCCTCGTCCCAGGCGTGCTTTTCCTCACAAGTCCCTTTCCTGATGCTTGCCTCCTTCCTGAGTGCCCAAGAGGGAAATCAGGAGATGCTTTGAGTATTCATCTGTGCAAGGAGAGCAGAGCAACTCAAAAAAAGGCACAACTGTGTGTAAAAGCAGAAGAATTAGGCAACAGGTTTGCTTTCCTAGTTTTGTTGAGCAGCAGCTTTATCCGGATCAGGAGGGATACTCAACAACCTGTGTACACTGCACTTTCCAGTCTGCTTGGCCATCTAAACCTCTGAACAGTAATAACGGGGAATCTGGGGAAGGTGAATGCCAGCTTGTAAAACACAGATGGTCATGGAGGATACAGAGCTGCACGATTACCACAAAGCTTAGAGGTGAATGTTCATGTTTTGGAAGTTCTTCTATAGATGCAAAGAGACCCCTCTGGTAGGGGTAGGATCTCACAGGGCTGATGGAGCTGGCAAGGCAGAAAAAACCTCCTATTTTATCCACATGAAACAATGCTCAGGAAACAAGGCTAAAAATCAGTATTTCACATGCAAAGTGGCAGCCCCAAAGCTAAACAAAAATTAGCCAGAAGGGATGTGGCCCAGCTTGAGCACTTACATAGATGTTACCCTGTTGGTAGCGCTGGTGCAGGTTAAGCAGGATGGCAGCTTCATGCAGATCTCCCAGCATGGACATGTCTTCTACCCCATCAACGCTGGTCTGGTGCATTGGCAAGACCTTTTCTCTGGAAAGAGAGGCCTTGGGGTACTGGAATACCTGGAAGAATGGGGAGAAGGACAAATAAGTGCATGACACCTGGGCACATGGTCTGATTTCCTACCAGAAACATGCTCTTTTCCACAGCTTTATACTTCAGCACTGGAAAAGGAAATGAGTAAGACACAGATCTGCTCCCTATTTTTATAGTTGTTCCTCTGTTCCTGCGTATTTGAGCTCTCTGGCCAGAAACCATACAGCACACTCCCTTTCTTTGCTACAGAGTCACTCTCTCACCTTCACTACTGACGGGGACAGATCAATGCAAGGTTACTTGATTGTTTCTGAAGTGCCCTTAGCAGGAGCAGGGCACCAACCTGCAGGTACACCAGGCCAGACAGGTATTACACACTGCGCTCAGGACTGTGAATAATGGTGGCAGCTGCTCCCAAGAAAGCAGGAACAGTCTTTCACAAAAACGCAGGTGGGATCTTATCTCTGACTGTGGGGAGGTTGAGGCAAAGCTTATTCACATTCCAGGTTCGGCCCTGCACTCTCCGTAGGAGCCAGCCAGACAGTGTCTAGGAGAGGTTGTCATGTCAAGAGCAAAGGAAAGAAAAGCAGATGAGAAGCCAAACAAAGTAGTGACACCCTGTGTGTATGCTGGCATATATGTACATGATGCAGCTTTCAAAGTCTTCGTACAGTGACAGCTATTAACTTCCATCACTGCTCTGGGAAGTGCCCACTTCTCTCTCTACGCAGTTGCACTCTTCTTGCCTCGATTGCCGCATCCTTCTTCCTGCTAGAGCCGCCTCCTCCTCAATAACGCACACTTCAGCTATCGGGTCATCTTCTTCACCCCCTTCCAACACAGCTGAAATTATGCGACTGTTCCACTCCACCATAGCCACATCCCAGCCCTCCTTTCCTCCTCCTCAAGCACGAAGCTGGCATTTCATAAAAGTTATTTCAGTTGCTTCCCACTCTTGGATTCAACCGTGTGCCATCTCCCACCCAGCATCCCAAGCTGTGCTAGATGGTAAGACCCAAGACAGACAGATGGGAGACTTCATACAGGCAAAGCATGAGAAGCAAACTGGCCCACAGTAACTCTTCCAAAGAAACTTGGGCTTTTCCTTCCCTTCTGGGGCTCTGGTCTCTACCTCATTTCCATTCCTGCTTCTCAGCCCAGGTGCCACCAAGAAACTGACTGACGCCATAGAGAACGAGCCCCTGGTCTATAGCATTGATCTAACTGGTTTCTCCTGCCTGCTTTCCTGGAGTCCTTGGGCTGCTGTAACTGCTAGGGAGGACGGCCACGCAGCTCCAGGCTGAAGACAGAACGAGGTCACCCTGCCCCCTCCAGCAAGCCACCCTTGCGAGTCCCTTGCAGGGTGCTCACTGCTGTGGCGCGTTGCAGGTGCCCAGCGAGCACCCCTTCTCAGCTCTGAGCCTGCACACTCGCCAGTACGGGAAAGGAATAACCTGGCACAGGATACCTTTACAGGACCCTCACGATGCCTGCAAAAGTGTGCGCAATCAGAGCAACAGCTCGGTTCCTGGAAGGAGGTGGGGAGGGGAAGCAGGCTCATTTCCCCAGATGTGTTTGCCCCAGGTCTGCCCAGTCACACCTAACAGTGTGACAAGGACTTGGTCTCTTCCACTGGGAGACTGCCCCACAGCCCAATTTTCTCACCAGCTGAGAGGCTTTCAAAAATACATAGTTCATACACATGAACAGTCCACTCCAGTGCACAGGCTCTCTCCAAGGCCTCCCTGGTCTTCTCTGCACCACTTCGGCAGCTGGGTATCGGAGAGGTATGACTCTGCCAGCAGCAGGACCCCCACTCTGCAAGCATGGCCCCAAAAAAACACATCAATTTTTTTTTTTTTCCTTCAGAGCAGAGGCCTCAGGCTCTTCCACAAGAGAACTGAGGGAACAGGAAGGGAGAATGGGACAACTAAATTCAGGGGAGAGTACAAGGTGCAAATGCACAACATGAGCTGGACTCTGTCAGGAGCAAAACCACTACAGCACTTTCAAACCATGAGGCAGCAAACCACCCTGGCTCTCTTTTCTCTGCTGACTTGGACAAATTTTGGAAGGGGACAAGTCCAAAGTGGTATGACGTGATCTTTCCTTACATCTGCCTGGCACTTACTCATTTACCACTGCAATGTCAGCACTTGTGGCCATTGGGGCCAAAAGAGAAACATCAAGAAAATGCCTAGGGAAAAAGCTGAGTGGACAAGTGTCCCAAAAGATACCAGGCGGTTGGCAGCACCTGTGCCAAGAGGCTGCTATACATGAAAAATAACTGTGATGGGTCAGAGCTTGTTTACTTGCTCTTGTAGGCAACACAGGAGAAAATGGGACCCTGAAGAGCAACAGGGGGCCTAAATACAAGGGTAAATGATTAGTAGGGACTAGATCATCACTTGTTAAACCTGTCTTGAGCCTCCTGAGTGGGGTTATTCAGCCATCCCTTCCTAAAAAAAAAATCTGGTCCAAGATCCTCAAAGGATTAAGCAGGTGCTCTGGCAGGACTACAGCAAAGGTGGATAAGAGGGGCATTGGCTCTGGTACCCTCTGGGCAGAAGCACTGCGTAGGTGAAATATACTCCCTGGAGGAGCAGACTGATGCCACATTGACACCCTAGCCAAGGCAAAGATGTCAACTATCTGTCCCTGAGCCTGGGGAGGTTCACCAAATACCCTTGCCCATCACTGCACTCCTAGCAGTTCACCCTTCCTCAGGCAGAGGCTGGGGCCTCCAGCTCCACTGAGATTTGGGAGGGGAGGTCTCTGTGCCCCTGGAAGGCACCTGTAGCATGGGGGAGAGGTTTCAGGCCTTCCCTGGCACTGGAAGAGAGTTGACTTTTAATCTGTCCTCTGCCCTCCAGGGTAGCGACAACTTTCCAGTCTATCACCAACAGGCTGCAGGAATCACCCAGGGTCCTGGAGATAGACATGTGGTGGGGGTTTTTTGTTCCCAAGATTGTGTAAAAGGGCCTTTCTCTGAGGAGCTCTGAGGTTTGGGATACAAACTTGCCCCAGACATGATGGCCCTCCACCCTTAGAGCTTGCAAGGTGCAGCACTGATCCAGGACAGCCAGGCCCTTTCCCACCTCCAGCCACCCCAGTAAAGAGGCTCTTGTTGCCCCACTGCTCACTTCTAGACCCCTCCAGCAATCTGCCAGGAGAGCAGTTTGGAGGAACATCCTCCCTACCATCCTGCTCCAGGTAAGGTGAGCCAGGCTGGCTTCAGCAGCTAGCACTACTGAGCTGAATATGATGGCTGATTTCACCTGAAGCAAGTGAGAACACAGACAAACTGAGCTTGCAG
Organism: Ciconia boyciana; assembly: GCF_034638445.1. Lineage (NCBI taxonomy): Eukaryota > Metazoa > Chordata > Aves > Ciconiiformes > Ciconiidae > Ciconia > Ciconia boyciana. The sequence goes on along the minus strand of NC_132943.1, from coordinate 19,113,299 downwards.
CAGAGCTGCCTCTGAAATATCTATTTTCCAACAAGTTAATACTTAAACAGAAAGTTAATAGGTGTTAAAAAGCAGATCTTTATTATTTGGGAAAAAAAACCATCAGCCTTCAGTCTAACTACAAACAAACCATCAAATACCACGCAGGTACCTCACAACACAGCCAATGATTTCTACTTTCTCCCCAGTGATTAACTGATTGTCTCAGATTTAGCCCACGGTCAGAAGAAAATGAGCAGGACTCTCTCCAAGCCCCTGCAATGGTCAGGAATAAAGTAAAACCTGGCTGGCAGACAAGCCAAGATGAGAATTGCCAACCAAGCCAGACTGAGCAGGCGAGAAATGATTCCTCCTCAACCTCAAATCCATCCATTAGTGCAACCCTGAGCACAGGAGCAAAGCTCCCACTCAGCATCTAAGTCATGTTTATCCATTTGGCTGGTCTGTCTGGACTGTGGTTTCCAATCTTGTGTTTCATAAGTGTCGGCTCCTCCTTTCCTCCCAAGAAGTCACATTTCTGACGGATTTGTTTGCTTGAGGTGTTTTTAAGGAAGTGAAAACAAATGGCAAGAGCCCTGAAGCGTAAGACTGGACTTCTTACCTCAGAGCTGCAAGAGCTGCAGGGATGCTGGGCCACAGCAAACACAAGGATACCAGATCCTAATATCAGAGGGATCCTAATATCAGAGGGATCAACTGAACAATCCAGCCCAAAGTAAAATGAAGATGTTTTCATCTGAGGTTTTCACCTGGCATAAGACAGCCAGTCCCTCCTACAGTTATGAAGCAACGAAGGCAGCAGGCGAGGGAAGCACATAGGACAGCTATTGTGGAGGGCACTGAATAAAGCAAGCCCTTGAATGATCACCATGTGCTTTTTCTGTTTAAGCCATAAAGCACACGCTCCTTGAGCCTAGTGGTTTCTTCTTTCATGGAGGGAAAAAAACAAATCCAGCCTTTTTAGACTTGTGACTCTACCCAGCATTACCCTGTGCATGTTTTCTAGCATGGACACAGGCTGGCGGTGGGTGCACCCACTCAGCTGGCTCTGTGGTGGGATTTCTGGTGTCCTTTCAGAGATGCCAGGTGGGTTTGCAGGATTTTCTGAGGCCACAGCAGCGTATCAGAAGAGACAGGAGCAAGCCTGGGAGAGTCACAGAAGTACTCGCCATTTGTTCACTCTCTGCAGGCTGCTGCATCGCCTGTGATGAATGCCTCTGTGATCTCTTAAAATGAGTTAGTGACTATCCAGCACTCCCAAAACAAGGCAACTCCTCAAGAAAGGATTAAGAGACTAGAGTAACCAGATGGAAAACCTACATGTCTGCTAGGTGAGTTTCTGTCTCTGAGAAACAAATCAGGATCTTTAAAAGGGAATGACTATTTGAAATCTAGCCTTGTCAAAGAAAGACTGAAAAATACGACAGTCCTACCACTGACTCTCCACAAGCTGGAGTCCTAAATCCCCTTTCCCCCTGTGACCTCCTTTGTTTGCCAGGTAAGAGGCTGAAAAAACCTGTCCAATTTTCTGCAAAAGAAGCTGCCTGCAGAGCACAGTTCACCAAAACAGCTGAGCAGATCTAATTGCTCACTGCTTGAGGGCAGAGTCCTGCCCATTTCCCCATCCACCTCCCAGCCCAGGCACCAGTTTGACTCACTAAGAACCTCAGTGAAGGCAGTGAATAGTTCTCCCAGGGTCAGGGAGCCGAGCTGACTCACTGAGGACTTGGATGATCCCCAGAGGTCCCTTCCCACCAATATTACTCCACAAGCACTGCAGCAGGCACGCCAGGGAACCACAAGGAACACAGGGCTGGAAATAGGGCAGGAAAGAGGCTTGTTCCCTATCGCTGGCAGAGAGCTCTGCTCTCAGAGGAGCTCAGCTGCCTTGTTGAACTGTCCTATGCATAGCTGCTGCACTTACACTGCTGACTGACATGGGAACTCACTTGCACATGTCCCTGACCCAAAGGGCTGACAGCAGAAGCTGCTGAAGCAGGCGGCGGTGAGCACAACAGCCCTTACTGCAGCATGGCTTGCAAGAAGCACATCCTGGCAGAAAGGGCTGCTTAGTTGGTTGGAGCTGCCTCCTTCCTAGGAGCATTTTGCCAATATAATAGTTTTGCTAGTCTGTTAATGCAACTCCTTCAAAGATGGCACAAGAAAAACCAAGCAAAGTGAGGTGGGCAGACAAATGAACAGAAGAAAGATAACAATCTTCTCTTTTTAACCTTTGTTAGATCTTTGGCATGGTTCGTTAACAGAGCCAGGTCACTTTTCAGACAGAATTGCAGCATTTCAATTGATATGTTTCCTTCTAGCATAAGGGTCATACAAGACCAAGAAGTCCATCTTGCAACTTGGCATAGGCTACAGCTTCATGCAAACTTCACTTACCATGCCATAATCTGAGGTAAAGAGCACGTTTCCATCGGCACATGAGCCAACCGTGCATGGCTGCAGCTGGTCCTGCTCCCGCAGCCATACCCTGGCACCCTGCAAAAACCAGAAGACCTCCCATTAGAAAGAACTGGAGCCTGCGAGATCTGCACACAGGGTGCAAACACCCAAGGAAAGCTGCAGTATTCAGAGGCTACTTCCAAGCTACGGCTGCTTAACATTTTTAAGCAAGTTCTACTTACATTTTCAGAGAAACTGGTGTTGATTTTTTTAACATAACATGAGAGGAAGAAAAAGCAGTTTTAATCAGCTTCATGCGGAAACCAACATAAGGAAACATCAATTTTTATAGAAAGAGTCATGGAAAGATACAAACACGCAGAATAGTGGGTTCGACTGTCTAAATATTTTCAAACTTAGAATAGCTGGTCATTAAAAGTCATGCTATAATAATAATAGAAAATGTAAATAAAGCATGTTTACAATTTCATACACCCACACATTATTGTAAGTAAAAACGCTTCCAGAAATCATCAGCAACAGCTAAGTAGACTTCACAGAGCTTTGTTTGCCTCTCTTGCAAGAGTTTCCTTGGGTAAATGACATGACTTGAGTGTTTCTTTGATGTATATATACACTGATGTATATATGATGGCCCTGATGGGTATACAGTTTCACACACACTACAAGATCTTAAATTGCTCAGTGTCTCTCAAGACAACACCGAGCACAAAGGCAGACTTCTGGTAACACATATGCAGCGCTCTGCAGGGCAAGCAGATCTCATGGCTCATCTACAAAAAAGTGCAGGGGCAATCAGTTTGCTGGATTGGCCTCTTCTGCCCTGCCTGACTGTGGGACCTGGTACAAGGGAAAGAGCAGGAGCATGAAGGCAAATCAGGGAGAGCATGATCTGCAATTATGCAGAATTAGGCATAATGTCGCACTGCATTTCAGTTATTGCAAACTAATCTCTTCCATGTCTTTCCACAGAAATCACATACACTTTGCTTAGATAAGTATTGAGAAAAAGCCAAAGTGCTGAACTGTTGAGTAACATTAAGGTCATCCTGCTTTTCATTGATTCACAGACCTACTTTCTTCCTAATTTGTTTTCTGCCCCTAAGTTATTGATTATAAAAGCCCTTCCTATCCTCTTAAACCCGTCAGCACCATTAGCTCTTTGCTTATAGGCTTATTATGTCTGAAGAGATGCAATAGTATTTCTATATTACATTATCCAGAATGTGGAACACTAATTCTATTTTTAATGATTTATTTTAGTTTAGGTGAGTTTTTTTAAACTACTTCAGTCACTTTAAACACTTTAGTACCCTGGACTTTCTTTACTGTAGAAGATAGGTCTATTGGCCAACCTCCAGTCCTCCCAATAAAGGAACTGGTTTTAATGACATTTAAAAAGGCCTACATAATTCTACTTTTGCTGCTGTGTTCTGCTCTAGAGTTTCCACAGCAGGCAGATTAATTTCCCCTCACCAAGTGAATAAAAAGCACCAGTGCACCTGGTCAGTACCTAAACCCAAGGACGGTATGTGAAGATCACCTTCATGGCCAGTGAGCAATAGCAATAGAAAGAAATGTTTTCTTACATTGCAGATTCAAGTTTCAAGATCCCAGAGTGCTGGTAAGCAATGCATTGAATACAGATTTTGAGGAACTATATTAGAGCTCTTCATGACATCCTCTTCCATTTTCTGAAACTCTTGATGCTTGAGACAAAGTGTCCTGAGGCATTTGGGCAAGGCATTGCTGTTGAGAAATCAGTCATTTCCCAAATCACATTCTGATGATTCCGCACAAGCATATGAAGAACGATATGTGTTACCAAAAGATCTTTATGCTATTTTGACCAAAGGCTCTTACTACCATCATGGTATCAAGAGCAAAGAGTCACAAAGCAGCAAAGTTGTGTCTGGAGTTCCCAACGGTGGGATGAAAGAAAACCTTTTCCAATACACTTACCGTTAACACTCATTCCCAACAGTGCATTTCAATACCTTCAGACACCAGTAACCCAGGAGCACATAGAAGAGAGCCTGCAGGCAGGCAAGTGCAGTTTCATCAGGAGCCAGGCCTGCACCCTCCCACACACACCGCACCCCGATGCCATGGCACGCACATACACCCCAGCATTAGGAGCGTGCCATGCTCACAGAACCCTATGCGGTCTGCCCCTGCAGACCAGGGTTACACACACTTTCCACTCCCTGAGCTCGGAAATTAGTTTTGAGATAGAGGCAGTTGATAATCTGACACACAAGAGACACTCCATGGGCATGAACACTGTTATTTATTAGGTACCATTTAGAGGGGAAAAGAAGGGAGACGGACAATGAGATCCCTCTGGTATCTTCAACACCTAGAAATTATCAGAAAGTCCAGACTGACCCAGCCCCCTTTCCCAGCAGAAGTCCATGTGCAAAAGTAGTAACAAATACTCCCGAAAGGAGACCTCTTTTGTACAATATTGCACCATTTCCTACAGACTTATGGCAGATCCTTCTGTGTGCTGCTAAGGAGTGGAAGGCAACACGATGAAACTCCCAGGCACTGTGGCATTTCAGCTGCCCAGAACTACTTACTTCAGTTTACTTTGATGTTGTAGCTGTTTTTACAACAGCAATTTCCTCTGCCCAGTAGAGTAACTGCACCCGTTTATGTTGTTTCCAAAAGGAACATCATGCTAAGACAGCCAGAATAGGAACCACAGAGCAAATAATTATTGTAACTTCTGCCCAGCATAGCCCCCATTTCCTGAAAGGCCAAGTTTGTTTTAGTGCATCTCCTTCCATCAGCCCTTTTTTCTAAACATGAAATTCCCCACGGAGCCTTGACTAAATGCAGAAACAGATGGTGACACCAAAGAGACTGCCCTCACATCACTCCCCTCTCCCCCAATACCACACATTTCATTGATCAGTTGAAAGGATTAAATTGAGCAGAAAACTTCCAAGAACTGACAGGCAGCAAGGCTGAACTTCCATGGGAGAAGCAAGGGCAGCAAGCAGAGCATGGCCCAGCGCTGCAGAGCAGTGACCTGCCAGCGCTGGTGGGTCCCCGCTCCCACAGGCACCACAGACGATGGGAACACCCCTGCTCTCCAAGCACAAGAGTAAGAACCCTTCAGTTTTCAAACCAAGATATAGAAGGTCTCACCCACATCCAGAGACAAAACGGTTTAACAAAATGAAGCAACAAGCAGTCACTGATTTGAAGAGAACACCTTAAAAGACAGCTAAGGAACAGCAGAGTGATGATTTTGTGTAACCGCTTTCCATCGAATAAAGCTGGCTGAACACTGATGATACAGTTAACTTGAGCCCCTTATGTAATGAAAATAGCTCATCCCGTCCCAATTCTTCTTTTAACTAGGAGCTTATTAGGGGGGTTGTTTTGTTTTTAAGTGGAGCAACAACAGCAGGTACAGAAAGAAAGAATAAAATAGTAATGTACCAAAGTTCCTGTATCAAGGGTAGGTCACTCCGATGTTAAACAAATTCTCAGAGACCAGCATCCTCATTCCTATGTGACAATCTGTCCATGAACTGGCCTTGCCACAAAGTGCATAGCAAAGCACAATCCTGAAAACTGATCCCATAACATGGGGTTTTAATTTAAAAAATAAAGTTGCTTGCATACCAAGAGTACTGTTTCATCAGTAATGCCTCACTCTCACACCATGCTGGCTTCCACTGTGGACAGTAAACTCTAAGATGTCTTTTTTCTCTGTTCACTTAACACCTAGTGCTTTGGGGTCCTAGACTTGGAAATAAATAACATTTCCTGGTATCCACGATATCAAGAAATCAACTGATGCCACAGATTTCTTTGGCTTTCTGTGCCTTTTTTAGAGTGACTGATACCAGGAGTTATCTCTTGCATTCACACGCCTGTATCTGCATCCCAGCAGATGCAGCATACTGTGTCGGCAGGGAAAGGATAAGGGAGATCTTGTACGTGTACCCCAGGGAAAGGACAAGGGAGACCTTGTACGTGTACCCCAGGGAAAGGACATAGAGGCAGACAAGCAGGGCACAACCCTGACTGCAGAAGCAAAGCATTAAAGCAGAGTGTGTAGCTATCAGCAGGTGCACCATCCTCATCAGCTATCCAGCTGCTGAAGGCAGGGTAAGCTCCAGAGGACAAGACACAGAACTCTGTACCTGCAGGTGCCTTTGCCTCTCCACAGCCTCCCAGACCAGCAGGAGAAACGTTCGGGGATTGACGTCAGCAAGCCACATTTGTGACATGTGCAACTGTGCCACACTTCAGAAACAAGTAATCATATCCTGCTCTCCTCTTATTTGTGTAGCCCAGACTACCCTTGAATCTTCATGTTTCCCCAGGACCTCCTCTTTTCTGGAAATGGCTTCTTCCCAGGTGCAGGAGAGAATGAGCTGCCCCAGCTGTACAGGATTTGAGGAGACAGCGGTGCTGCCTCTCTCTGACAGCACTCACATGTCCCATTCCTCCTTGTGCACAAACCTGCACAACTCTCAAGAGTAACGTGCTTGGCAGGGGCTACAACCATGATGGGTGCATCAATTTTCCCTTCAGGAGTTATTCAGAGAGGAAAAGTGCTTTTGGTTGGAAGACACCTTCCAGTGTATGAAACATGGACACAATTGTTCACTCTGTTCCCGTTATGGCAGGTTTTTGTGATGTTTTCTTTGTGAGTGAACATAATTCTCAGGCTCCAGATCAACCTGCAAAGAAAATACTACAAGAGGCTCTTGCAGTGCCTTGGTTTGGGTAACTATCACTGCTGCAGCCATTCTGCAAGGGGCAAGGATGTCTCAAAAACTGATGCCTCTGCACTGTAGGTCCAAGTCAAAAAAATGTCTGTGGCTGCTGTAAGTTTTTCAGCTACAAGTACTGTGTGTATACATACCTTCATCCTCCTGGCACACGGAGGCTGTTCAATGGGTATTACACATCCAAGCCTTGTGTTTTTCCTGGCGATGGATCCATACACTCCTAGGCTTGGAAGCAGCATTGTGCTAAGCCAGCTCTCTTCCCAGCCTCAATGGGCTTTGTGGTTGTAAACCACACAGCAGAGATTGGGCTAGAAAGGCCCTTGCAATCCAGACAAAGCCAGGATCAGGTTTCAATAAATGCACTTTTCAACAGATTGATCTAGATGATCATGAATAAGTGATAGGACAGATATAAAGAAACTTAGCTAATGGATACAATATTGGTGGGGAGGGGGAGTCCCTGACACCCTAGACCCATATGGGAAGGAATGCAAACTTGCTGTTTTTCTGATGTCAGGCTGAAATGCAATCATACAGCCAGTCCCTGGGTTATATCTGATCAGCAAAGCCTGGACCAGCTGCTGGATGGGAGGGGGCAACCCAGCAGGCCACAGGTAAGAGAGAGACAGAAGCAAGAACAGCTGAGCTGGCAGCAGCCAGCACAGAGCAGCCGGGAAGAGGGACAATACCTGCAACAGCAGCGGGGATAACAGACACAAAAGTCTACTTCTTGTAAGGCACAAGGATGACATGCTGCAGAGCAAAAAGGGACTGGATTTCACCCAGGAAGGTCCTGTGCTCCCCACACAGTAGCCCACTGAGCCGAGGCAGCCTCTGCAAGCCAGCACAGCTCATGGAGCCAAGCACAAAGCTGCAGCCGTGGGTCCTGCTGCTCCAAGCTGCAGCCCAGGCTGAGCCCATGACTCAGACTGGTTCTGCCAATTAGCAGCCCCATTCCTTACTAATTAAAGAGCAAAGCCCTCAGTCTGCCAGCAGCTCTGCGGAACAGCAGTATCAGGAAAAGGTTTGTGCATTTTAAATAATCTAATCTGAGAGCAGTTTGTCACTTCTGGTCACTGATATATGTGCACTGCTTCCCACCCCTCTTTCGCCTCCCCCTCCCATCTGTTCTGTTCCTCTCTCCTCCCCCAGTTTGGCTGCTGCACAGCTTCTCTTCTCCCCACTCTCCTGCACATCTCCCAGCTTCAGATATCCCCCAGGAAATGCCGGGTCCTTGAAGGTAATTCTTGCTCCTCTCAAAGGAGCAACTACCCACTACAGCAACCACACCAGCTCCTCACTATGAGACTGGAGGGAGCGAACACCCAACTGTTCTCCCATGCTTCAGTGCTGCCCTTTGCCATGAGCACAAGGTGCACAGAGAGGAGGCGGCGGCAGGTGTGCATCCTTCCAGACTTCACTGCAAGCTCTCTCCAGGCTCAGTTTGGGATGAGCTGCCCCCTGCAATTCCACCATGGGCAATGGAGTCACTGCCCTCCTCAGGTGTAGCAATAGTCCTACAGAGTTTGCAACCACCAGGGACCTTCTCACCATCCTTGACAAGGCATACTAAAGTTCAGTCCATAAAACACAGTGGAGCTGCCCAGAACCACTTCCATGCTTTCTCTACTAGCTCTTCTCCACCTAAAACTTCAATTAAAACAAGTCATTCCATAGAATATGTTACTCACAGAGCCTGGATAGCTACAGATACATATTCCCTGCCTCTGAACATCCCCGACACATCTCAGCAATGTCAGCTTTCCCACATCTTCTCTGTAGAAGCCCTGAGGAGAAGGAGACAACGTTGCACACGCAGAAGCCCAGCCTGGCCTGGCCCCAGCAAAGCTTTCACTGGTCAGCTAGCTGCTGCAAACTGAGCAAGCGAAGAGTTGTCCCTGCCCATCCCCCAACACGGCCACTGCTTTAGGTCTCCTCTCCCTCTTGCCCCCAAATATATAGCAAGGCAGCTTCCTTGCAGCTCCCTCCCTCTCTCAGATTCAGGCAATGGCTTCAAGGCTGAAGCTGGGCTGATGGACAGCTGAGTGGCATTCAAGGTCCACAGAGGAGAATTCAGGGCCTCGGAAGCCATGAGGATACAGCAGTCTACCACAGGGAAGCCAGCTCCAGCATCCTGTCTCCGAGCAGCCACTATGCAATGCATTTTGTAAAAATGTCAGATGAAAGCCCTGAGTATTTCTTCTGCAGTGTTTATTATGCATAATTTGGGATTATTTCCAGTACCTTTTTGCATCTTGCCACACCCTTGACTTCAATAATTCCCTGCCATGTGGAGTTCTCAAACATTATATGGAAAAGTACACTTTTTAATCAATCAGTCTCATCCCTGTGAAGCAGAAAATCCCTTTTTCTTGCAGTCAGAGGTGGAGGAACAGAGGAATCCAATCCACCTTCTCTGTCTCATCCATTATTTTCTGCTCTTTTGCCATGTCTCCCCCTATTTGTCATTTCACTAATAAAGTATACTCAGGTTTTTCAAACTCTTCATGTAAGACATTTTCCTAGTGTTCGATTGTCCTCAGTGTCTTTCCCTCAAACACCACATAGCAAGCAAGTGGAGTGCCTCTGAGCTGGGATGCACTGTCAGCCAACCTGAAATAAGAGTGAAAGTGGGGAAAAATGGGGGAAAGCCCACGTGAGTAAGCAGCTGGGAGACAGTAAAGACAGTAGAGTCCCTGTTTCACTATTTTCTCTTCTAAAATCATTGGGAACAAAGCCAGGTGCTAGTAACAGCATCCGGCTACTAGCTGGGGATGATAGCATTGTGAATAACAATGGAGACATGAATACGTTTTTAATAAACATCCCTGGAAAGTACCCCTCTTGCATCACACTGAGATGCTGAAGTGCTTTCCCATATTAGTAAATGGAAAGGATGTAAAACATTTTAAAAATCAACAGGTCCAAGAGTTCCCAGAGATCTGTCCAATAAAGTTTCTCACCAGCTGATACTCATTTTTTATAAGCCTGTGTAACGCTGAGGAAATTCCAAGAGACTGGAAGGGTCAGAGCCTAAATGAGGGTGATAGCAGAATTATCCCAAGTAACCACGGGTTGCCTAGTCTGACAGCCCCAGGGAAAATACAGAGGTTTTGCCCGCAGCTTTTCCAATTTAAAGATACTCTAGCTTTAATTATTGTCCCCTGCCAGGCAACATGTGGAAAGAAGTCTAGTCAAAAAGACTTCTTTGTTCTTTGATTAGCAACCAAGCATAGGAGATAAACAGGACAGTAATAGACTCTCAGGGCATTGCTCATGTAGAACACAGTATTCTGATAAAAGTCAGCCCTTGAAGAGCAAACAGCAGCAAAGGGATCTCAAAACAGTTGTTATAAATGGGGAAAAACATGACTAATTGAGGGAGTTCCTAACAAACCTCTGCAGAGACAGGGTCAGTACTATTTTGTATTCTCATCGAGGACCTAAAATCAAAAAATCAAAAATGGCGCTGACAGTACCAGCAGATGCCAACATCTGGTAGATCAGTAAGTACCCACAAGGATGAGACCATCAGAGCAGTGTGGATTCCACAGCCTGCTTGTTTGAACAAAACAGGATTAAAATACAGCCAAACTGAAAGGTCAGCTTCAGGGGAGGAGGAATGCAAGGAGCACTTCAAACGGAGGAATGTCTTCTGGAAAGTCACAGACCCAAAGAGGATTGCAAATTGCTGAACAGAAACTCCCAGGACATTCGGTTGCAACAAGAGCATATGCGTGTCTGGGATGTATAAACAGGAGCAAGGAAGTTTACTGCTTACTTATGCTTTGAGGTGTAAGAAAGAACCCTTCCAGAGAAAATCTAAAAAACTCAAGTCATTTTCGTTATTCAGAAAGATCCCTTGTAATGCAAAAGTACTTGTGAAAATGTTATTGTCATTATGTAGATTTGCCAGAGCTAGGGCTGCCCTATCTACCCCAGACACTGACAGCAGGGGGATCACAGCAGCATGTGGCCCAGCATGAGCTGCGAACCTCACCTCGGTCCCTGCATACTCAACTAACTCAACCCTGCTGAGAGGACGCTGCTGCCAGCAGTACCGAGACCACTGCTCTGCTACCTGCTGCCTCACCTTTGTCGGCAACCTGGTGCCAGAGAATGATTTCTTGCAGACAGAGAAGTTATTTGGGACGAAACAACTCTCATGAAGCAGAAGAAAAGTAGGACCCAAAAATGGATGGAGCTGCCAGACACTTTAGAAATGAAGCAGGGTTTATTTTAAAACAAGGTTGTGTAAGCACTTGAAGAAACTGCAAAAAGCAGGGGATCCTCCAGAAATAAGAAGCCTTTCCAGAAAGTGTGATTCAGCCAAATCATCATTGGCTCAAGACACAGGTAGCAGGAATAAACAGAACTAACACATAGCCCTGGTCCTAACCCGAATTTCCACCTTCTCATCAAACACGCTGATCACTGTATCTACGAGAGGCCCCACCACTGGTTCAGTTGTGACGATAATTATTGCATTTATAACGACAGGACCAAAGAGTCCCCAGACGCTGTGCCAACCGTGCATGGCAGACAGGCCCTCTGGAGGTGTTTTTCCTGGGACTCGCTCTACAGCACTGCTGAACTGTCTGCAATCTCAGATGGAAATGAAGAGACAGAACTGCAGAGCTTAGGGTAACTAGAGGATAACCAGGAAACCCAGACTCGCAGAAGTTTCAGTCTTAATGATCATATTTAAATAGCTCACACATTCTCCTTAAATAAGAAATTGCGGAACATTTGTGATTATTATGTTAAAAAAAAGTGAGGCAAGGAGCAAAACAAGAGCGGTACAATATGGTTTTGGAGGCAGCAATGGGGCTGGCCCAGGGAGACCCAGTTCCCTTCACATGGGGGCTCCCATCCAGCGCCTGAGCCAGCCCACCCTCGCGCCGCTGATAGGATCTGACAAGGTCGCAGCTCACGCAGCCTGGCTCCAGACACATGCCCTAAGGAGGGAGCTAACAGGACTCCCTCCCTTCCGCCAGACACTTCTTCATGTCACCTTTGGCACAAGAGCTTTCTTCCCTACAACTGCTGCTTCAGAACAGGGCAGCCGGGCCCTTTTGCCCTATGTCTGCCTCTTTATTGCTCTGAACGGTTTTGGGGAGATGCAGCTGGGATGGAGGATTCTGCATGTAGAAACATCCATGCTACACCAGCCCCATGCATACCTTCAAGGACAGCGGTAGTTCTCTTTAGCTGAACTACACAGACTACTTAAACAGAGAGGGGTTGCTCTGTTTGGTATTGACTCAGAGCGCATTACGTACACAGCATGGATGTAATAGCATTTCTCTGTCTCTTCCCAATCTCTCCAGATCCTCTTTCCTAAGAGGTCACAATATTCTTGGTAAACTAAGAAGAGGTCGTCAGGGGAAGTCGGCGAAGCACATGGTCCTCAGGGGAGGAGAGAGGCTTGGTGGGAATACTCCTTCCTGGAACAGCCCCACTGCTGAAGAAGACAACACTCTATCTACCGTTTCTTTCCAATATGGCATTTTCCTAAGCCAAGGGTTATCAACACACGGGCACTCAGCTCACTGTTATCTGGAAAGACAGCACATCACTCATGGTCAGCGTCATCCAAGTCAGCTGAACCATTTCCCTCATCTCAGACAGGAGTCTCTGGAAGGATTCTCCAGGGCATCCGGCCATGCTTCTCTCTCACAGGAACTCCACCTTCTCCCAACCGCAGGGAGCGTGGGGAGGGCAAACCAAGCTGTTGAGAAATCCAGTCCAGGATGCCATGTATGAGCCCTCCCCACCCAGCACAAGCTGGGCTCCCTGGGGACACTGATCTCTGAATGATGCAGCCAGGCAGCTTCAACTGAGAGCTCAAAGCTGGTGAGAATCGTATCTGCAACCAAAAACCAGACCAGCCCTGTACCTCCTGCAGGAAGCAGGCTCCACACTGCAAAGATGCATTCGCAGACAAGTGCCTTCAGCTCTTCTCCTTACCAATGTACTCTGGCTGTGAATGCTTACACACGAGTTTACACCAGGACTAAGGAGCCATCAGACACCTGGAGGACAGCATGTACAGCTGAGTATCACGTCGCCGGCAAAGGGCCACACTCTGCAAACTAGCTGATGGCTTTGTGGAGTAGTCAGGCACTTCCCAGTTGCATCAAGCAGTCAGCACCCCTGCGCACAGCCAGGGCAAAGCTCCCAGAGCAAAAGAGACCTGGCGAGACCTGGCAGAGCTGCTTGCTCCCCACCTCAGTTTGAGGCTAAGAAAGCAGCTCAGATGCATGCATGGTGGCAACTCAGGTAGCCCTTGTACTCCTCCATGGACTTGACCCTGAGACTCCCCGCTGGTTTGCATATGTCCTGGGGGGAAGTGGCTCCTCTCCCCACCTCCATGGCAGATGTCCCAGGCCACAAAGAAGAGACAGGCTGTAGCCAGGGCAGGATGGGGAACAGTAAGTGAAGACCAGGCCAAGCTGTAAGGCAGACAGCTCAGACCACCACAGCCGTGCAGGACATGAGCACAGGATCCCCCCTGCCTTTCTCTTCCTGTGTCAGAAAGCTTAAGGACTTTGGGGGATTTATTTTACAACACAGATGAAAAGCATTGCATTTCACCAAAAGAGCAATGAGAAAAACTGTTTAACACTTAAAATGCCAGCATTTCTAGGCCAGTAGCACATCAGCAGAAGGAGAACGGCATCTGTGACTCCACGGGATGCTGCTGCTCAGTGCAGGCTGACCGTGGGGCTGTGCCAGCTGGTCACTCCAACTGGAGAGCAGAGAGGGACGGGATGGGAGAAGTGTCTCCTTTAACCCTGGCCACGACATTCCTGCTCCTCAGGGGGAATTGGAGAGCGAGTCACATCCTCTGTGTCACCCCACATCCTGCCCACACTCCAGACATGCAGGGAAACTATCATCCGTCACCGCGCCACAGCCCTGGCCTCCAGGGCCCCTCCTCCCTGTCTGGGCACAGGACTTGCTGCAGCAGCCAAGAAAGGAGACAGCGGAGTGCACGCACTGTCTCGGCTCCTCTGCTCATAGCCAGCTGGAGCAAAGGCATCATCCATCACATCCCTGAGCCATGCTGCACACCAGACCTCCGATGGCAGAGGCACACATCTTTGTGCTGTACCACTTGCTGAGGATGAAGGCTTTCTAATCTGGTCCGCCTGGGATGCCGCAGGGGAAGAGCAGCGGCAGCACGCAACCCGCCAGCTCACCGTCCCCAGGGTCAGCAGTCAGAGGAGGGCACAGCACGTGGGAAGCCCTTCAGCCGTCTCAAGCAGACACAACTGGCCAAAATTGTTCCCTCCTTGGCAGAGCCAGGATGATAAGTAGGTCGAACCCATCACTAAGCCACTTATCATAGATAAACTTCACAGAATAGGAACTCCTTTGGTCTCCAGCATGCTGAGGGAGGAACCAGGGAAGCTGGGAAGACCCACAGCATCCCCACCTAACCCCAGACACTGACCACATCACTGAGCATGGTATCTAAATGCTGCAAGCACAGCATGGGAGCCTGCTAAGGCAAGACCAACAACACGCTGGGGTTTATGCTATTCATTGTAAGGGATGACATGCATCCCCTGGGACAAGCTTGGCTTCTGCTGCAGCAGAAAGAGGTGGAGCAACTCCCTTCTGCTCAGGCGTTGCCCTCCCACCAAGAACCCCCCATGGAGAAGGAGGAAGAGTGGCAGGGGTGCAGCAAATGCCAAACATTCCCGCTCCAGGGAAGCCACGTGTCCCCCCCCTCCCCCCCACTGCCTTTCCTGCAAAGCAAAGCTTGATGCTTTCCCACGCATGCTCGCCCTAGCTCTCCAGCCTTGGCCACCTTGCTTCACCAGGGTTTAAGCCCGTGATTTACAAGAGATGTAAGACTCCTAGAGAGTCCCTGGCTTCAGGTCTGCCCCTCAGCACTTCCCTGGAAATCCTTGTTTCTCCAGATGACAGCAGAATCACGCCTGACAAGTGGAGCTGGACAAAGCAGGCAGTTCTCTGCTGGGTGCTACTTGCCGAGACACGCACCTCTAGGCATCCCCTCTCCAGCCTCCCATTCCCATCAGGCGCTTCAGGCTCCTTGGTGGCTACTCCTGTTGCAAGAGGCCAGGAGGTTCCTCGTGACAGAGGGGTGGGCACAAAGGCTCTGGTGAAATGGCCCTTTGGGAAACCCTGGCCTCCATCTGATTAGATACAGGCGGCCCAGGCTTCCAGGAGCAGCAGGTTAATCAGTTAATGGCTGAAAGGATCCTGGGCGATGTGCTGTCCACGCTGCAGGGCAGCCCCAGCCGCACAGCCCCCAGGGCAGCCACTCCTTCCTTGCTGGGGCCAGATCTGGGAAAACATCTGTTCTGATAAAGAAAGTGCTTCACAGGGGAGGGGGCAGGCCCAAGCCCATCGGCTGCTCCAGCCCACCAACAACGGGCTGCTCTGGGGGGGCTGCCAGTTCCCCCGCTGCACCCAGGACACGGCAAGGGCCGGACACTGGGTTTAATGGCCTGGAAACCAACTGGGGGTTGGAGTGGGGGATGTCCGATGCCCCTGGGCCCAAACAGGAGGCTTTCAGAGCTCAGACACAGACCTCAGGATGGCCCCGTCACCCCACAGTGCCTGTCGCGCCCACTGCCAGTGCCATGGGCACCCGCTGTCGCCCATGGGGCCAGCAAGGGCTTCCATAGCCTTGCACCAACCTGCCCCTCACAACCAATGGCAGCATCAGGCTGGGCTGCAAACCTGTGTATGCACAGGCAAGGAAAGAGGCAGAGAAAATTTTGGGGGGTCTGGGGTGTGCACGGCACCGGGCCACATGCATTAAGGCTGCACATCACTTTCCCCCGCCCCGGGCAGCGCAATGCCCCACACAGCTGCTGTAAACACCCAAGGAAAGGGCATGGCAGGCAGGCGCGGGCCCGGAGCCCAGATCTAACAGGTACGAGCCCGGCTCAGGCTCCGGAGGAGCCCGCTCTGCCTGCCAGCGTGAAGGTGACTGGGCAGAGGCACCGAGGAGGCAGAGGGCTGAGGCGGAGGCTCCCTGCCGTTGCAGGCTTCCCGGTTCCTCACCGGCCCGGCTCTGGCCCGGTGCCACGTGCGGCGAGCCGAGCTGCGACATGCACACACAGGCAGGAGCAGGCGCCGGACGCTTAAGTCGCTCCCGGGGATTAAAGCAGCATGCGAGCCGTCTCTGGGCAGCCATGACTATCATGCGACAAATCCTCTCCTCCTGCAAGCAGCCCTCAGCCTGAAGTGCTGGAACCGCGCATCGCTCGGGCTCTGGCGCCCGTAACCACTTCAGCTCCTCACAAGGGCTGCCCGGTGCCGCGCTGGGCCTGGGGAGCGCTCGGGGACAAACCCCGCCGCATCCCAGCGCTCAAGAAAAAGCGCAGCCGGGACTGCCCTGGCGAGGGGCAGCGGGGACGGCGAGCCCCGCGGGGAGCGCAGCATCCCGCGGCTCCAGGGGCGCAGCCGGCCCGCGGCAGCGCCCGGCGGCCCCGAGCCTGGGCACGGCACGCCGATGCTCGTCCCACCCCGGGACCTGACCCTGCCGGCCGGCCTCCGCCCGGCACCCCCGCACGCCCCAGTCCCCGGGCAGGGGCGAGCAGGCAGGGGGGGCAGCCCCGCCGCCGCCGCCGCCGTCGCCGCGACCCCGGCCCCGCCGCTGCCCACCTGGCAGAGAGAGGCGTCCATCGGCGGTCCCGCCCCGCAGGGAGCGCTGCCGGCCGGCTCTCAGCGCCGCATCGCCGCGGCCGGGCGGGCACGACTCGCCGGCCCCGCGCCCCGCTGGCTCCGCCTCGCCGGCCGCGGGCAGCGGGGAGCGGCCGGGCCGCCCCGCTCCGCCCCGCCCCGCCCCGCCCCGCTCCGCTCCGCCCCGGGGCGCGGGGAGCGCGGCCGCTGCGCCCCTGCGGCTGCGGCGGGGCTGGCCGGCTCGGCGTGCGCTTGAGCGTTGAGGAGCGGGGCAGCTGGTCCCGCTGGCTGGGGAGGAGCCGGAACCGAGAGAGGGGGCTGCTGAGAAGGGTGCGGGGTGCGGGAGGCGCCGGCGGAGCCCGAGCGGCCGGTGCCGCGCACGGACATGCCGCGGGGAAGAGGGACCTCCTCTGTGTGCAGCCACAGCAACCAACGTGGGGTTTGGAAGGACACCTGACAAACATTTTGGGTTCAGGGTGCCTTCAGCAGGTCAGCGCCGCATGACACCGTGAGAGAGACCGTTAACAGGAATCCTGACAGCACTTCACAAGTACATCTCTCGGATCTGGAACAGCTAGCGTAGAGCAACAGGCTGGGTGACGTTAGTCAAAAAAAGCGTGGCCAGATCACGCTCCACGAGTACCTACACTGAGGGGTGTTTCTTGCAGTAGTAAGAAATCATTTCTTTATTCTGAAAGAAAGAAGGAGATCAAACAAAGGGGGGGGGGGAATTTTGGGGCTTGGGATTTTTTTGGTGAGTAATGTGCTTTTTGAGCTACTTAAAAGATACAGGGTTCTGAGGGAGGTGGCAGTATCTTGTCCAACCTCTGCCACAAGACAGAATCACATCTAGGCCACTGCAACAGATGCCTGTGACAACCAGCCCCACCAGCCTCTTCCGCCTTCACTATCTGGACCTTTTGGTAAGGTTTCCTAATATGTGTCACTGTCATGTGTCCTTCCATTTTGACATCAAGTCACTGAGAGCTACCCTGGGCATAACTGTCCAACCTCTTTTGTACTTGCGCTGGATTACCTTAATCTACACCACTTTCCCTGTCTTATGAAAACATCATGCAAGACGGTGCCAGAAGCCTAACTACAGTCCTTATCTCACATCTAATACTTCTATCCGCAAGGCCAATTACCCAGTTAGTAAAGGGGATTAGATCAACTCAACACTGATTTGTCCTTGACAGTCCCCTCTGCAGCCACGCATTTGTCATCGGGCTGTTTCTGCCACAGCCAGCCTTCTCCCCATAGGAGGGCAGTTCCTCCTCCGCTGTTGCTGCTTCTGCAGACCATTTTGCCTGTTCAGCTTCTCCCTTCTGGGTGGTCACCAGGGGACCGTGGAGCTCCTCACCGCCATGGGAAAGTTGAGGAGCACACCTCTCCTTTACCTCTTCTGCCTGCCTGCCAAGGGTCTCCACCAGCAGGCATCTCCAGCACCAGATGTCCCCTCCCGGACTTCTCCAGTGGAGAAGGTTTGGCCATGGTTCCTGTCATCCAGGGGTGGGTTGCCCATCAAGGCAAGACCCTCACAGCTGCATGTCAAGGGAGATCTGACAATGAAGTGGCAAGCTAGCAGCAAACCTATTCCCAGCAAACACACCAAGGAACCCAAATGCACTCATCATAAACTCGGGGCCTTACCCTTGTGTCCTAGGCCAAGGCCCTTGTGAGCTCCCTTTCCCTTTCCGTTTCCCTTTCCCTTTCCCTTTCCCTTTCCCTTTCCCTTTCCCTTTCCCTTTCCCTTTCCCTTTCCCTTTCCCTTTCCTGTTCATCAGTTCCCAGAGCGTGCTGCAAGGTTGTGTTTCCACACACACCATGCAAAAAATTTCTAAGCCCATAACTGCTGCAGTTTCCAGCACGGTGACAGTGATGCAGCACACGTAGTGCTGGGCTGTAAGGGAGCAGTCGCTGTTCCAGCCTGCCAGACTTCCCTGCGGCCCTGAGGCACAGGGCTAACAGGGCTTAGAAAGCCCAGGGCGAGGTAAGGAACCAACCTTTCAAAAGACAAGGTTTTTAGTATTAACACTACTGTTGAGTGATGCCTTCTAAGAGGGAAGAAGAAGGTGGCTCGAACCGGTCCTCAGAACAAAGTAGCTTTCCAAACTATCTAGGCAATAAACGTTGGATTCCCCAAATGCAGCAGCAGTGACGGATGCTGTCAGCTTTGTGCTCCATCAGCCTGGTAGGAAAGGTGGCAAGAATCTTGATAAGAAGCTTATGCCTGATATTTGCTCCTTTCTGTTATGGGATTAAATCGCTAGTCCTACATTCATACAGCCCAGCTGGAAATGGGGATGCCTGAACTGTCTCCTAAATCTCTTTAGGTGCTTCTCACCAGGAAGGAATGGCCATGACCATCTGCTTCTTCACAGAGCTTTGCTAAGCAGGCGAGTGCTGACTCACCGTTGCTGGCCACCCGGACGCTGCCACCACCACACGTCTGGCACCTCACCTCTGCCACCCCAGCAGCTCTGGGGCTGGCTGCCACAGCAGCCACACGATGAACCTGAAGCAGTCAACGAGGGCTGGCATGGGCTCCTCCATCCAGGATGAGCCCGGGACTCCTCTGCAGACCATCAGCCCCCCTCCCTGCCTCGGGGCTGCCTCCTGCCCCCAAGCCTGGTGCAGCGGCACTGCCCGCGTGATCGGCAGCGATGCCAGCAACCCAGTGAGCTCCCAGCCCTCCTGCCAGCCCAGCTGCAGATGGCACAGAAACCAAGGTGCCATGGCCATTCTCCTCTGCTTGTCGGCAGAGAGCTGGGCTCTGGCAGAGGAGAGCCAGGGCGGGCGGGTGCCAGGGGGTCTGGGCAATGAGCTATTCCTGCACCCGTGAAAGGAGCAGCCCTCTGGTGCTGCAGGCAGCGGAGCCCCGCACCCAGCCCCGTGGCAGCAGCAGACAGTGAGTCAGCTTCCTGCTGGGCTTTCCACACCGAGGGAAGGTCGGCAGAGGACTGGCAGGAACAAGCCGAGGCAGGAATTGCTCCTGGACACCAGACAATATCCTAATTTCCTTCTCTGCCACGGGTCTGGCACACGGCTGGGAGGCAGGCAGGCCAGCGTGCCCCTGCCATGGGCAGTAAGCATCTGCCAGGCTTGCTCTCCCATCACCTGCGAGGGTACAAGCTGTGACACCTCGGTCACGGTTACCACCTCCCCAATGGCTCATCGGAACCGCACTCGTAGGGTGGGGAACTGATTTCCTCCACTGTCATCCCTGGGATGATCTCACTCAGGAGAGCTGGCAGCAGAGGCAGGATACCTTGGACCCAGCCGGAGGCACAGGGAGGCACAGATGCAGTAGGAGGGCACCCGGGCTCTGCCATGCATCGCCACCATCGCAGCCCCCACCGGCAGGTCCTGCTGCTTTGCCAGGGCCACCAAATCCCCTCTTACCCAAAGCACAGGGCAGCCAGGAGAGGGTTCTCAAAAAGGGGGGAGAACTACGGAGAAGCAGCAGCCCAAAACCAAGCATGTTCCTGTGCAGGAGTGGCCTGGCCCTGGCAGAGCACCAGACACCAAGGCGCTCTCCTGCCGTGGACCACACGTGTGAGGGGAAGGGGACACACAGCAGGGCGCACGCTGTCCCCGCAGCCCTGGCCCCCTCCCGCTCCACTTTCACAATTGCTTGAAATTGTCTTAAAAAAAGGGCAGTTCCTCCCTTCTCCCATTTCCAGCCTGCAGGGAGCCCAGCCACAGCTCAGACCAGGGCAGGGTCCGGCCAGGCCAGCTCAGGCTCAGACTGCCCCAACTCAGCACGAAGCTGCGGACCTCCCCTCCTGCCCTGCTGCTCACAAGCCAGCCCTGTCCCTGCAAGGTGAGGATGGTGGCGATCAAAGCCACGCCGAAGCTCTCCCTGCCCGGAGCTGCTCTGGGGCTCTGCAGCAGGAATTAGCCCAGGCTCCTTGGGGACAGGATCATGTTTGTACCAGATGTGTCCCTGCTGCAGAGAAATGTGATTAAGGCTGCCTGGAGAGGCTTTCACAGGGTCACACCAGGCACTGCAGCACCTGCTCCCCCAGAGAGCGGGAGTGTGAGGGGGAACCCTCCTTGCAAGGGGGGACGGTGCGGGGTGGGAGGTGTTTATCTGTCCTGGGCATCCCCCTGGTTCCCATCCCACTTCAGCCACCATCAGCAGCGAGCCCGTCTCACTGCAGCACGGAGTGCTGCCTTTGCACGCTACAGAGCCCAGGCCAAGGGTGGCTGCGTCCCTGCTTAGTCTGACCACAGTGGGAAAAGCTTTTTATCCCGTCCAGGCACAGGAATGCCCTCCAGGGCTGCCCTTTCTCTGTATATCAAAAAAGCAGGATGTCTTCTTCATTTTCAGCCTGAGCACAAGAGCAGAGAGCTGGAGCAGATGGGCCCAGAGGGTGGATGCTGGGAACATCCACCTCGCTGTCACCACGTGCCACCCCATGGCCTCTGAAGCATCCTCCCAAGCTGCACCACTGGGGCCAGCTCTAGCTGTGACTTTCTACCAGCCCCATCTGCACTTGGCCATGCTGGACGGACCAAACCCATAATCAGGTATCTCCAGCTTTCCCTGCAGATACGGGTCTTGGTCTTGTTCCCTCAGCCCAACCCTTCCCTCCCTTCCCTGCCACATCCCGGGCCAAGCGTCCGTTTCCCTGCAGCGACAAGCCAAAGTCCCCTGCCACTGCTCCCTTCGTGCTGCCGCAGGTTTGCTTGGGGCCAAAACATATCCACATGTGGCTTTTACACCTCGGTCATGAGAAATGCAGTCCTGGCAGCAAGATCACTGAATAAGAGAGCTGAGCTACACAAGGCTATAATTACAGTAGGAACACGCGGGGATGAGGCCAGCCAAGCACATCCACCTAATTTCCTCTCCTACTAAGCCTGCCCTGCTTTTGTTTGACCCAGACCAAGCCTTGCTATTAATGGCGTGATGCTGTGGAGGTCACAGATGGCTCTGTTACAAACAGCCTTACAGATTCTGCTTAACTGAGTGTATAAGCAGGGCTTCTCTCACAGATACCATTACTGCAGGATTCATGCTGTAGAAAGTGTGTCAGCCAGCTGTGGTGCAGTCGCTTCCCAGACTGGGCTGTTTTACCAGGCACGGGTAGCTCTCTGTCTTTGTCTCAGGCTGCACGATAAACCCAGGCAAGCAAGCGAGGAGGTTAAATGGTGTCATATCACTACTCCTTGACCGTGGCCAAGGTCTGCTGATGGGTGAGCCGGAGCTCAGTACATTTCCTCTTCCTGATCTTGCCTGTGCAGCTTCAGCCTGCAAAATCATTTCTATGCTAAAGGAGAGAGCTCTTCTCCTCACTGTGCACCTGCAGCCAAAACAATGCCAATCTCTGCCCTGTTTTGGTGTACATGTCCCTTGTAAGTCCTCAGGAGGCAACCCGCAATGCTGGGCTACTGGGTTAGCAAACTCAGGGAGCAGGCGAGGCTGTGCTGACACCTCCTGTCTGCCACAGTGCCTGGTTTCAAGGTCCGTTTCAGGGCTGAAAAGCGAGTGCAGCCCCAGCTCAGAGCACCAGGAACCGGCCCTAGCATCTCGCTGTCTGTCCTTGCTGGGGATGAGAGTCTGTCACAGCAGGAGCCGGCTGCTCCCCAGCCTCTCCCACCCCCGGTGACATTGCTGCACCCAGCGTGCTGGGAGGGGGGACATCCTCCAGGGACACTGGGCTGATAGATGAAGGCAGTCATCCAGCTGGGCTCCCACAGCAGGGACCACAAGGTTCCCCCTCTCTGCAGAAGTCTACAGAGGGGAATTACCTGTCCGTCCTGCTCAGCAGCAAGGTCACATCTGGCAGCCCGTGGCCCAGGAGGTCGCAGAGCAATGTGGCAAGAGCGATGGGGGATGCTGTGCAACGCTGGTGCTCAGCACTTCTCCTTGCTCTGGCTCCTGCATGGCCCCTTCTGAGCAAGGCAGGACACCCGTGGGTGCCAGCCCACCTCCCTGCTGCTCCCTGCAGGGAAAAGCTTTGCCAGCCACGTTTGGGAGCTCAGGCTGAGCCTTCCCCGTCCCGACCTTACAGCAGCATTGCCCTTCTCTGCAGGGGAGCTCATGTGAGCCACCTCCGCACAGCGAGACGCAGCGGCTCGTGGGTAGGTGCACCCCAGCCAAAAGTGTGCACCTGGACAGGGGGACCTTGCACAGGCACAGGAGCAGTGTCCCAGTGCTGTCCCCAGCGAAGAGGTCCCAGCCCGGGGCCCCCGGCTCCTTCCCCACGGGTCCCGGTGCCAGGCAAGAGGGCTGGGCACAGCCCCGGCCAGCTCTCCCAGCAGGCAGGACTTGCTCGCTGAGGAGGCTGAAACATCGGGGTGAAAGCTCCCACTCCGTGGGCAGCCAGGTGGAGGTGGAAGGGGAACTGTTGGGGTCAGACCACTGTTTTCAGGGATGCTGTCCCTGTCAGAGGTTTCTGACAGAGGGTTTGCTCCCATTCCCCGTTCTCACTCCCCTGAGAGACCATTTACTTATCCTAAGGGTTCCTTTGGGGAGCAGTCCCAGCACAGGCACCTCAGAGAGCCAGAGGGCTGGAGGGCCCTGGAAGGACGATGCACTGAAAGGGACAGGGCAGCAGCACAAGGCAGCAGGCAGGCAGCGAACTGCCCAAGGCTGAGGAGCCTCCCTCTTGCCAAGACCAGACAAGCCTTTGGGACGAATTCAGGGCTGTGCATAGTTGTACTCACCTGTATTGAAGAAATATGGTGTCCAAGCCAGTGCCCCGTGCCCAGGATTCAGGCATCCCTGCAAGACAAGTGTCCTTTGCAAAGACCTGTGCGAGGGAGAGGGACTGGAGGAAGCTGCATCTCTCCCCTGTAGTTCCCACGGGGCCGGCAGCCGGCTCCGAGAAAGGCTGGCTGTGGTGTGAGGGACACGTCCAAACCTGCCGTTCCCATGGGGAGGAAGGTTTGTGTCCATGCCCGAGGAGGGCAGGTTCCTCCCCTGGCAGGCAGCAGGGCCCAGCTCAGCCTTTTCTCCTCTCCCTGGTGCCTCTCCGGGGGCTGGTGAGTCCCTTCTTTGAGTGTCGCAGAGGGGAGGTGGATGGAGGGCAGAAGGGGGCAGAGAGCATGGGGCTGGCACTGCAGCAGGGACGTGCTGGGTCACCGGTGCTCAGCCGTACTCACTGGCAGTCCTCGGCATCTGCAACAGCGAGCTGGGCCCTGGCACCCGTGAGCTGGGGCCGATCTCTAGCTGGTCTCTGGGGCTTCACGGGCAGGCATCTTCCCCCTCAGCATCAGCGCTGCTCCCCCCAAACTGGTGCAACTCACACTTAAACAAACCCACTTGCAGACACTTGGGGAAGGTAAATGCAACCGAAGCCGCTCTTGCCCCCTCCAGCCCACACTGCGAGGAACGTGCCGTGCTGCCGCCTCCTGCCATTTTTACCTGCCCCCCCCAGGTGTTGGGCTCGCAAGCCCCTCCTCACTGGGAAGAGGAAAAAGGATTTTTTAATTTACTTTTCTGAAGTTTGAGTTCCTGGATAGCAGACAGCATAGTCCAGGCAAGGACTTCCAGATATACAGGGGAAAGGGGAAACTTTGCCGGTGGCACTGGTTCCTAATTTTGTTGTGGGGATGGTCTTAGCCAGCAATTTCTTTAACTTCCCAGCCACACAGCGATGTGAATGGGTGCCAGTTGTATCTCACAACAGAGATGTGCCAGCCCCTCCTGGCTGTGGAGAATAAAAATAGCCGGAGAAGATAAGCTTGAGCGTACTTGAACCCCGGTGGCAGAAACAGAAACCCAAATAGTTTGCCTAAACACACAATGGTTTAAAATAAGACACTTGATAGTTTTCGGAACAGACCTCCTATTTTTGGTTTTCCAGACAGGCAAGGGTGGCTGCTTACTCTTGTAAAGATAAACCTCTTCTCAAACAGCAAAGAGGTGGGAGAAGCTGCTGGCCAGAGTGCAGATCTGGTCCAGCACAACCGAGTCCCCTTCTAGGGAGCAGGAGGACACTTGCCCCATCCCAGAGCATGCCCCAGGGCAGCTGGGGGGGCCGCAGGCACCCAGGCTGTTCTCCCCTGACCCTGCATCCCCTGGGGCTGCAGACAGCCCCTCCGCTCCTCTCCCTGCACCACACCAGCATTTTGCAGTCCAGCGTGCTCCCTGCTGTGGCAGCACCCAGCAGCCTCTCCCTTCTCTGGTTCTGCAAAAGTGGGGGTACCCCTCTGAGCTCACCCCTTGCAGCTCCCTCACTCCTCCCACCCCAGCCCCCCCTGTTGCCCTCCTCCCCACCCGCCCGCCGTCTCCTCTCCAGCAGAGCAACCGGGACCGACTCACCTGAGCTGGCCAGATGTCCCATCCTTCAAAGCGGCACGCCGGCCTTTGGTAGCACTGTCTGCTGGCTGAGCCCACACGCGTGACCCAAACCAGAGCCCCTGCAGCAATCCTGCGTGCACCAGCCCATGCATTGCGTCCTGGTGCGCTGCGTTTTCCAGTGCACGCAGAGCCCAGGACTGTGTGGGTGACCTGCAATCCCAGCTGCCTCCTCTCCATCGCCGTGGCCGCCCATGGAGGCCCTCTACTCTGCCCTTGAAGGGGAGATCACCGCCTTCGTGAGGCACGTGCAGCGGTGCCAGCAGGGCTTCGACCTGCGCAGCCTGTACCATGTGCTGCTGCTGGTGCTGCCGCGGAGCCCCTCGGGGCAGGTGGAGAGCTGGCAGCACCTGCAGAGGCTCGCCCGGTACCGGCCCGGCTCGCCCAGCTCTGACGTGGCCAGCTACGTGGGCTGGCTGGCCTCTTACCTGCAGCACCTGAGCACGCTGAAGGAGAGGTTTGACGCCAGGGTGGTGGTCCCACTCTGCGAGAACTTGTACATGCATGAGGAGCCGGCTGCCCGCCCCATCCGGCGGTCCCCCCCAACATCCATCCCACGCCTGGCCGCACAGCTCTTTGCCCACCGGCGTAACTGGGGGCTGCTGCTGCAGGGGGGCCCCCTCAGCGAGCGGGTCTTCAGCCCCCGGAGCCTGCGTGACCTGCGTGGCTTCATCGGCGTGGGGCCCTTTGTGAAGGTCTTGCGCCTGGTCCCCGATGTCTTTCACCAGAGCTTGGCCACGGCGGAGCTCGCCCAGCAGTGGGTCCACCTCCACTGCAGCAGGTACAGCCTCTCCCTGCCACCATTACCATCACCATCACCATCACTGCTACAGCAGCCACCAGCACGGGGCAGAGCAGGGCTGGTTCCTAGCACCATGCAGCCTCCACCGCGCGGCAAGGCCCCGCAGCAGCTGGGCTCTCCCCTGGGCTTGCCCGACCTCTTGGTCCCGCTGCGGCCCTTGGGTGCAGGAGGCAGTGTCGGGGTGCTGCGAGCCCAGCTGCGGGAGAGCCAGGAGGAGCTGCTGGCCCTGCTGCACCGCAGGGAGCGGGCGGCCGCGCTGCATGCCCAGGTCTGTCACATCGCCCAGCGCATCCATGTCCTGCGCCTGCAGCAGCTGGGCGAGGGGACGGAGCTAGCCCAGCCCCAGCAGAGCCCGGGTACTGGTACGGGAGGTTGCCGGCACCAGGCTGCCCTGGCCGAGGAGCTACAGAAGAGCCTGGAGCTGGAGGAGTACCACCACAGCATCCTGGAGGCCGACTGGCTGCTGGAGCTGGAGGTCAGGCCCATCCTCGTCCGGAGGATCGATGCGGTAAGGAGCACACGCCGGCTCTGCTCGCGCTCCCTGCCCTGCGTCCCAGGGCGAGAGCGGGGGCACTGCTGTGGGCAGGGGAGCTGCATGGAAAGGGCTGGACGTCCAGGTGGAGACATGGATCTTGTGGGACTGGGTAGAGCCATAACCTCTCCAGTCCAAACCGATGGCCTGTTGGGGCAGCCCTGGGCATTCAGGTGTGAGGAAGGTGAGCCATGGAGTGGGGAATGGGAGAGGGAGTGTTTCCTAACGTGCCAGAGCAGCCTGCGGGAAACATTTGTGGATGCTCCCATCCAGCCCACCTGGATGCTCAGGAGCCGGGCAGCCGTGCTGCCTCCTCTCCCGCAGGTTCAGCAGCGCTGCCGGGACCTGGAGAGGATGCTGCGAGGCCAGGCGCTGCCCGCCCCACAGCGGGCCCGGCTCAGAAGCGGGCCGGCCACCACCCCTGCGCCCGGGCGGGCTCAGCCCTCTGTCGTGTGCCCCACGGCAGTGGCCAGCCTCAGGAGCAGCTGGCAACCCTGACCACGGGAGGTGGGACCACCGCCTGCTCCCAGCAGCAGCACCCAGAAGGGCACGACTGGAGGACATCTGACCCATCACCACGTGGGCTGCGGGCAGCCAGAAGCTCACAGGGACCTGGCTTGGCTCCTGCCTGGGAAGAAAGCGTGGATGGAATGTGTGTTTAATGAGATGTTTCCTCCATGCCCAGCCCATGGCCCTGGCATTCAGCATGTGGCTACAGGCTGGGTCAGGAGATGGGCACCAAGCACTGCTGAGCATGCAGGCACACGCATGCACACGTGTATGGATGCATGCAGGCATGAATACGCGTTTCTGGTTAAATATGGGGCTCAGCCTCCTGTTTCCAGCAGCCAGCATGGGGGCTCCAGCTGGGCCCACAGTAACCAGCCTGCTTGGTGATGGTGATGGTGGTGGAGAGCCCACCTCCATGCTGGTAGTAGGTGACAGTCCCCACTCCAGCTAGGGCTTGCTCCCTCGCTGGCTGCTGTTGTGGGCAAGAAACAGTTCTGTGTCGGGGAATTTCAATCAATTTAATTTATTGCCAATTAACAAACAAAAGTGGAGAGCCAGACGCGGTTCCTGTGAAGAGTTTATTGGTGTAGCTGTTTCCACTACAGTCAGAGGAGTCACAATGCACAGCGACAACAGGCCTCCTACACTACACGGGGAGGACAGGACACACATGGCCACAGACACACAGAGACACTCGTCTCTCCGCCCCGGGCCCTGCAGGGGGGCCAGGCTGTGGGGCAGGAACCTGCTGTGGGGGGAAGCTTCTTTCTCTGGTGGGATATTTCTGCAGCTTCCTGGGGAAGGTGTCAGACCCTCCCCGTAATGAAGCACCCACCATCTCTTGCAGGAGCCAGGCTGATAAGTGGGAACCGGGGCAGCGGCTTGTCCCAAATCGAGTGGTGAAGTGAGCATCCCAGCCTCCTCCACGAGGCCACTCTGGCTCCGACCATCAGGGAGAGGCTGGGGTGCCCATCTCCTCTGGCACTGCCCTCAGACCTGCCACGGGCAGCAAGGGCACGTCAGCAGTTTCTGAGGCAGCTCTGAATGGGGGCTGCCAGCCTGGGGAGACCCCAGGGGACAGCCCTGCCAGGCGGAAAGTGTTTGGAGCTGCCCAGAGGTGACGGGGCTGAGTGCTGGGCACACTGAATACTGCTCCTTCCCACTTGGAGGGCACCCTTGGACATGAAAGGTCACCCTGATATGACAGCTGAATTGGGGCTGGGGGTTTCAGTGACCTCCTCGTAGGGCTGCAGGGAGCCAGACCCAGTGGATCACTGCACAGGGAAAAGGAGAGGACCCAAAGGACTGTTTGGTGCTCCAGCACTACATCTCTTGTATAGCTTCTTAAACATGGTTTGTTCCCAGGGACAGGAACTTGGGGATCAGGAATTGGGATGCAGCCCTGTGATGAGTTTTTACCCCTGCAACCTTTGTGGAGGTGCAGAATGGCACAGGACTCCTCTTAGTCCCTGCAAGTCCCTGCACTCGAGGCTTCAGGATACCTGCTTGTCCCCAGCCTCCCCTCCCTGTGTGGTTTTCCTTTGGGAAGAGGATTGGGAAAATTGGAAGGAAGCAAACAGCCTCCCCCATGCCGAGCAGGAGCTGACAACAGTCCTGTGGGAGGGTGACTGGACAGACGATGGTCTGGAGGACAGGGCCAGGGTGCTGGTCCCTCCTTGCCTGTCTGCCAGGCTGCAGCAGCCCCGTGGGCCAGGGGCTCTGGTACAGGCCCAGCGTGAGCACTCCTGGAAGGGGGCAGAGGGAGGAGGAGCAAGGCATCCGCTAGCCAAGCAAGGAGGCTGTTGGCCTGCGAGAAGCCCGCTGGCCGTGCACAGGCAGCATCCAGCCCATCCCTGTGACTGCTCAGTGGCACGTGGTGCTGAGACACCCAAGCTTCATGGTAGTGGAGGGGGACGCAGTGGCACCAGCTGGCACGGCCCCCCTTCCCCACCTGGAGACCAGGCACAGGCTGCCTCCAGCAGGGAGGGGGCAGACCCCTGACCCACGGGCACTCGGCACCCACGCAGCTTCGGGATGTGAGAAGCATCTCTCAGCCCACCAGGTCCAAGAGGAGAGAGACTCACAGCCTCTGCTGAGCGAGCGATGGGGCAGCAGGAGCCGGGGATGCCTCCTGTGGGGCTATGGAACAGCCATTTGTTGGTCCAGGCAAGAGATTGCGTGACTCACAGCAAGTCTCCAGTTAGTCCTTCAGAGGGATGAGCAGGCGTGAGCGGCCTGTCCCATGAGCAGGGAGGGCAGCTCCCAGCTCACACAGGCATGTGCAGCTCGTTGTACTCGTCTCGGCCGTCCTCGTCGAAGTTCGGCTCCGCATCCTCCGAGTCCAGCTGGGGAGAGGCAGAGACCGGGCTCTGAAGGCCACAGCTGTCCCCAGCATGGGGTCAAGCCTGGCATGGAGGGATCAGCGTGCAGCAAGCCAGGCAGCTGGGCTGCACTAGGAAGAGCAAAGCTCTTGCTCCTTCCCCTCCCAACAGACTCCTTTTTTTGCCCCTCCTGCCCGTCCATGAGTCTGCAGCCTGATGCCCTTTTCTATAAGCATTAATTGTTTGACAGTGCCCCCTCACTTGGGCTTTGGTCCAGCACAGCAACTCCTCCCTCCTCCCCTGCTGGCAGCACCCACTTCTGGGTGCTGCCCCAGGCTGCTCTCCAACAGGAGCTCAGGATGTTAGCAGCAGCAGAGGAGCTGCCCGCACTCGAGGAGCTGCCAGCACCCTGGCACTGTGGTTACGTGCTCCTGTGCCAAGCAGCCACAGGCTCTGGTGTGCTGCTGGGCTGTCCTTGCTGCTGTCTCAGTGGGGAAATAGGGTGTCTCTTGATGAATGAGACACAAATGGGGAGGAGGATAGAAGAGGAAACCCTTACTCCACGCCTCTGCACGGTAGGATCCTCTGTCTCCTTGCCCTAGGGTGCCCATCCATCCCACACTGCACTCCCAGGGCCACAAGCTCTGAGGAAGCCATCCACCCACCTACTGCTGTTGAACAAAGACCCCCAGACAACAGCAGGGAAAGCCAAGGCTTTGCCGGCCCAGGATCTCCCAGCCTTTCAGTCTGCCAAATCTCCTCAACCTCACTCCAGTGTTGCAAGCCAGACTGTGAGGACAGTTATCTACTTACCGCTTTGAGCTCCCTGTCGTGGAAGAAGCGGGGCAGCACAAAGCGTCGCAATGGCACTGTCATGATCAGGACAAAGGGGAAGGCCAGGGATGCCACCGTAGATTTCACCACCCAGAGCAGCACAATGCAGGCCAGTTGAATGCAGGTGAAGAGATTCATTCTCCAGGTCTTCACCTAGGGAGGTAAATCCAGTCTAAGAACACATTATCCTTCCACACAGATGAATGAAGACCCAACTGGCAAAACATAACCCTTCTGCATAGCATAGTACAGTAACGCAACACTGCTGCACACTCTACCTGCCTGTACCCTATAGCAAGGCAGAACTCCGTAACACATCAGCCTCTGTGCAACCTAGCAGCACACCCACCTGGCAATGCAGTGTCCCCTCACCCACTCAAGCAATGCATCACTCTATAAACAGTCCATCCATACAATACCCTGGCAATACACTCCTGCGTGCAGCCTATCAGCACGCTATCCTAGCATGGTATCACCTCTGTGCATGGCTTGCGCTTACGTCTTGGCACAAACTTGCAGCCAAGGGGGGGTCACCAAGCCAAGCATCACTCTAGCAAAGCACCATCCTCCCCTCACCTGCCTCTTCTTCCTCTGCTCCTCATTACCTGGTTCCCCGCAACTTGCCTTCGCTCACCTTGACAACATAGATGTGGTCAGGGTGGTGCTTGGATGGCATGAAGATCAGGAGCAGCCGCTCGTAGAGCTGGATGCCAGTGAGTGACGTAACCCCCATGTAGAGGAAGATGCCGAAGAGCACAGCCAGCGGGATTTGCCGCAGCATGTTCCCCATCACAATGGACAGACCTGCACAGACAGAGCTCAGGGCATGGTGTGTCCCACGCCAGCCCCTCCACAAGGCACCTCAGCCTCTATCCCTCTCCCGCCTCCTCTCTGTCTGTCCCGGGGTGCAAGGGAGAGGAAGCTCAAGAGGCGTCTAGCCGGAAGAGTTGCAGAGATGGATTGACCATGGGGGGGTACCGAAGGCTGCCAGAGGAGAGCTCAGTGTAGGTGGGGGCAGTCCTGCAGCGAGCGGGTAGAGTGCAGGCTGGCCCATGGGGCAGGGATGCTGCCAGGAGATTCAAGTGGTCGGCCCTGACCTCCCCCCTCACCCCTTCCCCCGAGCAGAGGCTCACCGACGAGGGCAGCAATAAGCACGCCGGTCACACGCTGCTCCTTCACCTCCTCAATCTTGGGCTTCTCTCCTGGTGCGATGGCCTTGCTCATGACCGTCAGGGCATTGACGTGGGTGACGGAGCGCACGGTCGCCGCGGTCAGCCAGGGCAGCCCAAAGAGTGCGCAAAGCCCCCCCATAGTGCCAATGAGCAGCAGGTCCAGGTGGAAGCCAGAGCCTTTCAGCAGCTTCCTCTCCTTCTTGCTCACAATCAGCCTGGGAGGAAAAAGAGCCCGGGTCAGTACCAGGCCCAGCCCAGTGCCCAGGGACAGCACTGTGGCTGGGGACAACATTCACTGCCTGGAGAGAGCACACACAGGGACAACAAGGAGATGGCTGAGAAGAGGGATGGTGGCTGTCAACCTCAGGTTAGAGGTTTCCTCCTGTGCTTGGCTGAGGCTGGTCTCCACCACACTGCATGCCAGGAGGGGAGCCAAGAGACAATGGGAGAACCCAAGAAAGTACAGTCTGAAATGGCCAGGATCCTGCCCTTGCTGTCCTGCTGGGATGCCAGGCGCATCTCCACACGAATGGCACCAGCACCCATCCCAGCCTTCCCTGCCCAGAGGTTAGTGATGGTTGGCGTTGGTGCGGGAAGTACTCACGTAGTGATCTGTGTCTCCATGAAGATAAGAATGAAGACCAGGAGGGCAGGGATGGCAGAGGCAAACATCATCCACATTGGAAAGGTCCCACTGCTGCCCATGGGGTGAATGAACCAGCCACGCTTGTGAGGAGATGTGACCGACAGGCCAGAGGGGACATTCAGCTTCTGGTGGTGTAGCCACAAAACCCAGCAGTTACTCATCAATACACATGTGCCCACAGCCTCACACAGGACTAGCCTTGATCCTCCTGGTCGCCCTGGTCTGAATGCCTCAGGTGATGGGACAGCCACCCTAACCCGAGCAGGACTTTTTCATGGATAATCCCTGTCAGTGCAAAAAATCCCATGTCCCCTAACACGGGCCTGTCTCATTTCCTTTTGGCTGTTGGAATTCCCTTGGCTTTTGTCCAAGAGACCAAGGAAATATCTTCCCTCAGGAACCTCACCCCCATGTCAGTGCTTGTAGACCATGGTTAAAATGCTCCTTGACCTCTGCTTGGACAAATCAAGTGTCCTGACCTGCCTACCCTTCTCTGAGGTGGCTTTCCAAGCCTTTTCTGAGACACTTTTCAGTATTGTTTTTGCAGTGTGGACCCCAGAAGTGGCCACATTCTCTGGAAATGACCTCACTCTGATCATGCTCAGAGGGAATATCATGTTTGTGCTCCCATCAGAGACCACACAGACTCCTAGCTGTACTTTGTCTCAACCCTGCGTTCACCAGCATTTGAACTCTCGGCTCTGTGCTGCTCTACAGCAGTTCTTGCTATCTGCCTGCGTGAGCACTGCAGGGAGAGTTTATGATTTGCATTTATGTTAATCAGCATAAGTATGAATAATATTCCTGGAATGCTTGTACTTGAGCTAAGCTGTGTAACTAAGTACCGTTTTCTCGAAAAGCTTTGTGCATATGCTGAGTTAATACTGAAATGATAATGCTTTTGATATTAATTGTAGAAGTGTAGAAGGGTATGAAAAGGATGTAACAAAGTGCCTGATTTCACTAATGTCTGATAAAACCAGATTTTTCATTGAAATTTGAATGAATAAAAATGCATTTGGATTCCATTAAGCCTTGGGCTGTCTTGATAAAAAGCTTGCATGCTGAACAGGAACTACCTTTCACCCTCTCCCCAATGTTAGCTGAAAAAAATACCAAAACAAAAAGATATAACTACACATCTACTAAAAAAGAGGGGGGGGAAAGGAAACCTGTGAGATGGGTTTGTTTGATAACATGTAGGTTTGTGCATAAACTGGGAAAGAGATCACTGTGTTTGAGATAAAGTGATTAAAATACGTAGTAGTCTATAATCAATAAGAGTATAAATATGTTAAGTACTAAACCCATGACAAGTGCCCCACTGAAACCACTGTATATGCCCCCCCTTCAGTGTGCATAACCAGTTTGTCTTGTTGATTGACTGCAAGTTTTTAGAGTTACAAACAAGGAATTAACTGCACTGAATCTCTCCGGTCCCCTAAAGCCTCCCCTACTAACAGCTGGAATACCAGAGAGATACTAGGGCACTCAGTCCCTGTAGCTCTGCTCTCAGCCTCAGCAAGACCCTTCGAGCTTCCCTTCAGCGTGGGAGTGAGGACGAGGGGAGCGACTCTGTTTGCTTTGTGCTGTTACGACTAGAGGCAGGAAACAGAAATCCCCCGCTGCACAAGGGCAGGCCACGGTGCCACAGGGATCACTGCTGGGCTGCAGGAGGGGCTCTGAGGGTGGTGCTGGTGCCTACCTGTGTGTACGTGTCAGTGATGGTGTAATCCACCAGCACCATGACCAGGATGGAGATGGGGATCCCGAAGTCTCCGATGATCCGCCGAGCCTGCAGAATAAACACCCTCGCTGGCAAAGGGAATGGGCTGGCTCTGTGCACTCACCCTGCTACAAGGAGCCTGTGGCAAAGTGAAGCCCCAGATGGGGCCAAGCACCACTGCAAACCCGAGCACTGCTGATGAGCCGGGCAAGGGAACCCAGCCTTGACCCATGGGGCTGCACATCCCACTGCCCACATAACACACAGTCCTCCAGCCACTCTTAAGTGACTGGCTAACTGCTCCTGCTGGCCTATTCGGATGGTGCTCCAGGTATTACACAGATGCCCTGCATGTAGAGAGATGTCCAAAGGGAACAAGTTGTAAGCTCTTCCTCCTATATTCTAGTTTAACAGACTTGCATCCAGCCAAAGGAGCTTTCCCAGGGTCCAGAGGACTTTTCAGCAAAGCTCACTGGAGCAGGACAGTGCAGATACCATCATCAACAGCCAGCTCTGGTCTGCAGCCTAGGTCAGGCTACCATCCCTTCCGCATGGTACTTAAGGGATTGCTGGTGTTTCTTTGGGGAATGGTCCAAACGCTCTGGAGAACAAAGGTCTGTAGCAAGAAGCATTATTTGTTTGGCACATCCCTTGTCCTTAACACCTGGGTCCCACAAACTTCTCACCTTTCCTCCTAAGAAACGGCTGTTCTTGAACTTGCGCATAAAGAAGGCAATGAAGAAGGTGCCTAGCATGAGGATGAGGGAGAGGAGAGCAGTGTTGGGCTGCATCCTGATTCCCAGTGACATCGCATCCGCAGAGAGCATGCTGGCATTCAGACCACTCTGCACGTTCGGTGGGTAGAACTTCAGCAGAGGATGTTCTGCAAACACCTGGGCAGGTGAGAGAAGCAGCGGGCACTGTCACCGCAAGGAGGGGCAGGGGGCACTGTCACTACTGGGGGCAGGGGGAAGCGGAGGTGTCCTGCTCTGCGGAGAGGTGAGGGTGGTAGATGGTGGGCGCGGACAATCCCAGCATCCATCACCTCGCCTCGCAACCTACCCAGCTGGAG
The DNA here is from genome assembly GCF_034638445.1 of Ciconia boyciana. Taxonomy (NCBI): domain Eukaryota; kingdom Metazoa; phylum Chordata; class Aves; order Ciconiiformes; family Ciconiidae; genus Ciconia; species Ciconia boyciana. Next base: position 19,078,526 of record NC_132943.1, on the reverse strand, counting down.
AGGGCTGGGGAGAGAAAAGTGGCCCCTCTTTAATGCCTCCTGCAGGAAGAGAAGGGGAGACAGACATTAGGGCTCGTCCTGCCAGCCTCTGTGGTGGCACAGGGGCCAGCTGGGCCGGGGCATGAGAGGCCAGCAAAGAACTGCTCTGCAGAACACCTAGGAAAGCTGTGGCTGAGCTGGCCCTGTTCTCCTGCCTCCTGTATGCTAAAGCAGCAGGTTCCTGGGGGATTGAGAGATGCGGCAGCCCATCTCCCTGGGGAAGGTTCACCTTGTACAGTTTGTAGAAGGTCTCGTAGATAAAGATGAGGGAGATGAGGAAAGCAAAGATCTCCTGGGTGAAGGGCGAGATGTAGCGCACCAAGAAGCTTCCCTCAGCTGCCACGATAATGAAGATGAAGACGATGAGCCACAAACCAATCCACACTCTGCCTGTCAGATACTCAATGCCTTGTGTCTGGCAGAACTGAAATGGAAAGGGGAAGGAGTTACTCATGGCTCCTCAGGCTGCCTCCCGCATCTGCTCCCCATTAAGATCAAAGACTCTCCTGGAAAAAAGCATCTACATCTGCTCGGGCATCCAGCGCAGAGACAGTGAATTCAGGGCTGGAGTCACAGGTAATGTTACAAACTTTGCATTAACACCAGCCAGCTCACACCAAGCAGGTCTTTACAGCTCCAGTCTTTGTAACAGTACCTCCTTCACTCTCTGCCGAAGCCATCCCATGCGTGATGTTCCCCATCCCACCCAAATGGAGGTGCTATTGCTCAAACACAGCTCTCCACTGCTCCATGCACTCAACAGCACAAGCCTGTTCCCTGCAAAGGAGAGCCTGAGCAGCCTGCTGTGTCCCACTGCATAAAGGCTACGTTAGCTGGGGCATGATCCCAGACAGCGCCCTGCGTACACACGCGGTTGTATGTGTGTGGAGAAAAGCCCCCAGGCTGTCACCACAGAATAGACCATCTCCACTGCCTCTGCTCATCCACACACAGCAACACCAACTACTTGCAGCACAAATCACATCCCTCCCTTTGCAGCCTTCCTCGGTACCACCACAGACAGTGCCCTCACACTGGGCAGAAGTACACCTTTGTACACAATGACTGGGCAAAGCAAAAGCAGTCAGTAAGAAGTGCGGTCACAGGAGAGCAGAGAAATTCCCACTGTGCAATGGCATCACCAGCTCCAAACTCTTGACACACCAAGGTGAAAATCTAGCCGTAGGAAAAACCATGCTTTAAAAGCCCAGACATGCTAGGAGTCAGAAAAAAGGAGAAGGATTAGACCCACTGCTTAGAGGTATGGTGACACAGGGATGCTTTTAACAGTGAAGAGGTCATGCTACTTCAGAAAGAAACATGTCCATCCTGGCTGGCCAGGATATCTCTGCAGACACCCTTGGGCTCTCCCTGAGCGGTGGGAGTAATGTACGTGGGACATCCCAAACAGGTGGTACGCTGAACATTGTTGGGTTCCCATACAAGGAAACCTGGACACAGGTAAAAGTTGTGAAATGGTCTTCAAAGGAAGCCCCAAGATCAAGAAAGTATTATGGAGCAGTATTTTAGGATGCAGCTACAAGTGCTCATTGTGCCAGGATGGGCTGCAGCACAGGGCTGGGGGATGATGCTCCCCTCACAGTCAGCAGGTAGAGGAGTGCTGTTACCCTGTCACACCTCAACGGGGTCAGCCCATGGGATACAGCAACAGGGGGCAGAAGTCCCTACGGTGTGATCTGCAAAGGGTCAGCAGAGCCAGGGCCAGCCCCAGCCAAGCTGAGGGCAGCCTGGCAGGACCCAAGGAGTCCACACCACCAGAGACCCTTTGGAGAACTGAGAAATGCTGGCTACCCTCTCCAGCCCGAGGGCAGAGAGAGCAGGTGCCAAGCACGGACACTGCCTCACATGTACCTTGTAAAAAGCTTCTTCAAACACCAGCAGAGGCCCTGAGAAGCCAATGACCAGGAGCGGCTGGGCTCCGAGCAGGGAGAAGAGGATCCCTAAAACCGAGGTGGAGATTATCAGCTCGGAGACCCCCATGAGACCCTCAGTTTTCTCTCCTGGGAAAGAGAACAACATGTGAGTGTTATAGCCCAGACACAGGCACCGTCACCACAGGCAGGCAAACTGCAGACACAGCTCCAGACGGAGGAGGCAGGTCCCCGTCCCATCAGTCCGAGGTCCCCTGTGTTGGGCAGGGAGCACAGAGGGAGCCTGGGGAGCCGAGGCTGGAGAGGCCAAGCGGCAGGTAGGGGACAAGGCAGCAGCCGAGGCGCAGTGCTGCCGCTCTCCCCGAGCGTGCAGCACCGAAGCCCACCCAGCACAGCATCACACAGACACAGCCAGTGTCCCAGCGTGCAAAGAGCAGACCAGAAAGCAGGCCCATTACCTAGGAGTCCCCCGAAGGTGATGGCAGGAGAGAGAGCAGCAAAGTAGATGAAGAGAACGGCTGCGAGACACTGGCTGTGCAAGGCGTCTCTGATGTCACTGAGGTATTTGGGGTACCTGCGCTTTATGTCCCGAACCAGACCTCCAAAAAATATCCCGGTCCGCTTCAAAGGGTCGTCCTCAGCTTCCTCCTCTTCTTCCTCAGCTTTCACTTCACACAGCTCTGGAGGTGCACAGAGGGCAGGGCTTGAGCAGGGGAATGCAGGTCATACCCTTCGGCTGTCCCTCTCCCCCATGCCCCGTGGAGACCTTCCTCCAGCAGCGCTAACCTGGTGGGCCCCCTGAGACTGCACATCCCACTGCCTCCAGCTGCCCCCACCTGCCAGAGCTGCCCACAGCCACTGTCCTGCCTCCCCTTGCCCTGCTCCCCGCTGCCCACTGCAGGAGCCAGGCCCCGCTCACCCCTCTGCCAGGCTCTGTGAGGGGAGGGCCCACTGGGGCACGCAGGGCACTAGGCACAAACTCTTTTGCCCAAATGTGAGTGGAGAGACCTTTGGCTTCCTGGACAGCCCCCTCCTTCATGGACTTCTGCTCCCTCTCCTTCCTCTTCCTCAGCAGCAACTTCTGGAAGGTGGCAATGGATTTGAGCAAGTCTTTCCCCTCCACCTCCGATGGGGGGATGACAATGCTGCAGTCCAAGAACTCGTTGATTGCATTGAGGAGGTCTTGACGGTCATCTGCCATGTATGCAGCCTCATGGAAGTGCTGAGAGGGGCAGGGAAAAAAGAGAGAGGGAGAAGGCTCAGACCAAGACTGCACCCAGCTACCTACAGCCTGGAAACACAACGCTTGCTGTGACCATACAGTAACATCCCGCTCCCTCAACTTGTCTCACTACTGCCACTCTGTGCCAGACACTCCTGAATTGCTCCTCCCTGTCCTTCTACCCAGTGCCCCTCACCTAATCCCATGTCTCTCCTCCCTTCCCTATCCATCCTTTCCAGTGACCTCCTTGCTCCTGCTTTTCTCCCCCAAGCCCCACTGCTCTTGCCCAACATCGTGCTCCTGCAGCATCTCTGCCAGCTACACACTCTGCCAGACCACAGGGTGCCTCTCATGGGACCTCACCATCAATCAAAATCAGATCTGTGCTTCCCCGCTAGCCTGGTGCCTCTCGTTCCCTAGGCTAGATGCTACACCTGGCCAGCCTGTGCCTCTGTTCACACCAGATCACTGTGGCTGCATCAGGACAAGATCCTTCTCCTTACAAGCTCTGCATGCCATTGCTCGGTCCTGCAGGGCTCTCGTTTGGAGCCCAGCTCAGGCATGTACCAGAAGCCAGGCACCACAGGGATGAAACACTTTCCCTGTCCCTGCAGCTCAAAATTAGAACTCTGCAACAGACCGATGTCCTCCTAGTCTGGTCTTGGGTTTGTTTTGAGGGAGAAGCTGGTGGAGGCCTAAAGCACCGCAGGATAAAGCACAAGAACCAGGACCTGAGCAGGGAGCATAAGAGACTCTTGGGAGTCTCCACATGGGAGGGAAAATAGGAGTCTACAGCATGAGGGAAGCCATGCAAGGGAAACCAGGCAGAAAAGGGGAGATACTCCTGACAGCAAGGGCAAGATGACAAGGAAGGACTCCAAAGAGACCATGAGGGGACAGCACTACTGCAGACAGGCAGGGAGGTGCTGGCAAACGGGCGGAAGTGCTGCATTGCCTTTGGAACGTGCCTGCAGAGAAAAGGCTGGAGAAGATGAACAAGTGAAGAGCCTGTAAAGCAGGTAGGGGACAGCTAAGGTCCCTGCAGCGCACAGACTCCCTGGAGCCACAGCTTCAAACTGTAAATGATACCGTACTCTTCATGGCGCCAGCCACCGTGTAACCTTGCTACGGCCAGCCTGGCTGCAGCAGCTGGCTCCCCTCTTCCAGCAACAGAGGAGCAGAGGCTCAGATGAGCAAGATCAGCCCACAAATGCAGCACCGAAGATGGAATATGGCACCTCACCTCTTCTGGCTAGAAACACAGTCTCAGCTGAGCCCTGTGCAACTCCTGGGAAGGGATCTTACAGCTGGGAGCCCTTGTTGCCCACAACCCACTTGCTCTGAGTGGACCTTTTAGTCCCCATTTCAGGGAGAGTTGTGCACTGGAGGCAGGACAGGCAGGTTTGTTACTCCGTTATAGTTACCTGGCACCAGCCAGGAGGACCCTGTGAACCTCTGATTCTCCTGTCCTGGATGTATGCAGCAGATGCTCAGATTGTCTTTCCTTTGCCTTTAATTCCTTACCAGAATAATGAATTTCACTTTCCTGCCATCTAGCCAGATGGGGGACTTCTAGCAGTGCACACGCTTGGCAGAAAAACCTTCCTGCCTCCTCACCTCTCCTCCTGCATGGATGTGCTCCTCTGCATGGATGCCACAGCCACGGGACTCAGCTAGAAAGCTTCATCCAAACACCTGACAACAGTCCCCACGCATTGCTGGGTCTTTTTGTCAGTGTGGCCTGGGCCAGGCATCATGGTCACTGGCACCGCTCAGCCTCCCCTCCTCTCTCTGAAACATCAACTGAACACAACTCCTCTAACCTTGGACAGTCCTTTGCTCCTGCTTTTATGTACGGCCCCTTTCTTCACCCAGCCTAGCACTCTCTGTCCCAGCCAAGTGTCTGGCCTGCTCTTCCCTCTGTACTGGAGCATCCTACCTTGGTCGAGCCAGGCTACTCTTAAAAATCCCAGGTGCTGACGCCTGCCTGCCCTGCCCAGGCCTTTGCACAGCATCTCGCAGCACTCTCATCCCAGGACTGACTTCTGAGGAGCTACCAAAGCTCCCTCGCCCGTGCTGGCATCACCACCCATCAGCTCCTCACCTTGTCAGACATGAGGGTGGAGATTGAGCGGCCAATTTCATGGTAGTCCATGTTGGCCTGGCTCGGTCCCAGCAGAACAAAGATGAATCTGACAGGAATGGGGACCTCCAAGACAGATTCCAGAAAGACGGCCTCATTTAGTCGGACAAAGGCCATAGTTGGCTGCTCCAGGAACTGCACACAACCTACCAGGAGGCAATGTTTTGAGCAGAGTTAATCATTGGGGTGAGCTGTACTGGGCTGCCTTTAACAGTGGAAACAGGGATTTTGGGGGTTCCCACGAGCCCTGCAGTCCCGTACTTGTCTCCAGACCACTGACGCAGCATTGAGCTTCATGCCGAGGACTGCTCCAAGTCCCCTGTTCACTGATCATTCCCAAGAAGTGCTACTTTCTTTAGCTTTCCGGTTAGCCCATTCTTAATCTCTTACAGATAGGCTCTACTTACACTATAAGGGGCTAATTTTAAATCAGAAGGTTGTTCTATGCTGAGCCACTGCCTTATGGAAGGAAGTCTCTTACATGTTACTTTTATCAAACTTCTTATTTCATCAAAGAATGAAATCAGGTTTGCTTGACATGACCTATTTCCCATAAACCTCACTGCTTGGCAATAATTACATTCTTGTCCTTTAGCTCTTTATTAATTGAATCCCATATTAGCTCTGCCATTATTTTGTCCGGGAAGGACGTCAGGTTAACCTGTAGGTACTGGATCACTGTCCTTCCCTTCTTGAGTACTGATGCTATGAGCTTTCTTCTGTTTTTCTTATATGTTCCCTGTATTCCTAGACTTTTTTTTTTTTCAGATGAAAATGAGCCAGTTCCCTAAAGACTCATAGGTGCAAACTGCACAGTTTGTTTTACAATGTCCGCATCTCATCAATGCTTGGCAGCCTCCTCGGTTCCTAACAGATTGGGAAGTGCTCCCGCATCCTCCGGCACACCAGCCGCTTCCTTCCCATACCGAACACAAATGTTTATTGAATACTTGTATTTCTCTGGCATTATTACTGATCTTTCTGCCATCTGTGTCCGGCAAAGAGCTGTGTTCTGTGTTAGACTGGCAAATCTGGGCCATCCGAGTGGCCAAGCGAATCCCAAGACACAGCCGTACCTCAGAAATGGCCAGTGTTTAGTTATCTGAGTATTCAAAGTGTGTTTATGAAGCTGATTTGGCCTCATCATGGTTAAGCATCAGCTTGGTTGAGTTGCCAAGCCTCTTTGCCTGAGCTTTTCATCTACTGGATAGGCAATGACATTTACTTTGCTTGTAGTGTAGCTACGTTTGCTGAGATGTTAATGCCAGCAAAGTGCTGAGAAGGACTGTTCTTGTGGTTAGAAGGCACCAAGCCCACTGATGCTTGAGCCTGCCCGCTCACAGCCCTGTTGTACAGAGAAATATCTTCTGGCAGTGCTATGGCCGATACCCAAGACCTTGCCACCAGCCAGGCCTTGCTTCCATAAACTCAAAGCTCCCTGGCGCACACAGCCAGCAACCAACACTGGCCAGAGGACAGTGCGAGGCCCGATAGCAGTCAGTGCCTGACCATCAGTCCCTCGGGCACCACATACCCACTTCTGAGCTGCAAAATGGGATGTTCTGGTGAGCCTGGTGGGACTTTCTCCTCTAAGCTGGGCCCCAGCTCCCAGCAGCAGTGTCTAGCAACCTTTTAGTTTAGGAAAGGAACTATCCAGGCACCCCTTAAATTTACCACAGACAAACAAAACATGCATTGTCACCAAAGGAGAGAGCATACAAGGCTCCCTCCCCAGTTGAACATTGGGAACATGTACAGGATGACCAAATACCCCTCAGGAGGGAGGGCACACACAGCTGGAGCCAGACCAGGATCTGAACTGCTCCCTTTTGGCACCAGGGGACTCTACATGCTGCCTCTTACCCACAAGGACCACTGTGGCCTCCGCATCTTCAGGGATCTTCTCCATCAGCTTCAGGTATTTACGGTGGCCCTCAGAGTTATGGAGATGTGGGTTTTTCTGCTGGGGAAGAATAGAAACAAGTAAGGATGGAGTTCCCGTGCCTTGGTCTCCCTACACAGCCTTGCACCCCACTGGCACATCTGCAGCCAGGCTTGCTTCAGCTGCACGCCCAACACCCTGCTTCAGAGGCAAGGCACCCTCACAGCAAACAGCCACCCTGCAAGTGCCAGGGCTGTTGCTGCCATTGCATGCTCAAGCAGACATTTGCATACAGCGTGAGGCTAAAATTAGGTCCCGAAATCATAACGCAGCGACCTGATTTCCAGTGATCCAGGGGAGCTCAGCCCTTGCAAGTACAAGACTCCTATGAAGGAGCCCAGAGGTGGGCGCCAAGGACTGCTGCCGGCCAACAGTTGTCCCCAGGGTGTGGAGAAAGAAGCAATAACCCCCCATGTCACCCTCACCTCCTTGCACTCAGTCTCATGGGCCTTGGGGTCAGCCATCTCGATGCGCTCTTCCCCCATGAGGGGCATGCAGGTGTCAGTGGTGTGGTTGTGGTGGTGGTTCCCCACGATAGAGTTCATGCTGGAGCTGGAGTGGTTCCTCGGGAAGAAGCCCTCCTTCTCGTCATTGGGGTGGCTGAGGGGAAGGGCAGCAGCCATGAGGGGACACGTCTCCTATGCCACCTGGGGCTCACAGATAACCCCCAAGCCCCAGCAGCCCTCAGCCATGTACCACCCACCTGTGCTTCAGCAGCAGGGCACGCAGCACATTGGCTCGGTCCTCCGCTCTGATCTGGTCAGAGATGATCATGGTCTCCACCATGAGGTGAGCAATGCCAGGCAGCGTGGTCTGCTCCAGGTCAAGGAGGACGGCACCTGCCAGCAGGAGGGGAAGAGCCCTGCTCCTAGTGCGCAGCGCTCCCCGCCGCACGCACGCGCTGGAGACACGGCCGTCCCACCAGGAGCCAGGCTTTGGTTGGGGTACAGATTCTCTCAGTTGAGAAATACCCCAAGTCCAGGTGTCCCATGTCCTCTGTGTAAACCCTTGTCCCAAGAGAACCCAAAAGCTCCAAGACGCACTAGTAGCTCTGGTACCTTCCTCTCGTTTTGGTCGCCCACCCTGACCAAACTTGACCTTTTACACCAAAGATGGGTCAAAGACCTGCAGGCCCAGGCACAGCTGGGTGTCACAGCTGCCACGTGCCTGAGAGCAGCAAAGCAGAGCAAGGAACCAACACAGGTACCCTTGGGCTAATGCAAACCCTGGCAAACAGGCTGCAGGACGGTCTCTCTCTGCAGACTCTACATGGAGCCTGGACACGGACACTGTTGGAGTGTCTCCAGTGAGGGGCCAAACAGCAACAGAAGCTATCCAGCAAAACCTGTCCCAGAGCAAGACACCCTGGCCCACAGTTCCTGACTCACCGTGGGCAATTGTCTTCCTGAGCTCCAACAGGCTGCGGAAGGACAGTGAAGCCACGTGGGGTTTCCCCCACCTTGCTGTGTCCTCCTCCACGTCCTCCTCGAACTTGATCCAGCGGGCCGTCTCCCTCCAGTGCATCTCCTGGTTCTTATCCACCACCAGCTCGTTCAGCTCCACAAACACCTAGTGCAAATTACAGTGAGGACATGAGACTTCCCCTGATGCATACAGCTCTATCAACGATACATGGAAACCCTCAGGTTTGTTCTCAAGGTACCACTTGGTCTAAAGCACTGCCTGAGCAAACCTGCTTTAGTTAACCAGAGGTTTGGTGAAGAGAAGCAGCCAGGAAAAATATCACTGGCAGCATGGCAGGAGCTTCCATCAGCACACGGAGCACTAGAAAGCTCCAAGTCAGATGGTGTGGGCAGAGGAGAGAGAATGATGCAGTGCTGCACCCCTCTACCAAACTGTGACAATTTTGTCCTCTGCCTGCTTCTTGGTTTCCCCCAAAATTTCCCACACTCGCCAGAGGTGGTGACATTACTGCGCTGCCAACTTCCATGACAGCACTACCACGTCTGTGACTTTTTAACGTCTTTCCTAAGGTTGAAGCTTTGTGATTTCAAAGAAATCTTCGCTTTTATTAAAAAGTGTATTTTCAGCCCTCATTATAATGGATAAGAGCTTGAAATGTCACCCCCAAGGTCATGTAAACTATTAATTATATTGAAACCCATTTATCACTTTATAAAGTGCCTGTTTCTAGTCCTGATTTATGGCTTCTGAACAAGTGTGGGAGGACAGCACATAGATACCTCATGGGGCTTTCTATCCAACTTCTTCTTCTTCTTCTTTTTCTTGACAGATGGAGTTGATGCCAATTTTTTGCTTGTCCTGGTGATCTGACTCCGAGATGGTTTTTTCATCAGATGCCTCCTCACACCAGGGTTATCTTCAAAACGGTGGCCTGAAGACATGCAAAAGGAAAAAAGACCACCAGTGTGTCTAGTGGAAACACACTGTCTGGCAGGGAAACGCATCCAAGCCCACCCTTCTCTCATTAGCTTACGCTAGCAAAGCCCTGGCAGCTGGAGCACTCACCATCATCCTCCAGACCTTTGAAGATCCTTCCTGCCTCATCTGCCTACTTTCAGCTCTTCCAGATATCTGACAGCTAATTCCTTCAAGAAGGCGGCTTCCTCCCAGGCTGTGCATACACTGAAGCATCATTGCAGAAGCTTTTATTCATGGTACCTGAATAAGTGGGGCATGAACCCTTCCCATACTCCCCCAGCGAAAAGCAACCTGAAGCCTTATCTGCACAGCTCTGCACCCAGACAGCGCAGGCAGGCACCTGGCTGGGGCTCATTTCTCCCACTGGAGGAAGGCCTGGTGCTCAGCAAGCACAAAGGGCAGTGAAGGGGAAGGATATTTAGCTGCTGGTCTGGGAGACACATGGAAATATCAATGACTGTTTTATATAATTGTGCAATGAGACTGTAGAATAACAGTGCAGACCGGGGCTGGCATGGAGGCTGGGCAGTTAACTCCAGCTACCGCTGTTTCTAGATGATCCGCAGTGCCGCTGCAATGCCCTCTGAGAGGTCTGCGTTACAGAGTTCGGCTGGCTGCATCAAAGCCTCCTGAAGCCTCCAGAGAGGCTGTTGAGGCTGCATTAGAGACCCACCACCAAACTACTGGTGCTGCTGGCTAGCCAGCGCCCACCAAAACCTGGCCACAACCATGCCAGCCCCTTTTGCAATGTCAGAGAAGCAGCACCTGGGCAACAGCCTGCCATGGAGAGTAGTTGCCCTGGACACTATCCAGAGACAGCAAGTGTACCTTCCTCGGCACAGACAGCCCATGAGGATGGGGAAAGTCTCAGAGCCCAGCTCCAGGATGGGCAGGCTCCTCCAGGTAGATCACGGAGTCAGGGGTTTTGCTCAGCTTCGGTCCATCGAGGCTTGCTGGCCCTGCATGTAAGGCAAAGCCAAGGTCTTCTCCCTGGGGGACCAAGGGCAGCTCTCCGTTGGCTGGGGTGAATGTTCAGTCTCCATGTACCTTTCTGCCCTTGGCTTCAAGACCTGCAGCTCTCAGGGCAGGAGAGGTAGCGAAAAGCATTGGGCTTGACGGCCAAGTGGTCTCTTTGATATTGCAGGAAAATATCCATGCATCTCTGGCATGGAAAGACATAGCCCAGCACCAGGCCAGGCATACCATGGCCTTGCTCCTTGGAAATCTGGGTTGCTAAATTAAATATAAAATTAATCAATACCGAGCTTCAGGGCATTTTCCCCCATTGGCTGCCCTGCTGATGCACGTCCTGCTGACGGCCGGACTCCTCCCTGCTCCACTTACTGCACTGCAATGTCGATAGGAGCCAATAACTGCCAATCGCTATGAACGTTTCTGGGAGCCAGACACATGTGGGGCTTCCTCGGTCTTTTGTATGGATTTCGCAATTCCTGCATGTACGGCAGCCACTTCATCACACTTGGTGTGGATTCGTGCATAAACAAACAGGTCACCAGGCAGATGATCTTGGTATCTGGCACCTTTGCTCCAATCCCTGCAGCTTCTGATGCTCCCATGCACCCTGGGACTCATTCTCACTATGTCCCTAGCAGAACAGGGCCAGAGGACGCTCTGCCCAAGACGACAGAGCGCTCACCCAGAGCACGGCAAGCCTCCCCCGTGGCAATGCCAACCTGTCACGCAGTGCTCTTCAGCAACAGCCCTAGAAAGCACACACAGGCATTCAGCCTCAGTCACCAAATGGCTGGAGGACAGATAAAACAAAAGGGGCCAGGTTTCCTGCCAGCATCTCCAGTGACTCCCACACTTGCTGACAGGGACAGGAGCCGGAGTGCTGCAGGCTCAGAGCGAGCCGGTGAAGGCACACCTCCAGAGCCCCACAGAAGAAAGGAGCAATCCACTTTGCTGCTCTCCCTCGGCAGTGCTTGTGGCCACTGAGATGCGAGAGACAACTCATAGGAGCAGGGTGGACACATGGGCTTAATTTTGGAAGAGGCCACTGGCTTTGGGAATCCCATGCAGAGCCCAGCTGAGGTGCTCCAGACTGTGCTACAGAGAGCCTTTCTGTGTCCCGTCAGATTGGTGCTTCCCCCAAATGAAAGTTAAGCTCAAGTGAGCACCCAAGTCTGGGGTCCTTACTCAGGATCTTGGACTGAGACCAAAGGGAGATCTGCCCAGGGCATAGCCCTGCCCTCCTTGCTTGAAGCCAGACTCCCCAGGGTGAGATGAAGCAGCCAAGGACAGCTCTTGCTGTATCTCCTCTCCAGTGCTCCCCAGGAGCAGAGCATGAGACAGTGACAATGTCTGAGGACAGAGCGTGATTCTTATGGTGGCTCCGCTACAACGAACTGGTATGTCACCCGCCCACACAGCATCTCCTACAGTCTCCTCCAGAAGATCTTCTTGCGATGTTGGCTTCCGTCAGTCAGATTTTTTGGGATGACCAAGTTCCTTTTCTGCCAGCTTAAATCTGAAGAGGACAAATATGACTTTGCACTGGTTAAAGTCTTCCCCCAGAGTGCCTGTCCCAGTCAGTCCAACTCAGCGGGCGATTGCCTTCAATTTGTGTGTTAGCTCCTGCTTCCCTCCTTTCATTGCCCTCTGTCCACAAGCAGGAAGCCCAGAAAGAGGCATCGGAGTAGTTGTACCAGTACTACAGAGCAACTTGCTAGCCCAGCATCACAGGGATGGTGCACACTTCCCATGTACCTCAATGGTTAAGTTATAGCAAGAAAAAAGAGATTAAAACCCCATCTCGTGGAATATTTAAAATTAGACTAAAAAACATGCTAATCAACATACACTAAGTCACAACCCTACGCTGGCTTCTGGAAAAAGCTACTGCCCTGCACAGAACCCAAGTCTCTCCTGGCTGGTGCCAAGTTCAATGTGATAGGAACAGCTGGACCCCAGCTCATCCCTGCTGCCATCCAGGTGTCCCTGCACAGCACTCCCCATGCTCTGAACACTAAAAGCAGAGCAAGGAGACCAACTCAGGTCCAACAAGGACTCTACTCTGCTCAAAAGCTATTAATTTCCTCTGGATCTGAGTTGGTCCTGGAAGAGGTACTGCCATGGAGTAAATAGCTGAGCAAGTGGCACTGGCTGGATGTGAGCTGGATCTGCACAGAACTGACTCTGGTGTCTCTGCCATCTCTGTCTCCGCCATACCTCTCTGCAGGATTAATCCACGGTGTGGATTCATTGTGCAGAAATAATTAAGAGTTGACTATACAGTACATCCCATTTCAAGCACCTGCAGTATTAGCAGTAGCAATCAATGAATGTGTTAACTGCTAGCAAGCCAAACTTCCCCACTTTTAAGTGATGCATATCACACCTTGCAGAAGTGATCTGCCCCTTCTGCCTTCCCAAGAATAGCTACCCTTTCCTGGGTGAACTTGGGGCAATTTCTCACTTTTAATCTACAGTTTGCTCAGCGCGGGACAGCTGATGGAGCCAATTTGCTCCAGGTTGCTATTTTGAACTTTGCTGCTATTACACTGTCTGTCATTTTACAGTAACAGGTAGCAGATCCAGCCAGAAGCAAATCCTCACTTGCTGGTCCCTGCAGAAGCACATAGACAGACATTTCTTCCCTGAAGGCTTGTAAAGATGGACCAGCTGAGAAAGAGAACATGGTGCTGGGACTGGGAGGCAGGGGATGTTAAGTGTTTTGCCTGAGATCATGCAGAGAGGCTGTAGCAGAGCCAGAAACTGAGCCAAGGTGTCCTGAGTCCCTGTTGCAAGCACTCTGCCTCACCACTCCTGCGTGCAAAGCCAGTAAGTGGGCTAGTTCTGGGGCCATGCCACCCTCCCGTGTGCACTCTTAAAATCCCTTGAAAAATTAGACCATGATCTGGATGAGGACATTTGGGCAGCTGTCACAGAGCTATGGATATGAACAGTGTCACTCCGAAAGTGACACGTAAAGCCACCTTTTAACTGTGAGTTACCACCATCTGCGAGGAACGACCACTTGTGTGACGTGGGAGCGAGGCTCCGGTTTCTGCACGGTCCCCGGGATGGCCCAGAGACACAGCTCAAGAGATGCACAGGTACAGATGTAGAGAACAGAGAGATGATCTTCGCTCTCGGGATTCCTATTCTCTCATTCCCTGCTTTTCCCACTCTCGCTTCCTTCCTCTTTTCCCCCTTCCAGGCACCCTGGCCAGCCTGCCATTAGCTAGTTCCACAGCCACACTCAAGCCTGCAGACACAGGGACTAGGTTATTTTTTCCTCCAGGCATTAGGCTATGGTGCAGAGCCGAGAACCTGATACCCACCGCTGCTGTCGGATCCACAGCTCGGCTTGAATTCCAGCAAACAGAGCAGCAGCACACTGTCACCTTGTGCCGCAGATGGAAGGGGAAATGTCTCTGTCCTTATACACACCTCGGAGCAGCTGCTTTTTCTCTGGCCACGGCATGGGCCACATCCTGATAAGCACAAACAGCAAGATGCAGCTGCCTCCAGAACTGCTTGAGCGAGACACACACAGGGAAGCACCTCAGCACTACGACACAGATCTGTACAAAGACCTTGGACAGACACACAGACACCAGACAGCTCCTCCGGTGTCCCCAGGTACACGGTAGGGCAGACCGTACCTCCTCTAAACCAGGAGACCAACCTGACACGGAGAGAGCGCAGACAGCAAACACAGGGTGGGGGATACGCACTTCAGCTGGGGGCTCTGATCTACGCAACCGTGGGGTCACTGCTCCGGTACTTACAGGTGGGCTCCCCGCCTGGGTAGCCCAGATGGTTTCTGATGGCCTCCCATAAATCATAGTCTTCAAAATTGAAGGCAAATTCATCAAAGTCTTCATAGCTGAGCGAGTTGCGAATGCAGGTGCTTATCGCTACCTCCGGGCTGCTGCCCCCCTCCGATTCCTTCGCTGCCTCCTCTCTCTTTCGAAGGGTTGTCATTTTGTCCTTGCGAATGTCAGGGGTCAGGCGCCGTGAGCCACTCACCTTCAGAGGAGGGGCCGGGGTAGCCAGGCTGACGTGCGGAAAGCAAGCTGCCCCTCGGGGGGCTTCACCGCAGCCCCGGGGCCAGCCCCAGTGCCTCACTCCCCTCCTCACGGGGCATGAAGGTGCCGGCTGCAGCAGCCCCTGGGGACTGACGAGGTCCCAGGAAGGATGGCTCCACCCAGGGATGCTTCCGTGGGGGGCTGCCCCACTGGCTCCTCGGGAGCAGAATCCTCGCCGTGCCACAGGGTCTCGTGCCAGCTGCCCAGGGACAGGGCGCCAGCGGCCCGGGGACAGCCAGGCTGTGTGTGCAGCACCGCTTCTCTCCCTCGCTCCCCTCTGGTGTCTCCCTCCCTCTCCAGCCTGCAGAGCAACCTATTGAATTCTCCATGTCCTCGGGCCCGGAGCGTGCATTTCCATGACGTCTCTTCTGTCTGCCCTCGCGCCGCGCACAGGGGCAGTCCCCCTCCGAGGCGCTCCGGAGGGGGCAGCTGCCTCTCCGCCAGGAGAGCGGAGCAGGGGGGAGGCTCCTCACCTCAGGTTTTCTGCGATGCCAGAGCTGGCGTGTCGCACAGAGGGCTGATCACTGGGAAAGTGTGTCAGGAGAGGAGAGAGCTGGGTCTCAGGGAAATGCAGGGAGCCCTGGACCGGAGAGGGCAGTGGGGCGGGTGAAGGAGCAAGCATCCATGGGGTGGGTGTGAGTAGAGGTGCTGGAAACATGGGGACCGGCACTGTGGACACGGCAAAGCTGACAGAGAGGAGCCAGGGCTGGAGCAGCAGGGGCTGGGGGACAGGGAGGTGAGGACCAGGTCCTGCGGCAGGCTGAAGACCATGGCTGGAGCTGCTAGGGAAAGAGGGCAAAGCAGGGAGAAGCAAGGGACACGTGCACTAGTAGCATAGGTAGTGTCGCAAAGCCTCACTTTTCATGCCATCCAAGTCAGCAGACGCCAGCATCTGGGCCTCAGCCTCGTCCGTGGGGACACGCTGGTATGCCGCGCTCTCCAGCGTGGTCATGCTGCCGATGCACATCCTCTCCTTCAAGTCATAGGTAACCCGTTGTCCACTCACCACCTGGCCCCAAGGCTTGCGCTTCTCCCACCCGCGAGACAGACGTTCCCGAGGCCCGGGGAGGCTGTAGGAACCAAAAAGACCTATGGTAGCAAATGAGGTGAGTGAGGATGGGCACTAACCCTCTCAGGGGCTGAGGTCCCTCGGCCCAGCCCTGACCAACAAGTCCCGAGAAGGAGGAGAGCCAGGAGTCACCTGTCCCAACACCTAAAGGTTGCTCCTTCTGTTCCTCCTTTCTCCCACCGCAGAGTGGGATCGGCCTGTGGTCAGCGTTGGGGACCCACCTCTGAGTCAATGGCCTCACGGTCCCCTGACCCGGCCGAGCCTCCTGGGGCTTCCCAGCCTGCAGGTCAGCACGACAGTGCAAGTTAGCTGGGAGGGAGGGTACTCCACATGTGCAGCCCAGTGCCCCCAAACCTGCACCCTGGGGATCCCACGGACCCAAGGAGTTCACAGGAGTCCCAGGGAGTGACTGCCCACCAGGGAGCAGCCGTGTTGCTCACAGCCGCTCTCCCTCCGGGCCCCATGTCCCCTCTGGCTCAGCAGACGAGTCCAGGCTGGGCACAGCCACTACCCCCGGGGACAGGGTCTGTGCAGCAACCCCGAGCTGGGGAGAGCAGCAGGCAGCTCGGCACCGCTCTCCTACCTGCGGAGGGAGGCAGGGCCCTTGTCCTGCAGCAGGTCGGCAAAGCGTGGCACGGGGGACAGGATGCCACACTCCTCCTCCACGTGGAACTGCGCGGGGGCCAGAGCGCTACCGGACTCCTCCTCATCGCTGCTGATGGTGAACTGCAGAGACGACAGTCCTGACAGCAAGAGCCGGGGCAGGCAGCCTTCGCCCCAGTCCCTGACGTGCAGATCCTCCCCATGTCCCCACCTCCTAGAACGGGCCATAGCGACTTCCCCCACGTGCCCTATACCCTGGGACTGGCCATATTTAGCCCCCCCCATATCCTATACACCCTAAGAACAGCCACATTGATCTACCCCCACGTGCCCTATACCCTGGGACTGGCCATATTTAGCCCCCCCCATATCCTATACACCCTAAGAACAGCCACATTGATCTACCCCCATGGGCCTTACACCCCCAAAATGGTCATGTACGCTCTCCCCAGCATCCACCCCAAGCAATGGCTTATCTGTCACTGTCCTCCAGTGCCCATCTCTGCTAGGCAGGGACAAAACCACTCTTCCCACAATATTTCACAGCTACAACCTCTTCCCCCTGACCAGCACGCTCCCGTGACCATACACCCCCTAGCACCCTCCCGGCATCAACCCTCCCTCCACCTCCCCTGCAGCCTCCGAGCCCTGTCCAGGTAGGGATGCCCTAGCCTTGCCTTTGGTTTGCTTGGGGGCTCCAGCTTAGGGGACGTGTCCTTCCCACGAGCTTCGCCCTCAGACTCTGCAGAGATCTCTTTCTGCTGGGCCTCTTCTGCCTCAGACTCCCCTTCTTCCTCTTCTTCTTCTTCCTCTTCTTCTTCCTCTTCTCCCCCCTCCTCGTCCTCTTCCTGGATGGTGGGGGTCACCTCCGAGGGGGGTACTGAGGTTTTCTTCTTTTTCCTCCTCCTTTTTTTCCTCCTGCTAGCACGCGGGGGCCTCTTTTGGAACTTGAGGGCAGAAGGGAGGTGAGTGGAAAGGGGATGATGGATGTGGTGCGAGGTTCGGCGGTGGACTGAGAGAGAAAAAGAGAATCAGGGGCAGGAAGAGGCTGGGAGGAACCTGCCAGGCGCCCCTCCAGGAAACAGCATGGTCTGGAGATCAAGGGCCAGGAAGGGCAAGGAGAGCCACCAGCCCGCAGGGACATAGCAAAGCTCTTTCGGTGATGCGGCAGGCTGTGTCCAGCCTGGGGTGGCTGGGGAGGCAGTGCCCATGCAGTGCCAAATCACCCCAACGTAGCTCCACTGCCTGGGGGAAGGCAGGACTCCTCTCCCAGTGCTGCCAAAAGCCATTCCCACGGCTACGCAGAGCTGCGGTGGCCTGCCAGGGCACCATCCCCTTCCTAAACATGGAGAAACGTTTCTTGCTTTCTCAAACAAGCATGATTTTGGCCCTTTACAAACATTTCTTTCCTGCATAGTGTTCTTTGAGTTAAATAGATGCACCTTATTTATCCCCCAGGCTTTGACAGAAAGTCCCTCCTGCATACCCAGAGGAACCACAGACCAAGCCTTTTAGTGCAGATGCAACCTAAGTCCACATCCCAAGTACTGCAAGGGCTTGTGCCGACCAGCCTCCGAAATGCAGGTTCAATTAGGAGGCTGTCTTTTAAAAACCAGGGTAAAAAACAGGGCAGAAGGACTTTTCTTTAAACTAATCTACAAAGATAAATTCATACAGGCTTGACCCGGGTGTCGTGGGAATTAGAGAGTGAGAAGAAATTAATGGCATTTCTGAGCCTTCACTCAAAAACAACCATAATGCACCACGCAGGGAACAGGGTAAGCTCAGCATCTCCCTGCGAGAGAGAGGAAAGCCATTTCTGCCAGGTCCATCTGCAGGCACAAAGCCTCCCATAGACAGTCTGCAGGATGCACAGATCCTGGGGCTGCACCCGGAGCAGCTGAAATCACGGGGGCACCAGCCACTTCGCAAGGGGGCTTTGCTCAGCAGCTCTTCCTGAGGAATTGTTTCCAGTCTGTTTTGATTTGGTTCCTTCCCAGCTTTCCTGTGACATGGCAGCAAAACCTGTTTATAGTGAAAACTACCTTCAAAGGACATTTTCAATGGAAGCTGTAACCTTCTCCCTGGGAGAGCCAGGCAGGTTCATTGTTCTGCTGTCATGTTTCCTTTCCTTTGGTTTCTCAAGTCTTTTCTCCCTTGTTTCCCCCCTTGGGAACAACAGGGATATTTCACACACACCCCTGGTTCAGCAGGAGATGCTTATGGCAAGATTAGTGGAGACTCGGAATGGTCAGACATCTGCAAATTGGAAAGAGTTTGGGCTCTTTATAAACACTTTTTCCTCCAACATGTTCTCTAGTTCTTTGATAACTAGATGTACCCTATTTACTCGCAGGTTTGGCAGAAAGGCCCTCCTGCCCCACTGCTGCACTCCCCTAGCACTGCTCTGCATGCCATGGATAGGTCAGGCATGAATTTCTCATGTAAGAAGCAAGGAAGGTCCCAACTGTACACTTGTTGCTCCTTCTACAGCACAAAGCTGCTGGTGAGGACATAGCCCATCTTTCCCTTCTGGCTTGTTCACATCAGCCCAAGACAGAAATGTTTACATTTTAGATCAGAAGGAAGCCAAAGCCTTGGGCTGCAGGGAAGGGCAGTGATGGTAAGTGGCTGATCTGGCACAGAAGAGGGGAGCACCGCTCTTCACCCCTGCACTCAGCACTCCTTGTGTCAACTGATCATGTTTCCACAGAGGTGGCCTGGAGGTGGGAAAAACATACCTCTTCCAAACACAAAAAGCTTCATGCTTCCCTCTTCTTCCTCCCTGTCCTCTTGTGTGCCCAGCCCCTGCCCTCCTTCCCTGCTCCCTTCCTTGCACTACCTGCCTGTATGGAAAGTTATTGCCAAACCAGTGTCCTAGATGTTTAATTACACTCCTCAGTGAACTTGATACAAGAGAAATGAAAAAGTAATTTGGATAGGGAGCCCAGAAGGAAGAGCCTACACATTAGGAATTCCTGGCTTTGAATAGGGCAGGAAACATTTCTAAACCCAGAGAGCATTCACCTCCATGGGCTGGTACGTTCTCTTCAAAGTCTAATGACCTAACCAGATCTTCTAGCTTTATAAATACGAACTGCATAAAACTTCTGATAACCAGCGTTGACGCACTCCTAGATAACAGGGATACATCAGGAGCTCAGAGGAAAACAAGCTTGATTCTGACAAAGAAAGAAGGACTCTCCTACTAAGAAGAAAAAAAACCCGAAACAGTACAAATCTCTAGTCAAATTTTCAACGAAGCTTCTGCCATGCATGCTCAAGCAGATTATCCATGTCCTCCAAGCCAACCCACACACCTGTGCACACAGGCAGAGCTTCTGAGCAGGTAAGTCCTACCAGCACAGGTATTCAACCCACAGCAAAGCTAGTAGCACCTTGCAGCCATGTGCGCGAGTGACTGTGTGCTCAGGTGGGAAGTGTTATTTGAATGGAGCCTCTGTAGAGAAATGACACAAGCAGAAAGGAGCAGCTGGGGTGCACTACAGTAATAGACTTTTACCAGAAAACTTTTACAACAGCCATTGGAAATGAGTGGCCAAGCAGAAAACAGCCTGGTGAGGTACTTGGAACATAATGTTCCCGAGGTTGTATCCCATCAAAGCTAAGCTGGAAAATAAGCAGTATCTGACTGTGGAGAGCCAGAGAGTGGGAAACTCTCCCAACCGTTGCTACTTGTCTGCCACACAAGCAGGCTGCTGGCCGGGGGCCTCTTCTTCCTGCCTTTCACTGCTGTTACTACAAGCTAACGCAACCCACCTACACCAGGCAATAGCTTATGACCACTCTTGTGGGCACACTCTCATTCTACAGCCAAAGTGAGTTTGGGCAGACTGGTTGCCTTCATCATGGAAGGGCAGTTAGAGGAAAAAATATGCTGATCAGAGGAGTTCAGGTGAGATAGCTACAGCATTTTAAATTCACACCCCATTTTTATTTTGCAGTCCTTTCTTTGAGCAGATAAGCCTGATGGTTTCGTGGTTGCTATTTAGAAATACACAGGCATGTCTGACTGGAGCCATCTGCTTTCAGACTGGGGAGGACAGTCTGGCTTCTGGCCATATTTGGATGTTTCTTTGCAGCCATATGGAAGAAAAAAAGTTTCAAACTGGAAATTTCAACATGGGGGAAGTGGCTGCAGAGGTCCCCGAGGCTGGGTGAGGAGGTGAGCGAACACCCTGGGCTGAGCTATGCTGCCGCGTGGGCTGGGCAGTAGCTACGCCTGCAGGGATGGGGAAAACAGGGAACGGACTGGGAAGAGGACGTGGGCACTGGTGCTAAACTGGGTGTACGTAGCACTTCGGGAACACTCTGAAGGGAGGAAGTGAACAGCAGGCTAACATGATCTGCAGGGTCCCGGCACAAGCCTACAGAGCACACGGGACTGAGCAAGGGTTGGGGGTGAAGGTGGAAGTGGGTACAACAGTTCAAACCTACATACATTCAAAATCTCTCTCACTGTAGCTGCGTCTTTGCTTCTCCAGAATGCTTGATGCTGATTTGCTTATCAGGTCCCCAAATCTCTCGATTGACAAAGTCTTATCCAAGTCCTCATCGTCCTCGGCACCAGGAGAGGCTTTCTCTGCGCGATCTCTGCCCTGCACAGAAATCGCCAGACAAGAATCAAACACTGCAGACCCCTACAGCCCTCTGGATCCTCCTGCCCTGTAAACGGTGCTGGGCTTGCTGAGGAGCAGCAGGCTCCACACGACAGGGCTGGGGCATAGTTTCTCGCTTAGAGGCTCAGCTCTGCTCAAAACCAAGAGCCAGAACAGATCAGCAAGCCTCCAAGCTGCACTCTGCAGAGATACCTTAGCGGTCCTCCACACCTCCCCTGAGTGGCAGGTATCAAGGGACTATGTCAGTGCCTGTCTTTCCTACCAGCGGAGATGCGTAGCTTTTGTTTAGCTGGAATATCTCTCCTCACATCTAACTGCTGTCCTCTGGCCTTCCCTTTGCCCAGTCTGCCATCCCTCCCTTTCTTAGACCTCCTCCATATTTCCCCCAGGACACAGCATCCCTGCTCTGGTGAGCTGCCCTTGGGTCAGTGACCACCCCGTGCCTTCCCACCTCCCCTCCACACTCCTAGGGGACCCCATTCCCCTTGGCATGCCTCCTTCAGGCTTTTCTGCTCGTTTTCCTCCTGTTTCAGGCTGCGTGTGCTTCTCTGCCTTTTGCTGGTGGAGACGCTCCGAGAAGAGCATCGCCAGGTGACTCCTGTCCTTTCTGCCTCCCGAGCAG
The DNA here is from genome assembly GCF_034638445.1 of Ciconia boyciana. Taxonomy (NCBI): domain Eukaryota; kingdom Metazoa; phylum Chordata; class Aves; order Ciconiiformes; family Ciconiidae; genus Ciconia; species Ciconia boyciana. The sequence continues at coordinate 19,056,894 of NC_132943.1, read as the reverse complement.
CTGCAGCTGGTAAAATTTTCCATCAATATAGCCGAAATGCCAGCGCAGAGCTGTTGTGGACTCCCATGTTTCCATGGAAACAGGAGGAGGCCCAACTGTGACAAATCTGTCTGTGCTGGGCGGAAAGAGGGAGCAAGGCAGCTTTAGCTGAGTTGCAGCTCTCCCCACAGCCCCCAGCTGTTCCCAGCTGTGCCCCAGGAGTGGCTTTGTATCTGTGGGTGAGACCGCTTCTCCTCTCACCTTAGCGTGCATGTCCCAAGCCCAGCCTAAATGGGGAGAGTCTGATTGCAAGCTGCCCAGCTCCTCCTGCCGCTTGCCTACCCACCCAACGGCATGTGAAGGCACAGAGACCCCACAGAGCAGCCTCCGGCCTTTTCTGGACCACAGTTTGCTGTCTGCACGGAGAGCGGATGTGGGCTCGTGGGCAGCCTTGGCGCACCCTTTGTGCAGACCTGTCCCCAGGGAAGGGAGGCTGTGTCTCCTACTGCAGCAGGCTGCCAGGACGCAGGTCCCGCACTCAGCCTGGCAGGAGCGCGGTCCCCGGGGAAGAGATGGCCCCGCTGCTGCTGGATTCCCACCTCACCTGCTGCAGGTCGATGAAGACATCTCCTACGGGAGGGGACTCTCCAGCTGCCATTTTGGTTCAGGACCTAAGGGCCTGGGCAAAATATCAACCCTTCTCTTTCACCGGCAGGCACCCAGCAAACCTGGAGAGTGGCATAACCTGTGGAGAGAGGGCAGGACAAGGGAATGTCGTGGGAGACCGCTGGCCACTGCCCTCAAACCCCCTGGCTCCTAACCCAGAGAGGTCACCTCACCGGCCCTTGGGGAACCTCCCCGGCATCACTAGGACAGGGCTGTCCCCTGGCAGGCTGCAGCGAGGGAGCAAGGATGGCCCAGCCCACGCTGCTTTGTGCACCATCTCCAACAGTTCAAAGGCAGGTGGGTCCCTGTCCTCCTCCAAACAACCTGCTGCTCAGAGGGTGCAGGGGCTGACCGAGACAGCAGCTATATGCATAGGTCCTGCACAGGTTGTGCGAGAGAAGGAAAGGCTTCCTGCTCAGCTGCCTCTCCACCAGGACATCTGTGCAAAGCCGGGGCATGACTGACCGCCGGGGAAGGATAAAGTTGGAGAGGTTGGGTGCTGGGAGGGCATGCCAGGAGCAGGCAGCAGAGTGGTCCTGTGCCACCTAGCTTTAATTGGGCAGACCCCAAAATGGCCAGGAGGAACCTCAGAGAGATCTGTGCAGGCCAGAGAGATGGCACAAGGACAAACAGTTCAGCATCCAAACACCAAACACGAAACGACACATGTTACAGGGAAAGAGGCCAACCTTCAGACTGCAGATCTGTGCCCTGTCTGCACCGGTGTGGCTGAGGGACGCAGAATACCCTGTGGGCAGCCGGAGGGAGCGCTCTGCTCAATATGCAACTGCAAGTGAAGGTAATGAGGTGCCACGGTTCACATGGAGCGGGATGGAGACTAACACAGAAACAGCTGTAGTCATATCATCTACAGCAACAGTGCAGGCTGAGCTCAGCATGGGCTGCACCCCAGGAAGAGTTGGAGATGGCACAGAGAGTGGTACTGGGAAGATACCAACCTCCAAAAACTCATCTGAACTCATACAGAGAAGGAGAGAAGATGTAAGCACATGCACAGTGCTTTGGGCACAGGGATAAGCAAAGTGTTCTCATCTCACAGCACAAGAAAAGGGACATTCATTAAAACTACAAGGGTAGAATACAAATGAATCCAAAACTAGCAAAAGAAAACATTTTTTTCAGTGATGTCATTGAGGAGAAAAAAACCTGCAAAGTCAGAGGATAGCTTGGCCATCTCTCTGGGTAACAAGTTGTCATATTTATGACAAAGAAAATTAAGAGAAGTTAAACCCATCTTTCAGAACAAGCTATTCTCTAGCTATGAAAGCTTTGGAAGAAGTAGTATAGGTTATATCCCGGGGATCTGCTGAGGGGTTTCTTACTATCTCATCTGAAGTACCTAGTATGGGCCACTGTTCAAGACAGGCCACTAAAAAACTAAAACAGATGGTCTAAAGGTGACACCAGTGAGGCCACTTCATCATCCCTCCTTCTATCTTTGAAGATCTCCAGAAGGTGCTACTACAGTCTCTGCTTACTCTGCCTAACTGAAGGCACACATTTAGCTTATTCAAGCCAAAAATCCCGGGGCCATCTGTAAGGCAAGTTTTTGAGAAGCTAATCTGACCACTGATGAAGAATGCTCCCTTGGTCCATCCTCCTAATTATCAGGAACAAGGCAAAACTTAATGGAAAAAATCCCTCAAACACACCTCATTGAACTCTTCAGTAACTGAATCCCTCGATGAGACCTGAACAGCTCAAGAGAAATATGCTGCCAAGACAGACGTCTAAAAAGCAAACGCAGAGTCCAGGCCATAAGGAACAGGACAGAAAAGAATGAAAATACCCAATCCACTCTGTACATCTTAAGCTGTAATACTCAACTTCACACCCTGTTTTTCAAGAACGATAGAACAAAAGGGTGCCGAGAGAGAAAGCAGAAAAAAGGAGAAAGGTCTGGAAATCATCTGTAAGCAGAGACTGAACTGCTTTTTAGTAGGAGACATGATAGAGAAAAGGGTAATGCATGGCTTTTATTTCCTTTCGCATTTAACTCAAGAACAGGGTATCATTCCATGAAAGCAAACAGCAGCACACTTGAAACTGCAGGCAGGGAATGCTTTATTCCAGCAGGAAGAGCTGGCGGGGGAACCTGGGCTCTGCAGTCCTGAAGGGCCTCGGCATCACGACTGTTAAAGAAAGGATTGGGTATTTGTAAGGAACATAGTATCCACAGCCACAGACTGCCTGCAAAAACACGTTGCAAGCACTACTACTTCAGGGAGTAAAAAGACAACAGGGCTTTGGATGGCAGCTCCTGTAGTGGCAGAATCCCTAAAAACTAGCAAAACGGTAAAGGTAATATAACAAAAAAAAAGCCAATGCTCAACTCCACCTCTGTGCCGCTAATGTGCCTTGTGGGGCCTCCAAAGGAAACTGCAAAGCATCAGCAATGTTGTGAAACAATGTGCTTTGTTTCAGGTCAAGCTCAGGTTTGTCTGGAGCTAGGCAGAGGCTGGCAGGGGCATTCGTGCTCCGGGCGGGAGGAAACGCGCGAAGAACTGCTGGATGCGACGAACTCTGCTGGCTCCAGCTTTGCAAGACGTTAACACCGAGTTTAAAATTACAGCCTGACTGCCTAAAGTTAAAAGGGAGGGAAAATCCAGCACTTAATCTTTCTTTATCCACTGAAGCAGTGTATTCTGAAATATGCTGAAAATGTGTCACTCTAATGACAGCTAAAAGCAAGACAGTTGTACTAGCAGTAAAGTAAGAGAGCCCTTGGGACTCGCTTTGAAATTTCAGAGGGACTGCGAGGTGCTCACGGGGTTTCCGTCAATGGCGCTCATCACCCTGTGAAAGCAGGACGCGATGCGTGGGTGCCCCGAGCCGGCGGGGCTCGGGGGCAGAGCTGCCGGAGGGGCCCACCGCTTTGGGGCCGAGAGAGGGGCGAGGATGCGAGCCGCTTTCTCCGACCCTAACCCTACCGGCTCTCCTGCCTTCTCGAGAAGGGAGAGCCCATGGCCTAGGAGCACTGGTGCTCCCTTTCGGTGCATTAATTGATGGCTGGCCACTAGAGGCCACTTGCCACTTACTCTGTGCACCCTGGTGCAACCTCTCGGAGAAAGGCTGGATGGACACCTACTCGGATCTGGCATGGCTTTTCTATTACCCACAACAGAGGGAGTTCAGAGAAGAGCAACAAAAAATTGCCAGTAGGCCAGAGGGATTGATTTACAAGGAAAGGTTAGGAGCTAAATTTGTCTAGCACAATATGGGATGACTAAGATGGGGAGGGGACAAGCCAGCAGTCTGGAAAGATCTCAAGGGTGTAAAACACGACTAAAGATTTTTTTTTTTGCAGGCAGCCCTGCACAAAGAGACTTAGAAATGGGTTAAATTTAAAAGAGAAACTTAAAATGAATATCAGGGAGAATTCTGCTAATGAGCATCATGCTGTAGCACCCAGCCTGTTGGCATCACTACCTGGGCTGCCATAAGAAGAACACAACACAAAAGGGGAAAGAAAAAAAAAACAGTAAAGAAAACTGAATGAATGATACCTTCATCCTAGTTGTATCTCCTGGTTGTCGGGAGTACGTGATTCAGCATTCCCACTAGAAGTAATTTTCAGTAATAGAAGCGTCATGCCAGCAGGCCAGATTCGAAGGGAGGCCAGAAAAATCCACAGCCTGCCGACCTGTGCACGCTCACGCCTCCCTGCTCTCTCCGCAAGCACATCAGTAAACAGAACCGGCTCACCTAAATCACCGCACCTCGTACCGAGCACCTAGGCTAAATCAATGCTGAAGGAAAGTAAGCAGGCAAGCCCCTGCGATGCTGGCAGCTACGGCATCTCCCACATGTTGCTAACAGGGACTCCAGAGGGGCTTCCCCCAACCCCCAAAGGCTGCTTCACAGTGCCAGTGCAGGAGCTTTCCTGTTTTGCTGAGAAAAACGCATCTGGCATGTCTTCGAGGGGCAGAGGCGAGCAGTTCACGCTGCCCCTTTGCAATAAAGATGAGCCGGGAGGGCTACAGCAGGCTGCCCCAGCTCCGTGGGCAAGGGGCTGCATGGAGACAGCCGTCAGGCCCCGCATCCATCTCCTCAGCTCTTCCCTAATCCCCTGGCCATCGGTCTGAGAATAATTTAGCCATGGAGCGTCTAGACAAGGAGTGGATATTAAGACAGGGATATAGCCACAGGGGCAAAGCTGGTGTGGGGATAGAGGAGGAGAAGAGACTCTGGCTGATAGACACAGACGGGAAGAGCTCAAAAAGGAGAAGGATTAGAGGCCTGGGAAGATTTTCCTGGGAAGACATACCAATGAGCCTGTCCATGGAGGAGAGGAGCAGGAGGGGTGCTGCTGCATACACCGAAGCATTCGGATGCGGCTGTGACAGCCACAGCCTCAAAGCCGAATGAAACGGGAGGGAGCTGCGCAGCCCCTACTTCTCCCCTGCCACGGCGGAGGAACGGGGACACTCACACCAGAATGAAAAGGCAACACATAAGACAGTAAACACACACAGTTTTCAGGCATGAAGGGTTTAACCTGTGGATCTCCCTGCCACATGGCTACGCTGAAACTAAGAATACAGAAGTATGTTATAAGGCTTAAATATTTCAATGAATCCTATACGCTGCTGAACTAGCCTGGATAAACCACCCTAGCCACTTGCTTCTGAAGCACCTGCTCCGTTCCCTGACTCTCCCTTCACAGAGGAACCGGACAGGACGGAGCTCGCACAGTCGACAGACACATACACGGACACACGGGAACAAACCCCACTCTGGACTGAAGTACCAGCACCAGACAGTGACAAGGAGACACCTCTCCACTGGACGTACGGACGGCTCCGACAGACACACGCACAGTCGGGGGAGTGAAGGGACGTAGGCAGGCCCTGGGGATGCACTGCACCATGTTCCGTGCCGTGCCGTGCCATGCCGTGCAACCCGTACGCTGCGCTGCGCAGGACCACACCACGCTGCACACCACGCCGCGCAGCATCCAGCACCGGGCACCGCGCCGTGCCCAGGACTGCGCTGCGTGCTGTGCCGTGCACCACGCCGCGCAGCGCCCTGCACCATGCCGTGCCATGCACCATGCACCATGCCATGCACCGTGCCGTGCCATGCACCATGCACCGCCCTGCACCGTGCCATGCAGGGTGCAGCACCCCGCGCCGCGCCGCGCCACGCACCGTGCGGTGACCTGCACCGTGCAGCACCGGAGTGCGCCGTGCGCGCCGCGCCCCGCAGGCGGGGCCGGCGGAGGGCGGCCAGGGGGGCTGCCCGGGCTCTGCGGGGCGGCGGCGCCCGCCACGCGCGTCCGCGGGGTCGGTGGGCTGCGGCAGCCGGGGCAGCGGAGGGGCAGCACCAGCACCAGGACCAGGACCAGGACCAGGACCAGGACCAGGACCCGCCCCCCCCTCAGCCCCCGCCCGGCCCGTACCTCGCACCGCCGGAGAAGGAGAGCCGCCCGCCGCCGCGCCGCGCCCCGGCCCCGCCACCGCGCTCCGCCCGACACGTGCCGCGCCGCGCCGGCGGCGGGCGGCGCTGCGGCCCCGGCCTCCCGCCCGCCCCGCGCCGGGCCCGGCGCGGGCCCGCCGCCCCGCTTCGTGCCGCCCGCCGCCCCTCCCGGGCCGCCCCCGCTTACCGGTGGGGCTGCGGGGCGGCGGCGCGGGGCGCTCCCCCGGCGGCGCGGGGCGGCGGCGGGGCGGGGGCCGGGGGGCGCGGGCCCCGCCGGGCGGGAGGGGGACGCTGGGGCGGGCTCCATGGCAACCGGATGTAAGCGGCGGCGCTCTAGCCGCGGCGCCCGCCTCGCTGGTGCGGCGGAAGGGCGCGTCTCTGTGGTAACGCGGAAGTGCGAGGGGCCGCCGGCGGCGCGGGACGAGCCGGGCTGGGCTAGACCGGGCCGGGCTGCGGTCACCTCGGCCTCCGCCGCCTCGGCCTTCCCCCCCCTGCAGATGGCGGCGGCGGAGACGCTGGTGCGCGGCCTGGCGCGGCTGCTGCAGGACGCGGGTGAGTAGCGGCCGCCGCGGGCCCCGCTGGGCTGGGCTGGGCCGGGAAGGGCCGAGCCGAGCCGGGCCGGAGTGAAGGCCCTGGTGTGGGGGCAGCGGCGCTCACGGCCTGGCCCGTCCTTGCCCTTCCCTGCAGGGGACCTCGTCCTGGACGGCTCCAGCACGCTGACGCTGCTCACCCCCACCCTGCAGCACCTCACGCAGGTCTTCGAGCAGCACCTGGGCTCCCGCAACCAGAACCGGGGCTTCGTGGCCCTGCCCTCGCACCCCGCCGAGACAGCCGCCATCCTCCAGGCGCAGTTCCTCTTCGACGTCCTGCAGAAGACTCACTCCCTGAAGGTCCGTACCTACCACGGCCAGGGATGTGAGGGGCCAGGGGTGCTGCAAGGCTGGCCGGTGGAGGTGGCAGGCACAGCTGCCTGCTTCAGAGTGCCCTCCTTTGGTGCCCATTGACCCCCTCTTAGGTGCTTGCTACGTGGGTCAGATAGCTCTCGCAGGGCTGTTGCATGGAGTCATAGTTCAGCGTGATAGTGTGTAGCTACTTCGTCTAGGATCAGCCATGCAACTCAGCGGAAAGTTTTTCAGAGTTAAAAACGGGCAGCAGGGGTTAATTACGTTCTGACCTTGGTAAGGTGTTGACATTGTTGGGAAAATGATTATTTCCTGAAATGCTTGAGCAATTCAGGCAGTATCTGGCAGCTGAGCACAGCTGAGTGCTCCCTGAGTGATGATTGATCTGCACGAGGCAGCAGAGCACCCACTACTCTGAGACCTTCTGCTTCTTATTTCTTGAGTTTTACACGCTCCTGCCTGGGCAGTGGTTCTGGTTGATCTGTTTCACAGTATGGGACATTGCTAGTAACGTGTCCTCATTCATTTTAAGAAGGCTGTAATAAAGATAAAAGTATGGAGCTAGGGGTTCTTCAGAGGGCTTTTTGAAAGGTGGCATGTGTTATGAGGCTGCACATGATTATGCTTGGCACTGCGAGGAGGGTAGTAGAGGTGAAATGGGCCTGAAAGGGGAATGGAAATTAGCAGCTGTTCTTAGGTTCTTAGGAGCACAGTGGTGCTCAGGAGGTGTTGTGGCTGAGCACTACGGCCTGCGATGTCTTTAAAAGTGTTTTCCGTATGAGGCAGATTGGAGAGATTATCTGAATGTTGTTGGGAGGGTTTTGTAGCAGTGTGCTGAGGGTGGAGATTGGAGCAGGGCCCAGAGCCTGTGGAGAAACACAGGTCCTCCAGCAGGAGGAGGCAGGGAGGGACACGGCAGTCAGGAGGATGTTGTGGTAAGTGCTTGTGTTAAGCAAAAAATGGGTTTTTTCTGTAACAAGCCCGTAAAGAAGGGGAAGCTACCCATTGTGGTGCAGTTACTGATTTGCTTGGAGAAACTAATAATTTATATCAGCATGATCAGATTCTTAAGGCAGTGGAGGGAGAGGAGATGCTCAGGACACAGAGCAAGGATGGCATCTGAAATAGACTTTGCTAAAACTGATCATCAGAGCTTCCCAGTGCAAGCTTCCCCTACAAATGGTCCTGTTCAACATGCCGCATTAATGCTGGCAGGCAGTGGGCAGTGATTCATCGCCTCCAGGGCTGTAACTGTGGAAGCGGTAGTGGTGACGAGGCCTTCAGATGTCTGTTCTGCACCTGATGAGTCACTTCTGCGTGAATGTGGATGTAGCTGGCAGAGATGGTCTCTCCAGTTGTACTCTGGTGTCCGCAGTGGAAGCATTAACTACTTCATTACTCACCGTGTCTGAAATACTGTTTATGCACTGTCCATAGAAAGCATAAGAAGCTGGATTTAATAAGCTTCTTTGTGGTACTTGAACACAGCCTAATTACCCTGTGGTGAAAGAGCCTGTGGCTGCACTATAGAATGCAAAGAGGAGGTTTGCAGGTACCCCAGTCTAATGCTAACAGTGTCTTGGAGACCACATCTGTTTTGCATTGGATCTGCTTGTGATTTGCCTTATTTGGCCTGTTCTAGTGAAATGCACATGCACACCTCCCACCCCAGTTCAGCTCAGTTGCTCGATAAACATAGCTCCAGCAGTTAGATTTTCTTTATTTAGTAGATTTGTTAGTGGTGGCTGATGAGGAATCCAGCTGCCAGACCTCCCTGTGGTTCTGAAAGCGGTGAAGCCATGTGGGCAGGGGAGAAGAAAAGGAGCTCTATGGTCTGGCAGATCGTGGTCTTGTTCTAACACACTTTTCTCTTTGACCTCTATTGAACTATGGGGCCAGGAGACAGTGCCAATACCAGAGTCGGAGGAGAGCTTGTTAGTGACCACCCGAGCTGGAGGGGGGGCCTGTTAAAGGTGCTGCAGTTGGTGCATCGGGAGGGCGGTATTGCAGCACAAATCAAGCTTGACATGAGACTTCTTTTCTGATTTCTCTAGCTTGTTCATGTTTCAAACTGTGCTTTGCAATCTGCTGTGAAGATCTTCCCTTTCAAGTCCCTCCGTCATCTGGAAGTAAGTATAGGAGGCAGAACTGGCTTTGAGTCTTGTTTGGCTTTTCTTGACTTAGTTTTGTGGTTGCAGAATGCCTCTGCTCCTAAAAACTGGGTAGGCTTTTGTGGCTTCCCTAGAAGGCTAAGTCCTAAACTCCTGCAACACTTGCTTGTGGTGAAGGTTGGATATGAGCAAAGGCTGGAGTATTAGGGAGGGAGGCTCCAGCAGGGAAATGGGATATCCGTTGCAGAGATGGGCCTGGGATGGCAGCTGCTCTTACGCTGTAATATTTTGATGTTGTCCTTACTTTCTCATCACTGCTGCAGTTGAGGTCTGTCCCTCCACACTGCCTCCGGGGACTGCGATTTGTCTATTCTCAGCTGGAATCTCTAACCTGTTGCAAATGTATCAGTACACTGGAGGTGAGTGTCTCTACACAGCTTGTGGGGAGAATTGCAGGAGAAAGGCTGTCTTGATCCTACAGCCCTTCACACAGGAAAGATGCAGGAGATAGTGTTAACCATCTTATCAAGCCATGTTGTATATGGTTTTTTCTCCCTTCTGCATTCTGGGGTCCTACTCCTGACTCAAACAGTGTTGAAGTATTCCCTGGTTGGATACAATTGTGCTCTGTAGTCTCCTTTTTAGCTGCTTGAGAATTTCTGGCTCTGGTCAATATTCACATCAGCTAGGTCTGATCGTTCTGTGTGTCTGGTTGTTTCCACATTCAAAGGCCCGCAGCTGATCGAGGTTTATTTCATTGTACCTCAGCAAACTTTAATTAGAGACGATTGTCAGAGGGAATGCTGTGCCCCAGTGTCCTATCTGCACTGGTGCCCAGCAGGTTTCTGAGACATGAAGGCAAGCTCCAGCTGTGGAGAACTAAGTAGTGTGGGCTGTGCTAGCAGTGGGGCTCTGGGCTTCTGTCTGTGGCGCAGAAGCAGCTGCCTGCAGGGGAACAGGGGCTGCTGGTAGGGAGTTGCTTTGAAAGCTTCTTTTGTCTGCCAGAGCACAAGTTGTTTGGCCAGGGCGTATGTATCTTACTTCTGCTTTGATGGAGGTCTGAAAAAGGTTTTGTTAGCATGAATCTTTGTGCTTAGTGTTCAGAGCCTACGAATTGTAACATGTTAGGTTAACTATTGCCACATGAGTGTAGGAAGCAAAAGCATCTCCCCTTCTTTCTAAATATTTAGCCGTGGAATTCCCACCACCTCCAAATACTTGAATTAGTGACATAAGTCATCACCACTCTAGGCAAGGCAAGGTCTGTAAAGCACAATATGCCAGCCTTGTTCTAGACTAGATGTTCTCCTGTGTTCATCTGCTGTTACGGTAACAGCTAGTACTCACCAAGGAATGGCTCCTCACTTCTTCCTAGGAAATCATTTCAGCATGTGGTGGAGATCTGAGCTGTGCTCTCCCGTGGTTGGAATTGCAGACTGTGAACTTCAGCTATAACTCGATCACTGCCTTGGATGACTCACTGGTGAGTAGGGCATCCTTCCTGCATGACGGATGGGAAGAGAGGAGGTGATCAGAGCCAAGAACTGGGCATTCCTTTACTGATGCTGCTAGGTCTGGGTGGGAGGGAGTGGGCAGTGTTAATTTTTCTGGCCTCTCCCAGCAGGACAGGGTTTCCATGCTGCAATGGAGACGTTTGTAGGATCTGATTTAGTATCTTTTTGTCCTTCAGCAATTACTGAATGCTCTGAGAGTCTTGGATTTGAGTCACAACAAGATCCAGGATTGTGAGCACTATTTAACGGTGAGTATCTTGGGCTAAGCACCAGTTTCCTCGTATGGAGAGGACATTGCTAAAGTGCTGTAATCATTAACCATGTACCTGCTAGGTGAAGTATAACAAAAGAAATTGGAGATGTGGCCCAGCAGGCATGTGATTTAGAACTAGCGCTTGCAGCCTTGAAACTGTTGTCCTGTATGTGCAGCCTGTGTACCACTGAGGCAGAGAAGACAATGTTCCTCATCTGCTCCAAGAAAGGAAAGTTAGCTGTATGTATCACTGTATGTATCACTTGGCACTCCAGTGTGGCCGAGTGATAAATACAGCGATACATAAAGTGTATACTGTATGTACAGTTGCGCATGCAGTGTGCGCTCCGTTGTGGCCAAGACTTCGCTGTAATCTGTGCAGCAGGTGGGAATTATGTAGCCAGGCATGGGGCTGTAGAGACTTGCTGTTCAGTTTGTTCAGACTGCCAGTAGCATTTCCTTCTTGCTCTCAGAAATCTTCTGTCAGTTACTTTAGAAAGGTGGTAGTCCATCACAGTGGCATGTGTGTCTCTGGGGAATGGCAATGAAATCCTTGCTCTGCTGGGCTAGATCTGCTTCTTTTAAGAGAAGCTATGAAACAGCTTTTCGTGGAGTTGGTGGGGCTCACAATGTATCATTCACCATCACCTTTGCAAAGGTAAGAAAGGGCTTGCTTTGGTAGTTCAGCCCTTTTGCTGAGGCAGGGGGTCCAGTCCCTTCCTGTGCTCCATTGAAGTTGATGAGGAAGGAGAAAGCTGCTCCTAGCAGATTTTGTAAAGCGGTTAGATCATGCTGAGCGCCCCTAGACAAATGACTCCAAATGTGAACGTCAAAGTCTTGCTGCAGAAATAGTCTTAAGAAACTCACTTGTTGGTTGACCTTGGTGGGATGGAAAAAATGGTAGGGGCTAGTGCCCTGTCTTGAGTTCAGGGTCAGGCTTTGAGCTAAGGTCCCAATTGATCTGGTGCTGCTCTTCTCTCTGAACAGACCCTTACAGAACTAGAGTACCTCAATCTGGCTTATAACTTCCTGTCCAAGGTGCCAAACCTTGGCATCTTCAGCCGATCGAAGCTGGTGACTCTGATCCTGCGCAACAATGAGCTTGACAGCATTAATGGTGAGCCCGCAAGGGAGGAGCATTTCTGACTTGAGGCCTTTCTCTCTTCCTCGAGGAGGAACAGAACTTGAAATCTTGGGCACAGCTATTGTTACTAGGGTTCAATTTTGTGGGAGAGCGGTAGGTGGGAGGTTCCTAAGTTATATCTTCTAGTGTGCTGATGGCTTCTTGCTTTGTTTGCAGGGGTTGAACAGCTAGTGAGTCTGCAGCACCTGGATGTGGCCTATAACCTGCTGCTGGAACATGCCCAGTTGGCACCATTGTCCACTCTGCACTATGTAAAAAAAGTAAGCACAAAGCCTGATGGATTGGTAGATTAGAGATGTCATGGTCAGGGGGTGCAAGGTAGAGACTGTGTGGTAAGAAGAGAGTTTTGAAAGATCAATTCAACTCTTGAGCATTTGATTTTAATGCGGGAAGCTGATGGGGGAGCCTTGGAGAAACACCTGTATTTCAGCCTTCATTTTTGGTGACCCCTGCTCAAGCTAACCTTTTTCTATATATTCATCCCCATCTCCTTGCTCCCCTTTTCTGATTTTAACACTGTCAAATTCAGTAAAGATCCTACCCTAGTCCTGTTGTGGATTTGTGTGTTCAGAGAAGTCTGAAGGAAGATAACTGCAGTCACTATAGTGCTTGTGAAGGAAGATAGCCTGCAAAGGACTGTTCTCTCAACACTTCTCAGAGTCAATACTGAAAAAGCTCCTAATGATTTAGGGGCATGAGTAGGAAGTACTTTAATTTCTTTCTCTATTTGCTGAACAACTTTCAGGGAGCACTGTAAAAGCTTAGTCCTCTCCTGGCTTGATCACCATTCCACTGCAAGGATATTTGCTGAGGCAGAGAGAAAGCCTGGAGCCTGCAGGCAGATTATGTTGGGGTATAGAGTATTGCATCTAATAACAATTTCTCTATGTCCCCCATCCAGCTGCATTTAGAGGGAAACCCATTATGGTTCCATCCAAACCACCGATCTGCAACCCTTGTACATCTGTCTCCCAGGGCAGCCTCCTCCAATGTGAGTATTAGCCATATGCCTTCTGCCCCTGCTGTTGAAGGCATAGGGTGTTCTGACACTCAGGGGAAAGAATTTCATAAACCCGAAAATTTATTCCAGTGGTATAACAGTGGTGATTGTTTTGTGGGTTTGGGGTTTTTTTGGTTTGGTTTTTTTTGGGGTTGTTTTTTTTTTTTTTTTCAAGTAGAGTAATTTATCCTTAAATTTTTATGTGGCGTGCTGGCCAGGGCAGAGTTGAATACTGATCTCAGGTTTGCAATACCTCAGATCTTAATATGTCTTCACAGTCTACTTCATCAGTTTTGCTCACTGACGATCCCAAAACTTTACTCTGTTCCTGCTAGACAGTGACTATGTAGCTGGACTTTGCAAAGAAGGAACTCGCTGGCTTGGCCCCCCTTGCCTAATTACATATTCCTTTGGCAGCCGTGGCCACCTCTTTCCTTCTCCCCGTCACTCTGCTCTCAGCTAAGTGTCATCACTGTTTCCCTTGCACTCTGGTGCTTAGGTCTATTCTTGGTAATCTGACTTTACATAAAGAAGCCAGCAAAGACAGCATTCTGGCAATTTAGCAAAGTAAACTTTCTTGCTAAGGGTCAGAGGTGTTCCAGAGCTGGTCTGCCCTTTGTATTAGTGGCAAATGGCTGGGTTTGTTGTCTTCAGACTGCATCTTGGAACAAGCTTTCACTGAGCTCAAGTTACTGGAAGCTAGGTAGACTCAGGCTAGAAGTAGGGTACAAGCTTTGAGGTGAAAGTGAGTACCTTTCAAAACAATTAGTGAGTTGTTGCAGAATAATCTGTTGTATCTCTTCCACGAACTGTCTTGGATATGTTTGTGGGAGTTGTAAAGTCTGTAAACAGGAAAACCACAATGGTCCCTTCTGGCCTTATATGCTATTAGGTCAGGTAGCTACAACTAAAGGAGTGATGGATAGGCAGGAACAGGGTTGTTTCTGGTAGTCTTTGCAGTTTTGTGCCAGGGATCCCAACCCTAGGGTGGCCTGAAGGGGAATAGGAGTCAGTAGATGTTGCGCTGAGTATGTGCCAGCCAAATGGAATCTGACTTGCAAACGGGTCTCTAATTACAGTTCCTCTTGGATGGGGAGCCACTCTCTTCCTCGGACCTAATGGTAAGTACAATTGCTGTAAACTGATCTTACTGGCTTTGGGAGTGGGAACTCTAACAGGTTTTTGCATTGTTGTGTGTCCCATTAAATCTGTGTGGGCTGCCTTGACTCTTTGACACAGTTCATTTTGGCTCAGGCCACGCTGATTCCTAGTAATTGTTGGGACTGGCTGGTGTAACTTATTCTGTCCTATGTAGCCTTGCAGAACTTGGAGACTTGCCTGTTTCCTCTTCAGGTACTATCTAGTACTTGATACTTGAATTACACGTCAGCAAAACAGTTATCAGTTTCCCATCTGCTGTTTTTAAGAAAGGCAAAGATTGAGTTAAATCAGAGTGATCGTATTAAACAATCCAGTCAACCAGGCAGGATATGTTGTCACCACTTCGACTGAGATGGTGAAAGTTTGTGTGAAAGGGGTGAGGGGTGGGCAGGGAAGTTGTCAGCCTGAGTTGTGGCTTGGTTACCTTGTCTCCCCTTTGCACTCAGCAGGCAGCATTCTCTTCTTTTGGCTTTAGCACCTCCCAAGACTTGTGCAAAGTGTGTCACAGTCCATCCACACTTCTACCTCAGAGAAGACTGCACTGGACCGCAGTGCTCTGGACAGTTCCTGTGCTGCAGACTTCAGTGACAGTCAGTCCCCAGCGGAGAATGTGGCTGTCAGGCTCCCTCGGAAGAAAAGCAAGGTCTGGGACTGAGACAGCTTCTTAACCATGTAGCTGGCATGTTGGGTGAAGGGGCTTCCTTGATGTGAAAGCCTCGTGCAGTGAGATGTGGTCTTGTACTGACTGCGGTAGTGAGCTTCTATGCTGCTGTGTGTTAGGAAGAGGCTGGGCTTAACGTCAGTCTTGATATACTGTGACAAATGTTTCATGGTGCGCTTCTGCACTGTAACAGCTATGAACCCTTCAGCTTGGCAGAGCCCCTCATCAGGTGCTGTTTTGGTTGTTCTTGGTGCCTCCCAACTATTCTTACCCTGTTTGTTCCAGGGAAAAGTCAAAGTGCGTAGAGCGAGCATTTCGGAGCCCAGTGATACAGAACACGAGTCCCAGGCTTTACCTCTCTCTGCTGGTGAGACTTGTCTTCTTCCTCAGTAACACAGCAGCTGAACTGCCCACAGTCAGAGGAGTGCTCTGGCGTGGTGACTATTTTCATACTTCCCAAGTTTTCTCTCTGCAGGCCTGGTCCTACAGCACCAAAAGGAGATGAAGCTCTTGGACAGCTTCAGAGATCGCTTTGGTGTTGACTGGCTGCAGTACAAGAGACACCTGGAGGAGCATGACCAAGTACCTGTCATCTGCCGTAGCCATTCTGCAGACGAGATCGCAGGCAGACCTGCTGCAACGGACTTGCAGAGTGAGAGCTCTGACCCAGAGCAAGGAAAACCCCAAGTATCCCAGAAAGAATCCTCTCCTCCTTTGGATGATACTAAGAAGGAGGAAGAGCCTGAAGTACAGCTGGATGAGCCTGTGGAAGGAGAACAGAGAGAAGAGGAGGCAGATGAGCTAATGCTGGGGGAGGAAGAAGAGGAGAAGCCAGAAGGTAAATAGGTCCTTTCACTGCTGTGTTTGAGGGCTTGGGTGACAATAGAATAGATGGATCAAATATGATATCCCTGAAGCTTTATCATGCTGCCTAGTATTGTGGGAATTTTAAAGACTTGGGCCAAGTGTGTACTGACCTGTACTGTGTCTTGTTCGGCAGTGGACCTTTGCCAGCCAGTGCTGGTGAGCCAAATAGAAGGTGAAGGGGACCCAGAGCCAGACTGGATCTTCCTGCGAGTCACAGCTAAGCATGTGATTGAGGTGGAACTGAAGGCTGCCAGAGTCCTCCATAGGCTGGAGCTGAAATGCCTGCAGAAGGTGGAGACCTCCAAGATGAACTGGAAGAGGATGGTGAGTTATACCTCTGTGTGATCCTTTGGCATCTTACTCCCTGTGCGGGCCAGCATTCTGGATTTGGGCTTCTGTCAGAGTACCCTGCAGGTCTTTTCCTAGCTCCTGCAAAGCCTGATTGATTGAGCATCTTTTCCACCCAATGCATGTGTATCTAACAGCATCTGTATTGCTTAGAGTACCTGTGATAATGCGGCAGAAGCCAGCACCAATTCTGTTACAAAGCTGGAGGTAAAAGACAATGGCTAGACTTGTTCCAGTGTGCAGGAATGAGAGACTTCTCAAGAGGAGCCTAAATGAAATGGAGACCGCCTTCCCATCCGTTCCTCGCTGGGATATCACCCTGGCCTTGGAGGACTGTTTGCGGGTTGCATTTTTTCTTAGACCGTGCAGCACTGAGCGTAGTGTGATGTTTAGAAAGCTACTGGTAGCTCAGTGGGTGGTTTTCCATCCGCTCTAGGTGCATGCTTTAGCACTACCAGCCCTATTTGCTTTTGTGGTTCTTTAGAAAGGGAGTTTGGAAATCTCTTTTTCCTCGTGGTAGGATTTTAATGTATGATGTGTGCATGGACATGTTCACAGGCTTCTCTAATACTGTTTTCCTCAAAAGCTCCAACTCTTTTTTTTTTTTCCTGCCCTTGTACCTCTTGAATATTTGTGGCTTGATATTCTTCTGAAATACATTCGTGAAAAGGTGTTTTGTTTGAAATGCTTTGTTCTGGCCCTTGAAACTTACCGTTGTCCTCAGAACTCATGAGCTTTATTTTTATTTATTTATTTATGCCCATTTTATCAGGCTCCCAAATGCTATCAGCTATGGAGGCCTGACTACTCAAGGCTTACTAAATTAAGTGCTTGTATGGCCACGTTTCAGCCAGTTGCAAACAAATGCAGTCTGTATACTGGATGCTGCGCCCTCTTTCTAGAACTGGTGTTTTCTGTCTCCTGCAGGACCTGGAGCAAGTTTTCCCTGTCCTCACATTGCACTTCAGCTACATTCGCAGGGACCGGCAGAAGCGCAAATATGTGGTGCTTGACGACTACCCAGAGCAGTGTCTACAGGTAGGGGAGGCTAGAGGGGGAAGCCTGGGGAGGGGGGCAGTGTTGCTGGAAGACACTGAATTCTTCCAGCCAGCAACAGGGCCCCTGTTCTCAGAGTACATGTGCATCTGCTGCCCTGTGGCAGCCCACGTCTGGCTTGTAAGCTCAGGATTTCTCCTGCTGCACAAATGACCTATGGAGGGCCCTGTGAGCATGGCCATGGGCAGTGGAGCTCCTGGAGCATAAAGGGTGCTCTCAAGGAGAAAGCCTTGCAGTTTTCTCCCTCTTGGGGAAAAAAGTTAGTAGTTCAGTTAGTGATCCTTACTTGTTGTGCATGTGCAACATAATGTTTCCTGGGTGCTGAGTGATGCACTAGCCTGTACTTAGCCCTCTGGACAGTGAGAGTGTCAGTGCTATGGCGGCTCTGGTCTGCACAGCTGCTGTAGCAACTCTGGTCTCAAATCCAAGTATTTTTCTTGAGGTACTGTTGTTTAAGTACATTTAAACAAGTTGTTACAGAGAAGGCACAAATAGATGGGACCTTTGAGACCAGAGTTCCAGGGAGAGCCTGTCAGTATGTAGATACAAGGCACCGACCTGCAAAAACAGGTTTTCTTGGCCTTCTGCTGTGAAGCTCCGTGCCCTTGGCAAGTCTTGCACAGACTGGCTGTTGTACTCTTTTAGGTGGGAAATGGCCCTGTACCCCTTGCACTCTGAAATGCTGTAATGAGGCATGGTAGGAGACTTGCTGATGTCAGAGGCTTGCTTTTATTAGGACAGTTATAGCTGCCTGCTAGCACTCTTTTCCCTGTGCTACTACTTTTAGTGTGTCCTTGAAGTGTTGTCCCCAGCTGTTGAGGAGAATCGGCAAAATCAGGACCAGGAGACGGGATCCACGAAGCTCCAGTGCCTGAAATGCAAGCAGGAGTTTTCACAGTCCCTGGCGCTCTGGCATCAAGGTCCCTATCCTTCAGAGGCTGGAGACGCCAAAATCCTGGAGACCCTAGTTGCCTCAAATCAAGGTAGGATGCAGTGTCCAGAAAAAGGATGCTTGCTAATGCCTAGGCAGACTGCCAGAATGGCAGCTGTGGTGCAGAGCATGGAATGTATAGGAGAGGGTGATGCCTTGGCTGTACTGGAATTAAAACCAGTTGTGGGATGTACTCTCACTTGGCCCACTTGGACTTGGAAGAGCCTGCCTTGTTCACTAGCAGGAATAAGCCACTCTTTTAAGGTTAAGCAAACAGCACCCCTGTTGTGGGTGGCTGGGGTCTGGGAGAGCATAGGGGTGCTGGAAACTGCAGATGGTCCACAGAAGTCCAAAGTCTGGGAGAGGCCTTAAAGGTCATTTATCCTGTTGGAACCATGGTCAGCTCTGCCACAGAGACTAATTTGTTCTAAAGGGCTTTTGCTAATGGAGGCTTCTGGGGAATCTGCTCCAGTATTTCAGGTAAACCTTTGGCTGTTAGACATCAGAAAAACAACCGGAACCCTAACCTAAGTCTCCCTGGCTGTGATCTTAAGCCCAGTCTTGCTTCCCTTATGAGGAATGATTTATTCCTTTCTTTGTACGTGAGGGCCACTGTTCTCCCCCCCACGACTAGTCCTGTATTCTGTCCTCTAGACTAAATAAGCTCAAGTCCCTAGATAATTTGCTTGTCAGTCATATCTCATACAATGCAGTTATTCTTGCTGGTCTCCTTTGTACTCTTTCCCATTTGTCCGCATTTTTCTTTGGGTGTCTGAAACTAGATGTGGTATTTTGGCTGAGACATGGCTAGTGATGAATAGGCATCTTCTGATTGCTGAATTTTTCAAAGCTCAGTTTATATTTGAGGTGGGGAGTGCCCAGCCTTAGCTTGGAAGATGCTGCTCATTTGATGAAGTATCCTGGGCTTGAAGTACTGCAGTGAGGGCAGAAGTGCTGTCCTGGCTGCAGCACTTTCCTCCACCCCAGGACACTTTCTCCCCCCTGCCAGGGTAGTGGGGGTCCCAGGATCCAGCTGGGAGTCTGCTGTGGTGTGGGTGAACGGAGCATCAGGAATTGGGGTCAGGAGGGATGAGGACAGCTGGAGAAGGGACACGGCATGCTTGCGGTTTGGCGGGCTGGAGGATAAACCAAGCTGGATGTGGAGGTGGCTAAGGAAGGTTTCATTGACTGGTCATGAGCTTGGGCTTCAAAGGCTATGTGGGCACTTGTGGACATGAAGTGGAGGAAAGTCATGAGCCAAAGCCCTGATGTAGTTTCAGTTGCAACTACAGCACACGCTGGTCACCCTAAATCTGAACAGAGCTATTTCAGGTGGATGTTGGCACTGATCCAGAATTTCTTGTTGATTTGCAAGGGGAGGTGTGTAGGATCTGATTCTGAACAGAGCTGCTCAACAAGCTGCTCAAGTTGGACTATAACTGTTGTCTACTTTGAAAGGGATAGTTTCTGGTTGCGGCGGGGAGGGGGGGAAAGTAAGATCTTGTTGGGGGAGAGCTATTCTGCTTTTTCTTCAACCCGGACAAAATCTTCCACAGATGCTGCAGCAGCTGGTGAGCCCATAGCCTGTCCCAGTTGTTCCAGTGACCACGTGGTCATCCTGCCTTCAGAGGTGTGCTCCAGCACACCTTTGCCACCTGGCCCTGATAGCACGAGTGAGGACCTGTCAGACTCTGTCCTGGAGGGAGGCAGCCAGCAGGAGGGCCCAGAGGAAGCACCTGCCCTGGCTTGTAAGGGTGGGAAGTTCTACATCGGCGGGGAGGACAGCTCGGAGGTGGATACCAGCAACAGCACCAGGACCCCAGAGCTGAGTGGCGAGCATGTTGGCACTCTCCGTTCTGGCTCCCGCAGTTCAGATGGGGGCTGCAGGAAGAAGGAGCTGGGCATGAAGAGCCAGTACTTGTCCCTCAGCCACACAGACACCAATGGGGGCAGCTTGATGGGGAGCTACCGTTACAGTGTTTCTCGTGGGCCCACTCCTTCCCAGCTCTCTTTGAACTCCGAGTCCGAGGAAACATGGAATCTCAGTCCCTGTGAGTATGTAGGAGCTGTGCAGGGTTTAGGGGTGTGCACAGCTTGGTGTTGGGCTTTATCACTGGCGCTTGCAGCGTGCACTGCCTCCTGTTTAATGGGGAAGGGGGGTCACCAAGCACGAGCAGCAGTGACCATGGTTCCTGTGAGCAGTTTTTCATTCCCCTTTCTGTTCAGTCCTCATGCCTGAAGGTAGGGAAAAGTGAGTCAACTCCTAATCCCTACTGTTGCTCACACTCTGAATAATAGGGTCTTGTTCTGGGAGCTGCACTGCTCAG
Source organism: Ciconia boyciana (assembly GCF_034638445.1). NCBI lineage: Eukaryota > Metazoa > Chordata > Aves > Ciconiiformes > Ciconiidae > Ciconia > Ciconia boyciana. The sequence goes on along the minus strand of NC_132943.1, from coordinate 19,036,535 downwards.
TTACAGACACACTGGGTTCCTGTGGCACCAGTGAGCTGCCAACTGGAGCATTACCTTTGGAGAATAGTATGCACAATTTCTCTGTCTTTATTCTCTGACTTAAGTGCAGTGTGAGGCTGGTGTGTTTGTTGGAGGCTCTGGTTAGTGCAGTTACTTGTGCTTTCCTCAGTGGTCTTTGTGAGCTTCAGATGACAAAGCCTGTCCAAAAGAAGAGACTGTGTGCTGGCTGTGTGAGGGCTATTGTGCAAGATAGCAGTTACTAGGAGGTCCACAAATGCTTTTTGTGAAGGGCCTCAGATTTCTGATGTAGCAGACTGCCTTTGCTTGGGCATCAGCTTGTGATTTACAGAATAACTGAAGTTGGAAAGGAGCTATGGAGGTCATCTGGTCCAGCATACCAAGTGACTCTACTGCAACTGCAGTCTAGTCCTGATTTTCAAACCCATCAGCTTCTTGATCTATAGAGATCTTCCCCAGCCTTTCAAGACTGCAGTGCCTCTGAAGAGGAGCTGGCATAGGACCCGTGTTTAGGATTGCCATGTTCAGTCTTGTACACTTGAAGTGGGAGAAATAAAGTAGTCTCTTGTTTTGGGTCAAATTGCAAGGTCCCAATTTAAAACTGAGCCCATGAAAAAGTTCCTGCTGAGGAGAAGTTGATTAGTGTTTCTGGTGGAGAACAGGCTCTGCTGGGAAGTGTGTACTCTCGGGCAGTATTGTGGCTATTGTATAAATTATTTGGTCATACAATTGCATGACAAACCTAATTATGTCTTCCTCAGTCCCCTTTAGCCTTAGTACGGTTGAAGTTAGAGTTTAAAAAGTTGACCTGAGCTGACATCAGCTGAAATGAAAAATGTCTTTCTGGCTTTGCAATAAAGAATTGCCCTCCTGCCAAACTGGCAGCAAAGCAGTGTCCTCCTGTAGCTAAGCTGAGCATAGGTTGAAGATGGGTTAGACCAAAGCTTTGTATATCTGAAAAAGCAAGTGTTGGAGTGATGGAGTCCCCTCCTGTCTCCATGTTGAGACCTGTGGCCTGGAAAGCCCTGGCTTTGGCCCTTTGTCTTGAGGAGAGACTTGATGGAAGCAGGCGTGCAGAGGGTGTGACACTGCTGCCCTGGTGCCAGTCGCATGCGTGGGCAGCATCTGGTCAGTGGGTAGAGCGTCAACCCTACCCTTTGCTCTCCTCAGCTGTAAATGGCGTCCTGAACACGAGGGACTTCTGTTCTGTGGATCATCGCCTGAAGCTGTACCTGGATATGGAGGTTTTTGAGGAGAACGCTGAGGAGTTCCAGTGCTTCCTCAAGGTGAGCTCCTGCAGCACCACTCCTACAGCTCCTTGGCTATCCTTCTAGCCACCCTGCAAGTTCTGCTCTGGGGTGGCATCCCAGAGACTGTGAGGTGTGAAGGGAGCTGCAGTGTGTTTGAGTCGGTCCTTTCCATGGGTGGGCTGGCAAGGTGCAGGCCAGTGCTGTGACCCACCCTCTCTGTGCTCTAGGTGGTTATGGTGAAGTTTGGCCGACAAGGAGAGTTTCTCTCAATCCTGGTTGCCTCTGATCTCAAGATTTACGTGCTGGAAGTCACTGGGGTTATCAGGTGAGGAGAATGGTGGCAAGTGAGACCCTGCAGTAAGGCTGTGAGTGCTGGGTAGTGCCAGCCTGTGCTAGCCTTACCCTGGAGGTGTGGTGACATGCAAAAGCTCTTCTGGCAAACCCCCCTGCTGCAATCTGATGTGGGAGAAGAGATGGGGCAGCCTACTGCAGCTGAGGGCTGTGCTCTGTGATTAGGGGACAACCTGCAGACTGGCTGAAGAAGAATGACTCTCACTACCTGTCTGATATTTCCCATCTGGAAGTGGGACTCTGCCACCAGAGCTTGCGAATGGAGTTTGAGAACCCAAAAGCCTCCTACAATCTGCTGATCCGGAACCAAAGCTGCTGTGACCAGTTCCTGCAGACCCTGACAAGTAAGAGTAGAGCTGTAGTGGGGAGGGGGGCAGGCGAGCAGGTAGAGGATTTAGAAGATTTGCTCTTGGAGAGCTACCAGGAGAGGTGTAGCTGGATGTATGTTGGAAATTCACTTCTTGCCAGCTCAGAAAAAAGTTGGGGGAGAACCCCACTGGCATCATGGCTTCCGGTGCCTCTCTGTAGACTAGAGAGCCATCCTGAGCTGTTATGTACTGCCCTTGGGCTTGCAAAAAAAGACGTCTGCCTTCTCCCCCTCTTTAGATCTCATGCAAGAGCTGCCTGCTAAGCACAGGAGTAAGGTGAAGGAAATCCCCACTGTGGAAATGAATCCACAACATTGGCTATGGTAAGAACAGCCTCTGAGAGGTTGGGGTTTCAGATAAAGGATGTCTGCTTGTCCAGCAGTGCCTGGGAAGCGTAGTGCTCAAAACAGGACAGCACAGGAGCGGCAGCCAGGCCTACATTACAGGTTTAAGGCAGCTGGCTCAGGTGCCTGCTGCACAGGGGGTGAGCAGGCAAAGGGGTGTCATGGACTGAGCCAGGCTGGGCAATTCTAGCTCTCCTGGAGGAGCCTGAGCAGAATATAATGGAGGGAGGAAAAGGGGGAGGCATAGAGTTGCCTCCTCATGTGCGAGAAGCATTTGGTTCCTAGCTGGCAAGGTGGTGGGCAGAGTAACAGGACAGAGAGGAATTTTGCAGCATCTGGAAGAGATGGGTCCCTCCCATCCTCAAGAGGACAGTGAACAGTAGCTAACTCGCAGCAAGCCTAGACTGGAAATGGAGTGATTCCTTGATCAGCCTGCTGTTCTGTCTCCCCTAGGCCTCTGCTGGACTCCAAGACCACAGACGCTGCAGCTGCAAATGACACTTGTTTCTTCTACCTGTTGGCCTACCTGATCCAAGGTACAGGAGATCTCAGTGGCCAGGTGTCTCACACCTTGTGCTGTCTGCTTACATGCTTGTGTTTTTAGCGTACAGTCTGTGGGAACAGAGCTGGGCCATTGCAGCAGAGATGGGGTGGGGGCATGGGTGAGGGTTTGTTTTGGGGTTTTTTGGGTGGTTTGGTTTTTTTAGTGCTGAGACATGTAGGATAGCAGCATACTTCTTTCTATATATCCAGTGAGTCTCCCAGCCCTTTTTGATGTGGAAGTCCAGGCTCTAGGGAGCAGTTGGTCTTGCACACCAGGTTTGGTGACAACTCAGAATGACTTGTGAGAAGCTGGAAATGTTCTAAGGGCTGGATTGTTGCCCTTAGCTGAGGGAAAGCTAAGGGGTTATATGCACATCTGGTTTGTGTGTGGAGCTGAAAGGCTCCTTGGTTTGGGAAAACAGAAGCAGGTGTCTGGAACAGCCTGCTGGAGGCTACCAAGTTCTGTCCCAGGGCTTGCTGAGGGCCAAATGTGCTAAACCTGGGATTTGAGTCTTCAGTGAACAATTCCAGTGTCGTCTTAGCTTGGGACACTGAAAAAATCAGCCTAGCTGTTAGTCACATTCTAACCAATTTGTTACTGCTCTTGCATCCTCTTTCACCATTGGCCATTGAGGAGGTATGAGAGAACAAGAATGAGAAGGAATCTGTGGGAAGTATGTTTATTGGTCTCCTCAAGCTGAACAAATAGCCTGTGGGAGGGAGAACTTAAAGTGCTTTTTTCTTACTCTACAGTTTTTCTCCTTTTTTAGAGTATGGTGCTCAAAACTGGACACAGTTCCAGCTGAGGCGTCACTGCCAAGTAAACAGGACTAATTAAACATCCCATTTCTGATATTCCTACTAATTCCCAAGAGTGAGATGTGACAAGAAAAGCAACATGTTGCTGTAGCAACTTGTGATCCCCTGTGACCTCAGCCAGTTCTGCTAGTGGTTCCCTATTTCTGTGCATCAGACTTATTCCCAAGTTCTAGTGCTTTTCTTTTGCATCCACTGCAATCAGGTGGATGATATTTATGCTCCCTGCAGTTTATCAAAACTACTTTGCTTCCTGACATACTTATGACGCACCCCAACTCGGTATTAAATTTTGTGTGTGCTCTCTGTTCCAACCATCAGATATCTGCAGCCAGATTAATTCAGGCCAAAAAAGGTGGCCTTTTAACTGGAGCTGCTGACGTTTAACTAAGGAGTAGCAAAGTGTTGTTTAAGAGGTCAAAGGACTCAAGTGTCTTTTCCTGCCTTATATGAGGATGTAGGCTGGACCAGACTTGCTGGGCGGTGGTCTTTCATATGCATGCTCCTGCAGTGAGCTTGGATAAGCTGGTCAAGCCCAGCCACATTTAGCTACCCTGCTCCCCTTCTTCAGTCAGGAAGCTGGATAAGGCTGTTCACCCAGTTACTGTTGCTGGAAAGGATTTCCCTAGGGGAGGAATGGAAAGCAAAGCTGGTTCTGTGGTGACTCAGGCTCTCAGCAAAGCCTCTCCTATTGCCTCATATCCTTTTAGGGGCATCTGCTTTCCCTGTGACCCTGCTGAGCACCCGAAGCATGCTGTTTCTGCTGGAGGAGAATCACCAGTGGCAGGTGCAGCCCTCCTCGGATGAAGACCATGAGGCAGAAACACCTCCTAGGAGCAACATCCAGTTGAAGGAGAAGCAGCCAATCAGCAGTATTAGCAATGTCATAACCTATCGCCTCTGTCCTTGTGACATCAAGCTGATGCTTTATGATGAGGTAACCAGGAGGTGGTCATGGGGCACACAAGATGCTGGGGGCTAGATTGTGCTCAGATCCTGTTTCCTGCCAAGAGTGTCTTGGGGCTGTCATCTCCCATCCTAACCTAGGGCCTTGCACCACAGAGGCAGGGGGGCACAGCGAATTGCTGCTGTACAAAAGTCATGCAGGGACACTTCCACGGCTGGCAGCAGAGAGGGAGGAGGATGTCACTTGGGAATTGGGAGGAGCTGGCAGCTGCACTGGGGAATAGCGGCTCAGGGCTGATCAGTGCATTTGAGGCTAGGCCCTGCTAATCCGCCTCCCTCTCTTTCCTCCCTCCCAGGTGCTGAAGGTGGAGAGCACTTGGCACATCCGCACAGAGTGCCCTGAGCTCCTGGTAGAGCTGGTGGAGTGGATCCGCAGGCCCTGGGAGGAGATGTTCTCGATTGAGCTACGGAAGGCTGTGTACGAGGGACTGGAGTGAGCTTGCCGGCTGTAGGTGGGCAGGACTTGGGAGTCAAGAGTGCTGCTGTGCTGGCAATGGTGCACGAGTGTCTCCCACTCCCATCTGACCTTGCTGTCCTCCGGCCTCTGCTTTCTACTCTACTCTTTGCCCCTGGCCCTTTTTGGTGAGGAGGAGGGGGGAGCACACGATGGTCCAGACTGCACAGTCAGTCACTTGCACTGGGCTGGCTATGGAAGGAGGAGGTGGAGGGTGAGGAGCTTACTCTATAAGCTACACAGAGTTTTAACTTGGCAGCGTCTGCTAGTCTCCTTCAGGGTCAATATAGAGTGTCACTGAAGGAAGAGGGGAGCCAGGCCAGAGCATGTTCAGTGGGACATGCAGTGGTACTAGGCAAACAGCAGGCCAGAGGCAGTGGGCGCTGTGGTCTTTCTAGCAGGTGTATTTGCTGCCTTCCTAGCTGTCTCAGAACAGCTGCCATTATCTGCTGCTGATTTTTTTTTTTCCTTTCCTCCCCCTCCCTCTTGTCCATGGCTTCCCTAAAGCTGCCTGCTTCAAACAGGAGCCTTGATTGCACAAGGGGATGAGGCATGTTGTACTAATAACCCCACAGAGAGCCCTTACCTGCCTGCCTGGAGGGGCATGGCTCAGTCTGCTGGTGTAGTCTTTCACTGTCACTGGGGAGGGAAGAGCTGTGAGGCTCTTAGCACAGAAATGTGTTGCTCATCGCTTAGGGGTCAGGACCCTGGTGGGCACTGGCAGGTAAAAGTGAGGCTTAGGCTTTTCTGAGCAGTCCAAAAGCAAGAGTCTATTTTAACATGAGTTTTACTATTTTCTATTGTAATAAAAGCTTATATTTATTGAATTGTCACACTTTCCTTGTTTCATCCTCTTGCACTGCTGTAATGTCTTTGTAAGGTCTTACATACTAGCTCTGCAGCAGCCTCAAGGGTTCCCCAACATCTCACAGGGTTCGAGCCATTCTCTCCCTCCTGTTCAGGGTGGGTGCTGATGGGCTGCTAGACTAATCTTCCCCACCTGCCTGGCTCCCAAGTGGCAACCAAGGCCCAACAGGATTAGACTGACAGCAGGTACTGGTTGTGGTGTTCTCCTGTGAGCATCCTGGGGGCTTCCAGCCCCAGCAAGTTGCTTACTGGCTGTACAGGCCCTCAGAGACGTGCCTCTCACAGGAGCTGTTGCTGTGGCTGTGGTGGTGGGAGTACCTGCCCCCAGGTTCTTCCCTGTACTAGGCTTTACCTTGTCCCAACCTCTCCTGCACAGAGTTACATGCAGCTGAAAAAATGCTGCTGCCTGGCCTGGGCTTGCCATGTCACAGGGTCTCTGCACGCTGCCCAGTGAAGAGCAAGTGGAGGTGCTGTGCGTGGTGTTTCGGTGCAGCTGAAGCTGCCTGTTGGGGTGAGCAGAAATGGGCCTGTTACATTCAGGTGCTGCCAGCTGGGGACCTTTACTGATGGTTGCTTTTCCCAGAGCAGTGTCTCTGCCTTGCTGTGAGTGTTCAAAGCACGCTTTCAGGGCAGGTTTTCCAACTGGTGAATCCTTAATGACAGAACCTCTGTTTTATGGCGAGGTGATCGTGATTTCTTTAAAGACCTGTATTTGTCATTCAGTGACCTGATGCCTGTTTTCTTTGGATACTGAGCACGGCAGCTCTTTGCAACAATCTCTATGACATCCAAACCTTACCATAAGTTGTCTCTATGACATCGAAACCATACCCTAAGTTGGTGTCTGTGGCTTCAGCTTCTTTCATCTAGAAAACAGCTGGTCCCACAGCATCCTGCTGCTCCAGTCTCACCTAGACAGATGAGATAGTTTCCCTCCCTGCTCAAACCCAGCTATGCCATCCTCATAGCCTTAGGAGAGCAGGAAGTTCAGTTTCCATACTTTGTAGTGGTCTGAAGGCCACCTCGCAGCACACAGTTGGACGCTTTCTTGGAATCGCTGTACTATTAGACTTTCTCCTGTCACTTCCAGAAGCAGTTGAGTTGCTGAAGGCCCGCAGTGGCCGATATTTTTATCTAGCCTTCTGTAGACTTGATTGACAAGATCTATACTGTCTTGAGGCAGATGTCACAATGCATTCCACTTTCTCCCCTCTTCCTAAATGGGCATATGGCTGCTGCTCTCCGTTCCTTTGTAGCGATCTCAGATCGCAAGCAGGAGTGAGCTCAGTGGAAGCGCTGCCAGCACCTAGCACTTTGTCCAGGGGAAGGAGTCTGAGACAGCTGAGCCAGTAAAGACCAGTAAGGATTTTCTTTCTGTCTTCATCTTGCCATTTAAGGAGCTTGTGTAAGTACTGTCTTCACCTTCTATAGCTGCGTTTTTCACAAAGGGTAAGAGTCGAAATTGGAGTTATTGGACCAGTTCATTGATGTCTCTTCTGCGTAAGCTGATCCCCTGAGAAAGCCCATCCCTGGAGCTTGCTTTTTCCATCTTAGCCAAGCTGCACCTTTGCTCTGCCACACCAGTGTCTGGGTATGTGTTGAGCGGCCTGACAAAGCGTGGACTGCCAGAACCAAAGGTTTCGGCTGTGTGCCTGTCCATAGCTCTTCTCAAGCTCTTCCTGGTTTTTACTGCAGAAGTGACTACTCATTTGCTTCTGCTCCTTGCCATGTCTCTGCAGGTTTGTGCCCTCAGCTCAGCACTAGCCTCTTGGTCCTGTTAACAGCTCCCTGCTCTTCTGCATTCCTCTGGCTGCTGACCGGGAAGCTCTCATATGCTGCCACAACCTGTCTCCTGCCTCTTAATGAAACACTTGCTTTGTTTTCCCTTAGGGTTTTGTCCTGGTTGTTACCAGATTAACCCCTTTGTGGTTAATTTGTGATCATGAACCCTTTGCTGTGGGGCTCCTCGCACTAGGTGCAGTGATAGGATTAAGTGGCCTCATTGCATCAGCTGGGTGTGTGCAAAGGCTTCCCCGACACACTCCTCCACTCCAGCACAGCAGGCAGCCCTGACTGATGGCCATGCAGGAACAGGGCCTGCATAGGAGAGCCAGGGTTTGTGGAAAGGTGTGACATCTGTTGAACCAGCTGCAGATGTCTTCTGCCTGTCACAGCTCTGAGCATGCAGTCCCCCAGCTGTGCTCTTAGACACTTGATTTTTTTCCCCCTCCTTCCTCTCTCATTTTCTGGGTGAACTTGGCTCCAGCACTCAGCTGCTAGCATGGAGCAAGGCTGGTCTGAATCTCAGCATTTCCCTGCCTGCATCTATCTGGAGCAGGCTTTTCTCAAGGTGTGTGTAGCTGGAGGGATGGCTAGACCTGGGGTGGCCACAGGGCTCTGGAGGCAGGCTGCAAGCAGCCCCAGGCAGCTGTGGGCTCAGGCTTCAGGCTGGCCATTGCCATGAGCCTGAAGCTACCACTGCTTTTCCGTGGGCACATAGCAGCCCTGCCTTACTCTGCTGTTCAACTCATCAATGAAAATGATGCGTCAGTTGTGGCTTTGGCTATGTCAGTGCTTCCTACTCTCTGTCTCTGCCCTCTAAACCAGTACTGCCTTGAGCATACATAGCCTGTGGGTTAGATGTCAGCCCCCTTGCACTATGTCTAACTAACAAAGCCTTGTTTCTAATCAAACTGGGTGACTGGAGGGACTGGTTGTTTACTTCTAGCAGAATATCCCTGCTGGCCTCATCTCCAGGGGACTGGAGATGTAGCAGCAAAGGGCATGTGTTCCCTGCGGCTCATGGACCTGCCTGGCCAGCTTCATCCTTCCTGTGGGTGCCAACGCTCCTTACCCAGCTTACAGAGTAATGGCCCGGGTCCATGTAAACCCCTTCCTTTTGGGCTGCCCTCCAGCTTGGCTGGCAGGGGAAGAGCAGTGAGCCCAGGCTGGGCTGGAGTGCCACGTGTGGTACTGGGGTGCTAGCAGAAGTCAGCACCCACAAACTGGGAAGGATACCCTAGCAGGAGGGAGGTGAGCAGGGCCTGGGCCGTGTACCCCTCACTGTGCTTCATAATCAAGCAGCAGGGAAAGCAAAGGGGACTTAATTTTGAAGTCATCCCAGCCTTCTCTCAGCTTGTGTTAAAGGGGACGGTCATTGCCCTTTGCACTCCTGCAACAGAGCGTGCCTCTGCCTGTTATCAGAAGGTTATTAAGCTAGTTGTGGAGCTGTCCTGTATCAGGACAAACAGTCCCCAATAGAGCCGTCTGCTCCCTGTCCCAGTGCCAGCCACGCTGTTTAATGTGGGAAGAGCATGTTTGCTGCCGAGGACTCGCGCTGCCCACCTGCAGCCCTGCCCTCCTGTGGCCCCACTCTGGAGGTGGAGATAGCTCATCCCTTCCTTGTCCCACTGCTGAGCACCCGCTGGGCAGGGTCCGTGCCGCCCCACAGCAAACATGCCTGGGGTGCCCGGCCCTGCCATCTGCTGTGCTGCCCTGTCCCCAGAATAGTGGCAGACGTAGCAGGGCCCAGCCCATCCTGCCCTGTCGATTAGAGCAGGAACTGAGGCTCTTATGGAGAGCCAGACTGGGCCCCACGCCCTCCCTGGCACCCCATGGCCAGCAGCCAAGGCAGGGTCTGGCGGTGGAGTCCCTGAGGGTGCTTCCATCGTGATGCTGTGGCTGAGCAGCGAGCAGGGGCTGCTCGTGGGAGCTCTTGCTGCGTCCCTCCTGAGCTGTAGCATTTGTCCTAGAAGTGGATGATTCTCCTTATCCCTGTGCTTACACCCCCTCTCAGCCATATCTCCTCGATTACCAGCTCCCCTCACTCTCACCAGGCCGTGCAGCCACCATGCCATGCTCCACACACTCACTCCAGCTCTGAGCTCTGCCCCACAGACTTAGTGGTTTGGGGCTGATCCTGGTTTTTGTGGTTGGAGATGGTGCTCCTGTTTCCTCTGTAAAGCTCATCTCTGAGCTGGACCCCACAAGGCTGCTGGTCTTGCACATCCTTCCTGCCTGTAATGGGCCAGGGCTCTGTCAGCCTCAGCTGATGTGGGAGGGGATGAGGGTGGGCAACACCCTTCGCCCACCACATTCCTTTCCGAGCTGTTGTGGGTTTGCCCTCTGCCGCAGGCTGAAACGGTGATGCCTCTGCAGGCGCTTGGGTGTTGCAAGCTCAAGATGAGGGTAGAGCCTCCTGAGGCAAGCTCTGCCCCGCAGCCCAGGCATGGGCTGAGCTGTGCTGCACAAAAATGCTGCCGCTGCGGCAGCTGTACCTGGCCCCGGCCCAACAAGTGGCTTCGTTCTGGGTGCAATGGCCTCGGTTTGCAGTGCCTCAGTGGGTCACGCTCTCCAGTTTACAGGCTGCTACAGGGGCTTGTTCTTAACGTGCTGAGCACCAGCGTCAAAGGGTCACGTAGGTTCCTTACCCTTGGCAAACTGCTTGGCTGCCTGGCGGTGAAGCCAGGCTGGAGATGAGACCTGGGAGCGCTTGAAAACTAGTGGTGACTGTGGGGAAGGAAAACTCCAAACCACTTTAACCGCCTGGCAAGAGCAGGAGGTTCAACATAGGCTGTGTGCTGCTTGCCCTCCCCAGCCCGCTGGGATGCAGCCCTCGTGCCGGCAGCCCCCTGCTCTGCTCCCACCTCTCTGTGCCACACTGCGGGTGCCACCTGGCTGCAGCCCCAGGCCCCCTCCCTGGCCCTGAATGCTCCCCTGCATCCTTCCAAAAGCTCAAGTGTCTGCGCTCGGCTTGCTCTCCCCCTGCATCCACCTCCGCCTGTTGCTGCTGGCCTGGGATGGAGACTGTGCCCAGGTGTTGCTCCCAGGGCGCCTGTTGCTGGATCTGCAACACATTAACGTTTCCCCTTCCAGAAGTGCCAATGCCGCAGTTGCGTGCATGGGGGTGGGATTCAACAGAAAGTGTTTCTTCAGGGCCAGGTCAAATCCCCTTCCTTCTGCTAAAGGCTGAAGCTGTCACCTGGGAAGGACCCATCCATGAGCAGCGGGGAAGGAAGGATTGAGCAAGAGAGGCCAAAGCGGGGCCCTTTCCCCCTTCCTCTTGTGCACACACCTGCACCCATGTCAGGGTGCAGCACGCTGCTCTGGGGGGCTCCAGTTGCCCTCCCATGCGAGAGCACTGAGCCTGTGCCCAGGCTGTGCGGGCGCTGGGGCAGCACCGTGGTGGCTCTTGCTGACTTAGGGAAGCAGCAGGGCTGCCATTACTCAGCGGGCCCAGAATAACCAAAAACCCACACCGGATGCGGTGGCCACGCTTCCCACCCTGCTCCTTGCCTCAGCCCTCCTGCAGCCAGCCCCCGGTGCTGCCCGCAGGAGGTGGGCGGAGGTGCTGCACCCACCAGTGCCTGATTGTGGCAACCCTTCTGTAGGAGGGAGCACGTGTTTCAGTGGGGAGAAGCAGCGTCTCACGAGCTTACGCAGACACCAGCTTCCCCCTGTTTGGGTTGCACAAGGCAGCCTGGCATCCCTTCGTGTCCCCACACAAGGACAGGGTGCTCTGCCTAGGACGTCATGGGCGTGGTTGGCCCAGCACAGGGACTCAGCCCCAACAAAGCCCCCTGAGCCAATTTTAGCAGTGCAGAAAGTGAGTGGCTAGGGTGCTCTGGCAGAGGGACAGCCCATGGCTCCAGGGTGGTGGCTCAAAGCCACCGCTGCCATTGCTCTGGCCTTAGGAGAGCGGTGCTTTTGCCCAGGAAGAGCAATGGTGACCCTAAGGGCACACCTGGAGGTGCTGCATGCTCAGCCCTGGCCCTGCTGCAGGGCCCTGGCCTGAGACACGAGAAGCAGCATAGGCTTCAAAAGATTTGAAGCACATTCCCACCACACAGGCACATTTTGCTGCACGTTCCCACCACGTCTGCAGCCACCTCTCCTCCGGTGCTAGCAGGTCCCTCCTTTCTTCCATCCTCTCTCTTTGTCTTCCCTGGGAGAGGAAGAATTCGGTGTTATGAGGGACAGGAGGTTATTGCGCAGGTGAGTCTCACGGCCGGAGCGCTGGCTCCCTCCTCTCCCCTGTGGCCAGGCTCCCCGGTGCTCCTTCGCAAGGCGCTGCTCATCCCCGCACACGCCGCGGGCTGAGCCACGGCCCCCGAGGCCGCTGCTGCTCCAAGGCGTCGGCGCGTTTCCGCGCAGCGGGCAGGGCCGCAGCTTCGCACCTCGGCGGGGGCGGCATCCCCGGAGCCAACGAGCTCCCGGGGGGCGGAGGGGGAGAGCCGGCCCACGGCGGGCTGGATGGGGCTGCCGCGGCCGGGAGCAGCCTTCGGGCCGCGGGTGGGTTTCGGCGGCTGCCTGGAAAGCCGGGTTTGCCGCGGCTGATGTCGCCGACAGACGCGATGCCCCGCGCGGGTTTCGGCCGGGGCCGGCCCCTGCCCGCAGCCCTGCGCGGCCCCCCGAGCCGCGGGCGGGGAGGGGGCCGGGGCCCGGGGGCGGCAGCGGCCTGCCCGGCGGCTGAGTTGCCCGGCGGCTGAGTCACCCGGCGGGCCGGGCCGGGCCGGGGCGGAGCGGGACGCTCGGTGCGCACCGGCGGGCGGGCGCGGGGCGGGGCGGCCCCGGGCCCCTTTGTTCGGCGGGAGGCGGCGGCGCGCCGCCCCGCCGCTTTGTCCGCCGCCGCCGGCGGGAGCCGCTCGTCCCGGCGCGCCGTGAGTGGGGCCGGGGAGCGGGGGGCTGCGGGAGGGCGGGGGTCGCTGGGGCTGGGGCTGGGGCAGCAGGTGGGGCAGGCGTCGGTACCGCGGGAGGGCTGGGGCGGGGGCTGCGGTCAGGGAGGCTGGGGCCGCAGGCGGGGGAATCGGGGGGCTGGGGATCTCGGGCAGGCCGGGGTCAGCAGGGCTGGGGGTCCCCGGTGGGCTGGCGTCGGGGGGGCGGGGGAGCCCGGGAAGGCCGGGGCTGGGGGGCTGGGTCCCTAGGCTGGCAGCGGTCAGTGGGTCCCAGCGTGGGCTGGCAGCGGTCAGTGGGACAGGGGTCTCTGGGCAGGCAGGGGCTGGCAAGCCCCGGGGTGGGCTGCCCAGTGCTGGGGCGCAGGGGGCCCCGATCTGATGTGGGCTGGGGAGATGGGGTCCCTGGGCAGGGCAGGCTGGGGCAGAGGGGCCTGGGGGCCCCAGGCCGGGGGACCTGGGGTCGGTAGGGCTGGGGGTGTACGTGTAGGGCCTGGCCAAGGCACGTGGTGCTGGTCCTGACTCACGGCGTGGCCGGGAGGCGGTGGGTGGCTTGGCCCCCTGGGCAGAGAGCTGGTCTCTGGCTACCTGCCCTGGGGGCCCCCAGCCCCGGGCGGGGGAAAGGGCGTGGGGAGCTCTGCTCTGCCCCGGCTGCGCCCACTGCAGCTCCTGACCCACGCTGCAGTCCGTCCCTGTGTCACCTCTCCTTGGCCACCACAGCAGTGCCCACGTGTGTGCTTTCGCTTTCCCTGGGCTTACCAGCTCCTGGGGCCGCACTCCTGCCTGGTCCCAGGTCTTGTCCCCTGCCCCAGCCCCTCACCCTGGGGCCAGGGCGCTGTGCTGCTGCCAGGCAAGGGCTAAACGCAGACACAAAGCATCCTCCTTCCAGTGGGGTCCTGGGGGAGAGGGCCTTGCACCGAGGGGACGGGGCTGCGGCGAGACCTTGCAGGGTGCTCGACCACGGGAGGATGGTGGCCCTGATGGGCTGGGTTTGGGTCCCTGGTGCCAGGTCGTGCCACCTCCCACAGCTCAGCAGGCTGTGCCGAGCACCAGGCCATCAGCGGGAGTGCGTCCTGGGTGCAGGTGCTTGTGCTGGAGGGGCTTCTCTGTTTAGGTGAGATTGCTCGGGAGGCAGGCTGAGCTAAGCCAAAAAGATCCTCTTATTCTGGACAATAGTGGCAGGAGTGCAGCAGGAGCCATTGTCCGCAGGGACAGGCCCTGGCCGGAGGGGATGGGAGGGCAGGCCGGAGGGCAGGCGAGGTGTGGGGGAGGCCGAGGGCTCCATGGGGACACGTCTCTTCTGCTCGCCCCGGGCAGCTCTGCCACCTGCTGCCCTTGCGTCAGCTCGTGCGCAAGCTGCTGAAACGGGGTGGCGATGGGGTGTCTCCTCTTGCTGCTTCTCCTTTGGCCAGGAGCTGTGGCGCTTTCCTCGTAATTTCCTCCCCAACCCCTGGTGTCAGCTGCTTCACTGGGACTTTGTGCAATTCCTTGGCCACCCCCCACTGCCCCTGCAATTGCCCTCCTGCCTCCTGCTCTGCTTCCCCCGCCAGCCCCTGCCATTGGACTGCGGGGTGCTCTGAGCACCGGCCACCGTGGGCTTCGGGGGCTCGTAAGGATTGGGGCGTGGGGGTCCCGCAGGAGGGTGGGCACAGCGCGGAGGTTTGGTGGGGCGGAGTGATGCTACGTCTCTGCTGGCCCTTGAGGGAGGGCACTGCGGGGTGCGGAGGACCTGGCTTGTGGGCTGTGGTGGGGGATGCTGCTCAGGGCAGCTCCCCCGTGGCCAGGGCTCAGGGCTGGCAGCTGCAGCAGGCCAGAGGGGCTGCCGGCACCCTGCCGTGCTGCCTGCGTGTCGCCTTCCCCCAGGGGCCCATGGACCCCCGTGGGAGGGTGTGGGCGCTGGCGCAGGGTGCAGTGCTGGTTGGGGACCTGCCCAGGACCAGGTGGCAGTCGGGTGCCGTGGCACCAGGGGCAGAGGAGGTGGTTCTTCCCCTCACCCTCCCCAGCTGGCGCTGCCCCATGCTGCCCTGTTTACCCTGGCTGTGGCTGTGCAGACTCTTCCCCCAGATGTGTCCTGAAGGGGACGGGGATGTCCCAGCCTTTCCCCTGCTCCTCATGTCCCTTCCGCCCACCTGGCTGGCGGTGGGGCAGGAGCAGGATACGGATGGGAGCGTGGGGAGGCGGATGGGAGCGTGGGGAGGCGGCGTTGGGCAGAGGAGGTGGTTTTGGGGAGATGGCTGCCCGTGCAGGGCTGTGTTTGTGGACCTTTGGGTAAGGGAAGGGATGTCGGTGCTGGGAGAGGGAGAGGGGCAGAGCTGGGGTGGCGGCTGGCAGTTTGGGGGGTCCCGGCGAGGTGCATGTGGATTTGCTCAGTGCCTGTTTGCCTGCCCCTTCCCCGCAGGGTTTGAGCCAACTGCCTGGCCAGGATGAGCTGGAGTTTCCTGACACGGCTCTTGGAGGAGATCAACAACCACTCTACCTTTGTGGGCAAGATCTGGCTGACCGTCCTCATCGTCTTCCGCATCGTGCTGACAGCCGTGGGGGGCGAGTCCATCTACTACGACGAGCAGAGCAAGTTCGTCTGCAACACGCAGCAGCCGGGCTGCGAGAACGTCTGCTACGACGCCTTTGCCCCACTCTCCCACGTCCGCTTCTGGATCTTCCAGATCATCATGGTGGCCACGCCATCGGTGCTCTACCTGGGCTTTGCCATGCACCGCATCGCCCGCATGCCCGAGTCCTCACGGCGCCGGGCACCAGCAGCCCGGCGGGCACGCATGCCAGTGGTGCGCCGGGGAGCCGGGCGGGACTACGAGGAGGCAGAGGACGATAATGAAGAAGACCCCATGATCTTTGAGGAGATCGAGGTGGAGAAGGAGAAGAGCCCAGAGGGTGGAGAGAAGCACGATGGTCGGCGCCGCATCAAGCAGGATGGGCTGATGCGCGCCTATGTCCTGCACTTGCTCTGCCGCTCGCTGCTGGAGACAGCTTTTCTCTTCGGGCAGTACCTGCTGTACCGCTTCGAGGTGAGCCCCTCCTACGTCTGCAGCCGCAGCCCCTGCCCGCACACCGTCGACTGCTTTGTCTCCCGCCCCACCGAGAAGACCATCTTCCTCCTCATCATGTATGCCGTCAGCGGGCTCTGCCTCCTCCTCAACCTCTGCGAGCTTGTGCACCTCGGCGTGGGGCGCATCCGGGACGCCCTGAGCCAGCCTGATGGCCCCCCGCTCCCAGCCCGCGGCAGCCCTGCGCCGCAGTACCCCAAGAAAGCCCCCGGCGCACCCCCCACCTACCACTCGCTGAAGAAGGAGCCCCCGCGAGCCCCGCTGCCCGACAGCAAGCTGGACTACCGGGAGAGCCTGGCCCAGGTGGCGGCGGTGGGGCACTTCGCCCTGGCCGGGGCTCCCCCGGCACATGAGCTGGACCGGCTCCGCGAGCACCTGCGCCTGGCCCAGGAGCACCTGGAGGTGGCCTTCCACCTCCAGCCCCCCCCGCGGCCCCCCAGCCCTGCCCGCAGCAGCAGCCCCGAAGCCAACGGCATCGCCGCTGAGCAGAACCGTCTCAACCTCGCCCACGAGAAGGGGACCGCTGCCTGCGAGAGGACCACAGGTGAGCTGGGGAGGGGGACGGATCCGGCTGACGGGGGTGGGGATATGGGGGGCTGCCCCCGGGCTCCCCCGGGGAGGGGATGCCGTTCCCCCCGGGGCGGGTGCTAACCTGCCTCTTGCTCCCCGCAGGGCTGTGAGTGCCACCAGGGACGACGCGGTGTCTGCCGGAACAGCTGCTGCCGCCACCGCGGGACGGGCAGCCTGCCAGGAGCACGAGGCGGAGGGTGACGCGTGCCTGTCCGGCGGGGCTGGCCGGGCAGCCCTGTCCCGGTGGGCAGCAGTGGGAATGGGGGCCTTGGGGGACGTTCCTACTTAATTTTCAAAACCGGAATATCTTATTTTTGTACGTTTTTATAAACTCGTCAGCGTGTGGCACCCTGGCATTTTTATACTCCGCTCCCAAGCTCTGCTCTGGGCCTGTGCCCCCCCATCTCCCGTTTCACCCCCTTTTCCTCCTCCCACACCCATTTCCCGCAGCATTTTCTCCTCACACCTCCTTATGCCCTCCGGTGCCTGCAGCCACCCGCCGCTGCGCTGGCCAGTGCTGTGCATGTGCGGGCCATGCTGGCGATGCTGGTATTGCCCCCGTGGCATGGGGGTTTAGGGGAGCTGAGCCTGGGGGTCCGGCTGGCTGGGCCAAACCATGGGGCAGGGCGCTGGGCTGGCATTGCACTTGAAGCGGAGGGGACGGAAGGGGTCCTGGCGGTGCCGCTACTGGAAAGTGCCGGTGTGGCCGGGGGGGCCGTGCTGCGTGGCGTCCTGGCACAGGGGCGTGAGCCACGGGGCTGGCCTGCTTGGAAATGTCTGTGCAGAGGGCAGGGGCTGTGCTTCCTGCCACCTCTGCCTTGCTGCCGGCCAGCCACCCTTGGACCAAAGCCATCCCCTCCCACTCTGGCTGTGGGGCTGGGACCCCCTGCACGGGGCCAGACCCTGGAACCACGGTGGGGGGACACGGCGCCCCGAGCTGGGCTCGGCCGGGAGCCAGCGGGGCATTTCTCATCATCTCAGCCTGGGTCACACGGGGATTTTTGTAGCGTTGTTTTTTACTCGGAAATGATTGTCACTCTGTTTTTTCTTCTTTTTTTTTTTTTTTAATATCTATATTAGTAAAGGCTGGAGACATTTTGTACTGAACTGCTGCATCCGGTCCTTCAGGAGGAAGGGGTGGGAAGGGAATCCTGCACAGCTGGGCTGGGGCGGGCAGCACCGTCCGCCCTGGGACCTCCCCACTCGCCCTGGGTGACTCAGTCATTCCTGCTCGCCGTGCAGAGGCGGCTGCGGCCGGGGCAGCCTCCATCGGCCTGGCGGAGCAGGATTGCTCCGGCCGTGTTCCTGTGTGGTCCCGTCCCTGGCGAGGGGCTTCCCCGTGCCTCCCCATCCCGCTGCAGCCGGGAGCAGAAGAGATGCTGCCCTGCCCTGTGCTGCCCTGCCCTGGGGCCAGATCAAACCCAGCCACACCATGCCGATTTTGGCCAGCACACCCCAGTCCCATCTCTGGGACCCCAGGTCGGAGCTGATGCCTCTTGCAGCGCTTGCCCGTCCCCTCCCTCCTCCAGCCAAAAGCCCCTGGGGAGCTCACATCCCACTGTACAACTGCATGCCGCCTCTGTGGCTGCCTCTGATGGAAGCTGGTGTTTCCAGGCTGTTTTGGTAAAGGGAACAGGTTTATTTCACTCATCCCGTTAAGCTTTCCAAGAGGCTGTGCCGCCGGGAGAGGGCTCGCTTGCAGCACCACACGTGCTGCCAGCCTCGCCACCAGTGCGAGGTCTTGGCATGGGCTCACCCTGGCACGTCCTGATCCCTGCCCCGGCAGCCTGGCCCTGCCTGGGAGCAGGGGGAGGCCGTTGCACTCTGCAGCAGGAGCAGGACCCCAGTCTTTTGAGGGGGGGGGTGGGAATTGGAGGAGGGGAGCAGGTGGGGAAAAACGGGGGCTGAGCTGCTTGCAGACAGCAGTCTGGCTTCAGCAGGGGTTTGGTGCCTCTGCCAGAGGCTGTGCCTGTCCCTGCCCCGCCATGCCCCTGCTTGCTCTGGGCTGGGACTGGCCCAGGGGCAGGTCTGGCAGCATGACTGTACCTGGGGCAGCCTGAAACTATGGCTTGTGCAGGGGGGGGTGGCACAGCCCAAACCCCCCGCTGGGTCCCTCTGGTCCCTGCAGGTGGGGCCAGGGGTCCCCTGGGCGAGCGACTCCTCCTGGACGGGATCACGGTCCGGGGCCGGGCTGCGGGATGCCCTAGACACAGGTGCAGTCCTGGGCCAGGATGTTGGGCACTGTCTCGTACTTGAAGGAGTACCCGCCATCAGAGGTGGTGCGGACACGCAGGGAGCGCATGGTGCCGGGCAGGGCAGCGCAGCAGAGCTGCACGCCCAGGCGGTGGCTCAGCCCGTGGCCCTCGGCACAGCTCCCGTGGCAGTAGTGGAAAACGAAGCTGCTGGGATGCACGATCCACTTGTCCCAGCCCAGCTCCTCGAAGGAGATGTTGAGGGAAGCCCGGCGGCAGTTGGTGTGGGCGGCCAGGTCCTCGGACGGGCGCTGCAGCAGGCTCAGGGCAGCTGGGGACCAGGGCATGGCGGAGCGGCGAGCCCTCTCGCTGCCCTTGGCCCGGGTGGTGGTCACCAAGAAGGGCATCTTGTCCCCCTCGGCGAGGCAGGGGCAGCCGGGGCAGCGCACCAGGAGCACGAAGAGCGGCTGCGAGAGCTGGGGCAGGAGCGCCGGGGCAAAGTGAAACACTGTCCAGTGCTCGGGCGTCCGCATCGCCGTGGCCGTCAGTGGCACGCGGCCCTGCAGCGACAGGGTCAGCACGTCAGGGGCCGAGTGGTTGGGGGCAGCCGAGGGGCCAGTGTAAAACCAGAGCTGAGCGGAGGTCACCGTGCGGCTCAGGGTATGTGCCGAGGGCTGGAAGAGGTAGGTGAAAATCCCTTCTTCCTCCAGCAGCTTGTCCGGCTGCGTGGGCTCGCAGGGCACGTCTGCAGGGGGAGAAGGATGCTCAGGGTGCATGCCCAAACCCGGGGAGGGTCCCCAATGCCAAGTGGGAGGTGGGATGTTGCAGGGGGTCCCCAGGTGCTGGCAGGGCTGCCAGCGTGGGCTGCATCAGGGTGTGGGGGAGCTGATGCCCAGTGCTATGCAGCAGCCACTGCACTGCGCCCCGCAGCTGAGCCCTGCTGTGCCCCAGGCTGGTCCATTACTGCTGCCCCCATCTCCCAGTGTCCTGCCCCACAGCTGGTCATCCTGCCCTGTCCTACAGCATCCTGCCCTCTCCCTTAGTATCCCATCCCATTTCCCAGCATCCTGCCCCATTCCCTAGCATCCCATCCTATCCCACCCTGCCCCTCCTCAGCCCTCCTCATCTCTCCGCATCCCACCTGGCCCACCGTTCCCCAGCCTCTCGGCACCGTCTTGTGCTGCCTGCCCCTCTCCCTGCCTGTGTCCTGGGCTGCTCTGCCTGTCCCTGCCTGCCTTCCCTTTCCACCTCCTGGCTCGCCACAACACCTCGCCCGTGCCCATGCCCCCGCCTGGCGTACCCTCTTGCTCTTCTCCTGCAGACCCCCACAGCAGCCCCTTCATCCTGCTGCATCCTCACTGCCCAAGCCCCCACCCTGCTTCACCCTTCCGCCCTCTCCATCCCACCAGGGTGTTCTCACCTGTGGAAGGGAAGAGGATCACCTGGGAGGTGTCTTCCAGCTCCTCGGGCTCGACTTCGGCGTTTTCAAGGATGTCTCTCCGGTGCACCCTCCTCGCTTCCTTCTGGGGCTCCTCCTGGAGAAGCGGGGGGCTCAGATGCTCCAGCACCCGTGCCCGCACCTTGGCCAGGATGAGCTGCCGATCGGCACCAGCCCCGGTGCAGCCGGCCAGGGCGGCGGCGGGCAGCATGGCAGGCAGCAGGTGCAGGAGGAGCAGCATGACCGTGGGCCGTGCAGCGGGCCGGCGGCTCGGGGGGCTCTGCCACGGGCTCCTGCCTGCCTGCCCAGCCCGTCTGCCCACTGCGCTCCCCCCAGGGCAGGGTGGCATTGAGACCTATCTGACACTGACGCAAACGTCTGCTTGCCGTGAATATTATCTCTGGGCAGTGAAAGCGCTGAGACGTCTGGAATGCGAGGACTGCAAGGACAGTGTGGTCTGGGGGGGGGAAGGCGCCCGGGCAGGGGGTGCGGGGGGATGCTGCCAGGGGCGGTGGGTGCATGGGGCTGGGGAGACTGGGCTGCAGGCAGGGTGCTGCCAGGAAGGTTTCCCTGCGCTGGCAGGGATGGAGGGGGCACCCTGGGCCAGCTTTGCAGCTGCCAGTGCTGGGTGCCCCCTGTGCTGGAGGAGCTGCGGATTTGGGGCTTCTGCGGGGACAGTGGGAGGTAGCAGTGGCTGTGCACAACAGGGACATCTGGGCAAGGACTTGATGGGGTCCAGAGCCCTGCAAGGCCCCAGTGTGGGGGGCACGTTGGGGGTAGCAGGCTGGGCACCCTTCTGCTGGGGATGGCTGGGACACCCCAGGGTCACAGGACAGCTGGGACATGAGGAGGGGGCCCTGGGGAGGGCAGGGTGGGGGGACTGTGGCATGTCCAGGGTAGCCTGGAGGCTGGTGGGGTCCTGGGGACGTGAAGCAGGAGGGATGGCAAGAGGTCCCTGTGCTGCCTGGGGCTGGGGAAGGCCGGACCACCTTCAGGAGAGGAAGAGGTGAGGCAGAGCCAGGCCAGCAGGAGACCCCGCAGCAGTGCCCGGAGAAGGATGCTGTGGTGCTGTTCGGGCTGGCTGGCCGAAGGCTGGCTCCTGGGGCAGGAGGGGCACAGGCTGTGAGGGGACCCCGCGTGTCCTGCTCTTCCTCCTACCGCTGCCTGCAGGGACAGTGCCAGGCATCCCCCCATCCAGCAGCCCTGCCTGCGGGGTGGTGGGCAGCCTCTGCACTCCTCTGCTCCTCCTGCAGCCCGGCGTCCCACACAGCATGGCCTGTGCGGCACATCCCATCCCCTGCAGCCTGGCATCTCATGCAGCATCTGGTGCAGCACATCCCACCCTGTGCAGCACGTCCTGCGTGGCATGTCCTGCCCTACTGCAGCCTGGTGTCCCATGCCATGCACCCCATGCTATGCACCCCATGTTGTGTGTTGCCTCTTGCCGCAGGCTGACCCGGCACCGAGGCACGGCCAGGTTTGAGTCATGCCAGGTCTCCAGAGGTGGAGTGCTGCCTGCCTGCTCTGGGCCGGGTGGCTCCCACCGGGCTGCTATACATAGGCCAGCCCTGCCCCGGCGAGGTGCTGAATGGAGCAGGCTCAGCCTTATCAACCCAGCGTGTCATCAGAGGGTATTTTTGGGGACAGCAGCTGCAGGCATTTGTAACGTCTGGTCCCTGCGCGCTGACACCCAGGAGCCGAGCTGGGGGAAGCGGCAGGAGCTGGTGCCGGCACTGGGAGACACGGGGAGAGGCAGCGGAGCGAGGTGTGTGCATGGCGCAGGGGACTGGGCTGTGGGGCTGCATGGGGCAGGGCGATGGGGGAAGGGGTTGGTTGAGGGGGCAGTGGGGCGGCTGAGCCACTGAGGCTGTCCGTGTCTGCAGGAGCTGCTGTAGGGTGCCCGTGGGTCTGGGGAGCGTGTGGCCGAGGAGGTGGCTCTGAATGGATGCACCTTCCCAGGGGTAGGGGTCTGGGAGGAGAAGCTGGCCCTGGACCCTGCTACTCCTTGGGGACCGGCCCTCTCCCACCGTCCCCTCTGGCTCATTCAGGGAGTATTTTGGTTTCTCTTCCCCCTGCCCGAGGGAGGCAGAGACACCTCTGCCCCAGCCTCGGCTACGGTGCGGGCAGAGGCTGGGGTGCGCTCGCCCAGGGGAGGCTCCTGCCCGTGACCATGGGCAGTTACCCGCGGTGCTGGGGATGCAGGCAAGTGCCCTCCGAAAGCAGGACCTGTCCCCCAGGCCTTCCCTCTGCCCCTGGGGCTTGAGCGACTGATTATTTCCAGCCGTGGTTTTCAATACCCAAGGGCTGGATCCTGCCTGTGGGACCACACTCTGGACGGGGACCTGTCCCCGGGGGAGCCCCGCTCCGCCCCAGGGCAGGGCCCTGCGGGGGGCCGCTGGGTGCAGGGGGTCCCTTGCCCCTCTGAGCCCAGGAGGAAGCGCCCGGATCGGGCCGGGTGCCTCCTGCCCGCGACAGCCCCATATCGGCACCTGCCTGCTGAGCCAGCCCAGATGCTGCAGGAATGCGGCTCTGCCCCCACCCGATACTGCAGGAATGCCCCGGGGGTGGGGAAGGGGCGGGCTGGGCCCGTCCTGCCTCGGCCATCCCCCTCCCCAGCACCCGGCGAGCAGCTGCCTGTGCTCCCCGTCTAGGCAGGGGTCCCACGCCGCCGAGCTGGGGTCCCCTCTGCGACCCTGGGGCAGGCAGCCCTGGGCTGTGGGCGCCACAGCCTCTCGGGGTGCAAAGACCCCCTTTTGTCACCCCTTCTGTTGCTGCTGGGCCGGGAAATGGGTGATTCGGGCTGAGACAGGAGCGTATCCAGCAGGCGGGGGGTGCTCAGAGCGAGGGTGATGCTCCTGTGGCATGGGCTCAGCGCTGGGGGCTTCACTCCAGGCGGGGGTCCCTCCCAGCAGTGCTCCACGCCGGTCCCTTCGCCGAAGCCTGAGCCCCCGCCCCTGTTGGTCTGTGCATCCCCCCAGGCTGATGATCCCTGCTGCTGCCCTGGCCAGCCGCCTGCCGTGATCCCGGGAAGGTGGCGATGGAGGGGTTCGGGGGAGCCCCCAGGTTCCTGGCCTATCCACGTGCCTTCACCGTGCAAAGTGGTGCCGACGCGGTCCTGAGCTGCCAGATCACGGGCGACCCCCGGCCAAGCATCCTCTGGGAGAAAGACAAGACCCCGATCGAGCCCGCAGGCCGCTTCCACGTGGAGGCCAAGGGGGACCTGTACAGCCTGCTGGTGTCCCGCACCACCCCTCAGGACAGCGGGCTCTACGTCTGCAAGGCCAAGAACAGCGTTGGCGAGACCTATGCCGCCGCCACGCTCAAGGTGGAGGTGGGGGAGCCCGAGGAAGACGGATACTCGGGTGGCGAGGTGCCCGCCTTCCTCGTTGCCCCCTCGTCCACGCGGGTGTGCCGGGGGGAGGATGTGATGTTCGCCTGCAGGGTGTCCGGGCAGCCCTGCCCGGTGCTGGAGTGGGAGAAGGATGGGCGCAAGCTCTCTGACCTCTTTGAGAGCAGCCACTTCGCAGTGGGGCAGGAGCCGGAGGACTGGCACTTCCTGAAGCTGTTCGGTGCCCGGCCCCCGGACGGGGGGGTGTACGTGTGCCGGGCACGCAGCGGCTCCCGGGAGGCCCTGGCTGCTGCCGTGCTCCTGGTCGAACCCCGGGCGCTGCCAGACGGGCTCCCCAGTGGCTCTCCTCCTGACAGCCCCAAGCCGCTGGCAGAGCAGCAGCGGCGGCGGCGGCATGTGGCAGGACGGCATGCGGGACTGGAGACCCGGGTGCCCAATGGCGCGGTGCCAGCCGGGGCGCCGGGGGCCAAGGCATTCGCCGTGAGTGCAGGGAAGCACGCCAAGTTTCGCTGCTATGTCACCGGCAAGCCCAAGCCAGAGATCATCTGGCAGAAGGATGGCGAGCCCCTCACCCCTGGCCGCAGGCACCTCATCTATGAGGACCGGGAGGGCTACTTCATCCTCAAGGTGCTGTACTGCAAACCCCAGGACCGGGGGCTGTATGTCTGCACCGCGTCCAACACCGCCGGCCAGACCCTCAGCGCGGTTCAGCTCCATGTGAAAGGTAGGAGGGTGGACAAGTGCTGCCAGGGGCAGCCGGGTGCTGGGGGCGTCCAGGGCTTTTTGTCTGGCAGGGATGCGTCTGTGTGTGAGCCCAGCATCCCTGGTCTTCCTCCTGCCCCATGCAGCTGGGGTCACCCCAGGCTCCTCTGGACAGAGCTGCGGGCTGGATGCAGGGGATGCTGGGCTCTCCCCGGGAGCTGTCCCCCCATCTGCGCCCCTCTCTCCTTGCAAGCAGAGAGGTGGCGTCTCTGGAGGTCTGTGGGTGTCCAGCCATGAGTGGGGACAGTGCCTTGGTGACAAATTCCCTTGGAAGTGCCGAGTGGTTTTGGCAGGCAGCCCTGCAGGGCATGGCTCCAAGCATCTGCACTGGTGGCAGCCCCATCCCCCAGTGCCACCCTGCCAGCTGGGGACAGCCCGCCGCTAGGGTGACCCGGCACCTGGTGCATCCCCCACCTGCACCCCACTGCTCCCCTCTGCTGAGACGCCTGCCACGGCATGCTGGCGTGCACGCTTCTGCATCCCCCAAAACTCCCTGCTGAGATGCTGGGGGCATTGCTGGGTGTCCCCAGTCCGTGCCCTGGTTCCCTCCACTCTGGGAGATGTGCTTCCCAGGGCAGTGCCTGTCCCACGCGGGCCAAAGAGGAGAGGGACGGAGAAGGCCCAAGGGCTCGGCACTGATTGTGAGCTGGGAGAGCCCCAAGCAAAGGGCTGCCAGTGTGCGCCGTGCCCCACACATCCTCAGTGCCCATCTCTCCCGGCGGCAGAGCACCGGCTGCGGTTCCAGGTGCAGCTGGCAGACGTGGAGGTGGCGGAGCGGGAGGATGCCGTGCTGGAGTGCCAGGTGCCTCTGGAGACCATCCCCACTGCCTGGTACCTGGAGGACAGGGAGCTGCAGCCCAGCCACAAGTACGTGATGGAGGAGCGGGGCGTGCTGCGGCGCCTGACCATCCGTGACGCCCGCACCGATGATGACGGCATCTACCTCTGCCAGATGAAGGACAAGGGGCGCAGCATCGCTGAGGTCTCCGTCCGAGGTGGGGGTCAGGTCTCCAGCCACATGGCTTTGCCTTCCTATCACCCTCCTTGCCAGGCTCTCCACTGCCCCTTGCATCTGCCTTCCCACCGTTTGGCCGTGGCTGCTGCCCCTCCTCGACCTCCTCCTCCTCCTCCTGTCTCCCACCCCAGGGAGCCCCACCCTGCTCCCCAGCATCCCTCCTCGGCTCTCATGCATCTCCTCCCTTAGGGGTGATCATGAAGCGGCTGCCGCGGAAGCTGGACGTGATGGAGGGGGAGAATGCGGTTTTCTGCGTGGAGACACGGGAGGCGGCAGAGGGGATCTGCTGGAGCCGGGATGGGCTGCAGCTACGGGAGTCGCCCCACACCGTGCTGAAGAGCTTTGGCAGGACACACCTCCTGGTGCTGGTGCACGTCACCCGCCAGGACGCAGGCATCATCTCCTTCGCCATTGGGGAGTCACAGACATCCTCCCAGCTCCGGGTCAAGTGTAAGCCCCAGGCTCGGAGGGGTCCCATGTCCTCCATCCTGCCCAGTCACGGGGGGTGACACGGGGGAGAGATGCGATGGGCACCCAAAGCCCTGAGGATGTGATGCTGTGATGGCTTTTTGGGGAAGGGGGCTTTTAGCAGGGCTCCAGGGCCCCAGCTCCACTGGCACTCACAAGCCCCTGTAACCAGCACCATGTTACATGGGAGCAAGACCATCCTCTCCATCCTCTCCATCAGAGAGAGGATCCCCAGAGAAACAGGCTGTGTAGCCCCACTCAGCCCCTCTGCCACCCCGCCGGGAGCCTCGCTGCTGTCCCCAAGCAGGCAACACGGGCTGTGACTTGCAGGTGTGAAGCATGACCCCCCGAGCGCACCGGTGGCAGCCGAGATGAGTGTGGCAGAGAGCAACGCGGCCCTGCTGACGTGGTGCCCTGCGCCCGACACCCACCTCCGCCCCCCCAGCCGCTACCTGCTGGAGCGGCGGGAGGCAGCGGGGGGCGAGTGGGTGCAGTGCCTCGCCACTGACCTGCCCGGCCGCGTGCGGGTGCTGGGCGACAGTGTGCCCCGCGAGGCTGACTACTGCTTCCGCGTCTGCGCCGCCAACGAGCACGGCAGGAGCAGTCCCGTGGAGTTCCCCGGCTCCGTGCATCTCGGTGAGGGCACCAAGCTGGGGGCCCCCACCTGAGACCCAGCTCTCCCCAGGCACCAGCTGGGATGTCGTGCCATGGCATGCTGCTGGCCGGTGCCGCCCGGACTGAGTCTGGTTGTGCTCCAGCCCCGGCAGCTCGCCTGGAGAGGGGTCTGCAGGATGTGCGGGTGCGGGACGGCGAGGACGCGCGATTCTCCCTGGAGCTGTCGGCTGCAGTGCACGGCGCCTGGTTCCTCAATGGTGCCAGACTTGGTGAGGAGGAGGCAGGCGGCCGGTGCAGTGTGCAGCACCATGGGACAGAGCACTCGCTGCTGATCCGGGGAGCGCAGCTGGCCGACAGTGGGGCCCAGGTCACCTTTGTGTCCGGTGGTGTGCGGGACTCGGCCACACTACACGTGCAAGGTGAGCGGGGCGCTAGCCTTGGGGTCCTGCCAGGAGAAGAGCAGCAGGTGGTCTCATGCTGGAGGATGCTTCTCACCCCTCTGCAATGTCTCTCAGCCCTGCAGGTCCGCATCACCCCGGTGCCCAAGGCTGAGTGGCTCCGGGAGGTGCCAGCAGGGCTGCCTGTGCTGCTGGAGTGCCAGGTGTCCCCCCCAGGTGCCACCGTCCACTGGCTGAAGGACGGCGAGGCCGTGCCCCTGGACGACGTTATTGCAGTGCAGGCAGAGGGCTGCATGCGGAGGCTGCTCCTCCGCTCGGCTGGTCCCTCGGACACTGGCACATACACCTGTGATGCCGGGGATGATGCCGTGAGCTTTGTGGTGACCGTGACTGGTGAGCTGGGGACAGCGTGCAGGAGCCTGGACCCCACCTCCTGACAGTGCTCCTGCCCCTCTTCTTGCCCCCATGATGGGGCTGAAAGCTGCCATCAGTCGGGTGCCCGTGCTGAGCCCCGCGTTATCCCCGGCAGAGGCACCGGTGAGGATCGTCGGCTCCAACGAGGAGGCCCCCCACGCCTACGAGGCCGGGCAGCGCGTGGAGCTGTGGTGCCAGCTGTCCCGCCCAACGGCCCCGGTGCGCTGGTACAAGGACGGGGAGGAGGTGGAGGCGGGCGAGAGCCTGGTGCTGGAGCAGGAGGGGCCGCGGCACCGGCTGGTGCTGCCCTGTGCCCGGCCGCAGGACGCGGGGGAGTTCGTCTGCGACGCTGGTGGGGACTCCGTCTTCTACACCATCACTGTGGCAGGTGGGTGTGATGCAGACAGGCTGGCAGGGTCACATCTTGGGGGGCTTTCTTTGGTGGTGCAGGGTGCCACAGCACGTGTCACTGTTGGTGTCGCTGTCGCTTGCTGCTCTGGGGTTGGGGATGCTCGTCAGAGATGCTCTTGCTGGGTCCTCACCAGGTCAGGCGGGCAGGGTCTTTGCAGCAGCTCCGGTGCATAAAACCACCCAGACTGACTGGCCAAGGGGACAGCTCGCTCTGCTGGTCCGAAACGCTCGGGCACCCGAGGGCAGGCACCCAGCACCCCCACGCTGGGGTGTTTGCCGGACCTCTCCCACGGCCAGTAAACAAGCCCTCCTCTGAGTTCCTAAAAATAGTGGGTACGAGCGCCCGGCACCTGGCGTGGGGTGACTCACGGTTGGACATCACTCTGACGGACGGTGTTAGTTGCTGACCTGAAAATTAGCAGTTGCCTGGATACCGACGATTGGGCAGCGTTTGCTGGGTGCGAGCGGGGGACGGGGACGGCGTCCCACAGCGGCTGCTGGCGTCGCCGGCTGGCAGAGGATGATGAAAGCTGAAAGCGAGTGAAAGACTCCCCCTTGCTGGCCCCAAAACCCACAATCCTGCAACCACAGGAAGGCGACCGGGGGCAGAGCTAAAGCTCGGTTAAAAGGCTCCACAACCGCAGCGGTAAAACCTCTCCACGGTGTTAATACATGGCAAAGTACCAAAGCTGATGGCAGAGGACGTAGGAGTGAAGATGGGATGAGTGACAAGAGATGCTGGAAGAGTCAGTGAAGTGGTGACGGCTGGGAGGGTGAAGAAAGGAGGGGTTTAGTGTGCTAAAGGCAAAATTGCCGGTGGGAAGGACAGGCAGCGTGTGCTCTGGGCAGAGGCAGGAGGCATCGTCTGCCCCGCGGGGGAGCTTCCCTAGGGTGGGAGGGGGAAACACCATCTGCTGAAGCTCAGCTTTTCGGCTGAGCAGCTTTGCATAACTTAGGTGGAAGGGTCTTAGAGAGGCTGGCTCGGTTCGATCAGGATTTGGCCATCGGTGTCACTGGCGGGGCTGGGGGTGGGTGCCAGGAGGCCCAGGCTGGCACCTCTCTGGCGCGAGTGCTGGGCTGGCTGCTGCAAGCAGCACTGCTGTGGCACGCTTGGGTTTCCCCGAGGCATCCCAGCTATCCCCCAGGGCCTGCTGCGGCGTGGAGCCCGCCTGCCTCAAGCCCGGCCGCCCCCGCGCGTCTCTGGGTTTTCCGGCAGCTGCCAAGCACCGGGGCTCCCTCGGAGCCGGCAGCGGGGCTGGGGCCAGAGCCATGCTGCCCGCCGAAGGCTGGCACATCACCCCCTCCTCGCTTTGGTGCCGTTCAACATCTCCAGCTGCACTTCAGCGACGTGATTGCTTTTAGCAGGCCCAGGGAGACAGGCGGCCGCCGAGCGTTTGATCAGGGAGCCGGGCGGATGCAGGCTCAGCGTGGCGCAGGTTGAACGCTGCAAACTGGCGCCGCGCCGCTCTCGCGCGCTGCGGGGCTGCGGTGCGCTGCTGAGCCTGGGCATTGTGGCTGGAAACTGTCGGGAAAGTTTCTCATGGCAGCTGCGGGCCATGAGAAGGGCAGGTGGCTGCCTGGCCGCCAGCGTGCTCTGGTGCCCGCTGTGCCCTGTACCTGCCCGGAGTCACGGGCTGGCTGCGCACCCGTGGCAGGGTCCAGGCCAGCTACAGCCCGCTGCAACACGCGTGGCCGGGCAGGCGGTGTTGGCTGCTGCAAGCAGGGGCCGCATCCTGACCTTCTCCCAGGAGAGAGGAGGGCTGGTCACCTAAAGCTTGTACTGGGAGCCCCTCCGCCTTTAGACATCCGACTCAAGTCAGCAGGGAGATGTGAGCAGTGGCACGCATTTCGTGTGTAACCGATTAACGGTAGCATCGAGCGAGCACTGCAATCTGGCATGGGGTCCCAGGTCCTGGTGAGCCAGAGCGATGAGGCTGCTGGCCGCAAGTGAGTCACATGCCTGCACCACAGTGTCAGCAAACACCAAGGCTGAGCCGAGACAGAAGCACTAGCCAGGACCCGGTGGCCTCGGAAACAGGGAGACAGGCAGAGGGGTGGGCACCCCCTCTGCTGGCACCACAGACGGCAATTAGCAGTGCTGCGGCTCGCTAACGAGGCACTTGCCTATCTGCATCCTTCCTCCACGTCCCTCAGCTCCGTCCCAGGGTAGAACAGGGCAGGTACTGTGGGAGCCGAGGGCACAGCAGCGATTTACAGCCATCTGGAAGCTGGGTGCTCCTCCTGGGTGCGATGGGTGAGGAGAAGAGGGAGCCCCAGGCAGGGCAGCCCAGCCGCTTGTGCTATGCGGGGCGCAGATGAGGAGGTGCCCTCCAGCCTTAAAGCCAAGGAGCCGGTGAAGCCATTGCTCCACGCAGGGCTGTGACTGCCACCATCATCTGCTCTGGTCTTTACATCCTGGCTGAGCCCCGCGTTATCCCCGGCAGAGGCACCGGTGAGGATCGTCGGCTCCAACGAGGAGGCCCCCCACGCCTACGAGGCCGGGCAGCGTGTGGAGCTGTGGTGCCAGCTGTCCCGCCCAACGGCCCCGGTGCACTGGTACAAGGACGGGGAGGAGGTGGAGGCGGGTGAGAGCCTGGTGCTGGAGCAGGAGGGGCCGCGGCACCGGCTGGTGCTGCCCTGTGCCCGGCCGCAGGACGCGGGGGAGTTCGTCTGCGACGCTGGTGGGGACTCCGTCTTCTACACCATCACTGTGGCAGGTGGGGGCAACGCACAGCTACAGCCTTCTCCCCCTTCTCCCCCTGCCCTGGCTCCCTGCTCATGCTGCCATTCCACCGGCAGCTGCAGCATCTTGGCTGCCCCTCACCTCCTCATGAGCAGCTCCTTGCCCGTGCCCCTGGGCTGGAGGGGGATGCGGGCAGGGGCAGGTCAGCTGCTCTGTCTCCTCCCGCAGCCCTGTGCCATGCTTCCCCTCCGCACCCCAGGGCACGGCCACGCTGCCTGCCCATGGGTTCTGCCACCTCACGCCCCAGCCCTGGTGCTCCCTCACCTTTCAGCTACCAGCACTGCAGGGCTGGGATGACCCCGGCCGCTGGCCCCAGGGCAGGTAGGATGGAGGCCAAGTGACACAGGGTCTTGGTCCTCTCAGCCCCACCAGTCCACATGGCCCCAGTGCCCAAGGCACAGCAGCTCCAAGAGGTGCTGGCAGGGCTGCCCGTGCTGCTGGAGTGCCAGGTGTCCCCCCCACATGCCCCTGCCCACTGGCTGAAGGACGGTGAGGCCGTGGTCCCAACTGTGGTCCTGTCCATCCGCTCAGAGGGATGCTCGCAGAGGCTGCACACTCCCACAGCCGCACTGTCCGACTCGGGG
The DNA here is from genome assembly GCF_034638445.1 of Ciconia boyciana. Classification (NCBI taxonomy): domain Eukaryota; kingdom Metazoa; phylum Chordata; class Aves; order Ciconiiformes; family Ciconiidae; genus Ciconia; species Ciconia boyciana. The sequence continues at coordinate 19,005,866 of NC_132943.1, read as the reverse complement.
ATGTACACCTGCGATGCTGGGGATGATGCCGCCAGCTTCAGGGTGACCGTGAGCGGTGAGCTGCCGGGGGATGCCTGTCCTCACGTGGGGCTCACCCAGCACTGCGGCTGAGCCCCTCCGTGTGTCCCCCGGCAGAGGCACCGGTGAGGATCGTCGGCTCCAACGAGGAGGCCCCCCACGCCTACGAGGCCGGGCAGCGCGTGGAGCTGTGGTGCCAGCTGTCTCGCCCAACGGCCCTGGTGCGCTGGTACAAGGACGGGGAGGAGGTGGAGGCGGGCGAGAGCCTGGTGCTGGAGCAGGAGGGGCCGCGGCACCGGCTGGTGCTGCCCTGTGCCCGGCTGCAGGACGCGGGGGAGTTCGTCTGCGATGCCGGGGATGCGTCTGTCTCCTTCCACGTCTCGGTGGCAGGTTGGTGGCACAGCAGGGATGTCCTGGGAAGGGCAGCGCTGCCCCGGCTCTGTGCCATGGGGTCCCCAGCCCTCTCCCTGCCCTCAGCATCGAGAAGGAGGGGGTGCGGCTGCATCGCCCCGGGGCCGGCGGGTGCCCCCCTCCAGCCGTGCTGGGCTGGTGCTGTGTGCCCACCGCCCCTGCCCTCGAGCAGCTCCTGCCCCTTGCACCGGGGTGAGATGCTGTAGCATCCGTGCAGCCCCACGGGGACAGGGACACAGCTGACAGTAAGTAGGGACAGCAGACCCAGGAGCGGTGCAGAAAGCAGGTCTCACACCCTTCTTCCACATACCCGGCAGAGCCGCCAGTGAGGATCCTGCAACCTCCGCAGCGCTCGCTGGAGCTGCTGGTGCAGGCACCGGGGCGCGTGGAGCTGCGCTGCGAGCTCTCCATGCCAGACGCTCCCGTGCGCTGGTTCAAGGACGGGCTGGAGGTGGATGAGACCGACAACCTGATGCTGCTGGCGGAGGGGCCCTGGCGCTGCCTCCTCATCCCCAGGAGCAGTGCGGAGGACACGGGCGAGTACATCTGCGAGAGCAAGGATGAGGCCGTCTCCTTCGACGTCAAGGTGTCAGGTCAGCAGGGACCCAGGAGCAGGGAGGCACTGATGGGGCTCTGGCCACGGGGTCTTTCCCAGCCTGGGCGAGGGGGACTGGCTCCTCCATGGTGATGCAGCCGGTGGGTGCCCACCCCCTGGGCCACCCAGCACGGGTGCTTGCCTGGGGCTGGCAGCAGAGGCATCCCCAGGGCTGCGTTGTCTCCGCGCTGCTTTGCATCACAGCCATGCCATCCTTGCAGAGCCGCCAGTGAGGATCCTGCAGCCCCGCAGACCTCCCCCCGTCATGACGGTGTCCCCGGGGGAGACGGTGACGCTGGGCTGTGAGCTGTCCCGCGCGGATGCGCACGTGCGCTGGGCCAAGGAGGGCGTCAGGCTGGAGGCTGGGGGCAGCCTGGTGCTGGAGGAGGAGGGTGCTCACCGCCGCCTGCTCATCCCTGCGGCCCGAGCCGAGCACTCCGGAAAATATGTCTGCGACGCCGACGATGACACAGTGACCTTCACCGTCCAAGTGTCGGGTGAGCAAGAGGCTGGGGGAGACCCTGGTAGGGGGTGCTGGGTGCACGGACCCCAGACACCTCGGCTCTGTTGGTGTTGGGTGCTGCAGACCCGCTGGTCAGGATCCTGGAGAGGGACGTCCTGCCGACTCACCGGCATTGCCGGGCCATGGAGGACCTGGTGCTGGAGGTGCACCTCTCGCACGCCCACGGGGAGGTGAAGTGGTACAAGGATGGGGAGAAGTTGCAGGACACGGGGCGTGTGCGGCTGGAGGAGGATGGGGCGCGCCGCTCCCTCGTCGTCCTGGGTGCCACAGGCAGGGACACGGGGGAGTATCTCTGCGACACCGGCGACGACAGCATCGTCTTCGTTGTCAACGTGGAAGGTTAGTGGGAGGTCCTGGGGGAAACGGCTAGCGGGGCGAGGACCGAGGTGGGTCCCTGGCTGCTGCGAGGCTGGTGTGGGGCTGGGCTGGGTGGCAGTGAGCGTGGGGAAGCTGGTGGGTGGGCACAGGGAGCGGGCTGCACCCACGAGGGGGCTTTGTGCAAGCCCCTGCACTGCCCAGCTGCAGCCAGAGAAGGCCCGGACAGGACCTGGCCATTGCAGCACCCGGCACAGGCTGCTGCTCCCGCGGTGACAGCCTGTCTCTGCAGTCCCAGAGCCACCAGTGACCATCGTGGGCAGCATGGGCGCCGTGGAGCATTGCTGTCTGGTGGCTGGGGAGGACCTGGTGCTGGCTTGTGAGCTCTCCCGGCCTGACGCCACCGTGCGCTGGCTCCGGGACGGCCAGGAGGTGCAGCCGGGTGAGCGGGTGGAGGTGGAGGCCCGCGGGGTGCTGCGGCAGCTCACCATCCATGGGGCGCAGCCCAGCGACTCGGGGTGCTACGTCTGCGATGCCGCCAGTGACCACGCGGTGACGAGCGTGGAGGTGTCGGGTGAGCTGGCAGGAGCTCAGCACCCCGGGGGTCCCCAGCACGGTGGGATTGTGCTGCAGCCTTGGGCGAGGGGAGGGGACGCCTCTGTGACCCCACTGATGGTGGGGACCAGCTCAGCAGCATGGCAGGGGAGGGCAGGAGCCGTGTCCCCAGCCCCACAGGAGCCGTCAGCCAGGAAGGGGCATGTCAGGGTCGTGGTGAGACGCATCCCTCCCACCTCCCCCAGCCAAAGGCTGGTTAAATTTAGCCTTGGCCGGCTCCCAGGCGCCGCTCCTCCTGCTTCGGCTGCCAAGGGCTGAACTCAGCCCAGACCCTTATCAGCTGGAGATGGAGGGCTGTGCAGGGTGGGAGAGGGCCTGGCACAGGCCGGTGTCCCAGCTCCCCAGCAAGGCACTCGGAATGGGGGGGACACCGAAATGAATGGCCCCAACCCAGCAGCTGAGCTGCCTGTGCAGGGAGGGATGCAGGAGCGACGGACTCTACTGCCGTCCCTGCCTGGGGCCCCTTCCCCAAGGGGACCCCGAGCTGCCAGACCCCACCAGCCTGCATGCCTGCCTGCCCCACCGGGAGCCCCAGCCGGCCCCACAGCAACCCCCAGCCACTCACAGCATCCTGCAGCTGGATGCGCCATGAGCCCCATCAGCCCCACAGCCCTCCTGCCCCACGGTGACTCACTGTGGGCATCGCCACCTCTCCGCTCGCAGCGGTCCCGTCCCTGCGCTGCCCTGCACCGTGGGGACACCCCTGAGCCCTGCCTTGTCCCCCGTGCCCCCCAGCCCGGCCCGTACGCATTGTCAACAAGGAGGAGGCGCAGAGCCCGCTGGAGGTCCTGGAGGGGGACAGTGTGACGCTGGTGGCCCGGCTGTCCCTGGAGACGGCAGCGGCGCAGTGGCAGAAGGACGGACAGACGCTGCACTCAGGCGGGCGGCTGCTGGTGTGCAGCGAGGGCCCTGCACGCAGCCTCACCATCAAGCAAGCGGAGCTGGGCGACAGCGGCATCTTCCTCTGCGATGCCGGTGATGATGAGGTGCATTTCACACTGCACGTGAAAGGTGAGCCTGGAGGTGTCCCTCACCCGTGCCGGGGGGCAGGAGCCGTCCCCTGCCCTGCACCGGGATGCTTTGTGCCCCCATCCCACGCTGGTGCCGCAGGCAGGGGTACGGCTAAGCCCAGGGCTCCCTTGGCACAGAGGCGCCCGTGCTGTTCGTGAACAAGCGGGAGGAGCAGGAGAAGCTGCTGGTGCTGGAGGGCGGCAGCGCCGTGCTCTCCGCCATCACCTCCACGGAGCGAGCTGACGTCACCTGGCTGGGCCCGTGGCAGGCAGCGGTGGCCAGCGAGCGCTGCGAGCTGCGGCAGGACGGCCGTGTGCACAGCCTCGTCCTCCACAACGTGGCCAAGGAGGACGCTGGTGTCTACACCTGCCTCTCCCCCCATGACCAGATGCAGTTCGACGTGAGCGTCCGAGGTGGGCGGTGGGGGGGCGGTGGGAGTGCTCGGGGACCCCCCTGTGACGGCAGCGGGTGCTGATGCGGGGGGTTTGGCCTTGCAGAGCTGCAGGTGAAGTTCCTGCGCGGGCTGTCGGATGTGCGTGCACGGCAGGGCGAGCGGGCGGTGCTGTGGTGCGAGCTCTGCAAGGCGCGGGGCGACGTGGTGTGGCGGAAGGACGGGCGGGCGCTGGCGCCTGGCCCCCGCTGGCAGATGATGGCAGAGGGGCGAGAGCGCTCGCTGGTGCTGAGCCGTGTGGAGCCTGAGGACGCTGGCGAGTACTGCTGCGAGTCCAACGACGATCGGACGCTGGCGACGCTGACGGTGCAGGGTGAGCTGTGCCCAAGGCTTGGCCGCCACCCTGGGGACTGCTGTGCCAGGCGGGTGGTGGGGAAGCTGGGCACAGCGATGGCAGGGGGTGCGGGTATGCTCAGCAGCTCTGCAGGATGGGGGGTCGCCGGTGCCGTGCCCCGATGCCCTGGCTGTAGTCCCCAGGGTGGTAGAGATCACCACGGAGCTGCAGAGCCTGACGGTGCTGGAGGGGGAGGACGCTACCTTCAAGTGCCTGGTGTCCCCTGAGGATGTGGCCGTGACCTGGCAGCTGAACGGCCAGCCCGTGGTCCCCGGCGAGCGGCTGCTGGTGACGAGGAGCGGGCTGTGCCACAGCCTCACCCTCCGGCAGTGCCAGCCGGGCGATGCGGCCACCGTGACGGCCAACGCCGAGGGGCTGGTGAGCATGGCCCGGCTGAGCGTGCAAGGTGAGGGGGAAGGAGCCAGCTGGGGCCCAGCCCGGGGCACAGCCCTGGGGCCGGACGCTGACCCGGCACATGGGCTGTGCAGAGGCACAGGTGCTGTTCGTGCGGAAGCTGCAGGACATGGTGGCAGAGGAGCAGGGGGACGTGTGCCTGGAGGTGGAGGTGAGCCACGAGGCCGCCGAGGTGCAGTGGCTGAAGCAGGGCATCCTCCTCCAGCCGGGCAGCAAGTACCAGCTGCAGGAGTCGGGGCGCCAGCGCACCCTTACCATCCGCTGCCTCGGCCCCGCCGACCGCGGCACCTACCGCTGCGAGAGCCTGCACGACCGCACGCAGGCCAGGCTCTGCGTGGAGCGTGAGTACCATGCCGGGGACAGGGATGGAGACGGGTGGGGATGGGGAGAGCACTAGCCTGCTGCAAGGATGCTGCAGGCTGGAGGAGGGAGCGTGGGCAGAGCTGGTACTCGGCTGGAAGGGGCGGTCAAGGGAGGTGAGCGTGGGGGTCAGGGATGAGCAGGGGTGGGCACCTGGTAAAAAGGGCTGGATTTAGGGGATCAGTCCCGCAAGCACAAACTGGGGAGCTGGCGTGTCCGGGGCTAAGCAGGCACCCGCTCATGGACATGGGTCCCTTGCAGCTCGGAAGGTGTCGATCCGGACGCCGCTGGCAGACGTGGAGACCTTCGAGAAGGAGACGGCCACCTTCCACCTGGAGCTGTCTCACCCCGGCGTGCCTGGGGTCTGGACGCGGGATGGCATCCGGGTGAAGCCCAGCAGCACGTGCCAGATCAGCGCCACGGGCTGCGGGCACAGCCTGACGCTGGAGGGGCTGGCGCTGGAGGACTCGGGCACCGTCACCTTCACCGCGGACACGCTGCGTTGCAGTGCCCGCCTGCTCGTGAGGGGTACGGTCACCGGGGCAGGCGTGGGGGCATGTGGCACCGGCGCTGCCCGTCCTGCAACTGTTTGGTTCCAGGGGACATGCCAGGGCTGAGCTGGGCCACTCTGGGCACATGCTGGCAGGTGTCCCCCTGTCCCCAGGGAGGAGAAGTGAGCTCAGCAGTGGGGACCCCCCGGCCAGGGTCTGGGTCCAGAGCCAGCTGGGACACCAGTGATGAGTGCTTGCCCGTGGTGGTGCCCCGGGAAGTGCCACCCTCGCCCCATGCCGAGATGCCCCGGGCACAGCTCCCCACCCCTGCAGCCCCAAGCCCATGTCCTTCCCCTTCCAAACTTTCCTGCCCTGTGTCCTCTCCCCTCAGAGCCTCCAGTCACGATGGTGAGGGTCCCACAGGACCTGGGGGTCCTGGAGACGGGGGTCGCCAGCTTCGAGTGTGAGCTCTCTCGCCCCAGCGCGGAGGTGAAGTGGTTCAAGGTGAGGGTTTGCCCCGATCCCCTCCAGCAGCGCCCAGCTGCGTCCTCCCCCCTGCTTTGCCCCCTGGCCGCTGCCCTCCCTGCCGGGGCTGCTGGCAGGGGAGGGAGGGGCAGAGCAGCGGGGTGCTGCCTGCTCGCACCCCTGAGCGCACGCTCCCCGGGCAGGACGGGCAGGAGCTGCGGCCGGGGCCCAATTGCCGCATCTACTCGGCGGGTCGGCGCTGCGTCCTGCAGCTGAGCCGCTGCGAGCTGGCCGATGCCGGCACCTACACCTGCGATGCGGGCGACTGCCGGGCCTCTGCCACGCTGCACGTCCAGGGTACGGCCGCCCCCCTCCCGGGGCACACGCACCCCCAAACCCTGTACCGCCCACTCCCCTCACCCTTGGCAGCCCTGGCACCCTGCCCCTCGCCCGCAGAGCGCCAGGTCCGCATCGTGCGGGACCTGCAGGACGCCCAGGTGCGGGAGGGCGACAACGCCATCTTCACCTGCGAGGCATCGCACGAGGACGTGAAGGGCGAGTGGTTCCGGGACGGGGAGAAAATCAAGGTCTCTGGCCTGGTGAAGATACGGCAAGAAGGTGGGGGTGCTGCCGGGCACTGCATCCCCTCCCGCCTCACACCCGGTTTGGGGCTGGGAGGGGGTGAATTTGAGCAAGGGTTGTTTGTGTGGACAAAGGGGGGGTCCATTCCCCCTGCCTGCTGTGCTGCCCATCACTGTCCCCTTGAGCCGGCCTCTCCCTCCCCAGGGACCCGGCATTTCCTGCTGCTCTGCGGCGTGCGCCCCGAGGACGCGGGACTCATCCGATTCGCGGCCGGGACGGCCATCTCGGAGGCCAGCCTGCGGGTGGAAGGTACCGGCGCGGGGTGCGAGGGCTGGCCGGGCTCCAGCACCAGGGCTGGGGTGCACCAGGGTCAGCTCATGGGGTCCCCACGGGAGCCCGCTCATCCCACGATGCCGATGGTTCCCCCCCGCCCGCCAGCGCTGCCCATCCGGATCGTGAAGCCACTGCGGGACAAGACGGTGCTGGCGCGGCACAAGGCAACGCTGGAGTGCACCGTGTCCCACGCCCGGGGCCGGGTGCGCTGGCTCCGTGGGGACACCGAGATCTTTGCTGGTGACAAGTACGAGATCTGCAACCTGGACTGCTACCGCACGCTCATCATCCACCACGTGGGCCCCGAGGACGAGGACTCGTACACGTGTGACGCCTTCGATGACCGCTCCACCGCCCGGCTCCTCGTGGAGGGTGAGGAGGCACCCGAGGGGGCACCACTGGGGGCTGGCAGTGCCGCCGTGCCTCGCAGCGGAGGGACACCGGGGGCCCTGTCCCCACACCCCACTGCTTGCAAGGGTCTGAGTGCTGGGGTGGGGGGAGCAGGCTGGGATATGGGACCAGGGGTCTGTGCCCCTTGGCTGGGACACCTCTTTTGGGTGCCCCGCCAGCTCTGGGGATGCTGCAGCTCTCCCTGACTCCCGTTGTCCCTGCAGGGAGCTAGGAGCCAGGATGCGGGCTGCACACAGACAGACAGACGCCGCTGCTGGGAGATGGGTCCATGCTTCCCCCAGGATGTACGGATACACAGACACCATCCCCAGCCTGCTCCGGCCTCAGGGCTCTGCATTAAACAGCATTTTTTTCTGACATGGCTTATTCCGCCCCAGCGAGCCAGGGTCCCATTAGGAGAAGGAGAGGTGGCACCGCTCTGCATCCCACCCAGCATCCCGGGGATCCCCACCCTCGGGGGCCCCCTCACCCCTGCCCCCCAGCGCAGTCCCTGGCCCCGCACACCGGGCTCCGAAAGGCTCTTTACTGTGCGGCCGTGGCCTCAGCAGCATTTGGCACATTTACAAAAGAGACTGAAAAGGGGGACGGCGGCATGGCGCTGCGGGGACAGGGTCACCTGGCAGAAACGTGCAGTTCCTGGGGCAGCGGGGCTGGCCCGGCTGGGCTGGGGGGGGGCTCCCAAAGCAGGGGGGCACCCCGGTCCAGTCTCACCGCCACCCTGCCTGCCTGGCTGTGGGGGAAGTCCTGGCTCACTCCGTAATAAATTAATACAAATCACAGCAAGAGAAATATATACAAGGTGGGAGCCTCTGCCCGCAGCGGTGCTCTGGGCAGGGGCTCCTGCCCTGCCCTGCCCGGGCCGGAGGCTCGGCCCAACCCCAGGGTCCCCCCGGCCACTATAAAATCCAGTCGCCAGCAAAACAGCGATGGCCTCTGACGCCACGGGGGTCCCCGTGTCCCTGAGGCAGAACCAGCCTCTGCCTGAAGGCTGGATCCAGTGTCCTGTCTCCCATCAAAACATTTTGAGGGGGTGCACACGGCATCACCCGAGGGCAGCATCCTCACGGGAACCACCTGGCCCTGGCAGCCTCTGCCCCAGGACCACCCCGGTCCAGCTCAGGAAAAGGAGGGGAGGCAAGCTGCTCTGGGGTCACGGAGGGTGTCTAGGGCAGGGGGACCTTCTGAGGAGGCAGATTTTGGGAAGCACTGCCTGGGAGCTGCTCTTGGGGCCAGGATGGGATGGGGCACACATGCTCGGGGGAGGCCCTGATGGGGCACGGGCTGGGGGACCTGCTCTTTGAGGAAGAGACGTGGGGCACAGGCACTTGGGGAGTTGCTGGGGTGGGTGCGATGGGGTGGGGACAGGCACGGGGAGCTGCTCTCAGGGAAGGGGGGCTCAAACATGGGGAGGGAGATGTTGGGATGCAGGATGAGCGTGCCTGGGCCATGGGGAAACACGCAGCAGTAGGGGCTCAGGGACCCCCCCAGCAGAGCCGCTCGCACCACGCGTCCATAGGTGCTGGTGTCCCCAGTCCTTGGGCTGAGTCTCTGTCGGAGGGTTCCCCCAGAACCTCCGGGCCCCGCAGGCAGCCAGGGCTCACCCAGCCAAGTCCCACGCGTCCCCGGGAAGGGTCTCCATCCGCAGCCCCGAGGCACGTGTGGCTGCCCGGGGCCGAGGGCACAGCCCCGCCTGTCCCAGGGGGTCTGTCGGAGCAGGCTGGGGTGCTGGTGTTGCTTGAGGTCACTGGGTTGGCTTATACCCGCACGGCGGGGCCGGAGCCCGTGGTGAGGGGCACGGTGGAGCTGCAGTCATAGTCCAGGTCCACCACGGCGTGGGAGCTGGCGATGAGGCTGTTCAGGGATGGCCCTGTCTGCCGCTCTCGGAAACTCTGGATGTAGCTCTGCTCAAGAGAGGGGGGACAGAGAGTGAGGGGGGCTCTTCTCCTGGCCCACTCCATCCCACCCCACCCTAAGCTCTGCAGCAGCCCCCCAGAACCTGCCCGGTGCAATCCCACCCACCCCAGCACTCGAGCCCCCCGGGGGCTGGCTGCAACAGGGTGCACAGCCCCATACCTTCCCTGGGCGCGCGCTTCGCACCTTGCCCACCGCCTGCTTCTACTGTGGCCGCAGTGCTTTTGGCCACCAGTTTACGTTTGCTTGCAAAGGCTGAAGTGCTCCGTGGTGGGCACGTCCCAGCTCAGCCCCTCCTGAGCTGCCTGGTCCCTGGGATGCCCCAGCCTCGTCCCTCGAGGAGCTCGGATGCCGGCTGGCACCCAGGCACCTCTCCCCTCTCCGCCCCCCAGCCCACCCACATGGAGAAGGAAGGGCCACAGAGGCCGGGGGAGATCTCTACCCTGGGCACAGGACTCACGGGGGAGAGCACGTCCCCATCGAAGCGGCGCACGGGGTTGGGCTTGCGGCGGTAGGCAGGCTCAGGTGGGTGGGCTTTGTGCTGGTGGGGCGGCGGGTGGTGGGGTCTCCGCTTCTTCTTCTTCTCCTTTCGGTCCTCCCGCTGCTTGATGCGCATCAGCTGCACGCGGCGCTGCTGCCGGCTGATGATCACTGAGGGGCAGAGGGGCCTGTGAGTACCAGGGAGCACCCCAAAATCCTCCCCGCACCCAAACCAGTCCCAGCTTTGCACACCCAGGCCTCCCCTTGCCATGCCGTGTCCCTGCAGAGTCCTGAACCCCTTATCTATGCAGGCAAACCAGGTGCTGGGAACCCCCACCCTGGCACCCCAGCTCCTGCACCCACCCCATGCCACGTCCATCTCCTCCAGCGCCCACGCACCTTCGGTGTGGGAGTAGCCCTCGGCCGTGACCTTCCACTGGACCAGGACACCCAGCGTGGTGAGGAGTGGCCAGACACCCAGGATGACCCAGCTGTACCAGCACACGGGGCGAGCGGGGGCCACCTTGATGCGCTCATAAATGTACTGCACCAGGAGGAAGAGCTCGATGAAGTAGTCGACGGTGACGGTCATGATGGCGCTGCCGAAGACGGCAGTGGAGAGGGTGGTGAAGAAGCGCTGCCACTGCAGGGTGAGGACGGCGAAGAGCATCCCCACGCCCAGGAGCAGCGCGATGGGGATCCACACCGTCGGCGGGTGGTAGAACTGCTCCATCACCACCAGCGTGGCCACCGCCAGCAGCAGCCCCAGGAGCAGCCCCACCATGAAGAGGCCAACGCTGCGCACCAGCATGGTGACCAGCCCACACAGGACCCCGATGCCCAGCCCGATGCCCACCGACGCCTCCACGCTCAGCTGCGTGTCCAGCACCCGCTCCTTGTAGCACAGCATGAAGATGATGATGGAGCCGAACATCAGCCCCGTCAGGAACATGACGGCCTTGAAGCAGCGGTAGCCTGTGGAGAGACCACCACAGTCAGGGGGTGGATGGCCAGCAACCCCCCCAGCTCCCCCCTGCCCATCTCCCTGCTTTCCCCTCCAGCCGCCGGACTGGCCTGGCTCACCGAAGAAGCAATAGATGATGCCGAAGAGGCAGCACATGGCGCATACCACCGAGGGCACCACCTGGTAGCGACGCTCTATTTCCTGCTGGCAGCTGTGCCCCCACTCCTGGCCCGGCTCGTGCGGCAGCAGCTTGAACCGCAGCGTCTGCACAGTTGCAGTCATGGCTCTGGGGACTCCCGGGAGAGGCATCAAAATCTCCGCTCCTGCCCCATGGCTCGCCGGCAAAGCTGCTCCCCGGCACCCACCCCAGCTGGTGAGAGAGAGAGAAGGGGGATGGAGGCACTGCTGGCACACACCCGACGGCGATGCCCACCACTTGGCACCCAGCTGCCGAAAAACCCGCTCTGGCCCCTCACTATGCAGACGGGAAGGAAGGGAATGGGGGAACAGCCCGATCCACGTGGGGGACAGACCGTCACCCAGAGGGTGGCTGCAGGGATGCGTTGTCCCCAGTGAGCCCGTCCGCACGCCCGGGGAGCTTCGCTGCTGGGACACGGCGCTTTATAATTTGTCTGCGGCTTCAATTTCCTGCCCCTGGCTCTCTGGCACCCTTTCCCTGCTCGATTAAAGGGAGACTTCCACTACCTGGTATTTTCTGCCTGTGAAGTAATTATGCTCGGTAATTAAGTCACCCCTCAGTCTTCTATTTTTATAGGCTAAACAGATTGAGCTCTTAAAGCTTGTACTCCAAGGCATTTTCTCCAATCCTCTAATCATATTTCTGGCTATTTTTCATCCCCGCTCCAGCTCCTAGCGTCCTTGTAAAAACAAAGCAGGCCCCCGTGCTGGATCCAGCCATCCCACGCCAACCCATGGGGCCGGAGGGGGACCGGCCCTGGCTGGCACTGCCCCTTACCCGAGGGCTCACCGGTAATGCCGTGGCCGCGCCGGGACGCCGAGCAGGCGGTCGCCAGGCCCGCGCAGTGCCTACGCAGACGGAGGGGTCATAATCCCCCACAAAGACTGATCCAGCTCCAGCTTAAACCTAATTACAGCGGCCGTCTGCCCACTCCCACCTGGAGCCGGTTCCAGCATCCCTTTGCTCCCCTGGCGCCTTCCCGGGCTCAGTTGGTTTAGGACGGGTTTATTGTCACCTGTTGTCCCCATGCCAGCGCCAGTCCTTCCGAGTGCCACGTTAAAGCAGCCGGCTCAGGACGGCTCACAAAACCAGAGCACCGGGAAGGGGCAGGGAGAGGCTGCAGTCACGCCTCGCTATTGCCCGGCACCTCGCTGCCGCCCGGGCCGGGCTCCAGCGGCACCGCTTCCCCCGCCGCCGGCCTCCTCCCTCCCTCCCTCCCTCCAGCTGGGGAGGGCAACGCCAGCCAGGGCAAATCCCCCCGGGGACGCCGAGCGCTGTGCCTAATCCCGGGGAAGCAGGCGGGCAGGGAGCCGGCAGCTGAGCACTGGGCCCCCGCCCGAGCCCCCGGGGGGGATGCGGAGCAGGATCGGACTTTAACCGCGGAGCCCGGGAGCAACGCGCCGGCCCCGGCTGCCCCGGCCGTGTGGGGCGAAAGCGGGGCTCTGCGCCCCTGTGCCCCGGCGGCCGGCGATGGGGCACGGCCCGGCCCGGCCGGCAGAGCGCGGGAGGGCAGCGAGGTGCCGCTCCCTGCCCCTCAGCCCACGCCAGGCCGGGGCCCGGCGGCGGGGAAGGCTCGCCTGGGAAAACTCGTCTCCGGGAGGGTTGCAGGCAGGGTTGCAGGCAGCGTCGCAGGCAGCTCCCGGCGCCCATTGGCGCGGGCACTGTTGCTAGGGGAGCCCAGCGCCTGCTCATTGGCGCCGGGACTTACCCACCTGCTGCCGCCCTCCCTCCCCGCCGCCCCGGGCTCCCCACCGCGGCCTGCCCCGGGCCCCGGGCCCCGGGCCCCCCGCCCCCCCCTCCCCGCCCCCTAGGGCACAGCGTGGCGGGGGCCCGGGGGCAGCGCTCAGGGCCCGGCCCGGCCCGGTCCCGCCGCACCGCCCCCCGCCCGGCCCCACTGCCCCCCGCCGGGCGGACGGGCCCCGGGCCGGCGGGGCGGGCGCGGCGTTGCTAAGCGACGGCCGCAAGGGCCGCCGGGGCGCGGGGCCGCTCCGCCCCTCTCTTTGTTCGGGGCGGGGGTCCCGGGGGCGCCCCGCCGGGCCCCGCACGCCCATCCCGGGCACCGCGCTCTACTCCGGCGGGCGGGCGGGCGGGCGGGAGCCGGGTGCCCGAGCCCTTCCCCCGCGGGGCGCGGCGCGGCCCCGGCCTGCCGGACCCCCACGTGCTGCCCCCACCCCCTGCAGCCCCGCCCCGCCCCGCCCGCTCCCACCTGCGCTCCCGGCCCCGCAGCGGCAGCGGCAGCGGCCCCGCGGCGCCCGGCGCTCCCGGCCCCGGCCCCGGCCCCCGCGCATGCTGGCGGCGCGGCCCGCCGCGCGGTGCTGAGCGGACAGCTCCGCCTGACGTCACCGCGCCGCGTCACCGCGCCGGTAGGGGGGCGGGGCCGGATGAGGGGCGGGGCCTGCTCGGGAGGGGGCGGGGCCTGGCCGGGGGCGGGGCCTGCACCGGGCCCGGCGCGCGTCGGGGCGTGCGGCGGCACGTGCGCTGCGGTGCGCACCGGCGCGTGCAGCGGGGCGCGCCCCAGGCCGCGCGCTGGCGCGCGCAGCGGGCGCGCGGCGAGCAGCGGCCCGCGCGGCCGGCAGCCTGAACAAGGCCGCGCGCGCGCCGCGTGGCACAGCGTGCACCGGGCCGCGCTGCGCGGGAGGCGCTCGGCGTGCGGCGGCTGCGGGGCCGCAGGCCCCCGGGCACGGCGCACAGGGGACGGAGCGGCGCGGCGCGCAGGGCGGTGCGGCGCGCAGGGCGGGCGTGCGGGGGCGCGGGCGTGCGGACCGCAGGAGAGCCTCGCGTCGGGCGTGCGCGGGGCCGTGCTGCCGGTGCGCGCCCGACGGAGCGGGCAGAGGGCCGCGGGCTTTGCAAGGGGCCTGTGCCGGGGCCACGGGGACCGCAGCGCCCGCCTTCGGAGGGGGCAGGCGCGCACGCAGGGGGCACCTACAGAGCTGCCCACCCGTCCCCCTGCGAGCCGCCGGGAGATGCGGGCGCGGCGGGTAGGTGGGAGGACGCGGCGGCGCTCTGCAGAGCTCCCTGGAGCTGGCACCTCCCGGTTGCGGCGCCCAGAGACCCCCGGGAAATCCTGGCAGGGAGAAGGCTCTTGGCAGCAGCGGCCGTTCCCCTGGCAGCCCCTTCCCAGCCCCACGCCAGCGCCGGGGAGACAAAGGCGGGAGCTGCAGCTGGCGGGGGGCTGCGAAGGGGCTGCCGGAGGAACGGCGCTGTGCCTGCCGGCTGCTTCCCCCACGGGACCTCCTGGGGCCGGGCACGGGGGCCCTCCTGGGGCCGGGCACGGGGGCCCTGGGCTCGGCCGCTGCCCTGGCAAGCCCCAGGGAGGTGATCGCTCTGCCCACAGCTTCACCTCCGTGCGCGGTTTTCCTGAGCTCAGAGTCTTATTTCTGAAAACTTTGGTACTTTTCTCCGATCTGCACCTCTATTGAGGACAAGCTCAGATCAACAGGGTCATTTCAGAATGAAACCTCTCATGGCAGGCATGTAAAATCATCTGGGTTTGTATAAGGTGACCAATATTGAATATTCCAATCTGTAAAGGAAATCGAATACATCTATTTCTAACATGTTTCTCTGTGTACGGAAAACAGGCGAGTTTGGTTGTTTATGGTCACGCCTGCTTTTTGGCCTTTGTTCCTGGAAAATCTCTGCTCATTTCTTACTTCTGCATCTTTTCCCTTCTGGCATCTTCTCTTCCCATCGCATTCCCTCTGTTTCCAGTTTTTATATGTTCTTCATTAAACTGCCGTCCACGTGACCGCCTTTGCCTATTGCTTGTCTTGCCCTATTCAGGAGAAAAAGGCCTATGAAAACGAGCCGAGCTTGGATGATGGTCCTGTATCTCGGGGCGGGGGGGATGCTGCCAACTGCTTCCTGATGAAAACAGGCCGCTTTGTTCCAGAAACTGAAAGAAACCCTGGAGCGGAGCGGGCTTCCCCCTGCCCTCGGTGCCTGCCACGCTCTGCGGCCGCCGGCGCTCCCCGGGGCAGGCAGGATGTATTTCATGGGGAGGGTGGGATGAGCTCCCCACCAGCCACAGTAAATCCAGGGGCACTTGAGGGCCCTGATGGCTGCGAGGCTGCCGGAAGCGGAGCCACGGGCTGGGACGGGCGAAAAGGCCAGGTCCTCCTCCTTATCCTTATTCAGTAATGCCTGGCACCGAGCGGACGTGTAGGGCCTTGCAGCTTCTGGGTGGGATCGTTCCCACGCTGGAGGCTCCGTGTGTGCGGCAAACGCTGCCCTGAGCCGGTTCCTCCAGCTCGCTCTGCCCGGGAGCTCTCTCTGGCAGCCGGCAGGACGGTGGCTCTGTGCTGCAGGCAGCTCGTAGTGGGATGGTGACCCTGTCCTAGCTGGAGGAGCCCACCTCTTTGGTCCCGTTTTGACTGGCAGCCACCGAGGGTCCCTGGTGCTGCCGTGGGATCTCCTGCTGCTCTGCCCACCCTCCTTCTGCCCCGGGACGGTTTGCTGCTCTGCGCCCAAAGGTCTTCCAGCCGCCGCTTGCCCTCCTGCGCGCCTGCTCCCCAGGCCCCCGGCGTGCCCCGCTGCCTTCTGCAGCCCACGGTCCGTGCTTTGCTGCCCCTGGCCTCAGACCCATCCACCCCACACCCACTCGTGACCACCGGTCACCTCCTGGGGAAGCCCAGGTCGAGTCCAGCGCCGCTGCCCACGCTTTCTGGAAGACCCCGGGCAGCGATTTGAGAAGGGGAACAGGCGCTTCGGGACCACCACGAATTCACCCGCGTCGTGGGTTGGGCTGTCCCAGGGAGGGGACGCAGCGGCTGTGCCCGGCCGGCCCCGCGGCGTCCCCCCAGCCCCGGCAGCAAAGGGCCGGCAGTGCCCCAGCCCCGCGGCACCGGCCCGGGCAAATCCGCCCCTAAGCCGGCTCAGGCGCCATGTCCCGGCGCCAGCCGCGCCGCGGCCCGGGCAGCCGTGCTTTCTGAGCCGGCGGGCGCTTTCCGAGGGGGCAGCCGGGGCCGGGGCGCTGCCCTGCCGCCCCACCGCGCCGGCTGCCGCGGGCGAACGCCGTGGCCCGGCCGGTGCCGGGTACCGGGCCCCGGGCAGCCCCGCAGCGTCTCCGGGGCTGGGAGGGGCGGCCGGGGGCTGCGGGGGGGGTTGGGGGGTCGGCCGCGCCGTCTCCTGGCAACGTCGCCCCGCCCCCACGCCGCCCCCTGCTCCCCCCCACTCCTCCCCGCACCGCCCCGTGACGCGCCGGAGGGAGCGCGGCCCATTGGCCGGGGCGGGCCGCCCGCGGTGACGCGCGGCGGGGCGGGGCCAGGGGGTGACACGTCGGACGGCGGCGCCGCCAGCGGGAGCGGCAGCCGGAGCCGCCCCCGGTCCCGTCCCGTCCCGGCCATGCGGCTGTCGCTGGTGCTGTCGGTGCTGCGGCCCGCCGGGCCGGTGGCCATCGGCGTCTCGCTGGGCTTCACCCTCAGCCTGCTCAGCGTCACCTGGGTGGAGGAGCCCTGCGGGCCGCCGCCGCGCCCCGCCGCCCGCCCGCGCCCCGACGGCGGCCCCGCGCCGCCCCCCGGCCCCGGCAACGCCAACGGCAACGCGGCGCGCAGGCCCAACGCCGTGCCCGCCGGGCTGGGCGCCGACAGCTGGGAGCCCCGCGTCGTGCCCTACCGCCCGCCCAGCCCCGGCAGGGCCGCCAAGAAGGCCGTCAGGTGCGGGGGGCCGGGACGGACGGGCCGGGCCGGGGGGAGCGGGGCACCGGCGGAGGAAGGGCCGCCGCGCTAACCGGGCTTTAGGTGGGAGTAGCTGCGGCCGAGCCCTGGGGTGCCCGGGCGTGGGCGTGAGTCTGCCAGGCCGGTGCGGGGCGGCTGCCTGCGGCTGCCTGCCCGCCCCTGCCTGCTGGGCGGGTGCTGGGGGCTTTACAGGTGACCCCAGAGTGCGCTTCCCCCCGCAGCCAGCCAGGGCTGCAGCCGGATTTTTCTCGCTGCAAGCGCCTTTCCCTGCTGCTTCCCTTCCTCCCCTTCGCCCCCCCTTCTCCTTACCCCCCCTGCCCCTGCCTGCCGCGGCAGCGCCCGGAAGAGCCCTGTGCCGCACTGCTGCCTGCTGGGCAAAGTTTGCCTGCTGCAGCACGTGCTGCCGGGCTCCCTGCCCTGCCCTGCCCCGCCCCGCCCCGGCAGGGCCGCCTCCCGCGGTGGCACGTCCCCACCCAGCGCTGCAAGCTCCAGCTCTGCGCCGGGGCCGGCTGCGGCCCGTTGCCGGTGGCCCCGGGATGACAGGGAGCAGGCGGTGAAAGGGCCTCCTTGTCCCGGCGAGGCGGTGGGCGGATGGAGGGGGCTGAATGGGGCCAGTGTGTGCCAGGCGGCGGCTGGGGGCCGGGGGGGGGTCGCTTCCTGCCGCTGCGCCGGGCTGGGAGAATTAACCCTGAAGGTCGCTGTGTGAGCGGGGCAGCTGGGGGCCGTGGCGGGGAGGGGGACGCAGCTGGCCCCGTGCTGGCTTCGGCCACCCCAGCGGGGCCTGGCTTCCCTGGGGAGGGCGGCGCGGGCTCGCCTGCCTGCTTGGGAGCAGCGTGTCTGGCAGGGGCGGCGGGAAGGTGCTTCCCAGCTCGGCCGTCCCGGCCGGGGCTGGCAGCGTGGTGGGGTGCCTGTCCCTGCTAGAGCTGGGGTGTGCAGCCCTGTTTCCCTCTTTTAGCTGTGGTCAGCCTTTTGCGAGCCTCTGGTTTGAGCCGGGCTGGCCGGCTCATGGGAAGGGAGGGTCCCCTGTGGTCTCAGGCTGGGGGGGACCTCAGCAGAGTGCTCTGCGGTGCCGCTGTCCTAGGCATAGCGGCAGCCGGTGCCACTGGGATGATGTATTGTGCATGTGTTTGAAGCCTGGGAACAGTTCCTGCGCAGGAACTGAGGTCGTCGGTGCCATTGGGGGGACGGGGAGGGTGCAGGCCGAGGTGGGGTGCGGTGCCCCGGAGCCAGATGTTCTTTCCCTTCTGCAGGACCCGGTACATCAGCACAGAGCTGGGGATGCGGCAGCGGCTCTTTGTGGGTGTGCTGACCTCCAAGAGCACGCTGAACACGCTGGGGGTGGCTGTCAACCGCACGCTAGCCCACCGCCTGGAGCGCCTGGTGTACTTCACGGGCACGCGGGGCCGCAAGGTGCCCCACGGCATGACAGTGGTGACGCACAGCGACGAGCGGCCCATCTGGAACATGTACCAGACCATCAGATACCTTCTGGACCACTACGTGAATGACTTCGACTGGTTCTTCCTGGTGCAGGACGATACCTACACGGAGGCGCACCGCATCAGCCGCCTGGTCGCCCACCTCAGCATCGACACCCACCTCTACCTGGGTCGCCCCGAGGAATTCATCGGCGGGGACACCGAGGGACGCTACTGCTACGGGGGTTTTGGCTACCTGCTGTCCCGCAGCCTCCTCCTGCTCCTGCAGCAGCACCTGGAGAGCTGCCGCAATGACATCCTCAGCGCCCGGCCCGACGAGTGGCTGGGCCGCTGCATCATTGACTACACGGCCGTCAACTGTGCCGAGGAGCACGAGGTAGGTCCTGTGGTGGAGATGGCCTCCAGGAGCCTGACCCTGGCCCAGCATGTTTTCCTGCCTCTTCAGGGGCTTCTAGGGCCTGGGGGACCACCCTTTGCACCCTGTTGTCCTTTGAGCTTGCTGTGCTGGCAACCGGTGGGGTGGGAGCACAGGTTGGGGCCGGCCGTGACCTGTCTCCTGGCTCGCGCAGGGCCTGCGTTACCACTACTTCGAGCTGGGGAAGAACGCGGACCCGGAGCGGGAGACCGACCTCCGTTTCCAGAGCGCCTTCACTGTCCATCCTGTGCTGGATCCCCTTCAGATGTACCGGCTGCACAAGTACTTTGCAGAGGTGGAGCTGGAGAGGACGTACCAGGAGATCCAGCAGCTCCAGGTGACACACTGGCTTGGCTGGGAGGGTCTGGGCTCCTCCTGTCATCCCTGTGGGCTTTCTGGTCGCTCTGTGTCACCCCTCCACTCTAATATGAGGGTTTCTCACCTGAACCTGCCGTGGGACGGGATCAGCTGAGCCTGTGTGGCTGCAGGGACAGTGGTGCTGGCTGAAGAGCAGCTCCTGGAGCTGTGGTGGTGGTGGTTCAGGGTGATGGAGCCGGCAGGGTGCTGAGGTCCACCGGCAAAGGCTGGGCAGGGTGGGAGAGGGCACGGATCCTGCCAATGGAGGTGGTGTGCCATATTCAGGGTGCTGCTCGGAGGAAACCCGAGGTGCTGGACAGAAGTCGGGCTGAAGGCAGAGTTATTCTGGCACTGCTCTTTGAGCCAGGAGTGGCTGATCTCTGAGGACCAGGAGTCAGCTTGCCTGCAGCCAGAGCTGGAAGGTCTACCTGCGCCCGCCTTGGCTCTCACTCCTCCATGTCTCCTCTTGCAGCTGGAGATCCAGAACGCCAGCAGCCTGTCTGCCGACGGGGACCACGGCGCCACGTGGCCCATTGGCATCCCACCCCCCTTCCAGCCCAAAACCCGCTTCGAGGTGCTGCGCTGGGACTACTTCACGGAGGAACAGGTCTACGCCTGCGTGGATGGCTCCCCCAAGTGTGAGCTGCGTGGTGCAGACCTGGCGGATGTGGCTGACGTGGTGGCCACGGCCATGGAGGAGCTGAACCGCAAGTACCAGCCAGTGCTCCACGTCCGCAAGCAGCAGCTGGTGAACGGGTACCGGCGCTTTGACCCCACGCGCGGCATGGAGTACACGCTGGACCTCCAGGTGGAGGTGGTCACCCAGAAGGGGCACAGCCGCTCCATCACCAAGCGTGTGCACCTGGTGCGGCCCCTCAGCGAGGTGGAGATCATCCCCATGCCCTACGTGACGGAGGCCAGCCGCATCAATGTCATCCTGCCACTGACTGCCCACGACCGGGACCACGCTGCCCGCTTTTTGGAAGCTTATGCGGCAGCCGCCTTTGAGACCAGTGAGAATGCGGTGCTCACCTTCCTCTTCATCTATGACCCCTTTGAGGCCCAGCAGGTTACCCAGAATGACATTTTTGCCCCCGTGAAGGCCCAGATCACCGAGTATGAGCGCAAATATGCAGAGGTGAAGATCCCATGGATCAGCGTTAAGACAGATGCACCCTCCCAAATCAAGGTCATGGACATCATCTCCAAGAAGCATCCCGTGGACACGCTTTTCTTCGTGGCCGGCGTGGGGACAGAGGTCACCGTTGACTTCCTGAACCGCTGCCGGATGAACACCATCAACAACTGGCAAGTCTTCTTCCCCATCCACTTCCAGGGCTACAATCCTGCCATTGCTTACCACAACCAGGTGCCACCCACCACGCTGGACCTTCTGCGGGATGCAGGGCGCTTCGACCGCGATGTCTTCCACGAAGCCTGCTTCTACAACGCCGACTACATGGCAGCACGCACCCGCATGGCGGGTGACGTGCAGGAGAACGAGGACATCCTAGAGACCCTGGACATCTACGACATGTTCATCAAGTACTCCAACCTCCACGTCTTCCGGGCCGTGGAGCCCGCCCTGCTGCAGCACTACCGGCACCAGGCCTGCAACCCCCGGCTCAGCGAGGAGATCTATCACCGCTGCATGCAGAGCAGCCTGGAGGGCGTAGGCTCTCGCTCCCAGCTGGCCATGGTGCTTTTCGAGCAGGAGCAGGGGAACAGCACCTGAACCCCGGGGCGCAGAGGGGCTGGCCCTGCCCTGCCTGCCTGCCCACCCCACCTCTTCTGCTGCCCAAATCTGTCTTCCGGACCCTCCTGGCGGCTGTAGGGATCGCTGGTGCCCGAGCTCGTGACTTGCCCCGCTGGGGCCGCCTGGGCCGGGGTCTGTCAGCCTGGCGTGCCTGGGTCCTTCTGGAGTGGCCGTGGCTGTGCAGACCCTGGGATGAGGTGGGGTCAGAGTTGCCAAGCTGCAAGCCAGAATGCCCGGCTCCTCGCCCTAGAGCTGCTGGCCGCTGGCCCCATCCCTCCATCCTGGCCCCACTGCCCAGCAGGGAGGCGATGGGCTGCCCTGTCCCTTGCTGTCCTCCCTCAATCGGGGAACACGGAGCCCAAGGCCCCCCTGCTGCGGGGCCGTGACTGCCACGGGGCTGGGGGCAATCCCCTGCGGCTCCCCCAGAGCCCCGGGACAGGGTTTTGCCCCTCGCTCCTTTGGAGCATCAGCCCAGTCATGCAGGGAGGGCTGTGCCCCTGCGCCCGCCACGGGCTTGGACAGTGGGATGGGGCATGTCCCATCCTAAAAGAGCAATAAGGAGGTTGGTTTCGGGGTTTTGCCACTTGGCAATGAACTGGAGCACTCCCAGCTGGTCGGGGTGGGGGAGTCCTGGTCCCCGGGGCCGGTGGGCACAGGGGGTGCCGGAGGGGATCCTGCTGTATTCACATACCGTGAGCTGCTCCCCATGGGAACCGTGACCCAGGCCGCTTCGGCCTTCGCAGTATTGATAGGACGTCGGAGGTCGCAGCCCTCGGACAAGAGCCTCCTGACCGAGGTGGGAGCCCTCCTTGCCGCGGGGCCACCCTTGGGAGCAGGGGACGCAGTGCCTGGCTTGGTGGGCACGGCAGAGGGTTTGGCTGCGCATCTCCTAAGGAGAAAGCGACTGAGGAGCCGCTCTCTGCTCCTGGTTTGTATTTAATAGTGGGGAGAGGAGGGGGGGGGTGCGTTTACACTAATAAAACGGGAAGATGAATAAGTGGGTCTGGCTGATTCTTCCCCGGGGCATCTCTGGGTGTCCTGCTGGGGGGTCTGTGTGGTGGTAGGTGCTGGCTGCGTGTACAAAACGTGGCTGCATCTGGCTGGACTGCTTCCTTGCAGGGATGCTGCTTTCCCCAAGCTGCCTGCAGCATCCTCTACCTGATCTGGGAGACGACTGCCTCTCCTTAGTGAGGCCAGGGGGAGCCCATCGGCTTATGGACAGGCTGGTAGGCACTAGGCTAAGCAGGCACTTGGAAATACCAGCTTGAACCCCTGGGGACTCGCAGCAGGAGTCCTGCACCTCCTCTGATGCCCGTGGTCCCTGGGGCTGTCCTGCTGTCACTGCCTGCAACCAGTCACTGGTGGTGCAGCAGGATGCTGGGCCCCTGCGTGCAGCGTGCTGAGCTCTGGGCAATGCCCTGTCTTTCCTGGTGCTGTAAATTTGTGGTCCCGCTGACCAGGTTTCCAGCCCTCCTCAGCCCCGGCTGCGGGTGGAAAAGCACTGTGGTGAGGGGCTGGTGCAGCTGTGTGTGCTGCCACATGTGCTGTCCCCATAACAGCCTTCGTGGGCTGTACGTGCGTAAGGGGGGACCCCTGGCCCACGTTGGAGCAGAGGTCAGGTGCCCAAGGGGGTTAAGTTCTGCCCTGCGGCATCTGGGATCAGCTCCAAAGGAAGCTCCCAGGCCAGAAACTGCTTCTGAGCACTGTGTTGAATCATTACTGCTGGACTACTGATGAATCATTACTCTCTGGGTTGGTTTTGCCCTTTTTCAGGCTGTTTTGCATCTCGGGGCTTCTCAGCTTCTTGTGGTTTCCAGTTCCCTGCTGCCACGGTGCTGGGTCGAGCAGAGCACCGTGGCCCTGCCTCGGGCTGTCTCACCACCTACAGCTCCTGTTCGCAGTATGAGAAGCAGGGGCTGTGTCCCCTGCCCGTGCTGCCTGCTCCAAGCATGATTTTCACGGCTCCGCGTGTTCTTCCTACCAGCCCTTTGGTCATTGCGTTTTACTTGTTCATGAAACGCATGTATCAGAGACGTCCCCAAGAAAATTAACTGAACCTACTCGCTGTTAGTTTTCAAGGCTGTTAGTGCTCAGTGAAACTCATGGAAAGCCCCTGGGCTGTGCGGCGTGTCTTCCCCAAAGATATCTCATTCACATATTCCTGCTCTAGTCTTCGTATCCACGGTGTAGGAGCGTGTATGTTTAAATATAATTTTATTATATTTCAGATGATAACCATTAGCTTGCTCTGAGTATTTCTATTTTTGATCTTCCCCGAGCAGATCCTTAATTCCCTTTAAGTGGAAATCTGGGACAGAGGGAGTGAGGCGGATGCAGGTGCTTTACAGATACATTTCTCCTCTGAAAAGCAGACCTAGGAGTCGGATGTGATTAGGTGTTAGAAGAGTATCCAAATGGTAATAAAGCAAACTGGCTTCAAATCAAGCTGCGAAAAGAAATGCTGAATTGTCATTTAATTGTCGCAAGATGGTCTAGATCGAGTTGCTCTTGTCTCCTCTTTGCTGTTTGCCCAGACGGTGTCAGAGCTATTTGCATACCTAACGGTCTGCACTGTCAATGCCAACCAAGCCCCCGCTGCGCCAGTGTACCTACGAGCAAGTGACAGTCCCCAAGGCACTCCCAGCACAGTTATTGCTCCCTTTTAAAAGGCAGCTGGCAGTGTTTGAAGCTGCTTTGGTGTTTGTCAAGTTATTTGCAGCATTGCAACGTGCTGAACCCCCTGTGTTGCCTGTGCAGGGCTGGCAGGTGCAGGCAGGGCACCGGACCAGGACGGTGACACCCTTGAAAGAGGCAGGGAGGAGTGGCTGGGTGCTTATGTGGGCGGCTGAGCAGACAGGAACTTTCTGCAATCCCTACTCAGGTTTGACCAGTACTTCCATACAACGTGCTGATTTTTGCACCGATGTAGAGGCAGAGGCAGAGCAGTGAAAGGGCAATTTTCCCAACGGGGCAGGAGAAAACATGTGTCTGCTGCCCGTAGACTTCTGCTTCCCTCGAGAAAATTTTCTAAAAGTGTTACTGGTTCACCACAGCCTTCGAGAAGAGCAGCGCAAGTTCCTCTTGGGGAGTTTTTTGGAAGAGGTTGTGAAGGGCTGGCTCAGAGCAAAGCACTGAAGCACGAGCGGGGCTGGCTCGGCACACCGGGGCTGGGCAGGCGCCTGCCTCCCCTCTCCTTCCTGCACCGTGGCAAGGAGAGGGACTTACACCGGGGAAAACCCACACTGCTGCTCTGCTGTTCCCCCCCCCCCCTCGATTTGTTCCCCCAGTGTGGTCATGCAGGCACCTCTCTGCAAATGCAGCGGTGAGCCTGCAAGCGGGCAAGGCAAAACCTGCTTCTCTAGCCCTGCTTGGGTCACTTCTGGCTGCGCTAAACCCCGCGGCAGAGTTACTTCAGCCCCGTCGATGTTAATCAGCTCAATAGCTGACCTTTGGGAGGATGTGGGAAGCGAGGCTGTGCCAGGAGAGGGCTGGAGGGCGAGGGGAAGCGCAGTGCCCTTTCGCCCCTGTGCTTTCGTTGGAAAG
This sequence comes from Ciconia boyciana, assembly GCF_034638445.1. Classification (NCBI taxonomy): domain Eukaryota; kingdom Metazoa; phylum Chordata; class Aves; order Ciconiiformes; family Ciconiidae; genus Ciconia; species Ciconia boyciana. The sequence goes on along the minus strand of NC_132943.1, from coordinate 18,981,798 downwards.
GGGCCAGTGGTGCCTCGCTGCCTGTCCCACAGGAGCGGCTCCGCCAGCTGCAGAGCAGGACCCAACCCTGGCAAACATTTCCTCCTGGCCACAAGCAAAGGCAGGAGAAGCTGCGCTGCTTAAGGAGGAGCAGGCAGGCAGATGCCAGGCTTTGCCTGCGCCCAATGCCCCAGGTCACAGCCCAACGCGCTGCCGAGCCCCCTGGGAGCGTGCGGGGGGCTTTGGCCAGGGGCTTTTTCTGGCCAAGCTCAGGGAAATCAGAGCCTTTCAATGAAGAGGGAAACAGCCATTAGCTGTAAGCGCAGGCAGGGCTGCTGCCAGGGTGTGCCTGCCTGCAGGGGTTTCCCTGCTCGGGGGTGTCAGCGCACCCCGCTATGCCTGGGGATGTCCCCTCTGGGGACACACAGCCCCAGCGCAGGCAGACTGCAGGAGCCTGAAGCTCCGGGCTGGGGGAAGAGGCAGGGGGATTGGTTGGATTTTTATTTTAATTGCCTTCTTGGTTTTTCCAGCCTGCTTGCCCGCTGTCAGGGACCGAGCGCTGGAAAGCGAGGGCTGTGTGTCCCCTGCCTGGCCCCACCGATGGGCACCACTGGTCCATTTTCCCACCAAGCGGGTCGTGGGGAAACAGCCAGAAGCAAAGCAGCGAGCTTGGCACGCTCAGGTCATCAGGAGATGCTGAGGGTCACTCCTTTCTCCAGGTGTTGCCTGTCACTGCCAGCACCTCTGGGCAGGAGGCGGTGGGGAGGAGGTGCTAGCAGCAAGGCCATGTGTCCCGTTGCACTCCAGGGCTCACTTCCAGCTCCTCTGCTCCCAAGCTGGATGGTTTGTTTTCTTTGAAACGTGGCTTTTCCCTGGAAACAGCAGTAATTGCAGTGTGTGGCAGCAGAGGCACGGTGGGAAGTGCCTGAGGAGATGCCTCTCCCATGGGCAGAAGGGATCCTTGCTGGCTGCTCCATCCTAATGCCCCCTCCCCGGGGCCGGCACCGCATCCTGCAGAGAGCTGAGTCTGCCAGGGTTGTCACCTCCACGGTGACAGGAGCCATTGCCAGCGCAGCCGGTCCTGCTGCGGTCGGGTGCCTGGCTTTTGTCCAGAGGGCTGCGCTCATTAAAATTAAGGGCCTGTTTCACTATAGTGGATCCCCTTCTAATTATGCTCCAGCTATTTCATGTGGCTCATTACAGGCGATTCAAGCAGTGCTGGGCTGGGCTGACATCGCTTTGCAGCCCGGCAAGCCTCAGGTGGCAGTGGCCCCATCCCTGGGGAGGACCGGTGGCCCTTGGATGGGCGCAGCGTGGGAGGGGGCACCTGGGGGCCACAGCGCTGGTGTTTGGGGCTGGCCCTGGGGTGCTAAATCTGGGTTGTCCCGCTGGTCCTCCTCAGCCCAGCACCATCTGCACCGGAACATCAGGCATGGCACAGGCAGGGGGGATGTGGGGATCACTTCACCTGCCCATCCTGTTTGGAGGCAGTGGGAGACCCTCCAGGAGGTGTCACCTCCAGGTGCCACCGGGAAGTTGCCAAATTAAAGAACAGAGGCACTGACAACAACAGATAAAAATAACTTTACATCAAACCTTCGCTAAGTCACTACAGGGTTCCCCGGACCTGTCCTGAGGCCGCTTTGCCGGCAGCCTCAGGGAGCTGAGATGGGCTGTCCACGAGGCTCAGCCTTTCCTTCGGCCATGCTTCAACTCCTGCTCCTCCAAAATCACCTTTATTTTCTCGTAGGCGTAGGATCTGGCTTTGTGAGGGTTTTTCCGGAAAGCCGCTTGCCAGAGCTGGGAGGTGAGGTGCCGGAGCAGCATCTCGGTGAGCATGGTGTAGCGCTGCACCCAGTCCTCGCCCCCCTGCCTTCCCTGGCCAGCACCACCATGTCCTTCAGGTTTCTTGTCAGGATCTGGTCCTTCCTCAGCGTGTCCTCCAGCGCCGTGCGCTGGGCTCGCCCTGTGGTCCTGCTCTCCTCCTCGCTCATCTCCTCTGACACGTCTTCACTGCGGGGCAGGAGGCAGCAGGAGCTCCTGGTCACGGCCTTGGTGTGGATGAAGGTGGCTTCGTAGCGGGGCATCCTGGGGGGGTAGATGGGTCAGGACCCAGCGGCAGGGACAGCCTCATCCCAAAGGACCCCAAAGGGAGCTGATCCTCTTACCAGGTGATGAAAAGATGTGGCAGATGTAGCTATTTCCCCACTTTTCACTTTAGGACCCAACCCTAGTGCTCCCCTCGCAGGGCATGGTGTGAGCTGTGGGATGGGGTCCTGTCTCCCAGCGGCACCCAGTTAAGTTGGGCATCTTCCGCCCTCACTGGTTTAGAGGGAAACCTGTGGTGCCTGGTGCTGGCAGCCTCCACCATGAGGCTAACGCCTGTCTCCAGCTTTGTCCCCTCTCTCTGTGCTGCAGGGTGGCCGGGGCGGACGGAGCAGGGTCCAGAGGAGGCAGGAGCTGGAGGAGCACCTCTGCCAGGGAAAGCCCCAGGGCCCTGCCCCAGCAGGGCCCCCCTTCACCCCCACCCATCCTCTACCTCCCCCGTTTTGGCTTCACCCCATACCCCTTGCCCACGGCACCCGTAGGGGTCCTGCTGCAGGTCCCACCATGGCACAGCTCATGGTGCCCATCTCACCTGTGCCGTGCTCCCCCGCTGTGGGGACAGGGCCTGTGGCCCGCAGCGGGTGCCAGAGGAGCAAGCGGCTGCTGGCACCGCACTGGTGACCCCGTGTGAGGGCAGCGCCAGCGCAGGCACCGGGCTGCAGCTGAGAGGGGCTGTGCCTGGCACTGTTAACAGGCGTGGGAGCAGAGGGGACGCGGGTACGGGGGGGCACCCCATGGGCAACTGGGTCCTGCATGGGGCCCTGGGTGTTGGCAAGGGTGTGGGGTGCCACTTCGGCATGGGGAGCACCCCCCAAAGCACCCCCAGCCCATGTTTCTGCCCTTGCATCTGCCCCCCACCCTACAGCAGGCCCGGGGGGGCAGGAGCTCATCCTCCCCACCGCACCGCCTGCCCGGGGCTGATGGAGCCTGGTGGGGTGGTGGGATGCCCGCCGTGATTCGAGGGCTGGGGTGCAGCTCTGGCAGTTCCTGCTGCTGGTGCCCAGATGGCAACTGCCGCACCTCTGCCACAAGCCGGGGCTCAAAGAGCTGGGCAGCGGGCAAAGCTTTCTGCGGGCAGTGATGCAGAGATGCTTGCCTTCGGGCAGCCCGGCATGCTGGCTGTGGCGGTGCCCAGCACATGGGGCAGGGCTGTAGAGTGCTCCCTGGGTCCCACCACCACCTCCCCCCGGGGTGGGACCAGCTCCCCCACCTCTCTGCCCTTCCAGCCCTGCCCGCTGCCCCAGCCCTCGCAGGCGGCTCCAGACCTACTTGTGCCTCTTTATTAGGGAGCGTTTGTACATTTATAAAACAGTGACGCACATCTTTCACGTTCACCAGCACGAGGGCGTTCGCACCGGCCCTCCCACCGCGGCGCCCATGCCCACCCCACTCGGGGCTCGCTGCTCCCGCTGGCAGGGAGGGAGCCACATCCTGCACCCCCCCGCCCGCCGCAGGAGACCTTGGTGTCGGGCTGGCTGGCACGGTCATGGCACATCCCCGGGCTAACCCCTGGCACCCCTCTGGGGATGCTCCTGCTTGCAGGTGGGTGTGGGGGGACCCCATGGGGAGCTGGCACAGGGTGCTCTGCAGGGGCTCCCTGGGGAGCACTGCTGTGCCTGCCCTGCTGGGAGGCTTGCTGTGTGTCCCCCCACGCAGGGTGACACGGGACACCACGCAGCAAGGTGCTTGCACCGACGGGGAGCTTGTTTCCATGTGGGTGCATATTTTGGGGGGCCGACGGGCCGGGCACACCCAGACCCAGGGCTGCCGGGCACATCACCAGGCTGGTGCTCCGGCCCCTGCCCTGCGTCTCCCACGTGTGGGGCCTTGGGGGCTGCAAGGATGATGGCTCCTCCTGCATCTATGGCTTTGGCCGTGGTGCGGCATGGCCGTGTTCCATCCGCGGGCACTGGAGATGGGGACCAAACTGGCAGGGCCAGGGGCCGCCTGGCTCAACCCCAGCCTCCCCCAGAGGCCCCAGATTCCTGCCCTGGGGTCCCCCTCTCTGCCGCGTGTGTGTGTCGAGGGGGGCTTTGCCAGCCCGCCCCCCCCCTGAGATATTTTGGGGCGGTTGGCCCTGAGCTGGTGTCTGCTACAGTGGAGGGGGAGGAGGCAATGTCCGACAGGACAGGGGGAGCGCCGTGGGTCCTGCCGTGGGTCCTGCCATGGGTCCTGCCATCTCGGGGCAGGCAGGCAGGAGGGCTGCGGGTGCCGGTGCTGGCCGAGGCTCCGGCCGGCGGGTCGGGCTGCAGCTGTCTGGGCGGTGCTGGGCTCGGGGCACCCTCCTAACCGCATACAGTCTGGGAGAGGCACAGCGGGTGCTCAGCACCCGGGGGTGGGACTGTGGCAAGGGGTACGTGCACGGTGCAAAAGAGCGGCGACAGGCAGGGGTGCGAGGGCAGGACCCCCTGCGCCGTGTGGGCTGTGCCGGGCGGCTGCACCAAGGGCTTTGGGCAATACCTGGGCACAGAGAGGATGGGGAGGGCTGGGGGGCACGGTGGACGGGGGGCAGGAGAGGGGGAGGCAGTAGGTTTGCAGTGCCGCAATGACTGGGAGCTGTCGGGGGCCAACACTGGAGTGTGGGGGGTCACAGTGCAGGGGTCTGGCTGGGAACAGCGATGGGGGCTGCAGCCCTGGCAGGCTGCATGAGGCTGGGGAAGGGCGGGCAGATGTTTGGGGGGGTGTCACAGTGGTGGTGGTGCCAGGGGTCAGGGTGGTGCCATGCAGGTGTGGCTGCAGGTGGGGTGTCCCTGGGCTGGCCGGGGGGCCGTGCTGCTCAGAGGGGTGCCCTGCAATGCTGCCCTGCCCTGCAGCAGCAAGGGGGGGCATGGTCCCTGGGGCGGGGGGAAGCTGTTCCAGGCACATCTCTCTCCTGGGGGGGACCATGCAGGGCAGAGACCCCCACCCAGGAGGGGTCAGCAGGGGAGGGCTTGGAGGGGCTCGCAGGAACTCCCCCCGCATGCTCTGCATTGCCAGGGCCCCTCTGCCCTGCACCCCGCTGCTCCCCCAAACCAGCGTGCCTGTCCCCCTCCACGCCGTGTGCTTGAGACGGGGCCGAGCCCGTGTGCTGGGGGCAAGCGGAGGGGACGGGCAAAAGGGCTGGGGGGCTGCTCCCGTGCTGGTGCCGAGGCAGCTCCAGCGGCATCGCCGGGGACGAACAGCACGGTCGGTCCCGGCAATGGGGTGTTGGAGGCGGGGGCCTGCGCCCGCCATGCCCGGTGCCACGGTCCCTCTCCATGCGGATGGTGGGGAGGGGGATGGTGGGGGGCTGCTCCCCCCAGTCCCGAGCTGGCCTAGCAGGCGAAGTCCTCGAAGACGCCCTGGTGAGGGTAGTGGTGGCGGTGGTGGTGGTTGGGCAGGATGCCCGCGTTGTAGGCGCCCTCCACGTGCCGGCCCAGCGTCTCGCAGGGGCTCTGCGGGGATGGCAGTCAGTGGGGTGGGCGCAGACTCCATGCACTCTGTCCCCCCCCCCAGCACAGCCTGTCCCCAGGAGCCCCCCCGGGGGAACCCAGCTCCCCGCCATCCCGGGGCTGCCCCAGCTCTGCAGCCTGAGGTCACTAAACGCGGGGCTGCGCTGTCCCTCGCTCTTGGGACAATGTTCCTTCCTCCTGGGGCGGGGGTGGACGCTGCCCAGGCCCTGTCTTCACAGCCCCCCGGGCAGCCCACCCCCCGCGGGGGTACCTGGTCCTTGAGCTCCTCCAGTCCCAGCGTGGCAATGCTGCCTGAGGGCTTCTTCAGAGGCGGCTTGGAGCGGCGCAGGACCCGGCTCACTCTGTCCCGGATCACCTGGGTGCAGATGGGCGGTCAGCCCTGGACCCGCACATAGGCAGCACCCCATGTGTGGGCACCGCGGTCTGCATGGACCTGCCTCCTGCTCCCCTGCCTGCCCGGGGGACGCAGGGCTGGCAGTGGGGACAGCACGTCTGCCCGCCACCCTCCCCGTCCTCAGGTCACTGGGGGATGCTGGGGGACTTCTCCTCCTCCCACTGTCTCCTGCTGAGAGTTGCCCGATTTGGGGGCTGTAGGTAGCCCTCTGGGGTGGCCGTGCACAGCACTCCCTCCCCGGGGAGCCCGGCCCCGGCTCTGCACCTCGCCTGCGTGCAATGGCCCTGCTCCCACCACCGAGCCACAGCCCCGAGGGCTCAGCGCACCTCGTAGACATAGTCCAGGATCTCCAGGATGGTGAGGATGCTGGCGCCGATGAACAGGCCCATCTGTCCCCCGATGTCCCCTGGGGGGGAGGAGGGGGAGATGGTCACCGGCAGCTGCCGTGCAGCCCGCGGGGAGCCCAGGGTGGGCCAGCTGGGCTGCAGGCAGTGCCAGGGCTGCCAGACAGAGGGGAACAGCGCGGTCACAGGGGTGGCAGGACGGAGGGAGCAGGGGACATGTGGGACAGGGGACGGCCAGCCGCACACCACCCTTCAGCCGGGCTGCGGCCAGCTCCCGCCTCATGCAGTCCCTCCCCAGCCAGCCCTATACCCTCCTGGGCTGGGCCCCAGAGCTCGGCGCCTCGGGTCCCAGGGGAAGGTGGGGGGAGTCACCGAGAAGCCCAGCAAGGTCGTAAGCTTTCTTCTGCTCAATGGCCTCGTAGTTGAGCGCCTCAAAGAAGATGTCCAGCACCAGGAAGTTCTCCCTGTGGGGACACCAGAGTGCTCAGCAAGGAGGGCTGGTCACTGACCCTCCCACCCCCACTTGCCCCCCAAACCTCGCGACCCTGTCCCCCAGCCCCCCAGCTCCCAGGTGCTCCCAGATGCTCCCAGGGCCCTGGTGAGTTATTCAGGCTGGTGAGGTGGGGACATGGAAGGAGCATGTCCCAGGTCAGGACGGACCATGAGGTGGGGAGATGCCGGCAGGAGGGCTGGGAGGACATGGATGGGTCGGGAAGATGCTCTGGTCACAGCCACCCCTGGGCAGAGGATGCTGTACACATGCCAGGACCCACTCCCTGCACACTGCCAGGAGCAGGGTGGGGGTCCCCCAGGTCCCCAGTGTCCCCAGCCCCCTGCCCACCCCCCCAGCACCGGCAGCTCACCGGATGTAGGTCTCATTCTTGTTGTACTTGCGGGCGAGGTAGCGCGCTGAGCCCTTGTTGGGGATGCGCACCATGGAGATCTCCTTGCCGTAGCGCGTCAGGTTGCACGGCGTGGGGCAGCTGCAGCGCTCTTGGCTGTCCTCCACCGCTGCGTCTGGGGGCATGTACCCGTGGGCATGGCTGCACTCCCCCGGCCCCCGCCCCGAGGGCACCCGTCTGGCCCTCAGCCACCCACTCACCGCGGCACCTACCCAGTGTGTGGTCAGCACACTCGATGTACACATTGGGGGAGCAGATGGACTCATTGCCTGCGGAGAAGCAGCTGGTTGGGGGATGTGAGCCTGGCCCGCTTCTGCCCCCCGCCCTCGACTCGCTCCCCTAAAGGCAGTGGGGCAGGGGTGGCCTCTGGGTGTGGAGGGGATGGGGACGGGGGGGTCACTGGGTGCAGGCTGGCTGGGGCAGGGGTGGCCCCTGGGTACAAGGCAGACAGGGAAGGGGCTGACCTGGAGTGTAAGGAGGGTAGGAGAGGGGTTGACCCAGCGTGCGGAGAGGATGGGGTGGTCCCTGGGTGCAGAGGGATGGGGCAGGGGGGACTCTTGAGTGCAGAAGGATGGGATGGGAACGACACTTGGGTGCAGAGGGATGGGGCAGGGGTGATCTTTGTGTGCAGGATGTAGGGGGCCGGGGCAGCCCCGGGCGGGACCATGGGGGCAGCGGGGTACCCCCACGCCGTCACGCGCAGCCCTCACCTGGCATGTGGACCATGCGGCAGTGGCAGCTCCGCACCACAGCCTCCTTCTCGCACTGCAGGCGGCAGGCAGCAATGCTGTAGGTGTCGTAGCCGGGCAGCGTCTGCTCCCCCTGCACGCTGGCCCGGCAGTTTCCCCACGGCTGCGGCAGGTACGTGAGCTGCCGGGGCGAGAGGGACATTGCTGCAGGGCCGTGCCGGGCTGGGTGCCTGCAGGCACCTCCCCAGGGGCTGTGGGGCATCCTGCCTTACCCGCTGCTCCTGGCAGGACACGAAGGTCTGGAAGCCGGGCGAGACACCGAAGCCCAGCTGATGAATGTAGGGTGGCTCGTCCTGGCTGTGGATCTGGACCCGGATGCCAGCTTCGAATGATGTCTCGTCTGTGGGAGGACAGAGGGGCTGCATGCCTGCACCTACTCAGCACCTGCACCCTGGCGCCCAGCACCCCTCCGGTGCCCCGCTTGCCCCATAGCCCCCCCCTGGGATGCCCTGCTTGCCCAGCAGCCCTCCCTCCCAGCACCCGTCGCCTGCGCCCTGCCCATGCCGTGGCCCCACTCACTGGTCTCTCTCCAGATGGGCAGGTACTCTTCCTGCTGGATGTCCAGCATGATCTCCAGCCCATTGCCCATGCCGCCCTGGCGGGTCACTCGTGGGTTCCTCCGGTCCCCGTTGAAGGTGTAGCACTTACCGTAGCGTGTGTAGACCTGGGGATGGAGAAAGCAGGGGGTGAAGGAGCAGGCAGAGATCTGGCAGGGCATTCTGCAAGCAGGATGAGGTCCAGGGACTCCTTTCCAATCCCATGGAGGTGCTGGAAGCCAGGAACAGTCTTGCATGGCCCTTGGAAGGGCTCATCTAAGCCTCCCCACCATGCTGCCACCCCTCTGCCCTTGCTGGGGGGGGGCAGCATCGCTCCCAGCACCCATGGGGCAGCCCAGCTGTCCTGCCCCTGCCAGGGGGGACTCACGGGGGCAAAGTGCTGGGGGCCGCAGCGCTCTCCCTGAAAGCGGCACTCCACCAGCATGTCCTCGATCTGGTGGCCCAGGCGGTGGAAGAAGCTCTGCATGGTGCGCTCAGAGCGGCGGGGTGGCAAGAAGCGCGAGTAGTTGGCGAGACGTGTCAGCCACATGCGCTGGTCCTCTCCCAGCACGGCCAGCATCTCGGGCACCAGCGAGCGGTTCTCCCGGGACAGCCCCAGCCACTGCCCCACCGAGTAGAGGTCAGGCCTGGTGAGGCGCAGGAAGCGTGCCCGGTTGGGGTTGCAGACGGTGACGGCTGGAAAGCGGAGCTGGGGGGCCCAGGTGAGGCGTGCCCGGGTGTGCACGGGGCGTGAGAGCAGGTGGTGCAGGCGGTCAGCGGCGCCGGTGGCCAGCAGCCCAGCAGAGGCCAGGAAGGCCAGGCTCCAGAGCAGGCGGCGCAGGCGGGACTGTGGCCGGGTGCACATGTAGTGCAGCCCGGGGATCCTGGTGGCTCGCAGGACGCCGATAGCGAGCTGGGCAGCGCCACCGTCCTGAGCTGCTGCCAGGGCTTCCCTGTGCTGGCAGCAGTCAAGGGGCAGCGGCATGGCTGCAGGCAGGGTGGCTCCTCTGGGAAGCAGGGTGCAGGCTGCCCCTGAGGCTGCCTGGGGTCCTTGGTCCCTTCCAGGAGCTCTCCCTCCAGGAGGCTTTTGCTCTGCACCTTCCTGGAGACAAATGTGGCAGGCGCCTTCCCGAGCTGCTCTGGTGACGGGCGAGGGGAGGGAGAGGAGGGGGCTGCTGCAAACACACGCCTTCCCCCAACCTCTATTCGGGAACGGAAAATTCCTCCCCGAGCCGGGCTGGGCCGGGGGGGTGGTGTTGCATTACCCCAGGCAGGGTGAACTGGCAGCACCCAGTGCGCCAGCATGGTGGGCACCCGTGTCTGGATGGTGATGCCCTGTCCCAGCCATGCTGTGTGAGCCCTGTACCTAGGGATGCTGTGCCCCGGCTCACCCCTATTGTCCCCTGCCCTGGCACTGCAGCCCCCCCGGATCCCTGCCTGGACCCCCAGGGTCCCCAACCACGGCTGCCCTGGGGCTGGGCGCCCTGCCCCACAGAGGCAGTACAGTGCCAGGCCTGGGGGGCCATCGCCTCCTGCCAGCACTGCTTGGGACCATATGTGTACCTTGGTCCCCAGTGCTGTACCCTGGTATCCCCCACCCTGGAGCTGAGGACCCCAGTGGATCTGGGTCCTGTGGGGTGGGAAAAGTGGGGCTGTGGGGTGGGAGGCTGCGTGGGAGCCCACCTGAGCCGAGCGGGCGCTTTGAAGTGACGGCGAGGCTGTGATCAGAGCGTGGCGGCGGCGGGGGGGTGTCTCTGCACCAGGCTGTCAGCGTGGCTGGCAGGGCCCCGACAGCCCGTCAGGGTGCCTTCAAAGCTCAGCACCGCGCTCCCCGGCAGCCTCTCATCTCCCGCTGCTGCCGCTCCCAGGCATGGGAGGCATGGGCTGGCCCCGAGGCATGCCCTGCCGAGGCACGGGCTGGCCCCGAGGGCGTCCCGCAGCCCCGGGATGAGCCAGGGCTGCCATGCCCCCCGTGAAGGGCAGCAACCCTGCTGCGCCATGGCAGCTGGGCAGGAGGAGGGCAGTGGCGAAAGGGGGGACTGCAAAGAGGGGAGCTCCTGCTCGCCTCAGCAGTGACTCCCGGCACCATCCATGCTGCCGGCCTTGCTGCCTGAGCAAGGCGTGACTCTGTAGCCATCCCGGGGACCCGGCCAGGATCCAAGCTGGCAGCTTGGTGACGGGCACAGGAGGATGCCAGGCAGATCAGGAATGGCGTTTGGCTCAGGGAATGGGACGGGCACCGAGGGAGGTGAGCAGAGGCAGCGGGGAGCATCTCCGGTGCGCGGGGGTGGCAACTTCCCTCCCACCCCACCTCCAGTGCACGCCCTGCGCCGCAGCAGGGAGGAAGGCACCCTGGGTGCCAGCTCTGGCTCTTGCCAGCTCTGGCCAGGGCCAGGCCCCGAGGCCTGGGCAACCCCGAGGGCCCGGCGGCCCCGAGGCCTGGGCAACCCCGAGGGCCCGGCGGCCCCGAGGCCTGGGCAACCCCGAGGGCCCGGCGGCCCCGAGGGCCCGGCGGCGCGGCAGCCGCCGGCCGGGGGCGGTGCGCGGCCCGCAGGGCCGGGCTCCGGCAGGGGGCAGCAGGGCCCCACGCTTGGGCCGCACAGGGCGCAGCGCCGGCCCCGCCGGGCCCCCGCCCTGCCGCCCCAGCAGCCCCTCGCCCGGCCCGGCCCGGCCCGGCCCCGCCGTTCCCAGGGTGGAGCCGGGCCAGGCGGGGTCGGGCCGCGCAGCCGCGCTCCCTGGCTCCTATCGTAGTCGCGCCTGCGGGCCCTGCCGCGGCGCGGCGGAGGGCAGATGAGGGCGGGAGCCCGGCGTTGGCCGGGCAGCAGCGGGGAGCGGCCAGCCCCACGGCCCGCTGTGCCCAGGAAGGACGGCCCCCTTCCCGCCCGCGTGGGATGCCTGCAGTGCCGCTTGCTTTGCTGGAGGAGCAAATGCTCTCGCGGGGCCGCAGTGCTTCCCGGGGCAGAGCTCAGCCCCCTGGGGACACGAAGCCAAGGCTGGGGAGCGGCCCCGGCCACCCACATGGCCCCACGCCCCCGAGCTGTCACCGGTCCTGGCACCATCCCCGCCACGGCACAGTGCTGGCGTGGGCAGGAGCACTGCCGCGGGCTCCCTGCTCTCTGCGCCCTCGGGACCAGCCCCGTGGGTCACCGCACCCCACACCGAGCATCCCCTCCAGCCTGTGTGTCCTCGCACCATCCCCGGGGCACGGCTCAGCTCCCCCCCGTGCCGGTGCGTCTGCGTGGGGCTGCTCGAGCTGGCGCGGCTCCTTGCTGAGATTTATTGTGGCTCCGAGAGCCGGAGGCTGCCAGCCTGATACTATCAGCCCCTTGCACACCAGGGCAGCTTTTATATTAGTTTTCTTTAAACGGAGGATGAGCTTCCTAGGCTGAAGGAAATGTTATTTCTCTGAACGCTTCCATCTCGTGTCAGTTCAGACATCTCCGGGCAGCATCGCAATCACCCTGGAGCGGGGCGAGGGATGGGGACGGGATGCAGAGGCTGGGGCATTTGGGGACAGACAGCTCAGGGACAGGGACCAGCATTGGGCAGGGCTGGAGGAGAAGGTCCAGCGGTGGCGGTGGCCTTGTCCCTTGTCCCCTGTAGCCCCAGGCAGGCGGGCACCGCTGCAGGGGTGTGTGGGGAGGGCAGGGGTGCCCGTGGCGCCCAGCTGAGTTACTCACTTGTCGGCTGCCAGGGTGCCGAGGCCAGCTGTGAAATCGCGCTGGCGAGAGCACGGCACAGTCCTGAAGGGCTTTGCCTTTCCAGCATGACAAACCCAATTAGATAACAGGGAGCGCATGAGGAGGAGGAGGAGAAGGAAGGGCAGAGGAGAGCCTGCCTGCACGGGGAACATGATTTCCTCCCCGCAGCTGACCCAGAAAAGTGCCTTGCAGGGCTGGAGCACACATGTCCAGCTGGGGATGGTGCCTGGGGCACAGGCCCCCGGGCACCCTGCTCTGCTCGCCAGGCACCCATGGGTGCCACAGTCTTGGAGCCGGGGCAGCAGGATTCCCGCACTGCGTGCCGGTCTCCCTGCTCAGCTGCCGCACGCCGGCATCCCCACGCCATGCTCACGTGCAGGGGAGACCCCATTAAGGAGGTAATTTCTCGACATGATTCCTCATTTCCCTGCTCTCTGCTGTGGAGACACGCTGACCTTGACAGAAATAGCTCCTTGCGCCTCAGCAGGCGGAACCCAACCAGAGATCACCGGGGGCCCTGGCATCCTCCTCCCCACCCCACACAGGTCTGGGGCCTCCCAAGTCCCCTTTGCCCCCCTGGGGCTTGCCGTCCTGCCCCCCTGCTGCGGGGAGCCCCATGGGAGCAAGGTGCTGGCCCCCAGCATCCTCACCCCGGCTCATGCCAGCCCACCCATGAGCACTGGGGATGTGAGGACCAGCCCTATGCACTCCCGGTCCCCCATCCCCGCTGCTGCCAGCCCATTGTGCCAGCCTCCGGCTGATCCCAGCTCACGCAGGTATTTCCGCGGCTTACACAGTTCCCCACGGTATTTAGCCTCTGGAAGACGACGTTAAACATTGCAAGCAGTGACAAATCCTGATTGCTCCAAGGAGACAAGAGGCTGCGCTAAGCTTCCAGCCAAATGTTTGCATGCGAGGGAAACGAGCTGCGGCACGTGCAGCACTGGCGGGTCCTGCTGCATGCCCGGGGCACCCAGCCCTGCTCCCATGTCCTGACTGGGGCACCCAGCCCTGCTCCAACATCCCTGCTGGGACACACAGCCCTGCTCCCACGTCCCCACTGGGACATGCAGCTGGCAGGCAGGCCCTGGGCAGGGGCACAGCATGCAGAAAGGAGTACCCCAGGATAGAGACACCCCTGAGAACAGTCATCACTGGGGCATGATGGGCATGGGGACAGGGATGGGAAGACACTGGAGTGCTGCCCACCCTGGGCTTGGCGGGGATGCCAGTCCAGGGGTAACCTTGAGGGTGATAACCAGGTACCCCAGCCCAGAGAGCAAATCAGCACGGGCAGGTCTGTGGTATAAAGGAAAGCAGCCTCCAAAACTGGAAATGCTGCTTCCTGAGTGAGCGCAGGCAGCTGGAGGCACAGGGATGCCCCTGTCCAGGAGACACGGTGCAGGAGCTGGGGTCAAACTGGGATGACACTGGCAGAGCTGGGACAACAGCATGCCCGTGCACGCTGCCCCCCAGTTCTGCTCCTGTCCCCCGCTCTGCTCCTGTCCCCCACTCTGCTCCTGTCCCCCGCTCTGCTCCTGCCCCCTGCCGTGGCTGTCACAGCCCCAGAGCCTGGTTCTACTGGAGCCCCTCGCCACATCCCCAGCAGCCTGCTCCCCCTGCACGGCACAGCCAGGCCCCGCCTGGGTGCCCCGGGAGGGAAGCCGCAGCGCTGACGCCAGCATTGCAACTGCCCGGGATATGAGATCCGCTTGGATTCAGCAATTTCAACTCATTTCAAGCCCGATTCTGCAGCAATTTTCTGAGCCAGTGGGATGTTTTTGCCTCTGCAAACGTCCCCTCTCACGCACGGTCGCACCATTTCCCTTCCCTGCTCCCAGGAGGGGTTGGGGAACGGCGCCAGTTTGGCTCGACCCCAGCTCTGGTGGCGGCACAACCATCTCCCACACAGGCAGCCCCTTGGTGCAGCCCCCTGCCCCACGAAGAGCTGCCGGGACGGCTCCTGCAGGATGCAGCCCTGCTCATGGGGGCTGGGGCTCCCACCTCCATGGGCTGCAGGGCTCTGCACAGCCTCAGTCCCGGCAGAGCAAGGAGCCTTTGGTGCCAAGCAGGGCTGCAAAGGGCCAGGTTCTGAAGCATCCTCCACAGCACCCCATCCCGCTTCCCCAGGAGGAGGGAGAGCAGTGGGGTGGCGGCGGGGCCGGGGGATGCTGCAGGCACATCCCAGAGGGGCTGGGACCCCTCCTGCCACCGCAGATGTGCCTCTCTCTGTGCCACAGGCCAGCTTGTGCCAGCTGAGCCCCCTTGGCCAGGCCCGTGCCAGCAGCGGAGACGTGGGCGCGTGGGGCCAGCAGAGCAGCTCTCGTGCCAAGCGGGCTCGCTGCCGGAATACCAAGTGCTCAGCTGTGCCGTGGGCTGTGCCGCCAGCCGGGCAGAGCGGCGGGAGGCACCCGAGCCCCGGCACCAGGCACAGCGAGCAGGTCACCACCAGGCTGCCGCACTGGGGCCAGCGTGCAGCGCAGTGCCCCCCGGATCGGGCAGGATCCGGACCAGGGCTCTCTGCTCCTGGCAGGTCAGGAGCATGGGGATGCGATGCATGGCAGAGGGATGCACTGCATGCAGGGCCAGGACACTTTCCCAGTGCATCTGTCCCAGTGCTGCCAGTGACATCAGTAAGGCAGGGGGACGCTGGCACCATCCTGCTTTCAGGAGCAGCATCTGTGACAGCACACCCAAACTCGTGTGCCAGGGAAGGAGCTCTCCCTGTGAGCCATCACCCCAGGAATCCTGCACCGGCCAAGCCGGGAGCTGGAGGGGGCCTTACCGCTGCTGCCACATGGAGCCAGGGTGGCTGTGACATGGAGGCGAGGGGCTGGGGACCCCAGGTCCTCACCTCTCGGCCCCGCTGCGCAGGCATGGCAGCACACAGCTGCCTCGGAGAGCAAAGCAAGTGCCATTGCAAAGTTGTGCTTTCCCCTCCCACTGCTCCTGGGGGGAATGCATCCCAGAATTTCACTCAGCTCCTCATTTCCAACCTGAATTTATTCATGGCCAGTTTGTACCATTTGTTCTCATGCCAGCATTGTCCCTTAGCTTAAAGAGCTCTCTTCCCTCCCTTGTGTTTACTCCCTTGATGTATTTATAAACAGCAATCCCATCCCCTCACAGCCTCCAGCCTGCCAGCCTGCACGTGCCAACCGTTCCTGGTTTCCTCTCTCAATTCAGGCTCTGCTCGCCTGCGCAGCCCGGCTGCTCGGCACGGCATCTGCTCCAGCTCCCCGGCAGCTTCCTCAGCCCCGGCTGCCCAGGGCTCGCACACTGCTCCGGTGAGGTCCCCGGCTCATGCAGACGCACGACTCTGTCCTCTCCATCCCACAGCGGCCGTGGGGCAGCATCCCACCCAGGTCGGGACCACTGCCCTGGCTGGGGCTAATCTGCTCTCTGCAGATCTCCCGGCAGCTTGTGCTTTCATATGGTTTGCTTGCACTAAGCACTTTAAAGCATCCACCAAAAAGGTCGCCCGGGCAGGTGAAGGAGCCAACACCACGGGAATTGCAGAAGATGAAGCGCTGGGGCTGCTGGCAGAGCGGGAAGGCGTGCTGCAGCACAGGGCAGGGGTGCAGAGAGGCAGGGGAGCAGGAGCTGGGGAAGCCCACTTCAGCCTGTCAGCCGCCAGTGCTGCCTACCTACTCTGGTAGCATGAGGGTCAGGTGCTGGAGTTGCAGGAGGTTTCTGCCCCATGTTTCTGCCTCCTGCCTCCCCTGGGAGGGAGATGGGGAAAGCCACGGGGCAGAGCCAGGAGGTGCTCAGGGTCCCCATGGGAAAGGTGCACCAAAGCTGCACCCCCAAACATGCCAGAGCGAGCTCACCGAGCTGCTAACATGCTCCCTGGCCCGGGTTTGGACGGTGCCGAGCAGCAATCCTGCCATTGCTCTGTGCACCCCTCCGGCGCTTTCCAGCCGGCTTCCCATCCTCAGACATCCCCTGCGCCGGGCATGCTGCCCCCGGGCACGCAGCACAGCACGCTACGGATAAAGCGCTGGGATGGGCTGCAGCCCAGCCTCGCTGCTGCAAACCCGACAACATGCACACGCACACAGAGAAAGCAATAATTATGGTTTTGGGTAGTGGGCTCCTCTTGGCAGCCGGAGGAGACCCAGCGCCGTGCGCAGTGCTGTGCAGACACAGCCGCTCTGTGCCACTTGGCCCCAGGACCAGGGAAGGATCCCCAGCCCTGTGGTTTCACGCAGAGATGTAGTGCTGAGCCCATCTATCCTGCAGGCTGGAGAAAGCAGGGAATATCAAGGATACCCGAAAGTGGAGTATGGAGGGTCCCCGGGGCTCCTTTGTGGAGCTCAGGCAACCTCTGCTCTCTGGCTGCTGTCACTCTGCAGGGACCCCAGCTCTGCAGGATGTCCCGTGCCCTGCAGGTAGATCAGTGCCCCTGCACGATGCTGGTTGGGTGCTGGTGGCTTTTGGCTGAGAGACGGCAGCAGATCCTGGGTGCCACCGGCCCTGCCTTGCTCCCCTTCGCATGCCAGGGCACTGCGGGGATGCAGCACCGTAGTCCCCGCTGCTCTCCTGCCCGGCGCAGGCAGAGCTCTCCAGGCAGTGCCATCCCTGGGGACCGCTTCTCTTTGAAAGCACCCGTGCAGGGAGTGCTGCACCGCCTGTCCCCAAAGGGTTAACAAGCAATTTCCTTTGCTGACAGCTCGGAGACCGTTCACTATCGACTGCGGGAGAATAAGAGGGGAGAAGCAGCGAGATAAAAAGGCAGCAGAGCTGGCACCGCCTGCTTAATCCCAGCGTTTAATCTGCTGGGGCAGCGCAGGCAGCCTTATCTCGCCGTCCTTCTGCTGCTCCATCTCATTACTGCTCCCACGGCTGCGCGGGCCGCGTCGCCAGGAGATGTAAGAGCTGAGCGGGGAGCGCTGGCCTGGGGCAGCGGCTGCTGCCAGCCCGCCTCGCTCGGCAGCCTCCGCTGGGCCCGCTGCGCTGGCGGGCACACGCCGGCACCCCACGCCTGGCACACACGCGTCCCCCCGGAGGATGCCGGGCTCCGTGGGATGGTGCATGTAGGACACAGCAGGGCCAGGACAGCAGGCAGGGCAATGCCACCTCGCCCTGCATGTCCCCCTCCCTCCATCCTCACCTATCCAGGTGGGTGCCAGACCAGCTCTGCTCCGTCTGCTCATCCCACCTGGCACACCATGGCCGGTGTCGCTGGGTCACCCTGGCCTGGCCCTGGCAGCTCCCGCAGCCGCAGGGCAGGGGTGGGCAGGAGGGGGCCCATCTCCCGGGAGCCGGCAGGTGTCGGCACAGACACGGTCCCTCCAGCCACGGCATTTATCTATAAATCTGACACTGTGCAGATGAAGCCTCCACGCTAGCCAGGTTGTCGCGGGGGTTATCCTGCTGCCTACGTTTACACTGATAAGATTTATTGTCACCCTGGCTGAGGTGCTGCCAGCACCTCACTGCCTGCTCTTCTTGCAAGGCTGTGCCGCCTGCCTGAGCGTGCCGCGAGAGCCACGAGCGGCACCTCGCCGAGTGGCAAGCTGGCAGAGCGGGTCCCTGGACGGGAGGAGAGCCAGGCACGTCCCTCTGCTCCCCGCTGCCAGGGCTGATGGGTCCCCTGCCCACCTGTCCCAGGGTGCCTCACCCAGCCTCTCACCATCGCAGGGGGATGTGGGGGGATGCCGGTCCCCAAGCCAGACCAGGCTGAGCAGAGCACACATCTGTGCTGCCAGAGATTTGCTGACAGTGCTGGCAGCACAGCTCCTGTCACAGCTCGGTGGCTTTGCGGCTCTCCTGTGTGGTGCGGGACTCATGGGGCTGCTGGGGTGGCCGTGCGTGGAGCCACCGCGGGCAGGATGGCCTGGGCAGGGTGCGGGGGGAAGTCCCCCAACCTGCAGCCTGACCCCAGCACCCCATGGGAGCCGGCAGGGTGGCTATGGGAGCCGGGGCCTTGTGCACGCCCTGCCGCAGGGTGACACGGGGCGGGCAGGAATACCCCAAAAAAGGATAATTTGGCCCCAAGGCACCCTGGTCCCTCACCCACACCCTGCCGCCTGCCCCCCCCCGCCACGCTCCCCAGCACTGATTTCCCTGGGGCCGGCAGAGATTGCCCTGAGCCACCTGGTGCAGCCAGGCAGGGCCTGAACCAGGCTAAATCCCCGAGCAGCAAAAGGGGGAGCCGCCCGCCAGCATTCCCCCCCGTCCCCAAAGTCACCGCATAAGCCCTGCACAGCTCCCCCACCGCCCTGCTCCATCCCGGCTCTCGCCTCTTCCCCTTCTCCCCCCCTCCAGCCACTGACCCCTCGACAATGCTGGGGGCTCCACTCTCTCCGCCAACACGAATTTGACCCCAGCATGTCAGAACCAAAGGAAACAACACGCAAACAAACAGCCCGAGTCCCGGCTGCACCCCCCTCCCCAGGGCCAGCTCGGGGGGCTGCGGGGGCCGGGGGGCCAGTTGGAGTGATGGTGTAACCCGCCGGCACATCGGGAGCCCAAGTGAAGTGGGGTGATCACAGCCCAGCAGGAAAGGGCTCGTTAATAGCTGAGCCCTTTTAGTAGAGATTAGGGAGCTGCGCGGCTTTGATCTTTGATTGCCAATTTGCATCTTGAAGGCGCTGGGACCTCATCCAGCCTCCGCGCAACCCTTTGTGGTTATCTCGTGGCTAATGGATTTGTTCTTAATGCTGGAGCGTGCAGGCTAAAGGCTGATTAAACCCTCTCCGCGGCGCTAAATCAATGGAACAAACATGATAGGGGTTGGCTTTCCCCAGCCCGCATGTTCCTGGGCGGAGGGGCTGATCGACAGAGCCCCCGCGCCCCGGCACTGGCGGGGGCTCCCTCGTTGGGGCTGCCGGGCAGGGGAGGAGGCGCAGGTACCAGCAGGCAGGGACAACCCCGCGGCCCATGTCCCTGTATCCCTGTATCCCTGTATCCCTGTGTCCCCATCCTCTGCTTGCCATGCAGGCGGCGATGGGCTGGGGGACTTGGGACTCCCGGGGTGTCTGCCCGTTCTGGATGCTTGGGCCACTGCCCTTGTGCTGGTCCTCAGGGTCTGCCGGAGCACCCCAGTTCCCCCTGGCTCCTCCCAGCTCCCAGGGCTTGCTATGGGAGCAGGGACATGTCCTGGCAGGGACGGGATGGGACAACCTGCCCCTGTAGCTGGGGGACTCCTTCCCCCTCCTCATGCCCCCCTTGCCCCCCACACTCTGGGGAGCAGCACCGGCAACTCCCATACCCTCTGTCCTTCAGACTGTCTCCCCTTCCCCCTGCTCGGAGCCAGCGCCATGTTCCCAGGACCGTGCGCTGCCTGCAGCAGCCCATACATCTCGTGCTGTGCGCAGCAGTATCAGTACACACTTTCCATAATGCCCGTGGTCTCCACTGCATGCCCAGCTTCAGGAAAATGCAATTCCCACTGTGTCTGCAGGCAGCATTAGCAGATGGGACAAGCTGCACCCTGCCCACAGATGACCCAGGAACAACTGGCCTCCCGTCCTTCCCGCTGCCCAGGCTGGGGGCCTGAGGATGGGAGCTGGGGGTCTGGGGACGAGACCTGAGCACCTGAGACGGGCAGGACTAAGGTCTTGGGGACTAGGAGCGGTGGAGAGGAGGGTTGTGTGGCTGCAAGCCAGGAGGAGACCAGCTGAGAGCATTTTGCACCCTTTGCTTTTTGCAGGGCACATGGCATCACCCCGGATCCTGCCAGGGCAGAGCTGCCTACGGGTCTGGTGGCATTTGAGTGATGGGACCCACGAGCAGGGACCCTGCTCCAGGGCCTGAGCTGCCTGTGCTGGAGGATGAGATGTGAGCTGCAACAAAGTGAAGCTCAGACCAGTCCCGTGCTGGGAACCTGTCTGTGGGGAGAAGGCGCTGGGAGCAGCCCCGCTGGCCCCAGGATGTGCCCGTGCCAGGCTCGGCCCCGGCGAGTGGCGGCTGTAGCCGAGGCAGCCGAGCTGCCACACGGCATGGAGCTGGCAGGATCATACGCCAAGATTCCCATCTGCAAACCTCACTATTGAATCATCTCCCCTCCGCCAATATTTGCCGAGTGCGGGAGATAAAGTGGCTACAAAAGTCATCGGTGCCAGCATTTCAATCTGCCCGGGCTGGTGGCAGAGGGGTGGCCAGGTGGGCTGGCAGCCACCCGAGGCAGCGGGGCCCTGACAGCTCAGTCCCCCAAGCCCCCTGTCCCGGCTCCCGGCCCCGGCCAGCCGAGCAGCCCCTGCGCCCTGCCTGCACCAGCATGGAGGGGAGCCAGGACCCCTCCGCACCCCTGCGCAGCACCTCTGCGTGCCTGGGACGGATGGTCCTGCCACAGGCATCGCTGCCAGCGCCAGCCTGCCCTGGGCATCAGCACAGCCCCCCCTCCTGCCCTCACCACCACCTCTGCACCAGGACAGCCTTCTCCACCCACTCAGCATCTCCCCTGCAACCCTCAATGCGGCACCAACCCACCCCCTCCAGTACTGCCCCATCCCCTCCATGTCACCCCAGTGTTCCCAGCTATCACTCCTCTGCCCTGCCTGCACCACGCAGTCCCCTCTCTCCCTTGCTCCAGGCTGCCTGTGCAGTCTCTGCAGCGGTCCCTGAGCAGGTGAGGCAGGACATGATGCCAAGATACGGCTCCTGGAGGAGAAGCCCAGAGCGTTATCAGCCCAGGGAGTTAATTAAGGTCATGTCAGGTGATAAGGAAACAGGATGTCAGAGCGGTGGAAGCAGCTCAGGGGGGTCAGCTGGAAAAACTCCCTCTGAAAAGCAACTCCACTGAGATGTGATCAGCCAGGCACTCGGGGACGGAGCGGCTGTCACAGCCACATGCGCAGGGGCTCTGAGGATGGCACCACACACGCTGGACCCATGTCCAGTATGGGATGGCATGGGATAGAGATTGACATAGGATGGGGAAGGCGATGGGATGGGATGGGATGGCGATTGAGATGGGGATGGGATGGGATGGGATGGGATAGGATGGGGATGGGCAGTGGGTCTGGCTCTGATACGCTGTGCCGGGGCAGGGAGAGCCGGCTGAGCAGCTGTGGTTATCTGCTCCTGTCCTTGTGCAGGAGCAACACAAACCGGTGCAACCAGCACTGTGCCGGCAGGGCAGGAATCACTGTGAACCTCTGCCCGTAATTAGCACATGTAATTGCAGACGGTCTCTGATTAGCAGGACCTCAGAGCTGGGCACGCCAGGCTGCTTGACAGTGCTCGTGCTGCTCCTGCCTCGGACTGTTCGCCTCCCTGCTCGGTGACAGCTTCAGCCCCCGGGCCGGGCAGTGCCACAGGGCTGGGACAGCAGGGCTGGCCTGGCATGGCACAGCATGGTGCACAGCAGGGCAGTGGAAGCAGGTTGCGGACCCAGGGGACAGGCATAGGGGACACACTGCCAGTGCAAACCCATTTCTCCTGCGCAAGCAGCTGCGGCACCCAGCACCCTGCCTGGCCGGGCGGGAGCTGAGCCACAGGGACATAATTAATACTTGCATCAATCTCGGCTGGATTTGCATAGTGCCCAGGTCCCGCACTGCCCGGGAAGGAGGGTTGCTCCGTGCCCTTCCCGGAGGCAGCAGCAGCAGATGCTGTGCCGGCCCTGCCTCTTCCGCAGGGGTCACAGCCCCAGCGTGGCCCCCGGCTTGCCCCCTCGTGCACCCCATCCCACCGCCCCCCACAGCCGGGACACCCGCAGGCCCCTGCCCTGCCCCGCTCCAGCTGCTGGAGCGATGAAGACAGATGGAGATGCTTCCCTCTGCCGCACGGTCCCTCCCTCCCTCCTCAGGCTGCGAAAAATTGCAGGGATGGCAGCTCGGGAGTGAAGGGCACAGCAGGGTTTGGAGGGTAAAGGGGGGTGGCCGAGCTGCAAACACCCCCCTGCAGCTAGGAGGCACGGCAGTGCCCACCTCTGCATGCCCAGGATGGGGTACAAGGTCCATGGGCAGCATCCACGGCCGGTGCCTGCTCTCCTGGGGGCACCCAGCTCCCTCCTGCCCCTGCCCTGCTCCCCTGGCCCAGGTGAGCATCCCCAGCCCCTCCCTGGAGGGATCCTCCAGGCTGAGCCCTGGCCCGGGAGGAAGAAGAGCCAGGGCAGGAAAGAGCCTGGGGTGGTGGCAGGGACAGCAGGGTGCAGGCAGGGACATGGGTGCCACCCGCAGCCCTCGATTTGCTGCCCTGTGGGTGCAGGTGCAGGTGGCAGAGGGATGGGACAGCACGGGGATGTGCGGGGTGCCACTGCCCCCCGGGGATGACAGACTGGTGAGATAGCCCTGTGCAGCCGAGCGCAGCGCCTCGCCACGGCCGCCGACACTGCTGACAGCCGCTCCCGGCCCCGTGACACCATGGGGACCGCAACGCTCCGGGCACAGGCCAGGTACAGCCGGATACAGGAGGAGACACGGGCACGTCTCCTGTCCCTGGGGCTGCCCGCCAGCCCTCCGCAGCCACTGTGCCTCACTCATGCCCGACCGCAGCACCCATGGCACCCACGGCACCCGCAGCACCCGCAGCGCTTGCATCACCCACGGCACCTGCAGCACCCACTGCCCAGCCCACCCCGCGGGCACGGCGGACATGGCCACTAGTTGTGTCTGTGGCCGGGGCGGGGGGGCCGTGGCCTGACTGCAGCTGCCCAGACGAGCGCGGCCAACTCAATCAGAGCCGCACGGCCCTCCAGCACGCCGGGCACCGGGAATTAAACTGCTAATGAGCTGCTGGCTGGAGGGCCGGCAGTCAGTGATCAATCAGGGGCTCTGCTCTGATGAGGCGCGTGCCTCCTCTCCCCTCCTGCCCTGCACATCCCGGGGGGCCAGTGGCCGGCAGTGGGCCAGTGAGTCCCCTCAGCCCCTGCTCCCTGCCTGCCCAGCCACCCTGGGCAGGGGCCAGCCCGGCTCTCTAGCCCAACTAAGCTGCCCGACACAGAGGGGGGTCCCCAACCCCCATGCCACGGGGACACAGCACCCACAGGTTCTCGCAGCTTCTGGCTTTCCTGCCTCCCCCCTCCTCCTGTGCTCGCCTTGCCGGTGCTGCGATCGGGAGGGAACCTTTTGTTCTGCTGGAAGAAAACCTGTTGAGTCCAGCTGAGCTTAGCCAACGCTTAACAGCCGTTCAGGTGCAAAGCATGCTCCGGCTTGCATCTGCGCCCGGAGAGGGGCATGGCGAGCTGGGGGTGCCTCCACTGAGGGGCCCTCCCCACCTGCGCAAGGGTGCCTGGGGAGGACCAGCTGTGCAGGCAGCGATGTCTCCCGGGGACAGGGCAGGCACATGTGGGAGCCCCGAGTCCCGGCAGGTCGGGGTGCAGGTCCAGCCTCCCGTCCAAGACCGGCAGCATGGTGCCATGTGCCCTGGCTCAGCGGCAGGACTGTCCTCGCCTCCCACTTGCTGCCAGCACGGCGATGCAGCCACGGGCGGACAGGGCCGGTAGCGCCCTGCCCGTAACCGCTGCTGGCGCAGCACACCGGGGCACGGCTCAGAGCACAGAGAGAAGGTTTTGCAGTGTAAGCAGGGGACAGCCGCCCGCAGAACCGCGCGGGGAGCTGCAGGGAAGCTGCTCAAGCACAAGCCTGACTCTGCTCCCTCGCTGTGAAGCCCTGGCTGGCTTTCCTCCCCTTCATAGCCTTTGCAGAGTTAGGATGTGGCAGAGGTGTTGGCACCCTCCTGCCCTCGCACCCTCGCTGTGCAGCCTGTACGGGGAGTGTGCCCTGGGCTCATCGCCTCCTCCCCGGCTGCATGACAGGGCAGTGCCTGGGAGAAAAGGCCAGCAACCGGCAAGGAGCAGGTTAGAGAGATGCCCGTTCTCCCCTATTGCACAATTAATCATGAGAAGTTTTTCCTCCTTTCGTGCATGAAACAAAATTTGGCAGGGCGCTCTGACCACAGGGACTCGCTGCTTGATCTCCAGTAAAAACCCAGCCACATCTGGCAAAGAAATAACCTCAGAGCATCCCTGTGTGCGCAGGCAGGGAGAGGCAACGTCGGGCCAGGCACAAAAACCCAGTGGGGCTGGGTCCACAGCCCCCCGTGCAGCGAGCACCTTCAGCCATATGCTCCTGGTGTTTGTCCCCCCCCAGCCCCCAGCACACACATGGCCGTGCTGCTCTGCCGGCACCACTGTCCCTGCCCACAGGCCCTGTTATTCTGGTCCTGGACATATAAATGCCCAGGCAGGGGTGTCCACCCCCTGCCAGCCACCTGGGTGCTGGCAGCAGCCCCCGCATCCCCTGCCTGGGCTCTCCTCCCGCCCCTGGCTGCCTCCCCCAGCCTGGCCAGAGCCTCAGCCCGTCCTTTCCCCGAGCAAGCCCAAGCCTCCCCAGCAGCATTCCAGCTATTTGTTATTGGAAAAAGGGGGAAATACGGTTTTCGACAATTATTGTTTTTTCCACCTGACTGGCTGCAAACTTGTTAATTTTTTTCTTTAATGTGTGAACAGTGTCGACGGCAGCTGCATGTGAAATGACTTGACGCCCTATCTGCGGGTCCCTGGCTGGCTTTCAGTGCTCGCACCGCAAACATTGCCTTCTATAAATAAAGGCCTATATCTCATCAATGGCAGAACAGCAGAGCTTTATATAGTCGTCTTACATAAAACCGTCTCTCTTTATGGGCTTCAAACCATTTGCGTCACTTAGTGCAGTTCCGTAAACCTCCTGCTCCAGCCGCTCCCCTGCGGAGGGAGACCTGGCACGGCTGCCCCGTGCCGCTGGCGGGGAGCCCGGGGTCCCCGCTCCACCCGGGGCTGCCCCCCGTCCCCCGCCCAGGGCCAGGTGGCAGCTGTGTCCTCGCCCCCCCGCCTTGGCACGCGTCTCTCTCCAGCTCACCCAGCCTTGGCACTGAGCGCCGACATGGCAGCCGGCACTGCCAGGCACCCCAGCGCCTGGGGACGGCCGGCTGCTAGCCAGCGCCAAGCACCCTGCCCTTGTCACCCTCCCTGTCCCTGCCACGGATCCTGGGGCAGCACAGGCAGGGATGCTGGGAGGTGCCACTCTGTTCTCCATCACTTGGGAATCAGGGACCTGAGGGCACCGGGTGACCGGGGACGTGGTGTCAGGCTGGGGGGACCGGCCGGTTCCCACCAGCTCCGGCTCCACCATGCAGGGGACGTGAGCCTGGACAGTGGCTTTCCACCCCACTGCCCAGCGAGCACCTGGTGCGGGGGATGCCGGGGGCTGCCCCCACAGCCACGGGGCACAGGTCCCAGCCCCAGCCCATGCACAGGCTCCCGCGGTCCCTGGAGCCCTCAGCTCCATATGGCAGAGCCTGCCCCTCCGGCTCGCTGCAGGCGCCCACACGCATGCACCGATAGGTCGCGGGGGGGTCCGGGGACTCCTGCTGGGGCTGCGGCAATGCCTGCCTGGAGGGAGGCAGCCGGCACCCCGGCCAGCAGTGCAGGAGCCTGGGGGCAGAGCTGCAGAGACCGTGGTGACAAGCCTTCGTTTACCCCCGTGCCACCCCAGCCAGCCACCCCAAGTGGGCAGGTGGCTGGAGCCGGAGGGACACAGGGAGCCAACAGCATTGTGGCACTGGGACCCGTGGTGCACTCTGTCCCCAGTGCCACCTGACCACGGGACCCCTCCCATGGGTGACACTGGCACCAAGGACGGGGTCACAGCAATGCCCTGCCAGCCATGGTGCCACATAGCATCTAACCACGCTGCTGGCACAGGGCACCCGCACCCCAGCCAGCCCTGCCCCATGCCCAGAGCCCCCATGCCCAGCCAGCCACACTGCATCCCATGAACCCCCTGCCCCCCAGCCAGTCACCCTGCACCCCATCAGCCCCACAGCCCTGTGTCCCCACCACCCCATGGCCCCACAGCCCTGCAGCCCCATGCACCAGCAAGCACCCAGTCCCAGGGCCAAACCCCCATGGGTGCCCCGGCCCCATCCGTCCCACAGCCGCCCGAGGTGCCCACCCAACTCTGCAGCCAGCAGCGCTGGGGGAGCGCCGCCCCACAGACCCCCATGGGTGCCCTGGCCCCAGGGGACGGCAGTGCCCACGATCTGCCCAGCCCAGCAGATGGGACCAGCCTCGTGGCACGTCCCGCGTCCCTGGGGAGCCACACCAGGCACGGGCGTCCTGGCCGCTGGCTCCCCCCTGTATCGGAGACAGGCTTATTAAGTGTGTGATATTAAATTACCCAGATAAGAGCGTAAGAGCTTTTAAAGTCAATTCATTAAATATAATTATGAAGAGAGCTTTTTTATGCTCACAGTGATCCGATCTCAATCAGGGAGACGGTGGGAAAGCCGCCGGCTCCTCTAGCATCTCCGCTCCCCCGCCGCGTCGCCTCCGCACCCCCGTGCTCCCCGCCTCGGCCCCCACCCGCGGGGAACCGGCACCCACGGCCACGGCCCTTGCTGCCCGCCCCGCTGCTCCGGCACCCACTCACCAGTGTCACTGCTGGTGCCAGTGCCACCCCACTGGAATGGGGGTGGCATGGGGGTCTGCCCAGCAAAGGGGTGGGAGAGGGGAGGCAATGGGGGTGTGTGGTAAGGGCTGGTGGGGTTGGGGACGAGGGCAGTGAGGTATGGAGATATTCTGGGGCAAGAGCCAGGGGGTCTGGGGAGCTGAGCACGGGCTCTTCCCAGCCACGGGTCCACTTCCCTGCAGGATCCAATCCCCTCCCCACCCCCTGCAGAGCAGCCTCCTTAGGGACCTAATGATGCATCCCCGCTCCCCAGGCAGGCGGGCTGCGCACCTCCCGCTGCTCCCACATTCATTAATGGCGCTTTGCACCCAATTAGTACCTGCCAGCCAGGCGGAGGCTGCCCTGACCTGCGGCCGGACCCCTTGTGCAGCCCAGGTGGCCCCACGCCAGCCCTTTGCACCGGGGGCCCCCGCTCGCCCTGTGCACCCCCAGCCACAGCCTGGGGTACAGCTGCACACGGCGCTGAGCCTGTCTTTCCTGGGGGAAACCATGGGGGAGCAGGGGTCCCAAAGACACCTCGGGAGCCCCATGCCCCTCACACCTCCTCAGACATCCGAAAGACAGCCAGATCGCTGGGACACCCCGTGTCCCCTTGCCACGCTGCCCCGAGACCCACCGTGCTGAGGGGCTTTGCGGTGACACCCCTAGGTTCAGCCAGCCCCTTGATGTCCCACCTCGGTACCCCAAATCCTCATCACCTCCGTATCCACCCATGTGCTGCCGCAGCCGGGGCACTGCGGGGCGAGGAGCAGCAGCCTGGCTGGCTGGGAGCGGGGTGGGCTCCGGGCTGGGGTCTCCACACAAGGCTCTGGCAGGGGTTGGTGGGAGCAGCTACCCGCTGCTGGGAGCTGCTGGACTGACATTTATTTTTAGACGTGAATTGTATAAATTAGCATTTCTCAGTGGATTAAGCAGCAGGAATTGTGTAAAATTAAATGGCAATGAATTGCATTAAAGTCCCCCGTTTTCTGGCACAAGCAGCGCCTCAAGCCGTGCCCGGGCGGCTCATGTGTAACAGCACCGGAGCTGCTGGTCGCTGCTCCGGACAGGAGCGCGACCAACCCATGGCGTGTCTACACCACCTGGGGACACAGACCTGGGGATGCACAAGCACGGCAGCAGGGCTGCGAGGATGAGGGGCTTCAGGCAGGCTGCAAGCCCCCAGGGAGATGTCTCAGGCACTGGGCTGGGGCTGCAGGACATGGATCCAGCGAGCAGAGCGCGGTGACCCAGATGGGCACGGCTGGGCTCGGCCGAGCAGCTCACAGGCATGGGATTGGCAAGGGACACTCTGGGCTGTCCTGGGCACCAACACTGCCAGCCTCAGCCCAGCCAGCCCCTGCCATGGGCAGCAGGACACCCACCACAGCTGCAGCCTTGCCACCCTCCAGCGGGGATGACACTGTGTTGGGACCCTTACGGCACTGCCTGACCCCAGAGCCCCTCTGTGCCCTGGCCAGGGCAGGTCCTGCAGTGCCTGGAGCCCAGTGAGCGGCTGAGGGGTACCTGGTGAGCCCCCTGCACCCTGGGGCACGCTCAGCCCTGCACAGGGGGAGAGGGAAAACGGAGTGGGCGAACACCGGGGGCTGAGCAGGCATCAGGCAGGGCAGGGCAGGTGAGGAGCAACGAGTCCAGCCCTTTTACCCAGCATAAAAATAGGCTGAAAATGTGACATTTATTAAGTACAGTTCTGGCAGAAAGGTCAGAGAAGAGTCCCCGCGTCGGGAGCGGCGCGGGTTGCAGGGGGATGGTGGCAGAGCGTTGCTGGGAGGATGCGGGGGAGACAGCCAGCTGCCCCCTGCCCACTGCCCCCCAGCCAGGATCTCTCGGGGTGCACGTGGGGTGGAGCCAAGGATGCTCCCTCCCCTCGTCTTGGCACAGGGGCTTCCCCCGCTGGGGTCTGCATGGGGTGCCAGGGAGACCCCCGCACCGCCCACGTCCCGGGCAGGCGGGAGGCCCTGCCTGGAGAGCTGGGGCCAGTGCCAGCTCCAAGAGGCACTGCCAGCTCTCAGCAACCTCCCTGCTCCCTTCCAACCTCCAGCCCTGGCAGGACTGGCTTCGGCAGCCACAGATCACAAACAAAAGGCTTTTGACAGGGGACGCGGTTTTGAGAAAGGCACCGGGCTCCTGCCCGGCCACGAGCGGAGCCTCCTGCCACAGCCGCTGCTGGCGAGCAGGCGGGATGTTGCTGCCAGCCAGGGAGGACCACCTCCACACACCTCTTCCTGCAGCCTCCAGACCCCTGCCCACCCCAGCTGCCTGTCCCCCCTGTCCCCAAAGCACCGCTGGCAGGGCTCTCTCTTCCCACAGTGCGCCCCGCAACGTGGCCAGCACCAGCCTCCGTTTGTGGCCATACCAGGGTGCCAGGCATGGGGGCAAGGGTGGGCATGAGCCACCTGCTGCAGCTGAGCCCCAGCACCGTGGGGACGCTTCCCAACCTCCCGCTTAATGGCACGTAAAGAGCGCTATTGATTTCCCGCGCCGGCACCGCACACTTCACACCCTCGGCACCGCAGCTGTGCTCGCCCAGCCGGCAGGGATGCGCACCCACTGCCCTCCCCAAGGCGCCAGGCAGCGTGCCAGCGGGCAGCAGGCAGCGGGCAGGGGCAGCCCAGCCCCGCACCCCCAGGCAGAGTGGGGACTGGGGGGCTACGGAGCATGGCACGGCTCAGGGGGGGTGGAAAAGGCTTCGCCAGGGCTCCGGCACGGCCCTCCAGCAGCCGATGCAGGGGGCACATTTGTCAGCAGGGCTGCAGGGGAGCCTTGCTGCAGCTCAGGGCTGTCCCTGCCGCGTGGGGAGATTTACAGCCCAGCCGGGCTTTATTACAAGGAAGATGCTTACGCTGGGGATTTTTTCCCCCATAGTTTCTTAATTTGCTATCCCATAAAGAATGTGGATTTGTGACGTTAAATAGGGGAAGATCGTTTACCATTCGCGGCTCTTACTTAAAGGATCCGCACGAGTTATTTATCATGTAAGCACAGGCTGCAAGCGGCAGCGCGAGGGGACACGCTCCAGCCTCGGCGCTACTCCTGCTCCCAAGCAGGCAGCTGGCCGGCAGAGGCCCCACGGCTTGGACACCCTCGTGCTGTAAAACTTCCAGCCTCTGGATGAAGTCCACCTTGTGCCCAGAGAGAAGGAAGGACTCCAGCACTCCTGCAAGCACAGCTGCAGGAAAATCTCCTTCCCTTCTCCAGCATCCCGGGGGACGTGACCACTGCTCCAGGGGCTGCTCGCCATGGGCTGGGTGCCCTGGGACTCCAGGCCATTTGCCCCACTGGGATGTGCTGCAGTCTGGGAGCCCTCCATCACTGCTGGGACATGCTGTGACTCACATATCCGCCCACTGCAGCGGGGGTACGAGAGCTTTCCGAACATAGAGGCACACATGGGAACCCAGGACTGGGACCGATGAAGCCTGGAGCTCCCCACCGCATGGCGACTGGGTGCAGGGCAGCCCGGGTACCCCTGTGCTGGGGCCACAGCTGGGAGGCACAGGAGCACCCAAGCCCACACATCCCAGCTGAGATTCACCCTGCCTGCCAAGCAGCTCGTGATGTGTTTTAGTCGTTCCCAGGAGGAGGCATGAGGGACCAATTCGGCTCAGGGAAAAGGAGTAGGAGGCTCCAGCTGCAAATGATGTGATGCCTCAACAGGTCCCGCTGCTGCCTGGCAAGGCTTTGGGACGTGGTATGCGGCAGAGAGAGGTCACATCTTCCCCCATCCCTCCCCACACCCATGTCTTCCAGCCTCTGCTGTCCCAGGTTCACCCCTTTGCTCCAGGCAAGTGAGAGGTGACGGGGCCCCCCCTTTCTGCTGACAGCCCCTGATGCCTCAAAGGCCGGGCTGGAGGGCTGAGCTGGGGACAGGGGAGTGGAGGCTGCAGGAGCCCTGGGCTCCCCTTCCTTGGGCCAGGGGCCGGGGGTCAGCCGGCACTAACCATCCTCATGCCTGACGCCTGCTCCAGTGCACAGTGCCGGCACACCAGAGCCCGGCTGCCTGGGCATCCCCAGGGCAGACCTGTAAGCAGCTGAGGCAGGCAGGCCAGCTGGTCCTGTACAACCACCCGCTGCTGAGAAAGTGGGTCCCGATGACTGTCTTGGCAGTCACCCTCCTCTGCTACTCAGCATGGTGCACGCCATGCACCGTGTCCACGCTGTGGGAAGCTTGTACCCAGCCCCATCCGCCTGAGCTCTGCCCTGCCAGCCTCGCAGCGCGGCTCAGCACACGCCAAATCCCATTGCCATGCCGTGTCGCTGCCCGGCACAGCGCTGGGCTCGCTGCCTCCTCTGCAAGCCAAAGCTGTGCAGGATCCCCCAGGAGGACCCTGGGGCTGGAGCCAGCGTGGCCGAGCCACGTGCAGGACTGTCCAGCACCGGAGCTCCCAGCCCCACCGAACCGCACTTCTCCCCGGCAAACTCAGGCAGCTGGCGCAGAGCAGGCACGGAGCCCAGCAAAACCCCAGGAGGAGTGGGGCTGCCCCCCTGCTGCCCCCTGCTCCTTCCCACTCCACTGCAGTGCCCCATGCCACCCCCCCGCACAGGGCAGCCCCCCCAAAACGGCACTTCCCCGGGGACAGCATCACCCTGCGCAGCGAGCAGGCGTTGTACTGATGGGCATGAAGTGAAACAGGACATGCTGCATCAGCCATTTCCAGCCCCACGAAGCCTCCTCTCCCCCTCCCAGCATCCCGCACAGCCCGTGGCATCGCATCCCCCTCCCCGGCACGGAGCGGGCTCCGGCTGGCAGCGCTGCTCCCGGGAGCGCAGCAAGCCAGCCGAGCAGTAGCCCCTGGCAGCCGGAGGAGAGAGGCGGCTCATTTCCAGAGTCATTATGGTCTGAAAAGGGTCCCATCAGGTATTCCGCCCGTTCAGCACATTTATTTTCCCAAACCACAGCAGGGATTTCTGATTCCAGGCTCAATATTAGCGAGGGCTGCACGCTGGCGGCGCCCGGCCAGGAGCTCGCTGCCTGGGCAGGCAGGGTGCTGCTGGGAGGAGGCCCTGCTAGCAAGCCCTGGGCAGCGAGTGGGCAGCCCCGGGCAGCCCCCCGCTTGCCCGGCCACAGATGTGTCTCCGGAGCAGAGCCGCTCGGGGGGGGTGTGTGTGTGCACACACGTGCGTATGCAATGCTGGCAGCCTCCGGGATTCACACACATCCCAGCGCCAAACCCCCCAAACACAGGAGGGCTCCCCTATGTGCGAAGGGGTCTCAGCCCCCCCCCCCATCCACTCTCGCTGTGCAAAGCACCCTGCGACAGAGCACTTCAACCCAGGGGGAAGCACAGGCTGGACCGGGGCTCTACACCACAGCTTTCCCCCTGCCTGCTGCACACCGACCCCAGGGACCGCTGAGCCCCACTCCCCTCCACCCCAGCTCCTGCCTGCGAGCCCCTCTGGCATGGACCTGCTGGCAGCCCGGTCCTGCGGCGCGGAGCCCTACCGAGAGCTCCCACGGAGGATCCTCTCTCTCTCTCTCCGTGTGAAAATTGGAGGGAAACTCAAACAGAGAGAGATGCAATCTTCAGCAGCCAGAGCAAGCCAGGGAGCCCTGCTCCGGCGAGGCGTGGCAGGGTGGGTGCCCCCTGCCCCAGCGGGGGCCCCCGGGGAAGCTGAGCCAGGCGTGCACTCACCACAGTGAAATCGCGGGAGGAGCAGTTCTCGCCGCTGAAGTTGCAGCTCTTGAGCATGTCGTCGAGCTGGTGGCCGGTGCGGTTGACGATGTCGGCCATGTCGGGGTCGGGGTAGAGCAGGTCCGTGGCCTTGTGGCCGTCCCGGTCCTTGGGGGGCAGCCCGGTCATGTTGGCCAAGTGGAAGATGTCGGCGTCGGTGAGCGCCGAGTGGCGGTAGCGGTTGATGTTGCAGATGGTGATAGCGGGGAAGACCATCTCGCGGATGGCCTCCTCGTCCAGGGCCATGACGTGAGGGTGCTCCAGGTAGAGCAGCGCTGACTTGGCCGCCTGGTAGAGGAAGAAGGCGAGCGAGGCCAGGAAGGCGAACGCCCAGAGGGTCTGGCGCACGCCCAGCCGCCCCGACCGGCAGATGTGTCCCAGGCCGTGCAGCGTGCTGGCGCTGGCGAAGGCGGCCAGGTCCCGGGAGCGGGGCCGGGCGGGCTCCTCGATCAGGCTCTCCTTATCCCCTTCTTCTTTCTCCTTCTGCTTCTCATCCTCCTCGGCAAATTTGATTTTACACACGATCTCAATCGGCATCTGCCTCGCGCGGCCGGCGTGCCCAGCCAGCGAGCTGCCCCCCGGCACGGGCACCGGCTGAGAGCCCGGCCAGGCGCTGGGAGGGGGCTCGGGTCCCCCCCAAGCCCCAGCACGGCGCCGGGAGGGCCGAGCCGTCTCGGGAGGGAAGCGCAGCCCCTCTCAGCAGCTCCGAGCCGCCGCTTCCCTCTTGTCTCACTAGTCGATCGTCTCCTTGTGCCTTCGCTTATCAGCACAAATACAGCTGTCAAAAACCCCTCTCTCTCCTCTCCCTCGCTCGCTCTCTCTGCCTCTCTCCTTCGCTCCTCTCTGGTTAAGACCCCAGCAGATACAGGCAGCATTTAGGCATCATGTGCTAATAAAATCCAGGGAATACTTAATAATTCAAGACATGTCAACATTATTTCATCGTCAAATAAAGAGCGAGCGCCGGAGAAAAGAGGCAGTGTGAAGGGCCCGGCGCCTCCGGGGCAAGGAGCCGCGCTGCGCCCTCTCCCCAGCCCCGGCTCCGAAGTGCTGCCGGAGCCACTTGTTTGAATGGCTCGGGAGCTGCCGGAGCCGTGCCGTGCCGTGCCGAGCCGAGCGGAACCGAGCCGTGCCGCGCCGAGCCGCGCCGTGCCGTGCGATGCCGAGCCGCGCCGCTCTGCGCCGAGCCGAGCCGAGCCGAGCCGCGCCGTGCCGCGCCGTGCCGTGCCGAGGCGGGCGGGGCACGGAGCCTGCCCCCCGCCGTCGCCGCCGCCGCCGCCGCCGCCGCGCTCGCCGCCTCGCCCCGCCGTGCCCCGCCGGCCCGTGCGCCCCGGGGCAAGAGCGCGGCTCGGCGCGGCGCGGCTCGGCGGGGGCGGGCAGCCTGCGGGCAGCTCGCCCGGCGGCCCCCTCCTGCTCGCCCGCCTGCGGACTCCTCCTGCCTCGGCGGCTCCCTGGCCGTTAACCGCCTCCCTGCCGCGCCCCAAGTCGGAGAGCGCCGAGCCCCGCCGGTCCCGCTCCCGGCCACGGCCCCGCCGAGCCCCGGCCCGCAGGCCGCCGCCGGAGCGGGGCCGGAGACGGGGCGCCGGGGGTGCACCTCCCCGCGCCCCCCCCTCCCCGTGCTCCTCGGTGCCCCGGCGCCGGGAGGGCGGCAGCACCGCCACCCACCCCCCGCGCCCGCCGCCCCCTGCCCCGCTGTGCGCCCGGGCTGGGCTCCCCCGGCTCCACGTCTGCCCGCCTCCGTGCTGGGCTCCGCAGTGCCCCACGGCCGGTGTGCAAGAAGCGGGGGGCACCGCGGGCAGAGACCGGCTCTGTTAGGAAGGCTGAGCCGCGGTGACCCTCACCCTCTCCCGCCCTGCTGAGCCCGTGCCCCTCCTCGGGTCTGGCTCTGCTCCCTCCGCGGCACGCGTCCGCCCCTGTGCACAGCCCCACGCAGGGCCCAGCTCCCGTGGCAGCACTGCCCCGCACGCGGTGGGAGAAGCAGGGCGTCCTCCTGCCCCATCCTGCCCACAGTGGTGCGGCTCTGCCTGCGTCGCTCGGCGGGGTCAGAGCTGTGATGAGGTTATGGGTTCACCCTGCAGCACCAACCACAGAGCCACACGGCGCCTGGATCTGGCTGCTCCCCACGCACGGCACCTTCTGCCAGCAAGTCACGATCTCACCCAGCTTCCTGCCTCAGTTTCCCCAGCTGGTGACGGAGGGTTAGCTCTGCTAGAAAGGCTGAGCCAGACCCCTCACCCACAAGTCAAGCAACCCTCTGTGACTGCCTAGTGGCACAGTGGTGGGGGAAACACCAGCTCCCTGCCTCCAGAACAAGCCCAGCACTGGGTACCGCCCCCCCTCAGGAGATGTGGCTCTGCTGGGGAGGTGCGTGCTTGGCCGGGAAGCTGGAGTCCCCGAAGGACAAGTGATGAGACAGCCGCCCATGAGCTCGACAAGAGGCCTTGCCTCTCCCCGGGGACTGCGCCGCAGGTCAGCGTGACCTTCACTGTGCTGCCGATGCCAACGGCAAAGCTTTCCCCAGTCGTCCGGCAAGCACACACACATCTTCAATCTTCCCATCGATCTGTGCATGGCACACATGTTCCTGCCTCTGTGCGGGTCAATACAGCATGATAGGCTGCCTCCGGCAGGGAGCACGAACAGCCCCGGCTGCCCGCTTCACCCCGTCCTGGGAATGCGGTGTGCACGTGCCAGCCCCGCATCCCCACCTCGGAGAGGCACGGCGGGGAGCGGGCTGGGCAGGCGGCCCAAGCCACACAGCCACAAGCCCCAAGCTGCTTCCACAGGGCTGCTGGGCCCGGCAGGGGATGCTTGGCTCTGCAAAGACTGTGGGCAGCAAGGGCCTGATCCTGCGGCGAGGAGGTTCTGCGGTGCAAGGCAATAGCCGGCATTGGGTCTGCAGAGCCCGGTGCGGAGTCCCTGCCTGCATCTCTCAGTGCCGTGGCGGCAAGGGGCGCGAGGACACAGAGGGTCTGCTAGGCGGGTCCACCCCATAAGTGCAGATCCTGAGGTACAGGGCAAAGCGAGCTGTGTGAGTGTGAGACCTGCAGGAGCCCGGTGTCCTCTGCGTGCTGGACAGTCGTGGCATGGGAGCAGGACTGTCTCTCGGCTCCCTGCACGGCCCTGGCCCTCACATCATGGGGACCGCAGACCCCTGCTCTCTCTGGGGCATTAGCAACTGCCACCTGGGCTGGGGACACCTCTCAGAACCCTCCCCCCAGCACAGTCCCCTCCTGTGTGGCCAAAGAGATGTGTCCTCTCCTCCCTCCTCTCCTGCTGTGCCCTGGTCCTGCCTGCCCAGCCAGCAAGGGCAGATGGGTGCTGGGGGCTCGCCCCTTGCAGGGTGAGCCAAGGCACGGGGCTGAAGTGCAGTCAGGCTGGGCTGGGATCAAGCTGTGCCCAAGTGAGTGGCACCCAAGGCACAAGCCCCATCCCCAGCTGTGGCTGAGGGCCTCATGCAAACTACGGAGCAGGGAGGGCTGTGGCTTTGCGGCCACCAGCACCCATGGAGACGGCACGCCGGGAGAGACACTGGGCTGGAGGGGCAGGGAAGCAGCACGGCTGGGAGGCGAGGCAGCAGGGCTCAGGGACTGCTTTCTGATGGGACCAAAGGCAGCGAACACAGCACCAGCTGGGAACGGCCGGTGCTGCCACTTGGCAGCACGTCTGCAGCTCACGCTTCTCCGCTGGAGCCTCCCACCTGTGGCTGGGCACAGCACGCTTGCACATGGGGGGCGCGAGGCCACGAGGAGGGACTCTGCGGCATGCAACGGAGCTCGTCTGCCCCTCCACCCGGCCATGAGCAGGTGCAGAGCCTGTCTGCCTGCTGATGCTCCCACATCCAGTCCTTGGGTTCGATGCTAACGGCTGGGAGAAGCCCGATGTCCCAGGCTCCAGAGTGCCGACTTCTAGCCATTGCAGAAGCGAGCCGACAAGACGGGCGAGCCAGCCAAGGGCTCGCCGGCAGATTGGGAAAGGGGGGCCCCCCTGCTTGCCCCCGCACCCCCTATAGCCCAGGGGGATGCCGAGCGGCGGGGGCTTGGTGCAGGGCCCACGCGCTACGCTCAGATGACGGGGGGAGGCTGCAAGCGACGGGGAAGACAGGACTGGAATTCGAAATGATGTTGACAAATTGGAGAAATGGCCTGAAAACAATCAGATACAATTCAAAAGGACAAGCGCCAAGAGCTGGACTGAGGCGGGAAGCAAATCTGCCCAGCAAGCGGAGGGCTAGCGGCTAGAGGGCAGGCTGCCGAGCGGGCAGGAGGGCAGGGCAGAGCCCTGGCTTGGCGGTGGGCAGCAGCGTCGGCTTGTCCGAGTTTAACACTGACACCCAGGACAGTCCCAGGCAGATAAACGAGGCGTGCAGGGGGTCGGGCCCCCTGGGCAGGACGCGCTGTGCAGGTGCGGTTATCTGTGCGTGCAGAAGCTGCATTTCCAGATGCCCAGCAGCCAGGCAGCTGCTTGGAAAAGCAGCTGGGAGCTAGGAAAAAAACAGGAGAAGCCTCATTCATTTGGGATATGGGATCTGCCAGTTTAATATGGGATGTCTGGCTGCCCTGCAACTGCACTGAGCTCGGTGGAAAGGAGGACGTTGCTCAGGGCTGCATGAAAAGGAGCATCATTCGCAAGGCATCCGAAGCACTTGCTGGCGGCGAGGCCTCGGTGGGAGCCCTGTGCCTGGTCCAGGACCACACGTCAAGAAATATCCAAACTAATTGGAAAGAGTAGAGAGGATGGCAATAACAGAGAGCAGCGCTGGAGACCAGCTGGAGGCACTGGGGGTTTAGGCGAGAGCAGAGGAGGCTAAGAGGCTGCATCTGTAGAGAAAACAACTGCTGTGAGCACAGAAGGAGGGGGCTTTCTAGAGCATCAGGGCCCTGACACACCGTAGAAGACAGCAGGGGTTAGGTGGAGTGTCCACTTGGGAGAAGCTGGCCCACAGCCTGGAGGTGCTTGGTGGGACTGATCCTGCCCTGGTGCCCTCCAGCACCCTCGTGATGATTCATCCCCTCCAAGACACAGACACTCTCCGTTTCTATTCTTAGGCTGATCTGGATGAGGGTTTGGTTGTGAGTTCCCTATGTTGCCACCGAGCCGATGGAGTGACTCGCTGTGCCAGCACCCGACCTCCTGCCACGCTCTGGTACCGGCACTGTGCCGCTGCGGTGAGCCCACCCTCCCGGCCATCCTGCGGGGCTGTGGCTCCTCAGTGTGGGCACAGGGGATCAGCCTGGGGGACTGAAGGGTGGCATGGCTGGGGTAGGGTGGGGGACATAGGTGACGGGACAGTTACAGCCCCAGGCGGGCAGCGGGCACCTGCCCAAGGGGAGACCCCCAGCAGGCAGCCCCCACCTGATCCCCTGCTAGTCCAAGCTGGCCAGGATACAGATCCAGCTTGCTGGGCACTTCTGCCGCCAGCCCAAGCCCGTAAGCCAGCTGCCACATCTTCCTCGCCAGCTCCACACGCTCCAGAGCCGGCACTGGCCGCGGCCCTGTGCCCAGGGGGCAGTGGATCTGGGTCGATCATTAATTTTGATCTAATTGAAGGAAACGTGACTGCAGAGCCCAGCTGGCCGCAGCACTCGGCTCTGCCTCGCGCCGGTCGGATCCTCCGAGACCCTTGCAAACACATTGGCTTAACAAGCACAGCCTCCTCCTCCGGCCTCCCCGGCACACTGCCGGCGCCCGCCCGGCAGCTCAGGCTCTGTGGCAAGGGTGGCAAGCGCCTTGGCTGCGGGGAGATGTGGGATGACAAGGTGTCCACTCGAATTATGGGAGAGCAAGGCTGGCGACGGTGTGATAAGCGTGCTGGGCATCACTGCGTGCTGTGGAGCCGTCTGTGGGGCGGCCACGGGAGCGGTAATGCTGCTTGCACCCTACTCACCGAAACCTCTGCACTGTCCTCCTGCGCCCGCAGGGAGAAGCGGGGCTGGGAACAGTGGGAGGGAGCCGTACGCATCAGGGCAGGGAGCAGAGCCATTGCTACCAACACCATTATAAGCTGCATGGTGCTGGGATGGGGAGGACGGCAGCTCCGGCGCCGCAGACAAGGCTCACTGGTGGCCCAGGTCCCCTGGGCAGGCGGTGGCTGGGCTGGGCTGGGCTCCCGCACGTGCGGGGAGCCGCTCTCCGGTTTAGCCCGTGGCGGCAGATGACAAGTCTGCCAGGGCCGGCAGATGCATCGGCAATGCCGCACCCCATTAACGCACTGACCCCATTTACGTAAACTACCCCCATTAAACACAATACCTTATTAAATGCATTACCCCTATTAAGTGCAATACCTTAATTAATGCAACACCCCAATTAAGGACAACACTCCCATTCAATTTATTCCTTCATTAAGCGCAAAACCTCAATTACAAAGTCTCTTTTGTAAGCTGTGTGCACGAGCTTGCACAAGGTGCCCTGGACACCTTTTGCTGTTGCCAGAAAAACAACACTGGGTTTATGAGGCTTTTGGGGTCCTGCCTCCAGGAATTTAAGCAGTGGGTTTCAGTAGGACCTGGGTGTAGGAGCATCTGCCATGGCTGGGAGGACAATGTCTGCCCGCATCAGAGCCGGGTTAGATCCCATGGACTCTCAATGGGATAATGGGTCAAATCCCAGCCCAGTTCATAGGAGAAAAGGTTCTGTGCTGGGCCCAGGCTGATTCCGTGGTATTTAACCCTGGGGAGCAGCTGAGACCTTGCTGGTTGCCCTCCTGACTTCCTCCACCGAGAGATGCTCAGCCATGCCCCCATCCCAGCCAGCCCCTGCCCCTGTGCCTGGGGAGAGGCAGCTGTGGGCTGCCCACCCGTGCACAGCAGCCCCCACTGCTGGTCTCCATCTGAGACGCTCGATGTGCCACAGACCTGCACGGCCCCAGCTTTGCTGGGCCAAAAGCAAGAGGAGCAGCAGCGACCCGCATCCCCTATCCACGTTCCACTCTCACCCCATCAGTACAAACCACCCCCAAACTGAGCCAGCCACTTGATCGCAGCGCACAAACATCCTCACTGAGAGAACACACATCTAAAAGCCTCCCAAATCCACAGAGAAGAGCAAAGCAGAGTCCCCTTCCCAGCAGGATGGGCACACATTTCAGCACAGAGGGTGTTCAGCATCCCCAGGACGATGCTCAGCCCAGCACCTATCTCCAGGCTCTGGGTCCAGCAGTGCTTGCTGGCCCACGACCAGCAGGAGGTCAGGCTCAGCTACTGCTGCCCTCCAGTCCTGAGCGGGAAGAGTGGAGGAAATGGCCTCACCGCCCTCGAAGCATCCCCCGCGGCTGGCAAAGCCATCGCAGACGTGACCGGAGAGTGGCTGCGTGGCAGGAGGAGCCCCGGCTCTGAGCATGGGGCGCTGGGGTGAGCGTGGTCCCTCCTGCCCTCAGCGCTGTTAGGCAGGGGAGAGCATCCTGGGAGCCATCACTGCAGCGTGCAGAGACACTCGTTTGGTTTTATAGCCTTTTATTGCTGCAGCTGGTTGATCTTCCCTGCTTTCTGCCATCTTGAGGAGGGCAGCCGGGCAGGCTGGCACGTGGCCGTGCTTGCCGAGCAGCTCGGTGGCAGGGCACGTGCCTGGGGTGCCGCTGGGTTTGCACCACTAGCGAAAGCACCAGCAATGGCAGGGAAACTGGCTTCAGCACCCTGCTGGGGTGGTCCCCAGCAATATCCCCGCACAGCCCCTCTGCCTGCAGCGTGAGCCCCCCCCTCCCTGCCACTTGTCACCTGCCTGGTGGTTTATAAAACTTTAAAGCTAATGGTGTAATAAACTCCAATAATGATATTGCAGCTGCACCAGGGCACCCTGGGATGAATACATTATGGGAGCTGCAGCAGTTAGGCACGGAGGGCAGCATTTGGGCTGGGAGATGCTCCAGCCAGCGCTGCGGGAGACGGCCAAGCCTCTCCTGGCCCCGCTGTGAGCAGGGCACCCCCCTGCTTCACTCCCTCCCAAGCAACAACCAAGCAAAGGCGACTGGAGGGCAGGCAGCCCACCTTGGCCACAGTCCTCCCTGATCATAAGCCAGGCTAGGAGACCTCCAGGGGAAAAGGAGTCGGGAGGAGCATGAGCCCCTAAGGCAGCCTACTGGCAGTTTCTGACTCATGGGCAGGGGATGCTCGGATGGATGGACTGGGCTGAGCCTGGGGGACCACCCTGCTCCCAGTGGCAGGGGGCCCCCACGGCACTGGGCTCCCTGCTGGGGTGAGCCCCGGCCACTGTGTGCAACCCCGAGCACTGGCCGGGTGTCCCTGTCCTGCCCCGACAGCGCCAGACCCGGTGCACACCTGTCAGGGCTGGCACGCCGGCATGCACAGCTGCATGCACGGGTAGGGGTGCTGCTGAACACAGCTGTATGGGCACAGCTGGCACAGCTGGGAGGGCATCTCATAGCCAAGGGGACATGTCCAGGGCTTTGCCACACCGGAGGGATATGGCGCAGCTGGATGCAACATTGCCGTGGTGCACAGGGAGGATAAGACCCCTGTCCCACGCCAAACAGCCCTGATCCTGCACCAGGGAGCAGGTCTGTCCTGCTCTGGCACAGGAGCAGAAGGGTGTTGGATGCCACAGGGCTGGAGCCCAGCACAGAAGCGGTGGGAAGCCCATCGCCAGGCTCTCTGGGCACTTCTGGAGAGGTGCAGCCTGCGAGCAGCCCCGTGCAGGGCGCAGGTAATGCTCCTGCTGGCACCCCAGCAGCATCCACACCAGGCAGCAGGGCTGGTACCCATTGGCTGCGGTTCCTCTGTCTCGGCCCTGGCCCCGAGGGATGCGACGAGCCGGATGGGAGCACACCCAGCCAGCGGAGCGTGTGGATCCACTCTTCATGCTCCAAGAGACATCGCTCAGATGCTCCATTGTGCTCAGCTGTGCCTGCAGGCCC
Source organism: Ciconia boyciana (assembly GCF_034638445.1). NCBI lineage: Eukaryota > Metazoa > Chordata > Aves > Ciconiiformes > Ciconiidae > Ciconia > Ciconia boyciana. Next base: position 18,940,713 of record NC_132943.1, on the reverse strand, counting down.
TGTCCTGCCCTGTCCCCTGCAGCCACCAGCACCCGGTGCCCGGGCAGCACCCTCCTGCTCCTCCTGGCCCTGGACTGCTCCTCCTGCCCCATCCGCAACGCTTCGCCCAGGCAGCTCCTGCCTCCCGCTTGCCTTTCCTAAAAACAACAGAGCCATAAACTGGCAGCAGAGCTGCCTCAGCACAGCAATAGGGCTCAGGTTTTAAATGCACCCAGGTCAGGAGATTGGAAGTTATGGGTCCCTGAGCAGCTGTAGCTCAGCCGCATGGTGCCCATGACGGCCTCGTGCGTGCACAGCCGCCGCGCCGCGGGCGAGGGGCAGAGTTAGCGTTACCATAGGAACCATTGCTTCCCATTTCCCGACATCTGTGTGATTAAAACCTCAACCTTAATGCCATGGCCCTGCCAACGGCATGTGCAGCGGGGGCACCCTACCTGCCCTCCCAGGCTGCTGCACAAAGGGGCTGGGAGAGGCGGCTGCCCCTCGGCGGCTGGCGGAGAGGCGGTGGCCAGACCGGGTCTGCAGGGGCGACTGGGAATTCGGAGGAGGCCGCCGGAAAGTCCCGATGCGAGCTCCACAGCCCAGCTCCTGGGGCTGAGATCCAGCCCAGCGGTGGGCCCCGGGGCCCAGCGCACCATCGGCATGGCGCACAGCTGGCTGCTGAGCACACTGCATCAATCAGCCCCAGCATGGGCCACGAGCGCTGACGGCTCGGCGGGTACCACCTGCTGTGGCGCACATGGCTAACAGCAAACGTGCCGCATGTGCCGTGCCAGGCACTGTGGAGCTGGGCGCCTTCAGCACCCCGTGTGCTGCAAACCCCGGGCATGCCGCTGGCACCAAGTGCAGAGCACACTGCAAACGTCTAGCACCTCGCTGGGCTTCATCCTGAGCACGCTGCGAACAGGGAGAGCATCTGACGACCAAGCGTCCTGGAAGTGTCGACCCCAAATGTGAGCTTGCCCGTTGCAAACGCAACGCCTTCAGGCACCAAGTGCCAGCTCCCTGCAAACGGGCGGCTGATGCCAAGCACTGAGGGCACCGCCAGGGCCATGTGTGCCACGGGCACCGAAAACTGCGCTGTGAACATGGGATGCACAGCGGGCTGTGAGTGCTTAATGCGCTGCCGAGAGCCTCGGCAGAGAGCCTCAGCAGGGAAACCACGGGCTGATGGCACTGCTAATGTGAGAGCCGGTGCTAGCAGTGCACAGAGAGCATGCTGCCACTCCGAAGCGGGCTGGCATCTGGCACCAAGCACAGGCTAAATAACAGAAGCACCACTAACGCTGTGCGGCAAGCTCTGCAAATAGCAAAAACATTAGGAAGCTTGTACTGACCACAGCATGGGCTGCAATCGCAAAGCACGCAGCAAGCGAGCAGCGCATCAGGCACTGGGGGTGGATGCAGGGCAAGCAGCAAGCACGCACACCAGCGGGAGCGAGCGAGGAGCACGCGGGCAGCGGGACCACACTGCGGGCACCACAGGCTGAGCCCACTGCAAGCACTGAACGAGGCACTGGCACTGATCACTGGCCGCAGTGCCAGAATTCTGCTGTAAACAGTGATCACACCACGGGGGCCAAAACACTGAGCACACCGCAGAGAGCAGGCCGGTGCGAGCACTGACTACGCTGCAAATGCCAAATCTAACAGGCACCGGGCACACCTTGAATATGAAATGCTGCCTGTGGAGGTTGCTGAGCACTTGGCAAATACAAAACCACAGCTGACACCAAATGCTGAAGGCACTGCAAACATCATCAGCAGCAGGTCCCACAGCCCGAGCACACCACGTGTGCTGAGCACTGCCGACACTGAGTGCGAGCACTGTGGAAATAACAACGATGCCACAGGTATTAAGTGCTGAGCACTCTGCAATTATCAAGCAAACTGTGGGCATCAAGCGCTGCACACACCACGACCGCAAACACACTGCAGGCACCAATTTGACAAATACACTCCTGATAACAAGCGTGTGGCTGGTGCTGAGCATGCCGAGAAGAGCTGTGCGAGTGTGGGTAGAGTGCCACAGGCTATTGTGTACACCAAAGCTGGCGCGGGCACTGGGGATGCTGTACACATCAGCTCGGGCATTGTGTGTGTTGCAAATATCTGATATATCATGGGCACCGATTGTCAACCAAATGCTTCTCTGGCTCCTTGTTATGTGCTGCGCTATAAATAGGAAATGTGCCAAGGCACCACCCTCCAAACGCATTGCAAACACCAAACGGACGCAGACACCAGGCATCCCCATGCTGACCACCAAGAGCTGGGCACGCTGCAAACAGCGTTCTTCCAACGCCCGCCTCAAAGCCCACTGCAAAGAGCGGCTCGCCCCAGGCTCCACGTGCTCTGCAAACACCAGACTCGGCGGCAGCACCAAGCGCTGGCACGCCACGTGTCACCAACCTGCCCCGGGTGTGCAACAGCAACCTGGCAAGCCGCTTGCAGCCGGCGCTGAGCGCGCTGCCGGGGGGATGAAGGCAGCCCTGCCCGCAGGCTGCCGGCCCCACGGCTCCCCCACCCCAGGGTGCGTGGGGACCCACCTGTCTCTCGGGGAGCGACAGCCGTGCAGGAGGGCCAGTGGTGTGGCGCGTGCCAGTGTGCTCAGGGCCTGTTATTTCATTTTCACTTGTCCCATCCCATTAGCACAGCTGTCTGCCACCAGAGAAGGGAAAATTGATGCTAAACGGGATATCAATTTATCATGGAGTGTGTCACCCGCTGCACAGCTCTGCCAGCCGAGCAGCAGAGACGCGCTGCACCAGCGAAGCAGCACCTGTAATTAACAGCTCGTCAGCCTCCCCCGCACGCTGCAGCCTGGGCACCAGCCGGTGGGTGCGGCGCGGGGAATCCCAGCTGCGGTGCCACCCTCCGCCCCCGCCGGGACCCCAGCATCCCTCCTGGGGGGCTGCGTGTGCCACCTCCCACCCTGCTGCCAGGGACGGAGGCAGCCAGCAGGTCACACGTGGGTGCGCCGGGGTTGCCAGCCCATGGGATGCTTGGAGAGAGAGGTTTGTCCCCCGTCCCAGCCCTGCCTCAGCCATGTCCCCCCCCTGCCCTGACATGTCCCAGCACAAGGCAGAGCCATAACTCACGGGGTGAAGGTGCCCAGTGAGTAACAAGCCAGGAGCCCGGCTCCCGGGTGTGAGTTACGGCCGCTGCCTGCGCTCAGTGAGACATCAATCCCGGCAGGCGGCAGGGATAGAAACGTAGCGTTCAGTGTGCCGGGAAGGGGCCGCAGCATGGGCCGTCAATCCTGGGCAGCGGGGTGGGATGCCAGCACGAGCGGGGAGCGGGCAAGGCTGGAGGGCACCCACTGGATACGCCCCTGCCCACGTCCCCATGTCCAGCCCCTGTCCCCCTGGGTGCCCCCAGCCCGAGGGCGAATGCAGGCTGTCGTGCCCAGCCCACGCTGCCCGGCTGTAGGGCCACAGCAGGAAGGACATGTCAGATGTGGCTTTTCCCAGCCCTGGGGATGCCAGTGGCTGTTCTCTGGGAAAGGCAAGAGCAGGGAGGAGGGAAGGGGCCACCGGCACAGCCTGGTACAGAGCCAGGAACAGGGTCCCAGCCCAGCGCTGGCAAAATCTCCGAGAGATTTGGCACGAGCAAGCTCTCCATCCCTGCTACTGGGGGCTGCTCAGCGGTACCCCCACCTTCCCCCGATGCCCCTGCCATATGGGGGTGCTGCAGCCACACGGCCCCTTCCCCACCATGCCCTGGCAGGAGCAGGACCAAACTCCCACCCAGCCGGGGCCTGGCTCTGACACCCCCCGCCCCGCACCCGGCATGCCTGGGCTGTGCGGCAGCGGTGCGGCAGGCAGCCGGTGGGAGGGAGCGGGCGAGCGGGGCGGCCAGCAGAGCCGAGGCTGTTTGTTGCTTTGATGTTAAACACCCAGAGATGAAATGCGTGCCCCGGGGCTGGGTCCCTTGCAGCCAGCCGGCCGGCCAGCCTCTGGCTGCGGAGCCGTGCCAGCGCTGGGGCCGATAATTGGATGCATGTTTCTTCCAATGAGTTTGTATCATTTTTATGTAAATTTGACATTTTCCTGATGTTCTGTAATGTGCACAAAGCAAGTGCCTCTCCTGCCGTCGGCAAAGCCTATTTCCTTCCTGTCTGAAGTGCTGTGTTGATTTAAGGGCCTGCTAATACGCGCAGCCGGGCCCCCCCGTGCTCATGCACGTGCCCGCACGTGGCTCACTGGCTCCGATCCCTCTCCATCAGCCTGATGTGCATCTCCCAGGTGCCCAACCCCATGTCCAACCCAGGGCTCGGGCCGTCCTGCGCTGGCACAGCATGAACTGGGCTCCCTGAGAAAGCAGAGCACCTTCTTTCTCCATCTCACGTGACACCAAATCCGTGCCGGCACTGCCGGACACTGCTCGGCTGTTTGGCTCATCCTGGCGGAGGTGAAGAGCTGCCTCTGTGCCTGGCATGGGGAGGGGACCGCCGGCAGCCCCTGCGGGTCTCTTTCATCTGCTGGAGGAAGGCGAGAGGAGATCAGAGCCTTGGAACCAGAGGGAGAGGAAAGCAGGAGGCAACCAAGGGGCACCTTTCTGGCAGCCCGGTGTTAACCACACGCCCAGGGCTGCAGGGGACGGTGCGAGGGGAGCTTTGAACTCTGCCGCTCCAGGAGCTGCCCGAGGGGCCGGGATGGATCTGCATGGGCATCCTGCACTGCTCCTGGGCAGGGGTCCCGTGTCCCGGCCACAGCACCGCCTGCCCACGGCAGCAGCTGTGGCACTGGGGGGGCCCTTCCCGGGAGTGAGGGCACCCCCGCTCCCGTGTCCCCTGGCTTCTCGTGCCGCACAATTTTCCCGGTCTCTGTCTGCGGTGCAGGCAAGCGGGTTTCAAAGGCAGCGCTGCTATTTAAAGCCCTTATTGTTCGCGTCCTTGACACCGGCAGCTACATCCTGCTGTCGTTCGATGCGAGCGCATCCTGGCCCGGCCAGCCAGAGGAAGGCAGCTAATGAAGAGCGAGTGCAAAGACGCCTCTTCTTTGTCCTGATCACAAAGCGGCTTCCCAAACAGTCCCCCTCCGCCCTGCGCCAGGCAGCTATTTATAGCTCCCCTTCCCCAGGGCACGCCGGGAGTTTCCTCCAGACAGCGATGCCCTGGGATCCCTTTAATGGGCCACAGGGATGAAGGCTCTGCTGCCCCGCGGCCCTGGGAGCTGCTTGCAAAGACGTCCCATCCCTGCCTGCTCCCCTTGCAGGGGCAGCCGGGTCAGCCAGGGCCGGTGAGAGGGTGGGCTCCCCTCTGGGGTCAGCTCCCTGCTCAGCCGGCCGCCCTGGGGGACCTGCTTCATCTGGGCAGCATCGCTGCCTCTCTCCTCTTCCTCCCCACGGACGGGCACACATCTGCAGCCGCCACTCCCCCGCTCGCCTTGGGCACGGGGCTGCACAGCTGCGGGATGCGGCGGAGGGCTGGGTGCCCCAGCAGAGCCCCCTGCACCCCGGGGCAGCTGGCCTGCCGGCCCCCCGATTGCACCGGGCATCTGCTGCACCCCCATGCCAGGCGCTGCTCTCTCTGGAGAGAGGCTTTGACAGGAAATGAAAGATTAATGTTCCCCGCGGCACCCACGCTGCCGAGGACATGCCTGGCATGGCAACCCGGGCATGTGGGCAGGGAGCAGGGGGGCTGTGTGGGAGACAGAGGTGGGGATGAGGAGGGAAGGGACGTATCTCCTGGGCACCGAGCCACCATCACTACATCGGGCATCGAGAGCCAGGCAGGGAAATGCCACTCTGCAGGCAGGGCAGCGCCGGGGCCGAAGGTGCTAGAGAGGTGGCTGTGGAGGGTCGCAGGTCTCGAAGCTCTGCACAGAGCCCTCAGCCCCTTCCCTGCCTCCTTCACACAGGGGCTGGCCTGGCCGGGGAGTCACCAGGCCCCCGAGGGGACAGCCTGCGGCAGGCCAGGGGACTCCAGCGCCCAGCGAACTGGCCGCCTGGCATGGCGAGCAGAGCCGTGCAGCTGAGCAGGCAGCGTGATGCCAGGAGCGTTTCCTCCCTCCCGCCGGGAGGGGATTAAGCTCTGCCCGCTCTGGCTGGCAGCGGCTGTGCCCACACGGCTGCAGCTGCCGCCTTGGCTCCCGGCGCAGCTGGGTGCTCCGTGCCTGCTGCACCCAACGCCTGCTCCCCTGGCACCCCACCCTGCTCCCAGGGCACAGGGCTGTGCCAGACCCCTTGTGCCCTGCACTGACTCCTGTGGGAACACGCTGAGCCCTACGAGGGCGGTGGGACCCGTTTCCCCACCGCCTGGCCCTGGGCACACACCTGCCGTGACCACAGGTCTCTCCTCCAGTTCCCCGGGAGCACCGGGTGCCTTGGTGTGTGGGGCTGTGGTTTTGTGAAATATGGCCCCTATAAATACCGCCGGGTGTGAGCCGTAATTCTCAATATATTTTCAAATATAGTTCAATTATTTTTCCCATATATCATGGGGAAATTGCATTGGCGAGTGGCGGCGCTAAGCAGGGAGCACGTGGCAGGGCGGCGTTAATAGGATTGTGCATGGTATTATGCATGAGGTCGTTCAGGACACAGTGGGGAACCTCGCGTGCTCCAGAGAGACGGGAAGAAATAAATCAGGCTATTAGCCCAGCACCTTGCTCAGGTCTGCAGGGGATTAATCTCTGCAGTGTGCAGGGATCCCAGCTGGGCTGCCTCCCTGGGCTCCTCCCAGCAGCTCTGTCCTGCTCCCTGCCCGCGTCTGCCCAAAGCACTGGGGAGCGGAGGCAGCGGCGAACGTGCCAGAGTCACCGAAGTGGGGGTGACATCTCACCAGGGAGGGGGCATCCCAGGACTGCGCTCAGGACAGTCCCTGAGCCCGGTGGCATGGCTGGTGGGGCATCCCAGGAAACCCCTGGGTGTCTCAGGACCTTCTCTGGAAAAGACTCATCCTTGGCTTGAGCTTGTGGAAGGGCTGAGGATGAGCACGTCCCCAGCCCACAGCCCTTGTTCCAGCCCTGTGTGTGGTCCCAGCAGCTTCATGCCCAGTGCCGTGCTGCAGGCGGGCAGCGCAGGGTGCCCTCGCCACCTCTCGCCATGCGGCAGGCGCTTGGCCAGCAGTACCTGGGGAGCAGCCGCAGCCTTCAGGACGGGCGCGTGTAATCAGCCGGGACAGTCACATTTCCTTTGGTTCGCCATGAATATTTATGCAATTTGCGCAGAGCTGCTGAAGCCGAGCTGCTGAGCCAGAGGGGAGACAGCAGCCTGGCCCCCCGGCTCCCCCCAGGTCCCGTGGGACGTCCCTGGGGCTGGTCCTGCTTGGCCGTACCACGGCACACCTCCACACCGCAGCCGGCGGGCAGCGAGATGGGAAGCAAGGGTCCTGGGAGCAGCGACCTTGGGGATGGATGCAAGGGAGGGCAGGGTGTCCGAGGTGGGGCTGGGCACTGCTGTGCTGGGTTTGCAGTAGGAGCAGCTGCACCGGCCACAAACCATGCAAACAGCACCAAAAGCAGGTCCTGGATACTGGGCTCGTGGGCTGCTGCCTGTGCTGCAGCTGGAGGCTTCCTGCCCGCTGCCTGTCCGCCTGGGAGAGCCCGGCAGCCTCAGCACTGCCTGGGCTGGTGCCAACAGAGATGGAGCCCAGCATGCAAGCAGCAGGAGGACTTGATTGCATCTCTCCAGGGTGTCTCTGTTTGGGGGCAACTGGAATTACCCCAGGACCCAACGCCAGGGGTTTGTGCCTGCACCCAGTCAGGGCACAGGGAGGGGGCAAGGGACAGCACTGCTGTGGGTGGCCCACGCAGGATCCCCGGGGCTCCTTTGCAGAGGCCGGGTATCTGGGGCTGCCTCCGCGGGCAGGAGCAGGCAGGATGCTTGCTGCCCTTGCCCAGGGCTTGGCCCACTGGGAGCAATGAAGAGGTTTCCTGGTGTTTGGCAGATGCTGCTCACCCCCTGGCTGGGTCCCTGGGGGGCTGCCAGGCCCCGCAGTGGGTGCCCCACAGCAAGCAGGGAGGTGAAGGACCCACTGGGCGAGGGCATGGGTGCTCCCCAGCAGCGATGGGGCTGGTGGTGCCGGAGCAAGCAGTGAGTGCAGGTGAGGTTTACAGTAAAGGGAAAAACAAATTATTAATCATGAGAGCAGCCCCAGCCGGGCTGTCAGGGCCGCATGGGCTCATGAATATTCAGCATCGGGCTGAGCACTAAATCTCATTTAAATGTCAGGGACCATTAGGCAGACAGGGAGGGGGCTGGGATGGCAGGTCCCCGCTCCATGCCAAACCCCGTGCCAGCCGGACGGGCCAGGACCAGGCTGCTGGCACCCCGCTGGTACGGCTGGGCAGGGGCCGTGCTGGTACTCTCGGTGCCCCTAGCCCAGCACCTGGGTGCTCCTCAGGGGTGTCTGAAACCGCTGGCACCTCTGCCAACCCTGAACATCTTCTGATTGCTGAGGGGTGCTGAAAACCCACACTGAGCATCCCACAGATCCAGACACCACCAGCCACGCGCCCCACTCCTCCCAAGCAGAGGAACAAATCCTTCTGGATCATCCACCTAGGCAGGCTCAGCCCGGCAGGACACACACGCTCCCCCGGCCCCCAGCATCCTGTCTGAGCCCTCCTTATCCCTCAAGGCACATAGAGGAGCAGCCCAGTGTCCTTGCCTGGACGCAAGGCTGGTGGGTGCCAGAGGGGTGCCCAGAGGGGTGCCTGGAGAGGTGCCCAGGATCACCCTGCACGGTGTTGCAGGACCGAGGCCGTGCCGGTGAGACGTGGGCAGCACAGCCAGGGCTCCGCACACTTGGCATCCTCCTTAGGAGCACACCATGGGGCCCGTTCCCTGGCGGTGCCCAGGCACCAGTCCTTTCCACGCCAAGCACCCTCTGGTCTTGAGCCGCCTGCCCACACCCAGCCGTCCATCATGCTCAAGGTGGTGGCTCCCAGTGGTGCGCAGGGTGGTGGCAGCAGCAGCAGGCAGCAGCAGGCAGCAGAAGGGAGCCAGGCACACCTGGGCACTGCCTCCCCGTGCTGGCACTCACGCTCTCTCCAGCGCAGCAGGGGCCTGGCAATTACACGGATACATTTAAGCTCTTAATCCTGCTGAAGATTATTCCAAGGTCGGGGCGCGAGGCAGGTCCCCATGCGCTGCCAGGCTGTGATGCGTCCCTGCTGCCATCTGCCGGGACAGGCCAGCCGAGGGGACGCCTGCACCCTGGCGCACAGCGGCTCTCCCTGTGCCTGGGCCACCAGCATCCCTCCACCCATGGCATGGCCACAGCCACGAGCCTGCTGGCATCTCCTGAACGTTTGAGCCTGGCATGGGGGACCCTGTCTGCAGCCTCTCCCAGGTGCCAGTGCCAGCCCCTGGTACCTCCCCTGGCTCTCCCACCTCCCATCGGCTCCCCGTGGTTGCCCCGCACTGCTCCACGGGAAGTGCGAGGGGTGGCCTGAGCTATCCAGAGGGATGAGGAGACCTTTGAAGAGGAGATCGCTTCAGTGGGGCACAGGGGACGTTTTGGACTTGCCATGGATGTCATGGGGGTCCAGGGCTGCTGCATGCCCATCCAGGAAGACACGGAAGCTCAGAGCTGCAGAGGAGTGTCTTAGCCTGGGTCTGAGGGACCCTGGTGACCAAAGAAATGGCTCACAAGCTCTAAAATGTTATCATCACTGGCACGGGGGCTGATGGTCTAAGAGCAGCAAGTGGCTCGAAGATGGTGCAAACCAACCTGGGGGCAGGTCTGAAGCCCGCTGGAGAGCAGGACCATTAACTGCGGTGGTGCATCCCCTGGGACATGCTGGGGTCTCCTCCAGGCACCTCCAGAGGAGCGCGGGTGCTTTACAGGGCCCTTGCCCCTGCCCGAGGTGGGTTGTGTGTGGTAATTAAAAGGAAGGTGCCCAAGAGAGGGAAGAAGCGCTCGGGCTGAGCGGTGGCACCCGGGATTCCCCCTCTCGCCCTCTGCATCACTCATTGGAAATCGGCACCTGCTCCCCGGCAGGGCCACGGTCCTGCCCTGCCCGCTGCCGACAGCTGACAGAGCCCTGCAGGACCTGGCATTTCCGCCCTGGAAAGATGTGTAAGTGCTGCAATCCATCACTGTCCTGTCTCCCGCGGCAGGCCAGCCAGGCTGGGAGACGGGGCTCTGCAGGGGGGGCTGGCATTAGCAGCCGGAGGGAGCGGAGCTCCCCGGGGCTCGTCCCGGGGGATGGTGAGAGGGTGATGCACGCTGCACCCTTGGGTGCTGTCTGTGACCACGCTGTACCATTTGCACCTGGGACCACCCCCAGGCTCACCCCGCCAGGCACGGGCAGAGCCTGGGGCAGCACCGCGCCTGCTCTGCACCCCCAGAGTCCCCGCATCCCGCACCCCCCTCGGAAAGATGCTTCTGCAGCCTGGCCCACGCTCCCTCCTGCTGCAGGATGTCCTGGGGACCGGTGCAGGGTTCTCCTGCTTTCCCCTCATCCAGCTCCCTAGCAGTGCAGCCATCCTGCACTCCGGCACGCAGACACACCGCCTCCGCACCCCATCCCACCACCCCACCGCACCCCCCTCTGCTCGCCCCCCCCAGCCCCATGGTGCTGCCCCAAACCCTTATGTCTCCTCCTGCTACTGGTTGGGAAGGTAGAAAAAAAATATTAATGATTATTAGGAAGAACTAAAGTGGAATTGCAAATGTTATTTCTCTGGTAGATGGATGATAGCGGGGTGGATGATAGATAGCTGGATGGATGGATCTCTCTCCCTCCAAGCTGTAACCCCCTTCCAATCGCTCCCTCCGGAGCACTGCTGTCACCTTGTCTCTGCTCAGAAGGGCTTTTACTGGCTCACTGGGGGATGCACGAGAACAGGTTATTAATACATGGAGAGGGGGATGGAATCCATTTGACTTGAAAATAGCTGAGAAACTGAACTGCACTTTTAAAATCTGCTTTTAATCAGAAGGAAAAGAAGAGAAGTTTGAACAATTAGGGAGTAATGAAGAGCTTCGGAAAAAAAAAAGCTCTCTGAAGATTAGCTAAGATTTTTACAGCACTTGGAGAATTTAAAGAGCTATGCCGGTATCGAGCAAAATGATACAAATATTCCCTGTGAAAATCACAGGCGGTGAGACTGACGGCGAGTGCCGGAGCCTGGATGTCCACAGGCAGGCACAGCAGGGCTCGCCGTGAGCAGTGATGCTGTGCTGCCTGCATGCCAGGGCAGGCAAACAGCCGGCAGCGGCAGGGCTCACGCCTCACCCCCTGCCCACGGGAGGTAACGGGAGCGTGGCCAGGAGGGACCCCCAGCTCGGCTGTGGATGAAGAGCCATGGCGGAGGCTCGTGCCGGGAGTGCAGCCGCCACGGGGAGGCTGGACCCATCCCAGCCACTCCAAGCCCTCGGCAAGGGGAGCAGGGGCGATCCCCCATGGATTTGGGCTTTGGGGGGCAGGGATGCCCAGCGGATGGGCATGGGCAGGGGCAGCTGACGGCACATCCCTGGAGGAGAGCGCACGGAAAAGCATCCCTCAGGTACTCCCATGGCGCACATGTGGGGTGGGCAGCCCTGATGCTGGCATCCCCCGCCCCGAACCGACCCCCGGCCCCCGCCGCACGGGGAAGCCCGAAGGTCGGCCTGTCCGTCCCCAGCGTGCTGGCGGCTGCTCCCCAGGGGCCCGTCACCGGGAGGCGAGCGCGGGGGCTGCACAGCCGCACACAGAAGCAGCTGGGTAATTTTCATGCTAAGTGAAAAGTAAAGTGCACAGACTCTTTATTAGAGCGAGCACGGTGCGGGGAACAATGAAGGCAGTGATGATCGTTAACTTTCTAATCGGAGGAGAAAAGTCCTCAATGCAATTTTTATGGTAATAACATCGACACTAAAGATAATTGCTCCCCGCGTCGCGCTTAGCGCCGGGAAACTGTTTGGGAAAAAAACATTAATTTGCAGGAACTGAGCCAAAGTTTCCTTAAGGCAGCTGTTCCCCGTGCCACCCTGCCCCCAGCCCGCGCCGACACTGCTCGCTGGCCGAACCCTGCCCGGCCCACCCCTGCCCACGCCAGCACCCCTCATCCCTTGCGCCGGCCGGGCTGGGTTTGCACCACACTGGTGCTGGCCAGTGGCACGGGGCTCTCCCAGCACAGGTCCCCGGGGTTCAGCTCAGCAGGCGATGCCGGAGGCGGTGCAGCCCACCGCTGCGGTGGTGGAAGAGGGCCAGGAATGTTTCGGGCGACGTGATGGAGCAGCACTCGTGCTGCGGCAAAGGGGACAGGCAGGGCTGCCCCGCGGGCCAGGACCGCCGCTGGCAGGGAGGGATGGGAGCTCATGCTCCCCGGGGAATAATAAGTGCAGGAGAAATTACAGCCAGGTGACATCTTAACGAGCCGGCGTCCAGCGTGGCATTAATATTCCAGAGGCTGCAATTCCCTGGCGGGCGTTTGAGAGATGGGGAAAAAAAAAAAAAATCCCAGCCCAGTAAAATCAAATAAATAAATCTCTGCCTAAGCGTGGCGTCTCCCCCGCCCCCGGCACAGAGCGGGCGGCACGCGGTGTGATTTCCCCTGTGATCCCCTGCCGCCGAGCAAGCAATTGGCTCGTCTTTGAGCGCAGCGGCAGGATGATTTATCCCGGCTCCTGGCGCCCCGGCTGGGGCGAGAGCGCGGGGCTGGGGATGATGCATTGGGCAGGAGCAGAGGTGGCGGCGGGGGGAAGGCGGGAGAGCAGGGCGCGCACACAGGCCACCGCTCAATCCTAAATTAATTTTAATATTTGACAAATCAAATCTACTTAGGTGAGCCATGGGCCATGCGAGGGAGATTTATGAGGGTTTGGGGCTGTCGGCTGCGCGTGTAACCCGTGTTCATCGCTGCCCAGCGGGGCTCCGGCACTCACGGCATCGCTAATTCCCCCCTCCCTGGGGGCAGGGATACAGCCAGCATGTCCAAGCTGCATGACAGCGACAAGAAAAATGTCCCGGCCTCTAAGTCCTGGCCTATTAGGCTTGCAGGAGTGACGGGCCCTTTGCCTGCCCCAGCTCTGAGCCCACCGGCAGAGCTGGCAGCCAGGGCACGGCACCAGCCACGGCTTCAGGTGGTGCCCGATGCCCAGGATGTCCCTGGGAACTCCGGCCGAGTCGGGGAAGGGCAGCCGGTTCCAGCATGCTGGGGACTGCTCTCCCCTCTGCGGGGCTGGAGCAGTTTCCCGTGGGCTGGGGGCAATTATAGACCTGTGGGCTGAGGAGCTGCGCTGGGAGCTGGAGGTGGTGCGAGGGGTGCGCAGAGCCGTTCCCCCGCAGGGTCATTTCGGTCCCAGCTCCACCACCAGCCCGCAGATTCATGAGCCCCGGGAGGTGACAGGAAACCTGATAGGTTTTAAGACAGCAACATGCCCTGAATCTGCAAGGTGCCTGAGCAGGAGAGGCAGGGAATCCAAAATGTTTACAGCCTCAGGGGACGCAGAGACTGCGGAGCAGGGAAGGCAGGCTGGGCTGCCAGGGACGAGCCGGCCACGATGGGGAGAGACCGCCGGCATCCCTGATGTGCGGTTGGAAATCCCTCCCTCGGCGCGGGCATCTCCCCAGAAGCTCTGCGGGACTGGCGGGGGGCACTCGGGGAAGCTCAGTGGCCCCGTGCTGAACCCACTCCTGCCGTGGGGGGCTCCCCTGGGCTGCAGAGGTCTCTCGCGGTGATGCCGGAGAGGACCCTTCAACGCTTTCTGCCCCGGTTCCCCTCACTCTTGCCTGTGGGTGAGGACCAGCCTGTACTTGTTTTTTCTTGCTGGCTCCTTTATTCAGCGCAGCTGGGTTTGCCGTGCCCATGTGCCCAGGCAGGGAGACCGGGGCTGCCGTCAGCCAGCCCTTGCCTGGATGATGCTACTACAGAGACACGGCACTGGGCTCTGTGCTGGAGACAAGCCCCACGTCTGGCTGCAGCCTCAAGCTGGGGTGTCTCGAGGGACCTACAGCGCATCCCTGTCTCAAGGGACCTACAGCGGCACATGGCCTGCGGCAGGGCAGGCAGCTTTTCCAACTCCTCCAGCAGCCAAGAGGCAAGCAGTGCGCAAAGCTTGGGCCAGCCCACAGCCCTGGGTGGCTCCGCTGCCTGCCCCGCCTGTGCCTCCCCCAGCTCCCACTCTGCCGATGGCAGAGCCCTCCACCTGCCCCAGGCATGCCGGAGAACAGCCGAAGGCCACGGGAGGGATGTGAGATATGGGAGAGACAGCCTGTCCGCAGGGATGACACACACGCCTACACCCAGCAATTCTTACAGTATAAAACAGAGACCTCAAAGGTCTCAAAGGACTTTAAGAAATGTCTACAAGTTGCCTGGGCCAGTAGGGACTGGCTGTGGGAGGTGATGGACATAAGAAGAAGGCAGTTCCAGCCCCTGCTTGCCCCTGTGCTTGGCCAGGCTCCTGGCTGGGTACCAGGGCCAGCCATTGCATCCCAGCGAGCCCTTGCAGAGAAGGATGCAGCAGGATGGACAGAGGGCTGTGCCTCTGGGGCTGCGAGATCGCAGCAGAGCTTTGTCCCTGAGAGCCACACGCAGTTCCTGGTGGCTCTCTCCAGCCCAGCTCCGGCCTCATGGGTGCCCCATCCCCAGCAGAGTCAAACCGCACCGGCCCGTGGGAAGGTGGGGCGGCCAGTTTGTGCGTGCCCTGTCATAGCTCCAGCTCTCAGCAGAAGTGCATGCTCTCGTAAAATATCTACATTTGGATGCAGAGATTTCCAGGGATCGGAGAACACTGTGCTGATAATTAAACATCTGCTCTGCATTTGTCTGCCTTCCTGCCGCGATGTCGCTCCAGCCCTCGCTCTCCCCTCTCTGTCCTCCAGCAAGCACTCGGGACCAGGACGGCATCTCCTGCTCACTGCTCTGCCCCACCCCGGAGGCACAGCATCCCGGGCCACGGGTGCTGAGAGAGAGGGCAGCTCCAGGCACCCCTCGGAGCAAACAGCAGCTTCACTGCCAGCACCTGCAGCCTTCGCAGGGCTGTGAAGCTGACAGCTTGCCCTGTGGCTCATATGAGCCCAGGCGGTCTCGCTGAGCCCCACCGTGCACCGCCAGCAAGTGCTTGTCCATGCACGGTTCCCTGGGCTGAGCAAGCATCTGGCACCACCACCCTGCAACCAGGAGAGCATCAAAACAACCTCCAAATTGATCTCTGAGACTCTTCTGCAAGCCCCAGTCACGTCCTGCTAGGAGCAAGCGTCCGCTCTAGTTACTGTCTCCTAGGAGAGCACCGAGGGCTTCAGGCTGTCACAGGAGGAGCGGACCCAAACATGACATCTCCATGGAGCCCGGGGTATGGCAGGCAGGGCCACAGCGCTGAGCAGATGGCACCGGGGCCTGGATCAATGGGAGCCAGTCGGGCCCCGCGAGGGCTCTAACAGCTCATACAGGGGCTGGGCTGGTGGTGGGATGAGCTGGCGACAGGGGTGGGTCCCTTCCCCAGCTGGGTCCCCCCAGCCCCAGCTGTGCCTGCACCCCTGCCCAAGCACCCAGCAGGGCTGAGCCAAGGCGGCTGCACGCTGCCGGCACAGCTGGCCCCGAGGGGCTGCACCCTGCCTGTGCTGCACTCCCTGCCTGGCCGCTGGTGGCAAGCTCGGGCTCCCTCAGTACCCTGCCAGCCGGGCACTGCCAGCAGCTGTGATGCCACCTCTGCCCTGGGGCCCGCAGCCTGGGGGGGTGCCAGCATCCCTGGGGACAGCACCCTGCCGGGGTGAGGGGACGGAGAGCTGGGGTGGGCTCCCCAGGGTGCTCTGCAGATCCCTGGGTGCAGCACCCCAGCAGACCCCAGCCAGCTGCCCCCCTTCACCAGGGCTGTCCTTCGCATCAGCAGGGCAGCCCCATCCCTTGTTCCCTGCCTGCTCCCTGCCCTCTCCTCCTGGCCCTCACGCTGTTTGTCACACCTGTCACCATGGCAAGGGAAAGATTAGCAGTAGACCCTCCGCTCCCGCCCCAAGCCACTGATTCATATTCATGAGACTTCAAAGCATCTTGCCTAGCTCCCCTGCACCAAACCTAATCCTCTGCTGCAGCACCGTGCCAGCAGCCCTCACTCGCAGCGCGGGGCAGGCAGCTGGCAGCCCCAGAGCGCTCCTGCCCTGGCTGGCGGTGGCCATGCAGCTGCGTGCCTATTGCTCCTGCTCCTCCACAGCAAGCCTGGACCACGATCATGAGGGCATGCTCTGTGCCATGGGGGTGCTGCCATGGGAGCCACAAAAATCAGGGGTTAGCAGCACGGAGACGATGGTTTGTATGTCCTCATCTGCACCCGTCCGTCCCTCCACCCCTCCAGAGGAGAGGGCTGTGCCCACAGCACCCTGCCTGGACCGCCAGCCCAGCAGCATCCCCGCATGGATGGCAGCGATACCGCCAACAGCCTTTTGTAGGGGCTAATTGGTGCCGGCACCCCACGGCCCCCCCGTGTCCCCACCGCAATCAGCAGCCAGCAGGCATCAGGCAGGGGCTATTCAGGGGCCGCCGGGCGTGCAGAGCGTGGCCTCGCTGGGCAGCCTGCCTGCTCCCCCCAGGGACGCATCCTGCAGCACAGCACTGGCGGAGAAGTGGCGGGGAGCGTGCTGGAGGCCACGGCGTTTGGAGGCACAGGCAGGACCAAAGCAAGCACCTACCCCCAGCCCGCCCCTGCAGAGCAGCGGAGCAGAGGACGGGAGGAAGAGGCACCCAGGGGTGCCCTCCGATGGGAGTGTGGGTGCAGGCAGGGCTGCAGACCCCCACAAGCGCTAGTATTAGCAGGGCCACCTCCACGTCCAGCTCATCTGTTCCGCGGCAGGATCACATCGGGGTCAAACACAGCCGGCCCCACACAGAGAGCCGGTGGCATCGTGCCACCCGCAGGTGCTAGCCACCCCGCACCGGTGCTGGTGCCGGGAAGATGCTGGCTCGGCGCGCAGGTCCTGGCGGCGGGCGGGCAGGCGGGCGGCGGGTCCCCCACGGAGCCGTCTCCTCCAGATGGCGAAGGCCATTAGAGCCGCTCTCGCGCACACGGAGCCATAAAGTTTATGGGCCTCATCATTTAGCTGTAATGGAAATAGTTAAATCTGTCTCTGTTTAAGCAAACTCTGCCCTCACGGGAGCGCTTGGCGCCGGCAGGCAGGGGACTCCAGCGGGCAGCGGGTGCCTCCGCTCACCACCCACTGCCGGGGCAGCCGGGACACCCAGCCCTGGCACTCCCACCCGGCACCTGGGACGTCCCCGTTGTGCCAGGACGGGGACAGGCATGTGACACCAGCGCGGGGGCTCTCCCTGCGCTGCCAGCCTCGGTGCCTCAGTTTCCCCTTGGTGTGGGGAAGGTGAGAGCCACATTTGGGGTGAGCAGGCAGGATCTGGGACTATGCAAATTCCCTGCTAGCAGGAGCGGAGAGGCGATGTGCAGGCAGGCGGGCAGAGTGCAGGGAGCTGCGGGCAGGATGCTGCTTGCCTGCTTCAGGCAGGGCACCCGCAGCTGTGTAGGGGTGAGACTGGGATTCGGCAAATGCAGACCTGCCCTGCACAGGCAGGTGCTTTGGCCTGGCAGCCCCCGGGCAGGAGCCAGCCTGGAGCCTGCCGGAGTCCACTGCATGGGACAGAAGAGGACGTGATGCCTTGAAAGCCACTTTTCATCCCTCACCAGGCACCCCCGGGAGCTGGGCGGGGGGATATGGCCCCAGCACAGCCCAGTTTTCTCCCAGCTCTTGAAGGAGGACTGGGGCAGGGAGCAGGGTGAGAGCAGCACCCCGCTGTGCCTCACAGCACCCCTCAGCCCCGGCCTGGGGACAGGGGGCTGGGCACCGGCTGGGAAGCTGCCAGTGTGTTTATGGAGGGCCAGTTTTTCCCCATCGTCACATGGAGCGGGTGGGGGTGCTGACCCCAGAGCAGTAGGACAGGCTGATGGCACCTGCAGGGTCTCAGCTCAGCACCCCATGCAACCTCCCGCTGGCCCCACGTCTCACCCGTTATGGGGTGAGACCCCAGGGCTGCCCCCGCTGCTGGAGCGGGTCTCCCCACCCATACTTAGCCATGGTGGTGGTGGGAGCTACCCCCTCCCCAGCATGCAAAGCATGATTAATTACAGAGTAAGTGATTAATATTCACAGCTAATTAAAGATCCTTATCATGAATAATGGAGCTCACTCTCCAAATTATGGGACAAGGATGGAGGAGGGGGAAAAAAGTCCTGTGGGGAGAGGGGGCTTCAGAGGGGCAAAGATCTGGGGCAGGGATACAAGGGAGAGTGGTGGCACCCTCCTTGTGGGGTGCCTGGGTCTGGCAGTGCCCTGGCTGGGGATGCAGTGATGGGCAGAAGCCGGGCCAGCAGGCATTGGGACGGGCAGGGGATCCAGCCATGCTGGAGCAGGGGCCAGGCAGCCCCAGGGGCTCCAGGCACCCCTGCCCATGGGTGTCTAACCTGCCACCCCAGCAAGTGTGGGACCTCTTCGTGCTGGCTCAGTCTTGCACATGTCCCCATGGAGCAGGGACTGTCCTAACCCCGTGGCACACAGCCCCTGAGCCAGCTAATCCCCAGCAGCCACCCAGCGTGGGGCTGGGATGGGGCTGCCTGGTCCCCGGGGAGCAGGCGGGAGGGGAGGGCACCGGCACTTTGCCTGAGCTCCTGTTATACAAATGAAAGGTTTTTAGTGGGAAAGACTCCGGGAGAGTAATACATCTCCCATATTGATCGCAGGCCAGGGACCAAGGCACAGCTTAAACAGTAATTGATTTCTAGCCGCCGAGATGTGTTGGGGAGCATTGATTTAACAGCACTGCAGACACACTGCTACTAATCTGATTAAAGTATTTAGCAGAAATGTTATTCTTTAAAAAAAAACAGAGGGAGGTGATGGTGCTGCCTGGGGCTGGGGGGCCGAGGCAGGGCTGTGGAGCGGGGACAGCACAGCACCCCGCTGGCAGGGGGCCAGGTACGGCTCTGCGCCCGCACCCCGGTGAGGGTGCTGCTGCCTCGGCACACGTCTCCAGCCAGCTGTGCTCGCAGCCATTCCCGCTGGAGCTGCCAAGGACGTGTGCGAGCCCGGCACGACACAGGCGAGGCAGGGCCAAGGACATGTGCCGGGAGCACGGGCGACTCGTGTGCGAGCGCCCAGCCAGCCGCCCTGCCCGGGCAGCCACCAGCTGCTCCGGGGACAGAGCAGATGTGGGAGGTGGAGGCAGCCCACAGAGGTGGCCCCGGTCGGAGGCACGCTCGGCTGGCAGAACGCACATGTGGCCCACACCTGTGCCGCAGCAGCCAGGGAGGTGCAGGAGCCGAGGTCTGGCAGTGCCCACAGCCCCAAGCCCCTGCTCCCTGCAGCCTCCCAGGGCAGGGAGGAGATGCTGAGCCACAGGATGGTGCACGCTGCTGGCCCCCCAGCCACACGACGTCCCCGTGCACGCCCCTTCCCTGCCTTGTGCCCTGCTGCGGGCGGTCAGGCCGTTGCAGGGAGCTCTCGCACGCCGTCCCCTCCTGTCCCTGTCCTGCCCCACTGCTGAGAGCGGGGACATGTGCTGCGCTGGTAGGGACGGGACTCCCCCACGCCATTCCCAGCCCCCACGGAGAGGCACCAGCTGAGCAGGTGGAGGGGTTCCTGCCGCTCCCCATCACACACATCAGCCCAGTTAATTAACAGGCGATATCAAACAAATAAATTATTCCTGCTTCCTATTGATTCTAATTTACTGGCCCCTGGAGAGCCCGGGCGTGTTTATCCCACCTGTCACCCCTGCTTAGCAGCTGCACTAACATCTGCCCCGCTCCCTTCACCTCTCCCACTCCTCTACCTTCGGGGCAGAGCTGGGCACAGCCGTGGGGCCCACGCTGCCCCACGCCGCTGCCTGCCATCCCCTGGGATGCGGCTGCAGCCCAATCTGCTTATTCTCCCGGGGATGGAGGATGCCCCAGCGCCAGCAGCACAAAGAGGGAGCCTGGCTGCCCATCCTCGTGGCACCCCCTGCCTCCCTGGGGATGAGCTCCATCCAGGGATGACCTGGCCCCTGCCAGCCCTTTCCCCTCCCCAGCATCCCCAGAAAGGGTGTGGGTGCCAGTTCTGGCTGCCTAAGCCCAGCCCCAGCTCCCCGTGGGCAGCTGGGCCCCCAGCCCAGGCCATGCCCAGCAGGACAGCAGCCGGATTTCCCTGCTGTCCTAGAGAGAGACCACTGCTGTCCATGCACCAGTCTTTGAAGTCTGCCTCATCTGGTGAGGCTGATCAAAGCCCAAGCCCCTCCCAGCTCCCGCCCCTATGGATGCCGGATCAATAAATCAGTCCCGGCTCAGCTGCTGACTGCATAGCCCTTTGCTCCTGAGCAGGCTTGGTTGGGATATCCCGGGGAGGCACAGGGTCCTGGCATCCACCCCTGCCTGCTTTGGGGGTTCAGCTCATGGCTGATGCCACACTGGGCTAGTGACCCATGCCAGCCCGGGCTCTCGGGCACCATGGCAGCAGCTGCCAGCCCTTGGCAGCCAGGACTGCCTCCTGCTTGGGTCTGGGCAGCGCCCAGTGATGGGTCCTGGTCCTCCCCTGGCCAGGGCACCACTGCCCAGCGCTGCCTGCACAGGGCTGGGCTTTGCCTGGCAGGAGCCCCCGGGCTCGCATGCAGCGGTGCAAGCGGCAGCGTGTGTGCCCTCCTCTGGGCACAGGAACGCTGGCTGGCTCAGCCGGGGGATGCTCGGGGCAGCAGCCTGCCGGCACAGAGCTGGCGGTGAGCTGGATGCAGCCGGAGCAGCCCTGGCCACACCTCAACTCCGGTGAGCACCCAGCCATGCCGAACCGGGGCAGCTGGAGGCTGGCCAGGGCCACAGGATGGGGTTGCGAGCACAGCCTGCCTGCCTGCCTGCCGCTCCAGGCGCTGGTGCTTTCCAGAACTGGCTGAGCTGGATTTCCTCAGGTTGGACGGATTAAAGTGATCCCAGCCAGACGCCAGTGGCAGGCTGCTTGCCACGTGTCTGTGGTCCGAGCCTGCCTGGAGCATTTGGTGCTCAGATGGGGGTCAGCCAGCATCTGGCTTGGGAAGGGACATGCAGAGCACTGGAGTCACTCTTGGGGACCCTGCTGAGTCCCTGGTGCCGTCTGTCCCTCCCCAAGCCCTTGGACATCCCCCACGCTGCTCTTCCCTTGCAGAAAGCTGAGCAGCGACAGCCCTGCTACTGTGCCGAGGGGTGGCTGAGGAAGAGCGGCGGATGCTGCTGCCGAGCCCTGCCGCCAAGGTGGCCGGGGCTGGCAGGTGACTCACTCGCGCCGGGTGATTCATCCCAGGCGGCTGGCAGGAGCAGCCAGAGAGCCAGGGCGGCTTCAGCTGGGCCAGGATGTCTTGCCCAGAGCCAGCCCATCACGCCGGCCTCCAGCCCTTGGCTGAACCCACGCGCCTGCTCCCACGAAGACGCTCCTTGCGGATGCAGCCCGGCTATACCCGTGCCCGGCAGCCACCAGCCTCCCCACCACTGACCCACCACCCGCCCTGCGGAGGCCGTGGGGTGCCTGGCAGGGCAGGGGGCTGCAGCTCCCGGCCGGCTTGGCGCGGTCCCATGGCGGCGCGCGGCTGGGCGCGTGTAGGAGGAGCGGCTGGCAGCGCCGCAGCCGTGAGATAAGCTCCCCTCTCATCCTCA
This sequence comes from Ciconia boyciana, assembly GCF_034638445.1. Classification (NCBI taxonomy): domain Eukaryota; kingdom Metazoa; phylum Chordata; class Aves; order Ciconiiformes; family Ciconiidae; genus Ciconia; species Ciconia boyciana. The sequence goes on along the minus strand of NC_132943.1, from coordinate 18,919,184 downwards.
TCGCATGTGACGGGAGGGAGATTTATGGCTCCGAGCTGCGATTTGTGCTCGGCTCCAGCACACGGTATTGATCGCTCCTGGTTGCTCCCGCTGCTTCCTCACCTCCCAGCCCCTCCTGCCTGGTGAGGCAGGCAAGCCGGCCTTGTCTGTTAACTCTTCCAGACCTGAGGACCCCTGGGGCCAGGCACCCCTCTGTGCTGCAGCAGCCAGGGCAATAAGGAGCACCCCAGGTCCAGGCTGGCTGGTGGGGACCCCCCTCCCCAGGTTCCCTCACAGCCCTGTCTTTGGCCAACATCTCGTATCGGATGCTGCCTGCAGAGTCCCCGTGTCGCTGCCTGCCCACCCTGCCCCTGCCTGGGGGTCCCAGCAGCTGCACTTGGCAGGGGTCCCTGCAGCCAGCACCGAGAAAGCCCAGCAGCAGGCTCCGGTCTAGAGGGAGTCCCAGTTGCTCCCAGCGCATGCAAGGGAGCTGGAGCCCCTGGGGTGTTGGCGGGGGGCTCTGTTGGAAGGACCTGGGCACCAGGGCAAGGCTGGCAGGAGCAGGAGCAGCTTGGGCTGTGCCAGGGGGACCAGAGCTGGGTCAGGCCAGCGCCCGTGTTGGTGGGTACTGTAAAACGCCAAGGATGGGACCTGGCAGGTGGGATGCGGGACACCAGAAGCCCCGCTGATGAGGAATGAGCGGAGGCCAGAGGAAATGGGATGCTAGGGCCCATCTCTCAGGAGAAGAGTAGTGTTTTCCCCAGCCGGGGCTCAGAGCAGAGCAAGCTGGGGTGGTTTGGCTGGGTTGGCAGTGGGGAGCGTCCCTTGGCAAGGAGAGGGGCGGGCAGGGGGAGGCGGGAGGAGCAGAGCTGTGGGCAGGGGGGTGGCTGGTGTGGCCAAGGGGACAGGGTGGCAGGCAGTGATAAGGTAACAGCGCAGAGGGGAAGGGGCATGGCGCCAGGGATTAGTGCTGAGCATACAGGGATGGCAGGTGGCGACAAAGGGACGGTGCCCAGGGGACAAGGTGTGATGGCCGCAGGCAGTGCTAAGGGCACATGGACAGCAGCGTGCACCGAGCAGTCCCAGGGCCAGCCAAGGGGCTGATGCCGAGTGAATGGGAATAGGGGGCAGCCGAGAGGGGACGGGGATGGGACTGCGGGTGGCTCTGCAGCAGCAGCAGGAAACGATGTGTGAAATGAAGAGTTCCTGCCCAGTGCCCAGAGGGAGCGTGCAGCATACTGAGCAGGGGCTGGGGCTGGGGAGGGGGCTGCAGGGGGGTGCGCGGCCGAGGGGTCCCCAGCACCACATGGGGACGCTGACCGGGGGGGCTGCTCCGCAGCATGGGGCTGTGCCTTTCCTGGAGGGGAGGTGGGAGCAGGGCTCTTGGTATGGGAGCGGTGGGTGGCTGCCATGGGGCTGGAGGCTGTGGGGGGCACAGCCCTGCTAGATCAAGCCCTCACCACCCCCCTTCCGAGACGCCCCAGCCCTGTTTACCCGCACCCCCTCCCCGCTTGCTGGTTTCCCGCTGCTCCGCGGAGATAATTAAATCCGCTATTTCGGCAGGTTCCGCATCCCCTGCCAGGCAGATCCGCAATCAGCGTCGAGAGGGCCCAGGGCTCCCCCACCTGCGCGCCCCTCCCGCCCCCCCGCCGCCGTGCCACCCCCGCGCCAGGGCACCTTGCCTGGCCCTGCCGCCTCGGCCTGCCTCGGCTCCTTGCCCACCGGCACAACCTGCCTGCCTGCACCCTTGGGGACAATCCTGGGGGCTCACAGGAGGGGCAACACACTCCTCTCCCGTACCGGGCACATCTCCCCCTCCAGCTCCAGGGTCGCAGCCCTATGCTGGCTCCTCTGGAGGGGTCAGCCCTGTCCCCAAAGCCAGCCCGGCTGCAGAGGAACCCATCCAGGGGGTGGCACAGACCCCAAGTGTGGGCAGGAGCAGCTCCCCACCAGCCACCCCGCATCCCCAGCTCCTCATCTATCCCCGGTTCCGACGTTATCATCTTCCCATGGCACCCAGGGAAGCTTTAAATAATTCACGGAGGTGAGCTCGAGCATAGATGATCCCGCAGGCAGCTTGGTGTGAGCAGCCAGGCAGCGGCTGGGCGGCAGAGATAGCGGTGCCGTCCCCGCCGGCTGCCCAGAGCCTGCTGGCACCTGCCAGCTGGGAAGGAAGGGCCTGGACTCGGTGTTCACGGAGGAAAAGCACTGAGAGCATCAGCCTGAGACAGCTCAGCAGAGGCGGGAGGTGAGCAGGGTGCCCGGGGAGCCCCACACCGTGCTGCCCCCCATGCCCAGCCCTGTGCCATGCCCCAGCCTGGCGAGCTCTCCCCCCACCTTCCCCTCTGCCCCCAGTCTCCTGTGCCAGATCCCAGATTGATTCCTGAGAAAGCCTGTTGTTAAGCTGGCAGCTCTGGCTGTAAATTCAGATCCATAATTTAAGGGGGTAAAACTATTAATAGAACATTAAGGTATCTGCTCTCATCTGAGGCACGAAGGTGGGAGTGAAGGTGAGGGTGCCTGGATGACCTGCACAGCAGCCCCTGGTCCTGCCAAAAGCCCTGATGCTACCGGTGCCGGGGCGGTGGGGAGAGTGGCAGGCACTGCTTTAACTAATCGCCGGCTGTACCAGGAGAGGGGAGGGTGGCATCCATCAGGGAACAGGGTTATTGATGGACTCCAAGGCTGCTATTACCCGCCAGCCCTGCTATTACACACACCATCACTCAGCGCGTGGCCACGGCCGCCATGCCAGCCTCTCGGCGGTGCCGTGGACTGCGCTGGCCGGGAAAACCACTGGAAACAGGTATAATTACACGAGACGGTGCCCACGGGGGGTGTTGCGGCTGCAGCCCCATTAACTGTGCTGTACACGTTGCACTGATGCTGTTCAATGCTGCCTGGGTCATCCTCTGAGCCCCGTGTCCCCAGCCCCACAGCAAGCCAGCACCAAGCAAACCCCGTGGCACATCCCCGCTCCACCCCAGTGCCTTCTCCATCCTCCTCAGCCAGCCCAGCCCCGTGCAGCCTGGCTGAGCTGCGGGCAGGAGGCAGCCCCTGCCAGCTGGAGGGGGGAGCTGGCCTTCCCTACTCGAAGGTGATGGTCTCAGGAGCCGCCGAGCTGTGACGCTGAGAGCCTGCCGCAGCCCGGCTCATTTCGGGAGGATTAATCCATGATCCCCTGCTGCCCAGCCCCAGGGAGGGCGGCTCCGGGAAGCGAGGAAGGTGAATTTCAGAGAGATTAACGCTGTTCCCCAGCAGGATGGGAAATGGAGGTACATCTGCTCATCCGAATGGAAGGAACAGCCGCCCCGTGGGGGAGCAGATAAAAATAGGCTGACATTTACCTGCCAGCCCCAAGCAGGGCGGGTGGAGGGCACCGTGGCCAGGCCGTGCCCACTGAGGGATGCAGGCACCTGCTCGAGTGCCAGGCGCTCACCGCTGCTCAGGCTGTAGGGACAGCATGTGGCATGCGGCGGAGTGGCTGTGTGTGTGCAGGGCAGTGCCCTGGGGTGGCACCGGTGATGGGGAGTCCCGTCAAGGCAGGGGTGCATGCAGGGCACACGCAGGCATTGATGCCAGGGTGATGGGACAGCCAGCCATGTGTGCCGGAGCTGTCGCATGCTCAGGGCTGCCTGTACATGGAGGGGAGCAGCAAGGTGGCTGGCATCAAGGTGGGCAGCCATGGCATGGGCAGGGGGGTGAGCTCAGGGCAGACATGGTGTCCGAGCCTGGAGCCTGCTCAGGGACTCATTCCTCCCAGGGGGATGGTGGTGATGAGAACAGGCAGGGCTAGGATCCCTGGTAGAAGTGCCCTGGGAGGTGTGCGAGAAAGGTGAAGGAAACCCCTCTCTGCCTGCCCGGGTGCCCTCCCCTGCAACCAGCAAAAAGAAGTATCTTCACCTGCTCAAAGCCCTGCAGCCCGGGCTGCTGGGAAGGGCTGGTGGCACGCTCTGCCCTGCTCAGGAGCCAGGGGATGCCGCAGCGGCTGTTCCCACATCTCCATCTGCCCTCAGCAGCCTCTGTCTTCCTATGCACCACGAACCAGGGCTGAGCATCCTTCTACGATGGCATTAACGTTTCTCGTCAGTGCTGGCAGCTCCTCCCTAGGATGACACTTGCCTCTTCACAGCCATCTCTGAGCAGTGCAGCCCAGCCACCCCCCAGCCACAGTGAAGATGCCTCCTCTGGCATCGCTGGCTTGGCATCCCACCACTGAGCAGACGCTGACCTTGCTGCATGCCCAGCGGCTCAGGGTGCCTGCCCAAGCCGAGGCACAGCAGTCTGGCCCACAGCTGGTCACCCAGGTCCCCAGGGCTGCAATAGCCCTGCTGGCAATCCTGTCCCTGGGGCACAGCAGCACCCAGCCCTCGCCTGGCCTGGGGCACCCAGCCCAGCCCCAGCGAGCCCGAGCCCAAGCCCTCGCCACCAAGAAGCCAGTGCATGGCTGTGGGTGGGAAGGGTTAACAGCTGTGAGAGCAGAGCCTCCCCTTCCTCCCCCTGATCTGTGTTTTACAGGCCGGAGCTATTACCAGGAAATGTTCCCATCAGCACCATTGATCCCCTTGTTTACAGCCCTGTAATCCTCAGCTGTTGACTCTGTAGCAGAGAGGAGAGCAGGGAGAAGGTGGCTCCCTCTTGGCCATCGCCCCTGCCCTGCATCCCCACGCAATGCCCACCTGGCTCCGGTGCACCAGGGTGACATGCACCCAAGCCCTGCAGTGCCTGGCCGGGCACCAAGGTCTCTGTGGCTGGTGGGGAGACAGTGCGGCCCCCGGGGAGACAACGGAGGGTGGCACGAGCCCGGCTGTGGCAGCGGCCATGGTCCTGCATGAGCTGGCCTGCGCAGGCGGCTGCGGGTCCCCCTTGCCAGCGGCGCTCTCCTGGCACACGGCCGTGCCTCCCGCCAGCTGCCTGACACCTGGTCACAGGGCCCCGCGTGGCAGCCTCGCTTTGTTCTCATTAGTGCAATGAACGGAGCCGTCACGCTAAATTAGGGACCCTCCCGACTCACAGCTCTGCATCTGCCAAGCCGGCAGCGGCTGCCGGCCAGGAGAGCCCGGCACGGCGGCAGTGGGCACCCGCTTGGTGCCCCGGGGAGGCTGCAGGCAGGGATAGGCAGCCCTCCAGGCTGCCCGCCAGCCAGCGGCACGGCAGGGCTGGGGCACCAGCTCCCGGCATGGGGTGCTGGCCTGGCACAGCCCTGCCTGCCCCTGCCCCTGAGCGCTGGCTCTCCCCACACCAGCGGGGGCACGGGTGGCTCCCTGGACCCCTATGCTGGGGCTGTGGCTCCCCGCAAGCCCCCCACCACTCCCCCTCACCCTTGGCCGAGCTGGGATCATGCAAACCTGTGCCAAGCACCTGAGGCAAGGGCGCTTGTGTGGCGTTCATCACTGCGACTTCATGAGCTTTTGTAATTCTTCCAGCTCCGATAACGCTGGAGAGCTCAGCCACCTCCCTGTGCCAGTACCCACAGGCATCTCCCCACGCTGGCTAGGAGGGCAGGATTGTACCTCCCTCTGCTCACTTACGCTACTGCTTGGATGCAGCCCATCCCCTGGTCCCTGCTCTGCTAGGACGGGATGTGCCCTTCCAAAGCCCTCCAGGCAGGGATTTGCCTTCCCTCCCTCCACAAGCCCTCGGGAGCCCGGCTCTCCCGCAGAGCCCGCAGGAGGGGTACGGAGCCAGGCTTCCCAGCCAGGATGGAGCAAGGCTGCGTGTCGCAGCCTCCCTCTGCTGGGGCTGAGCCAGCCTGGGCAGGTCCCAGGGCTGGGGTCCCCAACCTGTCCTTTCCCTGCACCTCTCAGCCCAGCTTCACAGCACAAGCCCTGCTGGAGCATCCCCAGCCCAGCGCACCCCTGCTCTGCACAGGGCTCTGCCCCAGCCCCAACAAACCCCACATCAAACCAGGCAGCCTTACAGCCTGCAAAAACTGGCCCCTGGCAGCTTTCCCCTTCCCTGATCCCTGGTGACCGGGGGCTAGGATCCCCTTCTCAGCACCCCAGCAGTGCCCGGGCTGCGGGTGCCAGCACAGGGGCTGTGCCCAGCCCCCCCTACCCCCCAGGACATCCTGCCACTGGGCACTCACTGTCTGGAAGTCGCTGCTGTTGCACTCCTCATCGCCGAATGTGCAGCGGACAAGCATCTCGCCCAGGACCAGCTGGTGACCCACGCGCCCATAAAACTCCTCCAGGTCGAAGGGGCGACTCTTCTCCTCCTCGCTCGTGGCCAGCTTCCCCAGCAGAGCCTCCAGCCTGCTTCTCTCCGTGCTCTCCAGCACCAGGGGCTGTCCAGCCCCATCCAGGAGACCCAGCATCTCCCCTGCCCAGTACAGGTCGTGGCTGGAGAGCTGTGAGAAGCGGGCAGGGTTGAGGTTGCAGAGCGTGATGGCGGGGAAGGTCTTGTTGCATGCTGTTTCCTCCTCCAGCTGGGTGCTGTGGGGGTACTGGAAGTACAAGCCCACGCACTTGGCGTAAGCGTGGACGAGGAGGGCCAGCGAGCCCAGGAAGGCCAGCAGCCACAGCAGGTTGCGGGCAGTGTAGCGTCGGTGCCGGAAGATATGCTGGATGCCGTGGAGGGTGGAGTGGCCGGCAAACTCCTCCAGGCTGCACGGGCGCTGCTGTGGGGCTGGGGCATCGCATGCTGGGTGCCCAGCGGGACAGCCCCCCGTGGGAAGGGCCGCTGAGGGCTGGGGGGGACCCCAAGGGTGTGGAGGGGGCCTCCGGGCTTCCTCCAGCCACATGCTGCCGCCCGGCTCTGCCTCTCCCCACCGAGCCCAAGGCGCTGGAGGAGGTTTGAGGAGTGGATGAGCGGCACAGCGACGGGCGGGCGGGCTGGGCTGTGCGGCAGGCGGCATGCGCCAGTGCCGGGGTGGGACCGGCACACTGTGGTGTTGCCCGCACCCTGCCCCGAGCGGGGAGCTCGCTGAGTGCCGAGACCACGGATGTACTTAGCGATCACCACATCCTGCAGGAACCGGAGCCAGAGGCTAAAACGTCCTGGAAAGCTCGGGGCACTCTCGCCGCCTGTCCCCCGGGGGTGCAGGCAATTAGCTGGAGTCCTGCTCACTTCCACCATCGCTGTGCACTTAGCGTGGGCTCCCTGGGGAGGGACAGGCGGGCAAACTCCTCACATCCCCCTGCCAGGGCATGTAGGAGCCGCCCAGGCAGGGCTGCACGGCCCCAGTCTGGGGAGAGGTGCGTGGGCAGGCCTGCCTCGAGGGGCAACGGCTCTTTGGCCATGGGGATGTGGGGGGACCCCAAGCTCTGCACCAGCCTTGCAGGAGCACAGCTCCAAGCTGGCCAAGGAGCCAAGGTGCCGAGTGTCACTCCTGTCACAGCTCCTCCACCCTTGGGCTCAAGCACCTCGTCTGGGCTCCCCAAAAGCTGCGGGGGTCAGGCTCCCACAAGCACAGGGCGAGGGTGGGGGGTGGCAGGGCACTCGGGGGGCAGCAACACAGACTCCAGGGGAGCGCCAGGAGCTGGTAGCACCTGCATGCCACCACGGGGCTGCTGCCAGGCTGTCTGGCATGGCGCTAACTCGACACCGGGAGCGCTGGCACGGTGCTGGGGCTGGCACAGCTCAGCATCCCTCGCCCTCGAGGTGCGCAGGAAGAGGCAAAATCTTTTATGAGGCCAGCAATATAGCTGAGGAAAACAGTTGCTTGTGAGCTCTGAGAAGCACCCGTATGCCCAAAAGCTTATCTCCTTTTCTGAACCATCTGAGTTGGTCTAGTAAAAGATACTGCCTTTCCCTACCGGGCTCGCCACGCATGCACCCACCTGGGCAGATCCTGCAGTGCCGTTTCGCCGGCCGTGGGAGCAGAGCGGAGACACAGAGCAGAGCCACGTCCGTGGGGCCGGGGAGGACAGGTCGGGATCGGGGAGGACGCCCTAGCTGGGAGGGGGGGCTGCATTCCCCCACCCTGCTCCCCACACCGGGCGCAGGAACCCTCCGGGAGGGAAGATGGGGAAATCACAGGCGAGGATGCCCGGGCACAGGGAGGAGGTGGTGCCCAGGCCCAGTGGGGCTGGAGGGGAGCGAGAGGGCTGGGCTCTCTCCTGCAGATGCTTGGACCTGGCCGGGCGCCCAGCAGGGCCCTGGAGTGGAGCGAAAGGCACTGCAAGGCCCCGCCGCGTCGGCAGCCGCTGGCCGGCGATGCTGGCCCTGCCCAGCTGCGCTCCCCTGGCCTGTGCTCCCCAGCACAGCTCTAAATCCATTAGCTTTGCATAATTAGATTTTTCTCAATTACCAGATTATGATAATTAACAGCTCATTTGTAGGAGGCAGTGCCTAATCCCGGCATCGCGCTTGGCTCCGCGCCAGCCTGGCTCACAAGGCTGCTGGCACGGGGACGGCAGGCAGCAGAGCAAACACCGGCGCAGGGGAGCCCTGCCGGGGGGGCAGGCAGCCTCAGGGGTGCTCCCAGGACCCCCCAAAAGCTCTCCACCACTGGTGACCTAGACCTCCCCTTGCACTGCCTGGCCAACACAGCCTGCCTGGACGCATCGGTCCCCAAAAATGGGAGGGATGAGAGCCCATGCAGGGACAGCATCTGCCGGCGAGAGGACTCAGCAGAGTTTTAGAAGCGGCTCAGGCACCCACGCGGCTCCAGAAATGCAGAAAACATCCTGCGACATCTCCTCCTGCAAGCAGGCACCAAGGGAAACCATGGGAGAGGTTAGCGTCATGGGCTGGGCTGGCACGGCTGCAGTCATTAAGGGGCTTGTTAATGAACTTTCCTAGTCAATAATGTTGCCAAGGAAGGACAGGAGAGCAGGGTAGCAGGAAGCAGCCGCCGGTAAGGTACCAATCTTCATCACAGGAAGGCAGGGCAGTCCAGGCAATTACTGCCCATCAACAGAGCTTCATCCCTAGTAAAATAATAGAACAAATATTAAGAGAAAAATGCTTTTGAGGACCTCAAGGGCAGGGGAACGGGGAGCAATAAAGATGTGCTCAGAGCTCACACAGAATAAATCTACCCAGTCCGACTTGATTGCCTTTTTTGGGTAAAATTGCTAAATGAATCGATGGAGAGGAGACAAGAGGTGTGATATATCAGGCTTTTATTAAAGCATTTGATATAGCATCTCAGGGAATTAATTCCAGTTGGCGGGGACAGCCATCCCCCGCCGGGGCTGGGTGCAGCCCTCGGGAAGCGAGGGGGATGGGGCAGCCCCGGGGCATGTGGTGGCATCCAGTGACACCAGCATGGGCAGCACCGTGGGGGCAGCCCCTCTTCTCCCACTCCGGGTGAACGTGCCACAGCTCCCGCTCCATGCCCTGGCTCCCGGGGCGGCTGTGCCAGGAGCACCAGGGTCACATCTGGACCGGCTGTGGGATGCAGCCCCATGCCCAGTCCCCACAGGACAGTGCTCGTAGCCAGCCCTGCACCCATTCGGGGCCACCACCTCCGCGTGCCCAGGGCTGTCCTGCAGCTTCAGGGCTCTTCTGCTCCCGCCGTGGGCTCTGCCTGCAGAGCTCTGGCTGGGAAATGGCATCATGCATGGGCAGCGGTCATGCCCAGCCAGGCACAACTGGCTGGGATGTCTCAAGCCATTCCCGTGCGTCTCCTTTGCACAGCGTTTCTGATCTTCCGCCATAAGCATCTCCAGGCGGGGGATCTGGTCCTGCCTCTCTGCCCAGCATGGGCGGCAATTTCGGCTTTGTACAGGCAATAAATCAGCCTGCTTGCCTGGAGGTGGCTGCGCAGCCCCTGCTGCTTCAGCTCGAATTTCCCAGTCTCAAATTACCCCGGGCCGCCTGAGAGCCGGCTGGTTTTGTGCTGCTTGTCCAAACTCCACCAGCTCCGTTTCTGTTGCTGGATTTTGCCAAAGGCCCTCGAGTGTTCCTGTGCCCAGGAGCAGCATCTCCCAGCGCCCGGCCCTCGAGGGCAGCCCTGCCAGGGAGCAGAGTTGCGCCAGCCCCGGCTGCCCGATGCCACGGGGAGCCGGACGAGCCTTGGCAGGGCGGCTTCGCTCAACCACAACGGCATTTGCTCCTTGGCCAGTTCAGCGTGGGGTCAGAGGTCCCAGGCCAAATTTCAACACATTTTTCCCAGCAGGGGAGCAGCCCAGAGTGTGGGTTTTGCTGGAAACCACATGGAGCGTTTCTCCTTGAAAACAGTTTCTCCCGACGGGGTTCCTTTGATGCTCACGCTGGGAGCACCACAGGCGGCAGTTACACTCCTGGCTGCAGCCTCCTTTCCCTCACCCAGGAGTCCCTCTTGCTGTCCCCTTCGGCCCCGACAGCCCCTTCCCCTGTCCCGTCAGTGCCAAGGAACCGGGGCTGGAGGTGTCGGAGGCGCTGGCAGCTCTCTCATTTAAACAGCCCTGCCACGGGGCAATGAGCGAGGGAGTCGCGCTGCTGCCAGCACCCACAAAGTGATGGGGTCCCCTGGAGCTGCGAGACCCCGGGGGAAGCTGGTGGAGAAGGGTCTCGCGAAGGCACAGCTTGCCCCAGCACCTGGCCAGCCAAGCTGCTCCATAAGAAAGGCACTAAATATCTGTGAGACCGTTCAGCCATCCCAAGTGGGTGTGATGAGCAAAGCACCAGTGGTTCAGAGGCCGAGCAGAGAGAAAAGACCTGTGTTTTTGTGGCATCAGCAGATCCTCCTCACACCCCCCGCTTTTGGGGTGACAGAGGAAACTATTAAATGCAGTGGTCCCAGCAGCAGCCTCTCCCCTTCCCACTATCTCCTCTCTCCCTGCAGCCTGGCTCCTTCCTGCACCAGCCTCTTTCCAGCTCCTCGCGCTGGTGCTAATCCCCTAATCTGTGCAAAGCAACAATTTTATGCATGGCACAGTGGCTGGTTTGAGATCTGCATCCCTCCTTCCCCGAAAGCCAGCTCCCTTATCAGCAGCAGGTATCAGGTGAGCCAGGCACCATCTACCTCTGATAAACCCATGTTTTATTTTGCCCTATTTCCATTTATCTCCAAGCCCGTAATTAGCCCTCATCTCACAACGCGTTGTGCTGCCTTGTGCGCTGAGGAGCGGAAGGGATCGTGCTTTGCTGGGCAGCCCTGGACCACAGCCTCTTGCTGGTGGGGTTTGAGGAGCCGGCAAGGTGATGCTTGGGGACGAATCCTGCCCACCACGCTGGCTGCCGAGCTGTCCCTCCTCTCTCCGCACCCGGGCCGCGTTCCCTTTAATCTCGCACAGCGGCGGAGATGGATTTCCTCCCTGTGAGCCAGATGTGTTGCACAGAGCATAAACACCCGCGACAGTTGTTGTGCTCCTCGGTGCAAAGGCATCAGATGTCTGCATTAAAACAAAGCTCTCCACTTAATTACTCAGGCTGATAATTCAGCGCGTGGAGGCGGCTCTGGCTGAGAGCAGAGGGCTGGATCACAGCTGGGACTGGAGAGCCTTGGAGTGCACATTAATCCCGGCTCTTGCAGCCCTGATTAACGGTGCTGGAAACCTGCCCACCCTGCTCATTCCCAGGGGAAGGGTCCATCCTGGCACCCACTCGCTGCCCTGCCGGAGGGGGCCCAGGCTGGTGCCTGAGGGACTCTGCTGACCCCTTGCTGGGCCAAGGCACCCCCTTCCCAGCATCTTTGGGGTGGGATGGCCCAGGACATGGGGACCATCGATCGGAGGGTGCTGCACTGCCCTGGGCACAGCCATCCGCCGCATCTGGAGCCCAAGGGAGCTGCACACAGGATGGGGAGGGCAGAGCATCAAGGTCACCCCGTGCAGGGACCCTCTGCCAGAGCATGGCTGGTGGGAGCTGGTGCCAGCCCCATGGCTGGGCTCAGACCAGGACCAGGCAGATCACCAAAGGCTTTGTCCTTGGGGCCCAAGCTGCATGCTCCTGCTAACCTGCATTTCTCCTTCCGTGGACCAGCAAACACCTTCTGCAAATTCACCTCGCTCCCCTCAGCCAGCACCAGGACCCAGGGCGCTTCCTGGGAGAGCCCCTCACTCAGCCGTCGGGGCAGGCATGTGCCCTCGGCCCCTGAGCGCCCACCCTGCTCTGCCAGTCTCTCCAGGATGGGATGCTCACGTGTGGGGCTGCTCCCTTGGACCCATCTCCCCTGCCCTCTCCCTTCAGCCTGCTCTCCCAGCCCAGCCCCTACCCCCTGCCCAGGCTCCTCACCTCTCCCTCCCTCCCTGAATCCAGTGCCTGGGCATCCCCAGATCTGGGGCATCCCTCTCCCAGCAGAGCCCCCATCCCCGGGCACCCTGCAAGCTGGTGCTGCTGCAGATCCACCTGTGGGGTCCTGTCTGTCCAGGGAGACTGATTTCCTCCAGCTCTGGTCTTGCCCTCTTATCTCTCCTCCCCGGGCTGCACGCCTCGCTCCGTGGCCCGGGCAAGCGGGAGCGATGGACCCCATCCTGCCCGGGCTGAGCGCCAAGGCTGGTGCTGGGAATGCAGGGCAGCCGGGCCCGATGGAGGCAGGCAGGCAGCTGCGGGCAGCACCATCCCAGCGGGGCCCCAAGGGTTAAGTTGTCATGTATTCAGGGCCACGCGCTGGCCAGGAATTACACTTTTATCGGCACGCGGTGCTGCCGCCGCTTGAATTGGGACTGGGAACTCTATTTCCGAGCTCACCCAAATTATTCTCCAAGAGATAAAGCGTGGTGCAGAGCAGCGCCGGCGCTTCATTAACATTCCCCAGCCCATTCAGCTTTAAACGAAGATTGCCTGCCTCGGAAAATGATAAAATTGAACATGTGAAGCAGGGCATTATGTTCCATCAGCCGATATTATTTCCCACGCAGGGGCCGAGCAGAGACACAAACAGCTATTTATGCAGCGCCTGGCCAAGCCGAGGTGGCTCGGGGGAGGGGGAGAACAGGCTGGGGGGGCACAGGATGGGTGGCGAGTGCTCCCCACCCATCCCCAGTCACGAGAGGGGCTGCCCACACATGCTGCCGGGGCAGCTCTGCCCTCCTGGGGGCTGCCGGACTTGTGCCCAGGGTGCGGGGTGGGTTTGGGTGCCACAGACCTGCTCTGTGCATCAGGTGAGGGAATGCACTCAGGCGTGCGTGGGGTCCCCCAGACAGCTCTGGCTGTGCCCTGCAAGGCTGGAGCATTTCCATCTGCCACCCTGCCCCGGGGGATGCGTGTGCCCTGCTAGGGCTGAGCAAGCGGCGTGCTGGGTCCGTGTGCAGGATGGGGTCCCACCTCCCGGGGCTGGGTGCTGGGCCAGCAGGTGCTGGGGAGCACCCGCAGCCGGGGAGCGCGTGCCTCCGTGGAGGTGAGCAGGCAGCGGAGGGCTGAGCAGGCAGGCCCCCGGGGCTGCGATTGGATTTTGCTTGGCCGTGCCGAGCCTATCGATCCAGTAGTAATTAAAGTCGCTCCAAAACCTGACTCATATTCAACCTTGGGAGGAAGGAGCTTCTCTGAGAAACACCCTCTGCTCCCTGTGCACTGGCAGAGCGTGGAGCTCAGCCCCACCGGGGTGCTGCCAGCCTGTCCCAGCCCCCTGCCAGACTCTGGGGCAGCCTGGTGCCCAGGGCAGCAGCACCCCATCAGGCAGCATCCCGGCCAGCGTCCCCAGCACCACACAGTCCCGCAGTGACCCTGATGAGGTTCAGTCCTTGGGGTGGGGTCCGTGCTGCCCGGACCCTATAGCCCAGGACGAGCCAAGCACCTCAGGCGCATCCCTGGGATGTGGGGGTGCTCCCCCATGCCCCTCGCTTGTCACTGCCTGGGCCCTGTGTGGGACCGGCACGGGGAGAGGAGCCTCTTGAACCTGCAGCCGCCCCCGAGAGGAAACCGGGAGGGGGGGAACCTGCTGCCGCATGCCCATGGGGTGCAAAACCCCTTCTGCAGGACAGAGGCATGCAGGCAGGTGTGAAGGCAGGCGAGGGGCCTGCGAGCGTGTGTGTGTGTGTGCGTGTGTGTGTGTCACGCCCAGCCTTGCCGCCAGCCCCGCTGCTATTCCCGGTATTCCAAGCAGGTCGGGACAGGCAGCGAGGAGTGGGAGCTGCCGTTCACCGGGGCCCCCCACAAACCCGCCCAGAGCCCCCGCGGGGACGCAGGGCCACCAGGACTTGGGGGCTGCGGCGGGGAGGGGGTCCCGGGGCTGGGAGCTGCTCCGCGAGCCCCTGGGCAGGGCCCCCGGTGGGCACAGCACCCCCGCAGCGCCGGGCAGCGGCTGGGCTTTGAGGCGGGGAGGTGGCTCCATCTGCAGGACACGGCCCCGGCCGGGAGCCCCGGTGCTGGGGGTCCCCGCAGCCCCAGGCAGCCGCCAGCCGCTTTGCATGCAGGGCACAGCGGTGGGGGACAGCGGACAAGGACACCGGCTCCTCCGCCTCCTCCGCCTCCTCCGGCCCCCACCCGCGCCGCTCCCGCGAAGCGGGGCTGGGGGAAGCGGTGCCGGGAGCCAGCCCCCTCCCGCACCCCTGCACCCCCAGAGCACCCCGCGCCCAGTGCTCCCGCCCGACACCCCTGCACCCCCAGAGCGCCCCGAACCCACTGCGCCTGCACCCCTCAAGTGCTCTCATCTGGTACCGCGCTGCCAGGGCACCCCGCCTCCAAAGGCGGCCCCCACCCAGCACCCTCATCCTGCCCCGGGCTCTTGCCCTGCACCCCTGCAGCCAGCACTGCCGCCCCGCACCCGGGGCACCCCACGCCCAAGGCTCCCGGGAGGGCTCCCCTTGGCCGGGAGCCGTCGGGGCGACGGGCCGGGCCACGGTCGCAGCGGCAGGCGGAGGCGGAGCCGGGCCGGGCTCCACCCCGGCCCCCGGCCCACATAGGCCGGCCGGGAGGGCCCCTCGCCCCCGGAGCCTGCGCCGTCCCAGGGGCGGCACGGCAGACCCCGGCGGCTGGGGGAGAGCGTGGGGCAGGAGCTGGGGGGGGGGCCCCGGGAAGGGGGGGGCCGTGCTGCCTGCCTCCGGGGGGGCTGCGGGGGGTCCCGTCCCGTCCCAGGGCAGCGGGATGCTGCGGCAGCGCTGCGGGCGGCTCCTGGCCCGGCTGGAGCGGGCGCTGCAGCTGCTGGAGCTCGGCGGCAGCGTGGAGGAAGGTGGGTGCGTGCAGCCCCTCGGCCTGGGGCACCCCGGGACCCCCAGGTCTGCTGCCAGCGGGGGCTGGGGCATCTGGGGGCCAGCCCCCCCATCCCGGCTGGCCACCTGCTTGTGTTGCCCCCAGACTACATCCAGATTGCTCGGCGCTTCGAGGCGACGCGCCAGAGATGCTGCCGCCTGGAGCAGGACGGGCGGCGGGCCCGCGAGCAGCTGGCCCGTGTGGAGGCTGAGCGGGCAGCGCTGGAGGTGAAGCTCAAGCACGCCCGCAACCAGGTGGAAGTGGAGATGAAGAAGCGGCACCGGGCGGAGGCTGAGCTGGAGAAGCAGGTCTGGGGGCTGGCTGCAGGCATACCCCACGGGGCTGGCTGCGGGGACCCCAGCCCGTTCACCGCTGCCCCATTTCGCTTGCAGGAGCGCAAACTTCAGCTAGTCTTCGAGTCCCTGATGCGGGAGCCGTGGGGCAGCAGGGTGCTGAGCAGGGAGCAGTGCTCCGTCCTCAGCGCCCTGGCCAGCCGGCGCCTCGGGGCAGCTCTGGCACCGGGCAGGAGGTGAGCAGGGCTGGCGGTCCTCGCCCCAGCCCCTCGGGCAGCCCTGGGCTCAGCCGTGACCCTCTTCTCCTCACCTCTGCTGGGCTCGGGGTCTGGCTGGGCACAGGGGAGCTCGGGCACTGCAGAGGTGTCCACTCTGGGCTCCCAGGAGCGGCTGTACGAGTAGCTGCTGGCCAGGGGGAGTTGCCCCAGCCAGGCTGACCCCCAGCTCGCTCCGCAGGTCGTCTATGGTAGATGAGTCGTGCCAGTCCCTCCTGTCCCACTCGGACATCAGCTATGACCGCACTGAGGATGACGTGGTAAGGAGTGACGCCCTGCGAATCCCAGGGTTTGGCTTGTCCCCAGCAGCAAAGGGGTGGTTTTTCCCCACTCCCACAGTGGGGCAGCCCCTCTGCATGGCCATGGTTGGGGGTGGGCAGCTGTCGGAGCCAGAGCACGGATGCCTGGGGTGCCCCGGCCCCATGCAGCCCTGCCAGCCCGCAGCCTCCCTGTGCCTTTCAGGATGTTGATATGACGGTGGTGCGGACCCTGAAGCGCAAAGCCCAGGAGAGGCAGGTACGGGGGACATGCTGGGGTGCAGCAGTCCTGGGGGCTGGTGCTGAGGTGGAGTGTGTGCCCCTGCGTGGGTGAGGATCCCCCAGGTCTGCTCTGCTCTCCTGCACTGTGCCTGTGGGACCCCTTGCCTGCACAGGTCAGCAGCCCAGGCTGGGGTGCTGGCCCTGGGCCACGCAGGGTTAGGGCACCGAGATACTTCTCCATCCCCGTGCAGGAGGCTGCAAGGAGCCTGGCAGGGGGGGTTAATTTATTGATGCTGGGCTGGGAGCGTTGTCTCTCGGCAAACCTCCTGTGATCAATAGAAACTCCATTACCCTCCACTGTGGCCCAGCTGGGCTCCTCAATAATTCATCCCCACATGCAGGCATCCTGCACCCCACTCTGCTCACACCTCTGCATTGCAGGCCTGTCCTGGCCTCCCCCAGCCCCTGGGCTGGCTCCGACCCCAGTGGGGGACCTGGGTGCCCATGGGTTCCTACAGTGCCTGGTGTGGGGCAGGGTGAGACTAGGACCTTTTGTGGGGCTGAGACCACTTGGCTTGGGTGCTCTGGGGTGGGGGGGGAAGAGTCAGGGAGGGGGTCCCTGCCTACCCTTCACCCCATCTGCTCTGTCCCCAGCGTGTGTCCCTGGCCCCTCAGATCGGCCCTGTGGTGGTGGCGAAGCGGCACCGGTCTTCTGTGGCACCCCACAACACTGTGAGTAGGGACCTGTGCCCTGGGCAGGGTGTTGCCAGAAGACAACACTGAAACCTTCAGTCCTGCGGGGCTGTGGGGTCTGGGGGTGCTCAGCTGTCCCCTCTGGATGCCTGTGCCCTGCAGCCTGTATCCCCCCATACCCATGGTGACAGCATCCCAGGCTGTGCAGGACCACGGGGATAGGGAGCAGGCAGAGCAGAGCTTGTGGGGAGACGTTGGAGCACCATGGTGCTGCAGCCATGCACGTTCTCGCTGCTCCCCATCTCAGCAGGCGAGTGTGCCCGCCGTGCCCCCTCCTGATGAGGTCCCAGGCCCTGCTGGCAGCCTCCCACCTGCTGCTTTAGTGCCACGCCGCCGCTCTCGCCAGGGACACCGTGCCTCCACGCATGCAGGTCACGGGAAGGGCTGGGGAGGGGGCTCATGGGCAGTGTGGGACCAGCCTCAGGGTGCTGCTGTCATGGGGGAGGGAGGGGATCTTCTGGGGCATGATTGTCCCCACCAACGGGGGTACTGGGGTCCTCTGGACATGCCAAATGCCAGTGTCCCAGGGCAGTTGGGGTGTTGCAGGGGCTCCCTGGGAGGTGGGAAGCCTCCCTACATCCCAGCCAGGAGCTGAGGCGGTTTGCCTTTCAGGGCCCCCTCCACTGCCTTCTCTCTCTCTGCAGAGCTGACCACGGTGTGGGGCACCAGCGAGGATCCAGGCTGCCATGGCCCAGGGCAGGAGAGCCACACCGAGTGCGGCTCCGCAGGGCAGCCAGTGCCAGCCCGCTTCCCCTCGCCTCCACGGGGCCTCCCGCAGCTCCAGCACCAGTTCACCTCCAAAACGGTGCATGCCCCAGCCTCTCTCCCTCCTCTTGGCTGCTACAGAAAAGGGAGGGGGGCAGGGGGAGTGGGTCGGGGTGGGGAGCAGGGGGGCAAAGCTCTCCTCCATCCCCCCACCCCAGCTCTGCCAGCACGGGGGATGAATGGAGGCGGTGGGGGCTGGTTTGGGCGGGATGAAGGAGTGGTACTGGGTACGTGCAAGAAGGGGGGGCCCTGACTCTGTTACCCCTCTCCAGGTGATCCGCCCCGAGCCATGTGGCGTCTGCGGCTCCCGCATCCGCTTTGGGAAAGCTGCCGTCAAGTGCCGCCAGTGCCAGCTGCTGCTGCACCCCAAGTGCCGGGAGCAGTGCCCCGGCCCCTGCACACCCCGGCCTCACCACCATGCCTGGCCCCGCGAGGTGAGGGGGGGCCCGGCGGTGCCTGGGGGCTGCTCCATGGGGCTGCCGGGCTATCAGCCCTGGGATGCCGGGGCTCCGCTCCCGGCACAGAGCGGGTTGGCATTGTCCTCCCCAGGGCGTGCTGGCTGACTTCGCCCCCCCCACACCACCCCTGGTGCCCGCGCTGGTGGTGCAGTGCGTGACTGAGGTGGAGACGCGAGGCTTGACGGAGGTAGGGGCCGGGGCGGTGGGGGCGGTGATGCTGTGGTCCTCGCGGGGCTGAGCCCCTCTCCCTGTGCCCCAGACGGGGCTGTACCGGGTGCCGGGCACGGAGCAGCTGGTGCGGGAGTGGAAGCGGAGGCTGCTGCGGGCCGGAGGTGCGCTGCCCGCCCTTGGCAGCGTGGCTGACATCCACGTGGTGTGTGGGGTGCTCAAGGACTTTCTGCGGGGGCTCAAGGAGCCGCTGGTCACCTTCAGCCTCCACCCTGCCTTCCTGCGGGCTGCTGGTGAGCGGGGGTCCCAAGCCGGGGTGTGGGGTGGGAAGGGGCTGCTCCTCCCTTAACACCCCTCCCCGGTGCTGCCGCAGACATCCCGGACGATGCCGCCTGCAGCACAGCCCTGCGCCATGTGGTGAGCAAGCTGCCCCCGGCCAACAGGGACACCCTGGCCTTCCTCATGCTGCACCTGCTCAGGTGAGGGGCTCATCCCGGCACAGCCTCCCATGGGTCTGTCCCCATCTCCTGGCTCCCTGCTGCCCACCCAGGCTCCATGCCCCAGAGCGGGGAAGCTGGGCTGAGGATGAAGGGCCCCTTGGCCGGGCAGCGTGCTCACACCGTCCATCCCCCCCTTGCAGGGTGTCGCGCAGCCCTGACTGCAAGATGGACGTCTTCAACCTGTCCCGCGTGTTTGGTCCCACGCTGGTGGGACACAGCTCGGCCAACCCCACGCCGCTCGCCATCATGGAGGACACGCCGCGGCAGTGCAAGGTGAGGGGGTCCCCAAGGTGTG
Source organism: Ciconia boyciana (assembly GCF_034638445.1). NCBI lineage: Eukaryota > Metazoa > Chordata > Aves > Ciconiiformes > Ciconiidae > Ciconia > Ciconia boyciana. The sequence continues at coordinate 18,900,219 of NC_132943.1, read as the reverse complement.
GGGTGTACCCTGGGCGCTGCCAGCATCCCCGTTCTCAATCCCTCCCTGCTCAGGTGGTGGCTCGGCTCCTCTCACTGCCGCCCGACTTCTGGAGAGGCTTTGTGGGGACGGAGCAGGAGAACCTGGTGCCGACACCAGCCCTGGGGGACGAACGTGGTGAGGCACAAGAGCCCTGGCCCCCTCCCTGCCCTTGCCCTGTGGCTGCTGAAAGGTCCTGGGTGCCCACAGCTGGGCTAGGGCGTGGTAACTGTCCCCTGCCCTGTCCCACAGAGCCATTCTGCCCTGTCGCCTCCCCGGAGCCCAAGCCGGGCCAGCTGAGCCCAGCTGGCACCTGCTGCCTCCCCAGCACCCTGCGGAGCTGCGTGGGCATGGCCGCCCGGCCCCCGTGAGTGCTGCCGGGTGTGGGTGGGGGCCCAGGGGAGCTCGCTTTGCACCCCTGACTCATCTCTCCCTATGCAGGCAGGGGCCGGCCCCAAGGAAGGTGGGTCGGTTCTTCCCTTCTCCAGTGTAGCCTGCAGCGGTGGCTCCCTGGGGGCATGGAGCTGGCACCAGAGAAGGAGCGAAGCCTGCGGGGCCAGGCAGCTGCCTGTGGGCTGGTGGTGCTGAGCTCCAAGCCCTGCTCTGCTTCCCTGGGCTCTGCCCAGCTGCGGTGGCAGGGACGCTGCCCCAGCGCTGCCCTTAAGGTCTGGTTTGTATTAAATGTTTGCAGCAAAACAAGCCTGGCTGTAGCTACTGTCTGTCCCTCCCTGCTGCTGCCAGGTGCCAGGGTTGACAGAGCCTGGCTGGGCAGCAGACAAGAGCTGTACTGACAGCAAGGGTGAGCAGTGCTCCCCAAAACCCCTGCTTTTGCTGGGCAGGGCAGGTAGAGCCCCCTCCCTGCCCTAGCTGAAGCCCTCCTCTCCCTGCCCTGGAGCCCAGGATGTGGGAGGCCCCTCTTTCAACCCAGATGTTGGCCTCAAGTAATCAGAGCTGCTGCTGCTGCTGCTCAGGGCAGGACAACCTTAAAGCGTTTCCAGACTTCCTGGCACCTCAGCAGAGGCCCCTTTAACTCCTTCCTCCCCTCCAGCCCCGGCGCTGGAGCTGCAAAGCCCAGGCAGGGCTGGGATGCACAGCTCGCTGTCCCTCCCAGAGGGGGAAGCTGGCTGAGGCTGTAATGGGCAAGGGCCCAGGAAGGGCTTGTCCCCCATATAACTCTGCACAAGGGACAGCCACTACAAGGGGAGCTTAGGGAAAAGGGGCCTTACACAACAGGGCTAAGAACTGCCCCAGGGCCACGTCCAGCAGCTGAGAAACCCTTGTCCGTACTAAAACCCAGGCCAGATGCAGGACACAGGAGAAAATTCATGGACAATCCTGAAAGCAAGTACTTTGGCTCAGTTTCCCCCAGTGCATGGGTGTTCACCAGTGGGCAAGGAAATTAGCACATCCAAGGCAGAGGCAAAACTGAAGGAGTTTAATGTGCTTAAAGTCAGGGAACAGCTAATCCCTGCCCAGGACCACAGGAGAACTGGGACAAGAATGCAAAGGGCTGGGAGCAAGGATTTACTGCAAATCTGTCGAACTGGGGTGGCACTGGATGGATGGAGAATACCTAATGCAGTGCCTCACTGAAGGTGAGAGGTGCAATGGGGCCCTTGGCAGAGTGCGGGGCTTTAGCACAGAGCTCCAAAACCAGAGGAGAAGATAGGGAAATAAGTGGATAAAGGGCAGTGTTGGTTACCACAGCCATAGTGTGCCAGGATCAGCAGGGACTTGCCTTAAATAAAACCAGGTTTTTTTGAGACACAGTGACATGGTTGATCTCTGCCACCTGCACACATGTAAGTTGATTGCTCCAGTGCCCTGTAGACAGGGCTGGTGTGAGGGGAGACATGCGGCAAACGCCCCAAGCTGCAGCCATGCTGGTGCAGAGGCTGTTGGCCCACCAGGGTAGCAGGGGCCCGCTGCCATCACTGCGAGCCCTGCCTAGGCAGCCTCTGCAGGTCTCAGCCTGACAGGAGGAGGCTCGGCAGGGCTGGCAGCTCTCCTAGCTCATACTGAGCCCTTGGGGGCCGGAGGTAGTGCTGGGGGAAGGGTGCTTTTGCAGCTCCCTCCAGGGCCAGCAGCTTGCCTGTCCAACCCAGCCCTCATGCACCACAACCCTCAGGATAGCCTGGTGCTGCTCTGTTTTCCCAGTGGTAGGCAGGAGCCCAGATCAGGCTGTTGCAATCACACTGTTGAAATTGGGATCCTCACAGCCAGCTCCCGCAGGGTGGGTTGCCTATGCAGAACAGGCACAGTCAAAGCTCCCCAGCCTCTGAGATGGGCCAAGACCTTCCAGGGAGTTGCACACAGCAACTTTTGCAGAGCAGGGAGAGCCTGGTGAGGGGTGGCAAGACAGTGCTGGTAGTGCCCTTTGGTGGAGAAACACCCAAAGCTCAGGACCTGAGATACTGCAGGCAGCAAATGCTCCCTCACCAGCCCCAGCCCAGGGCTCTCTGCACAGGCATGCAGCCTAGTGCCAGGGCCACGTGCTGTCCCCAAAGCCTTCACCCTGCCCCAGGGCTGGTCCCTGGGCTGCAAGAGAAGCAGCACGCGAGGCTGATGCTCACCAGCTTTAATGTCTGTCTGGACTAGGAGTCAGGCACTTGCAGGGCTCCTGGCCTGCACCTACCCCTCTGGGGGTGCTGGGAACCTCCCAGGAGGTGAAGCCCCCAGCACAGGCTCTTGCTTTGGGGGGCTGGTACTGGCCACCTGCCTCCAACCCAGCAAACAGCTGACTCACAGGATAATCTGGTTCTTGTAGCTGCGGCTCAGCTCCTTGTGAGGAAGGACGATGGAGTTGAGAATAACGACCTCAGCAGGGATGGTGACACTGCAGCCTGCAGGGAGAGTGTCAGTGGGTTAGCAGGAGGGGAGAGACTCTGCCCCACTGCGTGGGGCCAGGGCAGCTGGGTGCAGGTAGGATGTACCCAGGATTGTGATGGATGGTGTGAGGCGCCCGTCCCGGAAGAGTGTCTCGCTGTCAATCTTGGCATAGGGATCGTTGGGGTTGGGGTCACTAGGCGTTCCTTCAACCCGGGCCCAGCGCCCAATGGTGCTGTCCCAGCCCACGATGGTATTGAGAACACAGGTGTGGTCCTGGGGCAAAGGAATGGGGGTGAAGGGTGCTGCTGCCTCCCTGCAAGGGGTAGGGGTTGACACCCACACCCTCAGACAAACTCTACTTACATGGAGTGAGGCGCCGTGCAGGACAATGGACTCTCGCACGCGCACACCAGCTCCCACCGTCACCCCCTCCCCAATGGAGACGTTGGGGCCCAGCTATGAGGACAGAGGGAGGCGATAAGGTCAAGGACAATGGCACCCTCAGCTCCCCCAAGCATCACCCTTCTGCAGAGTCCCACAGGCCTGCACTCACCACCGCAGTGCTGTCGATGGAGGCTGTTGGGTGGATGTACACGTTCCCTGCAACACAAGGCAGCTGTGTCAGGAGAGGCAGCTCACATGAGCACCCGCCACTCAGATCAGGGGAGGTCCTGCCCATGGGTTCCACTTCCTCCCAAGGCTGCCCTGTCCTCACACGGGGCAGCCCCCAAGGCAGTGGGGGGTGTCAGAGGGGTACCTCGGATGACAGGGCCTCCAGGCTTGTTCTGGGCCAGCCTCTCGGGGTGGCTTTTGCTGTACTGGTTCAGGTAAAGGCGGCTGGCATAGATAGCAGAGCTGGAGGAGGAAAAGCAAAAGATTATTACCACCTCTCTGGCACTACCAAGGCAGAGGAGGGTCTGAATTCAGCACCCCCTACCCACCCCTGGGCCCTGCCTGGGCACCCTCATCTCCCATCTCTGGTACGGACCGCTCGATGCCCCTGCTGCGCTAGCTCTAGCCCCAGCCCTTACCCTGCTGATTTGATCTGGCTCCAGAAGCCATCCGTTTTGTAGACATAGAGCTTGCCACTCCCAGCCAGTGCCGTAAAAACGTCTTGCTCTAGCCGGATCACTTCTGCACGCTGCCAGCCATTGGAGCTCTCCTCTCTGCAAGCGAGAGGCCCGTTAGACACCCATCCCAGTCACGGCCTCAGCCAGGGACCCCAGCAGCTACCCTCCCCAAATCTGCGGGCTCCGGTGATCCTGGACTCCTTCCTAGCCATGCACTTCCCCCCAAAGGTGGGGACAGCCCCAGCCATCAGGCTAGGCCTGCCCAGCCCCGCTGAGCCCCAGAGCGGCAGAGGGATGGGGCTCTGCCAGCTGAAATAAGCTCTTAGCCAGAAGTTGATGGTGCAAGAGCCCCACCCAGTCCAGGTGGGTGTACGAGCACCGCAGCGTACAATCCTGCCCCCGTTCCAGAGCCCTGCACAGCTGGATTTTTGCTTGGGTGGTGGTGGAGATGCCAGGTGACAGGCTGCTGGTGCAGAGAGCTGGAGGTGGGAGCAGAGCATTCCCAGGTGAAAGGCTTGCTCAGCCCCTTGTCCAGAGCTCAATGAAGATGGGGTGGGAGGAGAGGAAGGGAGAAGGGGAGTCTCAAGCTGGCCAGGAGGGGAGCAGAGGAAAGAGCAGCCTTGCAGAGTAGTCTGGAGCAGAGACGAAAGCATGCATTTCCGCTAGGGATGATCCAGCCCGGAGAGCAGCCAGTGCAGACACAGAGGGAGACTTACCCAAGGTAAGGACAGCTGGTGCAGGACCAGGAAACAAGTGAGTGATGGCAGAGGAGAAGAGAAGATAGAGAAAGAATGGAGGATGAGCGTGCTGCTGCAGCCCCAGGAAACAGTGGGGTGGGAGGGATGTGGGGCAGAGAGAGGCACTCACAGCACTAGCTCCTGCTGGTTCCTCTGGAAGACCTCACCAATGTGCTGGAAGATGTCAGGTGTGAACAGGTAGACGCCACAGTTAATTATCTCACTGACAAACGTGCTGGGCTTCTCCACGTAGTGCTGGACCTGGAGGCGAGGGCAGAGATGTGAGTCCCTGGGTGCAGCCCCCGCGGCTGGCGTCACACCCTCTGTGGCAGGCCGGGAACACGCGCCCACGCGGGCAGCGCAGCACCTGCTGCCCACACTGTGCCCGGCTCCCTGAGGCCCTCCAGTACCTCCTGCGTGTCCGCGTTCGCCACGATACAGCCATAATTCAGCGCCTGCGTCCTGTTGGCCTGCAGAGCAAGGATGTGTTAGCAATGGTGGAGCAGCAGGCATGCGGATGCAGAGCAGATGAGACCCGGAGCTCGCACCCAAGGACCCATCCACCGCAGGAGCCACTGGCTTCTAGATGAGCCCATGGCAGAGCACCGCTGCTCCTCTGCTCCCCAGCACTGCCACTCACTGTGGTACCCAGAATGACAAAGCTGTGCGCGTCCCCGTGCCGCTGCCGGAACTCCAGCATCTCCTGCAAGGGGAACTCTGAGCACACGTCCGCGTTGAGGACAAAGAAGGCCTCAGCACCACCCGACAGGATCTGGTCTCGGAAATGATAGATGCCACCACCCGTGCCCAGCGCCGCGTACTCCTGGAGATACCTGCGAGCCAAGCAGGGAAAAGCGAGGGCTTAGGGAAGCGGGGGTCTGGTGGCACCGCCCGGCAGCAGGGCAGGGAAGGGCCGGCGAGACAATCCTGCCACGCAGCGATGGGGTTCACGTGGATGTCGGCACAGGGGAAGGAGGCAGTGGCAGCTTAGAGCTGTGCTGGAGAGGCACCTTTGGAGCAGGAGCCAGCCAGGGCAGGGCCCAGGGCAAGCGAGATTTGGCAGAACTAATGCGGGATGCCCGCTGTGCCCACCCACGCTGGGACACGGCCCACCTGCCCAGCGCCCAGGCTCTGGCTGGGGACTGCCAGCCCGGGGGAAGCGGGCGAGGGGCCGAGCTGGGCTGTGCCACCACGGGTACCGCGGGGGCGGGAGGGCCCCTGCCCACCTGATGGGGATCTTGAACTCCTGCTGCGCCGACACCAGGAAGCGGCTGAGGGCCTCGTGGGGCTGGTAGAAGCCCATCAGCAGGATCTCCTTCATGCCGGGCACCTGGCGCGGGCGGCAGGGAGCCGAGTGGGGAGGGCGGCCCCGGCCCCGGCCCCGGCCGCCCGGCCCCAGGCCCGGCCCCCCGTACCTTGGCGCAGGCCTCGATGTGGTGCTGCACCATGGGCACCCCGGCCACGGGGAAGAGCGGCTTGGGCACCTCGAAGGACAGCGGCCGGAACCGGGTCCCTGCGGAGCAGAGGCGGGTGGGCGGGGGCCGGCGCCGGCGGGACGCCCCGCGGGCCGGGCGCACTTACCCTTCTGCGGGCCCCCGATGAGGATCACCGCCTTCAGCGGCATCGCGGCTCCGCTCCGCTCCGGCAGCCCCCGCCCGGCCCCGCCGCCGCTCCCGCCTCCCCCGGCCCGCCCGCCGCTTCCGCACACGTGGCTGCGACACGTCAGCGCGCAGCTCTCTCTCCCCCTCATGCGTCATCGCGCCGAGCGGTGCTGCCGGAGACGCCCGCCGACCGCCAGGGGGCGCCGCAGCGGCGGGAGGAGGGAGCTGCGCGTGCAAGGGGCGGGCCCTGGGCGTGCAAGGGCGCGTGCCTGCGGCCGGGGGCGGAGCGAGGGGGCGGCGGGGGCACGGCCGGGCCCCGCCCGGGGAACGGCCCCGCTGTGCCCGGGGAACGGCCCCGCTGTGCCCGGGGAACGGCCGGGCCCCGCCCGGGGAACGGCCCCGCTGTGCCCGGGGAACGGCCCCGCTGTGCCCGCAGCAGCCCCCGCCAGCGCCGCGGCCCGGCTTCACACGGGCAGCGGGTATCTATAGCCAGGCGGGCGCTTCCCTGCGGCGGGGCGTCCCTTCACCGGCACCCGCCGTGTCCCCAGCAGGAGCCCTGTCGCCGCCGGGCCCTCCAGCACCCGGTATTTTCGCTCCATGACGCCAGCGCCCCGTGAGCCGCCCCCCCCCTGCGCCCGCCCCGGCGCTTCGCAGCTTTCCTGGCTCCTTCCCCGAGTTTCCGACAGCCTTCCCAGCCCGGCCCCACCGGGAAGCCTTCCTGGCTTCGGGTCCCCGGATCTTGGGACAGGACCCTCCCGAGGTGCCGGGGGCTGCTCTGCCCACCCCCCCGCCCCGTCCCCTCCCAGCGAGGCACGGAGACGGGACCGGCTGCTCAGGGTCTTTATTGCTGCTCTGGCACGTTGCTTGCTCCAAACCACGGGGACGGTGGCAACTCCGGAGCCCGGCAGAGAGGAGGGGACGGGGACGGGGACGGGGACGGGGACGGGGACAGGCAGAGACCTTCTCCCCGAAGTCAATAAATAAAGCCCTACCGCTACAGCAGCATCCGGAAGGCGGGTGCCCACCCGCCGCCCCGTCCCCCCCGCCCGGGGCACCCCGGCCACGCCGGAGCGTCTGCCGCCAGCCGGGGAGGGGCGAGGAGGGGGCGCGGGGCTCGGCAAGGCACCCGGGGGGCGGCACCGGGGTGGGGTGCGAGGGGGTGCGGGGGATGCGGGGGGGGTCTGGGGACGGGCAGGCGGGCTGGCGGCTGGGCGCAGGGCGCGGGCCGGAGCCGGGCAGGCAGAGCGTGAGCAGCGTGGGCCTGAGCAGGCGCCGGAGGCGTGCGTGGCACGGGGGTGCCACCCTGCAAAGGAGAGGGGTGCCGGCCAGCCCCCCGCCCCGGCGCGGGGAGCAGCCGACAGCCCCGGGGAAGGCACCGGCGTCAGTCCTGGGGCCGCAAACCCGCTTGCCAGGATCGGGGCTGGGAGGAGTGGAAGGTGGGGGGCTGGCAGCCCCCACTCCCAGCCGTGAGGACCGGGGCTGTACCGGCTGGCGGGGGGCCGCGGGGGGGCGGAGGGCTGTGAGCGGGCCCCTCTCTGCAGGAACCACTGGAGCAGCCTCAGTCCTCGGGCGCTGGCATGCAAACCGGGGGGAGCGCAGGGACCCCCGCGCCGTGGCCGGGGGCAGCTGCAGGCTGCGGTGTAAGGCACGCGGCTGACGGGACCCACTGGCCAGGGCTGGCTGGCGTGCTGGCAACTCTCCCGCTCCCGCCTGGGGCTTCCCTCGGCCCTCCATCCCGTCCTTTCCCCGACCCTCTGCTACATTCTCCATTCCTCCCAGCAAGGCTTCCCACCGCCCGCCCGCTGCCGGACCCCACCGCCGGGCCGGCAGGGGCAGGACCTCCCCTCTCCCTCGGCACCCCCAAAATGAGATGCCGGCCGCCAGCATCCCCAGCGGTGGTGCATGAGGTCCGTGGGCTCGTCCCGGCGCATCCCGGCTCCTCCTCGGCCGCCCCGTCCCGGGGCCCCTGGAATGTTCCTCTGGCTCCTCGGCCCCTCGCGGCCGTGGCCGAGGCACTGGCTACTGCGGCCCCGGCGGCTGGCCACCCTGGTAGGAGCGGAGTAAGACCTTGTGCTTGGTGACGGCCTCGCCGCGGCGCCGCTGGTGCTCCACCAGGAACTCCTTGAGGCGGTTGGTGGTGAAGGTCAGGGTCTGGCGGCGCAGCTTCATCAGGTAGGCATCCTGGAGCCAGGCATTGGCAAAGCAGTCCTTCACCGTGGGGCGGCTCCTGGGGCAGTGACGGTGCCGAGTCAGGGGCCGCGGGGTACCCACTGCCACTGCAGCCCTCCAAACCCGGCCACCATGCCTGCCCTGCAACACCCAGGGGGTCCCAGCCCTCTCCAAGAGCAGAGATGGGCCCCAGAGTCCTGGCCTCAGGAGATCCCAGCGCTCTCCAGGAGCAGTGATGGACCCCAGGGTCCCACTGATGATGTCTGGAGGGTCCCTGTGGGGCAGGGAGCTGCCTGCCTGGCCGGTCATGGGCGCAGTCCGGGGCTGCGTGTCCTCCCTGCCTGGGCCGGGCACTCACCAGGGGTGGACAGCAAGGACCTTGCGGATGAAGAGGGCAGCGCTCTGCGAGACATTGGGGTACAGCTTGAAGGCATCAAAGCGCCCTGCCAGGATGCGGTTCTCTGTCTCGATAGGGTCCAGTTCGAAGAACGGCGACCGCCCGCTGAGCCTGTGAGGGGTGGGCACGGGCTGGGGGGCAGCGGTGGGAGGGCACCTGGGACCCCCTACCCACCCATCCCTGGTTTGGAACAGCCACAGCTGCCCAGGGTCTCGATCCCCGTGTCCAGCTGGGAAGGGTCTGCAGGGCTACAGCGTCCCTCAGCCTACCACCAGCCTGGTGTCCCCCATGGCACTGAGCCCTGGGTGGGGCTGACTACACCTCAGGGTGCTCGTCCCACCAGCCCCTTCACTTACATGATGTAGGTGAGGACACCAACGCCCCAGACATCTGCTGCGGAGCCCACCGGGTCACCCTTCACCACCTCCGGCGCTGCGGGCAGGGGAGCAGGGCTGTCATACGCACTGGGGGGCTCCAGCCCCAGCACCCACAGCATCCCAAGTATCCCCAGCACTCACAGCATCCACAGCACCCATAGCACCCCACCACTGTACCCACCTGACACCCCAATACCCTGACAGAGCCCAGCACCTCCAAGGATACCCCAGCTGCCCCACAGCACCCAAACTCTCCCACTGAGCCCAGCAACCCTACAGAAACCCTCAGTAGACACCCCAGCACCTCAAAGACCCCCCAGTTTCCCCAAGGACACCTCAACCCCCCCCCAGTCCCAAGCCCCCCCCATGCACCGGCACACGTACACACCTCGGGCACGAGTGTGCCCCGTCCCCATGCCACCGCACCCCCGGTGCCCCACTCACACATGTACTCCAGCGTGCCAACACGTCGCCCCAGCTGCCGCAGCACGAGGGGGTTGTAGGTCTGGGCGCTGCCAAAATCGATGATCTTGAGGGCGTTCATGCCTGAGATGATGACGTTGTCCGGCTTGATGTCAAGGTGCACGATGCGGCGGCTGTGCAGGTACTCGAGGCCCTGCAGGAGCTGCAGCACGTAGCTCACCACGTCGTCCTCTGAGTAGCGAAACCTGGGGGCAAATGGCATCAGCGGGTGGCCCCGTGCTGGCAGCTGTCACCGGCAGCCTTGCGCCCACCCATACCTGTCCACGATGCTGTAGAGGATCTCCTTGCCAGCGCAGTTCTCGCAGATGAGCACCAGGTAGCGGGGGGTGATGTACGCCTCATGCAGGGCCATGATGCGCTCATGGTGCAGTGCCTTGAGGATCTCGTACTCCTGCAGCACACTCTGCTTCCTCTCTGCCTCGTAGGGCACAATCTTGGCCATGAAGTGCTTCCCCGTGGCGTTCTCCTTGCACAGCCGGATCACCCCAAAACGGCCCCTGCGGCACAGGGCAGCGCTCAGCATCCCTGGCGTGGGGTGCTGGTGGGGGGGACACCCCCAGCAGAGCATCCCATCCCACCACTCCTCACCTCGCCTTCTCATCCAAGAAGGTGTATGGCTTTTGGGGGATGCCCTGCCGCAGTGCCGTGCTGTCCTTCACCCCTGGGGTCCCGCTCGCAGCCGGGGGCTCCTTGGAGGATGGGGCAGTGGCAGGGGGCTCCTGCGGGGAGGACGACGTGGGGGGCATGGAGACGAAGGAGGTGACCATGTAGGGGGCATCTTCCGCACGGGCGCCGCGTTGGGGGTGGGAGAGAGCGTGGGGGCTGAGACAGGGGTGGTTGACACTGGGGAAATGGGGGAGATCTTGGAAGGCGACGGGGCCCGAGGTGGGGGAGACGTGTCCGTGGGGGGCACAGGGGAGCCCTGGGCGGGGGTGTCTGTGTGGGGCGAGGCGACAGTCCGAGGAGGGGTGAACATGAGCTCCGGGGGCACACAGATGGTGATGTCGGGCGGGAGCTCAGGGTCTGGCTGTGGGCTCTCCTTGCTGGGCGTGGGGGGCTGGAGGACCCCAGGGGGGACGTCTGCCTGCGCCGCCCCATCTGCCTTCTGCACCACTCCCTTGTGCTTGCGGGGTGGCGTGGTGGGGGTGGCCCCCACGGCTGGTGGCTCCAGCTGCCCCACGGGCGTCTGGGTCGATCGGCTGGAAGCCACCTTCTCGGGGACAGGGACAGGGACAGCGATGTCCTTGGCTGGGGCAGCTCGGGCATCTGTGGGGAGCAAAGGGAGATATGAGCCAGGCACGGGTAAGCCAGGAGCGGGGTGCAAGCAGTACTCTGTTCCCCAAAGCCCTGGGGAGAAGATCCCCTATGACTCAAGGACCCCCAGAGCATCCCAGAGGCCTCAGCCCCACAGCTGGCCGCACAGCTGCCCCACGGGACAGGGCTCGCTCACCTGCTGCCTCGAGGTGCACCTTCCCTGAGGGGCTGCTGTAGGGCCCCTGCCCGGCCTTGTTGACACAGGCCACCCGAAACTTGGCGGCACTCCCGGGGGGCAGCTCCGTCACGTTGAAGTAGCAGTCGGTGATGCCGGTGCTGACGATCTTCCACTCGTGCTCCCCTGCCGGCACGGGGGCAAGGTGAGGCAGGGGCAGACCAGGGGCAGCGGGCAGCCCCCTGTCCCCCACCCCTGACCCGGGACCCCGCCGAGCCCCAGGGGACAGCAAGGACATTGGACACTTTTGTCCTGTCTTGGTGTCCCTGTGTGAGCCCATCCTTCTGGCTGTGGCTCCCGGGGGACAGGAGGCAGCCCCACGTACCGTCCAGCCTGCGCTCCAGCGTGTAGGTGCAGGGCGCTTTGCTCTCCGCAGGCTTCCACAGCACCAGCACCGTGTTCTTGTACTTCTGGGGGATCTCCGGGGTGCCCGGCCGCCCAGGGAGCCCTGCGAGGGGACAGACAGGGTGCCAGGGGCAGGGCAGAGCTGCCGCGGGGCGAGGACAGCACAACACATGGGCTTGGAGATGCTGGAGGTGCCCGGGCAAAACCAGCCTGTCCCCCTTCACAAGTTCCAGTCTCTTGCAGATGCAGAGAGCGGAGCTCAGGTGACCTGCTCTGACTGGTCCCCAGCCCCGGGACGCGTGCCGGGCACGTGCTCTCTCCCCTGGGGGCAGCACCTCTGTCCCCCGAGATCCCCCCCCACATCCTTACGTGCCACAGCCAGCGTGCAGGAGCTGATGGCCGTGCCCAGGGCGTTGGCGGCTGCACACTCGTACAGCCCCGCGTCCTTCCTGGACACCTTGGCGATGGTGAGCATCTGCCGGCCATCCTTGCAGGAGACGACGTTCAGCGCGTTGTCCGGCTGCAGGGACCTCTTGTCTGCGGCGGGGAGCAGAGGAGAGGGATGCTACAATGCCCCCTCGGCACTCGCCCACCGAGGCAGCGCAGGCAGCCCCCCACCTTTCATCCAGACGATCCTGGGGGTCGGGCTGCCGGCGGGCAGGCAGCAGAGGGTCAGCGCCTCACCCTCCAGCAGCACCTGGTCCTTCAGCTTGATGTGGAAAACGGGGGGGAAATCTGGAAAGCGGAGCGGGGGTCAGGCTGGGGCAGCGATGGGCACCCGCCGTCCCGTCCCAGGGCTGCACCTACCCGACTCGCTGGGTGCGTGCGGCCGGCCGGCAGCCGGTCCCTCCTCCCGCAGCAGGCTGGAGGGGATGCTGGGCTGCGAGGCCATCTTCTCCTTCTTGCCCCGCGAGAGCCCCCAGCGCTCCCAGCGGGACCGCTTCTGGATCTCACCCCCACCTGCCGGCACCCGGGGCAGCTGAGACCGCGGCCGAGCCGCGGTGGCAGTGCCTGCCGCGCCCATGGCAGCTGGGCCACCGGGTGCCAGCGGGAGCCCCCCTCGCCGCTCACCTTTGGCCGAGGCGGAGGAGCGGGCGCTGCTCTCCGAGCACAGGGACTCGGAGGAGGGTGCGGGCGCCGGGGGGGGCCCTGGCCGCAGGCTCTCCCCCTCGGAGCTGGCACGGCGGAGCTCCCCGGGCCCCTCGCCCTCGGGCCGCTCGTCCGACAGGCTGCGCAGCCGCGCGGAGACCCGCTCCACCGTGGCGCTGATCTTCCTCCGCATGGCCACCGCCGGCGACGCGCTCTCCCCGCCGGCCCCTGGCTCTGACTTGAGGCTCTCCGAGTCCCTCCGCTCCTTGGAGCCACCCAGGGCCAGGCTCCAGGAGAAGCGGCGCCCGCTGGATGGGGTCTCGCTGCCCCCGTCCTCCCCCCTGCTCTTCTTCCTCTCGGCAGGTGGGGTCCGCCTGAGGAGTACGGACATCCTCCGGAGGAAGCCCCTGTCTTTCTCCACCTCGTGCAGGTCCTGCACCGACTTGGACTTGGCTGCCAGCCCGGTGGGCCGGTCCCTGCGCAGCTCCAGGGGCACACCGGCCGGTGTGGGACGGTAGATGCCCTCATCGCGGGCTGGGGGGCCGGCCAGGTGCCGGTCCTCGGAGCGGGAGCGGGTGAGGAGCTTCAGCCCCCGGCTGAGCGATGACTCCCGGCCCCGCTTGAACTTGGCCTCGAAGACCTCCTCCGAGTCGATGTCCTGGATCAGCAGGGAGCTGGCGGAGCCGGCAGGCTGCACCTCCCTCCTTGATGCCGGTGCTGGTGCTGGCGCGGGGGGCTCGGCGGGGGTGGCCGGTGGGGGCCAGGAGGCTTCCTCGGTGGCTGGCTCCCCGCCTCGCACGGCTCCCATGGCTTGCATGACCTTGGCGTAGGAAGACATTTTGGGGGCTTGGGTGCCGGGAGCCGGGGGCTGCGGTGGGGCAGGTGCTCCCGTCCTGGCAGCCCCCTCCCCGCTGGCTCCAGCGGCCTTGGTGGGCGTCTTTTCCTCCTGCCCTCCAGCTGTGGGCTTCTTCCCTGTGGTGGTGCTGGCTGTGCTGGCCCTGGACTGGCCACGCTCCTCGGGGACGCGCCTCTTCCCCAGGGCAGCCTTGGCAGCGGGGGCTCGGGGGATGGCGGTCTCCACCGCGGGGGGGGTGGGTGGGCTGGGGGCGTCCGGCGACACTGGGGGCCGGGTGTCAGAGAGGGCCGAGAGTGATGGGGACTCCTTGAGCCGCTGGGCCTCCAGGCAGGCCACCGGGATCTCCAGGGGCGCGCCGGAGCGGCGGTGCCGGACGACGGGCTCGGCATCCCCGTGGCTGAAGGAGCTGCTCTTCTGCAGCTGGCGCTCAGCGGGGAGGAGGCGCAGCGACGTGGCCTCACTGGAGGCCGCCCGCACCAGCCGCGGCACTGCCGGTGCCGGCGGCTCCAACCGGGTCGGCCGCAGGACCTTCTTGTCGGGGCCGACCCCCAGGGTCTCCAGGAGGGGACCCCGCAGGCCGCTGACCTTGCCGTCCCCGGGGCCGCCCCGCAGCAGCCGCTGGCGCATCAGCTCCAGGCGCTGGGCGTGATCGTCCTCCCCCCAGGCCCCCTTCCGCCGCGGCAGCTCCATGGAGGCTGCCTTGGCCAGGGTTCGGCAGGGGTCCCGGCCCGCCTCGGCCCCCTCCTCGGTCCCTGGGGGCTGGTGGAGCAGCAGGGCGCTGTCAGCCGAGCCGCCCCTCTTCAGCTCTCCCCGCCGGGCGCTCCCCGGGGACTCAAGGCTGGAGCCCTTCCTCATGGCTTTGCGGGGGTATTCCGGCCGCTTCTGCGCTTCGGGGGCTTCTTCATCGGAGGAGCCGGGCGCCTCCACCTCCACGCACGGCCGCCGCGGCCCGGCGCCCCTCGGCCGCTTCCCCAGGGCTACCCCAGGCTTCCCCGCACCCTGGCTCTGCCAGTCCATGGCAGAGACGTCCCCTGGTGTGACCCCCTCCAGCCGCGGCCCCTCGGATGGCCCAATGGCCTCGTCGTCCGTGGGGATCTCATTGAGCGACATGCGGGAGCCGGAGAACTCCACCTGGTGCGGCATGGGGATAAAGGGCAGCTCGTCCAGGTCATCCGAGTCTGAGGAGGATGACAGCGCCGGTGACTCCTTGAGGTGCCGGGGCACAGCGATGGAGAGGTGGTTGGACGTGTCCTCCAGCAGCTCCGGGATCGGCCGCAGCACCATGTTGCACTTGTAGCTGATCTGCGAGCGCTGCAGCCGGCAGAGAGGGCTGGATCAGGCCCAGGCAGGCGGCATGGCATCATCCTGCCCAGGGCACGTCACCCCATCCTGCCCAGGGCACATCACCCCGTCCTGCCCAGCACACACCACCCCGTCCTGCCCAGCACGCAGCTCTGCCTGCCCCCCTCCTGCCACAGCTCCTGCCTTCACCTGCCATTTCCGACGGGAGAGGAAGAGCTTTAGGTGGTCGGTGCTGATGACCTTCCCCTTGGCCAGCGTCTGCAGGGCAAGGGGACAGCAGTGTCCCACAGAGCCTACAGCAGGCTCAGGGGAACCCCACTGCCGTCGGGCGCTGGGTCCCTGTCCAGGCTCACCTTGAACCAGGGATGCTCCAGGGTCTGCTCCGCATTGGGTCTCCTGTGAACCAACACCGCTGCGTGAGAACTGCCGGGGCTGGGGGGCTTTGGCCAGCCCGGGGAAGGGCAGGAGGGTTTGGCTGCCCGTGCTGCACCCTGGCAGGGCTGTGCAGCCCGCCTGCCCTCGGGCACCCCGATGCACGGGGGTCCCCACCCTCCCTTGAGCACAAGGCGCACGCTGGAGGGGTGGGGGCCGGGGACCCCGTAGCACTCACAGCCTGTCATTGACCAGCACTTTGATGACGAAGCCCTTGGCTTCCCGGGTGAGCCCCTGGAACATCCTCTCCTCGAAGGCCACGTTGTAGTTGCGGATGTTCATCAGTGTCGTCTTGTCGTTCTCCCCCACGAAGGGGGAGATCCCCGTCAGGCTGCCGAGGAGGGGACACTGTCATCGGGCCGGAGGGACATGGGGAACAGCATGGCAAGTACGGGGGACCAAGGACAGGACCCCGGACCCCAGCCCCAGTGCCATGGGGAGGGCAGAGGCAGGAGCAGCCAGGGAGGAGGCCGAGTCTGCAAGGAGCGATGTGCATGGCCGCAGCCCCAGCACTGCAACCAGCAAGGGGGCAGGACGGGGGTCCCTCCCGTGGGGGCCCGGCAGGGCACTTACCAGAGGTAGGCGATGACCCCCACGGGCCTGCGGAGAGGAGAGCGGTTACTGCACAGCACGAGCCCTCCAGGGCGCCCAGTCCCTCCCGGCATGGCGGGGAGCCCACCGTCCACCCCAGGGACGCCCTTACCAGATGTCGGTGACGCTGGAGACGGGGCTCTGGTTGACGATCTCGGGGCCCACGAACTCGGGGGTACCATACTTGCAGTACTGTGGCTCCTCAGGCGTCAGCTCCTGTGCGTTGCCGAAGTCGCAGATCCGGACCTGCTCGCTGCTTGAATCCGCCATCAGGAGGTTTTCTGGCTACAGGACAGCGCGGGGCGGAGGGGAGCTTGGCAGGAGGCAGGGGTTCCCCCGGGGAAGGGATGTCCCCCGTCAGCAGGACCGAGCCCCCTGCAGCGTGGCAGGAGCCTGTCCGTGCAGGCGCAGGGCAGGAGGGAGCGGGAGAGCCCCGCACTCACTTTGATGTCCAGGTGCAGGACGCTGTGCTGGTGCAGGTAGCAGATCCCTTCCAGGACCTGCCGCATGTAGGACCGGACCTGCAAGAGAGCAGAGGGAGGGTGGGTGCCCTGAGCATGGGTCGGCCCCACGCTGGCTCCGTGCATAGGAGGGTGCGGGCCATAGCCTGCTACGATGAGTGTTGCACGTCCCTGGGCTGGGACAGACCCCGGTGTCCCCAGGCTCCCTCCCTCCCCCATCGCTTTGCCCCCCCAGGGCTCACCCACCTCGGACTCGCACACCGAGGGCTTCCTCGCCATCCTGTCCAGCAGCTCTTCCTTGGCGCAGCTGGGCCCCGGTCAAGGAACACAGAAACTCCGTGCCCTGCTGCACCCTGCACCCTCCTGGGCACCCAGTTCCTCTGCACCCACTCTGCCCACCCGTCCTCCCCAAAAGCCTCCCCTCCCCTCCCCAAAAGCAGCGCCCGGAGGATACAGCTCCATGACCATGATGACGGCATTCTTCTTCTCGAAGGCATCGTGGAAGAAGACAATGCGCTCGTGGTCCAGCTGCGAGAGGATGTGCAGCTCCCGGCGCGCCGACTGCTTGGCCTTGGTCCTCCCGGGGACGAACTTGGCGGCAAAATCCAGCCGGCTGCTCTTCTCCGTCACCCTCCGCAGGTAGGAGAAAGCCCCCCTGCAATGCGGTGATGGGAGCAGGGGGGGATAAGAAGGTGGGGGAGCAGGAGACCTCCCCTTCCCTGGGCAGCTGGGGCAGGTGCCCGCTCTACAGGGAGCTGCCTGCAGCCCCAGCAGCCCTCCAGGACCATCCACGGAGAGACCTCAGGCCTGGCTTTGCTCTGCCGCCCTGGCTCCCCGCCCTGAGCCAGCACCGGGGCATCCAACAAAGGCTGAGAGCAGCCCCAGCACATCAGGATCTGGTGTACCGTGGAGCTCAGTCCTGAGGGACGGAGCCCCAGGGTGCAGCCTGGCTCCAGCACCCCTGATCCTGCGGTACCCGGGGTGCCCTGCTGCCCACCGGCCCAGCGGCCCCATACCTCCCGATCTCCTCGTGCACGTCGTAGTAGTCGGTAAGGCGTCGCGCCTTGTGCAGTGCCTCCTCCTCCATGGTGGCATCGGCAGCGGGCTGGGCTGGGGGAAGAGAAGGCGCTGGCGGGGGGCAAGCCAGGCACCCAGGCTCTGCCCCCCAGGGCCGGGGGGCCGGCCGGCCGTACCTGCCCGCACCACCAGCTCTGCCTTGCAGGAGACCTCCCCAGCCAGGTTCTTGGCCGTGCAGGTGTAGACGCCGCTGTCGGGCTCAGCAGCGCCCAGTACCACCAGCGAGCACTCGTTGTCCTCGTACACGAAGCTCAGGTGGCTGCTCTCCTCCAGCAGCTCCCCATCCTGGGGGTGGCAGGGGCGTCAGGGGGGTCCCATCCCATCCCCAACCAGCTCCCACCACCCTTTCCCCATGGATGGGGCATGGGGCACATCCTGCATCACCGGGGGTGAACACAACCCCAAAGCCCCAGCGCAGCGACCCAGGTGAGGCAGTGGAGGATGTGGGTCTGGGGGGCCTGTGGGTCAGGAAGGGGGTGGGAGGGTCCTAGCCCACCTTGTACCACATGATGTCCGGCAGCGGTTTTCCCTCCACCACGACGGCGAAGCGCGGTGTCTCCCCTTCCTGGGCATCGATGTCCTCCATGATGGACTCAAAGCGCGGTGCCTCTGCCGAGAGACGGGGCATGGGGCACCACGGGGCAGTGCCATCCCCTGCCACTGGCATGGGGTGTATGGCTGTGGGGCACTGCGAGGAAGTGTCAGCCCATGGTATAGAGGCATGGAGCACCATGGGGCAGTGCATTGGCACATGGGAGCAGGACACTACAGGGCAGGGCACCAATGGCATGTGCCTGCAGCACCGTGGGGCAGTCACCCATTGGTGTGGGGCACCATGGGGCAGTGCCACTCATGGCACATGGGCATGGGGCACTGTGGGGTTGCATCTCCCCGTTACATATGGATGTGGGTACCGTAGGGCAGTGCCACCCGTGACACCTCTGTGGGACATTGTGGAGGTGTCCCCCATGGCTCTCGGCCATAGGGCACCGTAGGGCAGTGCCACCCCATTATACACAGGTATGGGACACCCTGCAGCAGTGCCACCCATGGCACATGGCTGAGGGATACCATGGGGCAGTGCCACCCCATGGTCATGGAGCACATGGGACATTCTACCCAAGTCAGATATGGGTATAGGACACCAGGCAGCAGCATCAACACACGGTTCATGGGTTTTCAGCCCCATGGGGCATTGCCACCCTATAGAGCACCATCCCCATGGCATACGAGTATGGAGCACCGAGAGGCAGTGCCATGCTATGGGGCAGTGCCCCCATGGCATGTGGGCATGGGGCACCATGGAGCAGTGCCACCCTGTGGGGCAATGTCCCCCCCCATGGCACACGGGCTTGGAGCACCATAGGGCGATGCCACCCCCCGGCAGAGGGGCACAGCCCCTCGGCGCGGGGGCACCTACCTGCGAGGCGGAGGTGGAGGGTGCAGCGGGCAGTGCCGTGGCGGTTGCTCACCTCGCAGGCCAGCGGCCCCGCAGCCCCCCGGCCCACGTGCAGCAGCCGCAGGCAGTGCTGGTCGTCGTCCGGCATCGTCACCTCGCACGTGCCCTCCTGCTCCCCCAGCACCTGCCCGCCCCTGCGGGCACACCAGCTGCCACATCACAGCTCCACGGGCAGCCCCAGACCCACTGCCCCATGGATAGCTCCCACCCCACAGCCCCATGGCCACCGCCTGACCCACAGATAGCCCCAGCTCCAGCTCCCACGTCGTAGCCCCCACAAACAGCTCGCACCCCATTGCTAGCTCTGTCTCCTGACCAGCTCTCAACCCTTAGCACCCCACAGACAGCACCCCCCAAAAAGCCCCCCCCCATGCAGCTCTACACAGCCTTGGACATCACCCTCGTGCGCACGCCCACCCCAGCCCCAGGGAAGGACCCCCCAGCCACCGCGGGCTGCATGGGGAGCTGGTGCAGGAGCCCCTCTTCGTACACCCTGTGGGGTGATGCTGGGCATGGGGCAGGCAACGGGCACGGCGCCATGTCCTACCTCTTCCAGGTGACAGTGGCCTCCACGTGGTTGATGGTGACGGTGATGGACGCTGGCTGACCCTCCACCACGTACACCACATCTGGCTTGTCCAGGATGACCGGGGCCTCTTCCAGGTAAGGACCTGCCACACGCATCATCAACACCACGTCTGGTCCCCACGTCGCCCAGCCCTGGCCAGCTTACCACTGCACCAGGGACAGAGACCCCTCCACCCCAGCCACCTGTCCCCTCCCCACTGCCCCTCTCACCCCGGTCCAGGAGCTGCACAGGCCCCACAGGCGGGGAGGGCTTGCTGTTGGTCTTGGGGGTGGCGGTGATGACACGGAAGAGGTACTGGGCACCCTTGGTCAGCCCGTGCACCGTGTAGGTGGTGTCCCGTACGCCGGCCACCAGCACCAGCCACTGCATCGTGCCCAGCACTTGCATTTGCACCACGTAGGTCACTGAGTTGGGGTCTGCAGGGGGAGAGGGTCGGTGCAGAGCCCCTGGCATCGGGCTGGCCCGTGCACCCCATCATGGCGTTGCCCACCCCCTGCCCATCTCCTGCCCAGCCCCAGCCCAGCCCCAGCCCCCTCACCTATGGCAGTATCCAGCCACTTGGGCTTGTTCCAGGTCAGCGTGATGGCTCTGCCGGTCACTGAGGCCACGGTCGGGGGCCCGTCCGGGGGGGTCGGCACCACGTCTGCGTGGGGAGGTGGGCAGGTGTGTGAGCATGGCCGCCGCCACAGCTCCTCGGGGCGTCTGCCTTATGCCCTGGGAGACGCAGGCTGGAGGGGATGGATGGGGCCAGGACCCTCACTGGTTCCCCGGTGGGGGCTCAGCGTGGCAGCCCCTGGGGGGCTGGTGATGCCAGCAAGTCCCATGTGGGAGCTGGGGATCCAAGAGTGGGTCCTGACCCCGCAAGGCAAGGACTGCACAGCTGACCCTGCTTTTAAGTTGGATTAGAGACCTCCTGAGGTCCCCTCCAACCTGAACTGCCCTGTGATCCTATCACCCTAGGACCCGCTACAGGGCCACCGACCCCCAGCCCCAGGGCACAGCCTGGCAGGGTGGCAGCAAGTGGCTGCATGTCCCCAGTGGTGCCCGCTGCTGCTTACCAGTGACATAGAGGTGTGCGTAGCACGTGGCTTTCCCCACTTTGTTGGCAATGACGCTTTTATAGACGCCAGCATGCGCGTGGCTGACGGCCGTGAACACCAGGCGATGGACATCCTTATCTGGGGGGGAACAGGGGGACACAGGTAAGTCCCCGCCAGCCAAGCGGCACAGGGCTCCCCTCCCTGCCTCACAGGGCATGAAGGTCTGGGGGGTGATGTCTCCTCTTGAGGTGTCCCCCCTTCCTCCATCCTGGGCAGAGGGACCCCAAGGGGGCAGGGAGGGCAGCAGGGAGCCCTACACTGCATCATCTTGCGGTCATCAGTGCTGTCGATGCGGGAGCCATTGTGGAACCAGGTGATGGAGGGGTAGGGCAGCCCGGCCACCTGGCACTCCAGCACGGCCTCCTTCGACTCCACCACGTCCAGGTTGTGCAGCGGCTTCAGGAAATCAGGCATGGTGAAGCATTCTGCCTCCGTCTCCGCCTGCTCTGGCTCCTCCGGGATGGATGGCATCTTCTCCAGCTTGGAGCTACAAGAGTCCGCACATGCTTGCGGCAGGAGCATGGTGCCCCCAGCCCAGCCCCGACCCCAGGCTTTGCACAAGCCTATTGTCCCCCAAATCCCAGGGGCGAGCAAGCAGGGGGGATGCAGATCCTGGAGACCCCTGACTCTTACATCTGGGAGGCGGCAGACGGCCGCGGCTCCTCCACGTAGAGCTCAGCAGAACACTCCACATGGCCGTGGGCATTCCTGGCGGTCACCATGTACTGCCCCTCGTCCTCGCTGCCCACGTGCACGATGACCAGCGAGTGCAGCCCCCTGTCCCGCTGAATCCGCACGTTCTCTCCCTCCTGCACTGGCTGGCCTGCACAGAGAAACACACCAGCATCAGCATCAGCATCAGCACCCCTCCCAGCCCCGGCCGGGCACGAGCCCTTGGGTGCAGCCCCCAAGGGGATGGGGAGAGGTCTCCCTGCAGGGCCCTGGGCAAGCTCTCTGGGCTTGGGGGTTACCAAAATGGGTCCAGGTGACCACCGGGGGGGGAGTCCCACTGATCATGCAGTCGAAACGTGCCGTCCGCCCTTCCACCACGTCCATGTCCTCCAGCTTGCGGGTGAAGAGCGGCTGCACAGAGGGCTGCACTGTCAGCCGGGCGCTGCAGGTCAGCTCGTCTGCAAGGAGAGTGGGTAGAGGTGAGCCCTGCACGGCACGCGTGTGTGCAGGGCAAGGAGGCAGCCTGCGACTGCCCCGGCTGCAGCCCCAGCAGCCAACATGGCTGTAGCTGAGCATGCCCGGCAGGGGCTCAGCCTGGGGGTGCTGGGTGCCAGGCTCTGTCCCTGCGTGGGGCAGGGGGATACAAGGGTGTGCAAGGTCCCTGTGCCCAGGGCTGGGGCTCTGCTGGCAGCGGGGTGCCTCTTTCCTCCCTTCACAGCAGTACAGATGCCAGCAACAAGGTGGGGTGGGAGGATGCCCTGTCGTCCCTGTAGGGCAGGGGGTTGCAGCTGGCCCTTGGGGACAGGGCGGTGATGCTGAAGCAGGCAACGCCAGCACCTGCCGCACCCAGGGGCAGCATGGGGACGGGCACAGGCTGGATGCTCCAGATGAGCGGGTTTGCAGCAGGGACTGCTTTGCAATGATGGTGTCATTGCCCACCCCGGGCAGGGATTGACACCTTGGTCAG
Organism: Ciconia boyciana; assembly: GCF_034638445.1. Classification (NCBI taxonomy): domain Eukaryota; kingdom Metazoa; phylum Chordata; class Aves; order Ciconiiformes; family Ciconiidae; genus Ciconia; species Ciconia boyciana. The sequence goes on along the minus strand of NC_132943.1, from coordinate 18,878,109 downwards.
GCACAGCCTCACCTCCCTGCACCCAAAACTGCCGCTGCCCTCAAATCCCCACAGGCATACATCCTCCTCCATGGAGGGATGCTCAGGCACCAGCCACAGGGTGCTGGCAATGCCGCTGCCCCCTGCACCCACCTCAGCCTGGGTTACTGCTGAGGGTCTGCCCAGGCAGGCTGGGGAATGGGAAAGGGACCCTTGTCCCTGCCCCGCTGCAGGGGACAGAGGCTGTGTGCAGCATGCACAGGCACAGGGGGGTGTCGGAGCCATGGGACAGAGGTGGGATCCTGCTGCTCTTCCCCAGCTGCCACCCGTGATGGCTCAGTGGGAGAGGGTGGGTGGCCCTGACCCCCTGCCCATTGCCCCTGCCACCTCCCAGGCCAGCAGAGACAGGTCGGTACCGGGGCCAGGTGCCTGGAGGCTCTGGAGCCAGGGAACAGGGACAGTTGGGCTCCAGGGCTGCTCGCCCATATTTCTGGGAGCTGCATGCATGCCGGCGGAGGAGCTGAGTGGGATGGGACAGGGCTGCAGGCCTCAGGGTGCTGGAGCCCAAGGACTGATGCACACCAGGTTTCCCAGCCGGGGAAAGCTCCCCAGCTCCTGGGGCAGCAACCACTCCCTGTCCCCCTGGCCCCCACCTCCAGCACTCACAGCTACATCCTGGGGGGACCAGAGCCCCAAACCCAGGGGCAAGGGGCGCTGTCCACCCCCAGCACCCGCCTAGGGCCAAGCCCCGAGCAAGACCCCCCCCAGGGAGCTGCGTGACCGCCGCTTACCTTTGGCAGTGCTGAGCTTGCAGGTGTAGATTCCGCTGTCGTCCTCGTGCACGGAGGTGAGCAGCAGCTTGCACTTGCGCCCGTCAAAATGCATCTTGCATTTGAGCAGGGCGGGCTGGAGCAGCCGGCCCCGGGACAGCCAGTCCACGTCCATGTCTGGCGGGCCAGCCACCAGGCACTCAAAGAGTGCCAGCTCCCCCGCCCCGACCACCACGTCCTGCAGGGGAACCACGATGGCCAGGGACTGGCACTCGGGGCGAGCTGCCCGGGAAGGGGGGAGAGAGAGAAAGAAAGAGAGACGCGTCTCAGCAACTGAAAAGCAACCATGAGGGGTGGCGGGGATGGAGGGGGGAACGTGCGGGGCAAGGGGACATGCGGGGAGGGGGCCTGGCGTGGCGGGCAGGGAGTGCAGCGGGGAAGGGCGGGGTGGGGGGCGAGATGTGGAAAGCGGAGCTGAGCCGGGGAGGGGGCCGGGGGTGAGAGGAGGTGTCCATGCCAGGAACACACCACACAGCGCTTTACCAAACAGATTTTATTAGAGCTACAAAAAAAGGGTCACGGCCTCGCAGCCCACCCCCCCACCAAGCCCCCTCCCCGGGGAGAAGAGACCCGGAGCCAGGGGGTGCTCCGGGCGGACCCCGAGCCCTGGGGCTGCGAGGGACATCCCGTGGTGGCCAGGCCAGTGCCTGGGTGGCCGCTGTGAAGCCAAAGGGGCCGATGCTCTCCCTCCCCGCTGTAGCTGGGGCAGGGTGCTCCCCCGGGGGGGTCCCCAGGGTCTCCTGTCCCCCACGCTCTGAGGTGACCGTTGCAGAGCTGCCACCGTGCCGCAGCCCCTTCTCTACAGCCCCGGCCGGCACGGTGACGACCGTGGGCTCAGCTCCCTGCTCCCCTTCCCTGGGCAGCAAGGAGAGGAGCGGCAGGACACGCAGACAGGGACAAATGGACGGAGCAAGAGACAAGACAGCATCATACGGCCGCCCTGGCCCGGCTGAGGGGGTGCCTGGCACTCCCCTGCTGCTCCCCCCGCCCCGCCTCAGTTACGCCTGCCCCGGCCATCCGGCGAGCCCCTGCCCGCAGTCGAGGGCCCGCGCGTCCCCGCGGTGCATCCAGGACGAGGTGGCGGATGGAGCAGAAGGTAATAACACAAGGTGAGGTCCACTGCCTAAGAGGTGTCCAACTAAGAGCCCCGCGGCCACGGCTCTGAGAGATGCACCCCCTTATCGTACTCCCCCTGCGTACAGACAAAAACCGCAGTCAGCAAGCAGAAGGGTTAGTGCAGCAGCGACGGGGCCGGCATGCACGCACGCACACGCCAGCGCCGGCACGAGGGGTGCGAGCGTGCGCCAAGGCATGGAGCCACCTGCCGAGCACCCCGAGAGGGGCCGGGGCTTGGGCCGTCACCCCCGCAGCCCAGCTCCTGCCGGCCGTGGGGCACAGGGCTGGCTCCTGCTCCCACCCCCGTGCCGCCGCACTTTGCCGGAGGCTGGGATCGGGGTCCCGGCAGGGTACAAGCAGTGCAGCCAAGGCCGGGGCGGGATGGGCGCAGCCCAGGGGGCTCAGGCAGCTGTCAGCAGGGAGGGCTGGGGGGAGCAGGGCACACACAGCAAAGGGCAAGAGGAGGGAGGCAGCGTCACGCGTCCCCGCAGGCTCCTTCCCTGGCCTCGGGGGATGCCAGGCAGAGCCTGGTTATCAGTCTCGAGCCCCCCCTCCCCATTTGCACACATATATTGGGGTCCTAGGAGGACCACAGCAGGGCTAGGGAAGGGGGCTGGACAGCCCAGTCCCATGCATACAGGCTATTGCTGGAAATGGGCAGGGGGGACCTCTCCAAGCTCCCCTGTGCCTGGCACGAAGCTTGCAGGCTGCCTGGGGCAGGGAGGGAGGGAGCTATCGGCACGGCAGGGCAGGGGGACATGTCCCCTGCAGGGCCACCAAGGGCAAAAGCCCTCCCTGCACAGCCAGGGGCAGCACCTGGCCCCAGCAGCGGGTACATGGGGGGACAGGGGGACATGGGGTGAAGTTAGGCTGCAGGGAGCAGCAGGCTCTGGGTCAGGCTGGTGGGGGCCCTGGCACAGCTGGGCAGTGGGATCCAGGGCCATGGGGCCGCACATCTGGACGGGGCAGCAGGGCAGTCTGCCTTCTGCTGCAGGGCCAGCCTCCGCGGGCAGCCCCAGGCACGTAGCTCCGCTTTCCTGCCCCCAGCTTGCGCCCACCTGCGCTGCGGCAGGGAAGGGCAGGCTGGCTCATCCTCTTCTCCCGCAGCACCGCCAAGGGGGGGTCTGCAGTGGCCCCTTCCCCACACAGCTCATGCAGGGCACGGGAGCCAGCTGGCCCCTTGGGGCTGGGGGGGACGCACTCGGGGAGCTTTACCTCTGACCTCCAGCTTGGCCTCGCACTGCTTGGTGCCGTACTCATTGACAGCCTTGCAGGTGTAGAAGCCGGTGTCGGTGCGCTCTGCTGCCAGGATGTGCAGCGTGAAGAGCCCCCGCGCCCCTTCCACCTCCTCCGCGTGGTGCCGGCGGCCATACTTCACTGGCTGTCGGTTCCTCAGCCTGCTCAGGACACAGGCAGAGCGGCATGGTCATGCCTGGCCCTGCATGCCCAGCCTGGCTGTCCCCAAAAGACCCCTCTCCTCCACCCCCAACCCTGCTCAGGACCAGAGCTCCGAGCTGGCCATCCCCAAATGGGGAGGTCACTATGCCTGTCTCCTCCTCCCCTGCCCAGCTGTGACCCAGCGAGCACCGAGACTCACCAGTAAATGATGGGCTTGGGCTCCCCACGGACACGGACGCTCATGCTGACATCCTGCCCCTCCAGCACCGACTGGTCCGACAGGGACACCTGGAGAAGCAGGGGTCAGAGAGCAGCGAGCACCTGCCTGCACCCAGGGCCATGCATCCCCATCACTGCACCCAGGGCTGTGTGTCCCCCATCACAACAGCAGCCCTGGCTTACCAGGGGAGCTGGTGGGGTGGAGGCTGCCCAGGTGCCGGGAGCACCCCAGATCAGGGGGTAGGAAGGCCTGACCTGGCACCTCCTGGCACCAGGGACCGCAGGGCTGCGGTCACAGGGCGCTGCTCCCCCTCTGCCAGGCCCCAGGGGGGTTGTCGGCTCACCTCAAAGGTGGGTGCAGCCTTGAAGGTGCTCTCCGGGGAGCCGTGGGCAGCCCCATGCTCGGCTCTAGGCTGCAGCTTCATGGCCGGTCGATGCTGGGGAGTGCTGGACTCGGGGAACTCTTCCAGGGGGCTCAGGTACTCCTCGTCCGAGGTGATGGGGCTGGCCTGGCCGAGGGGGGGTGCCAGGTTCCCATGCCGCTCCACGGCGGGGGCTAGCACAGGAGAGGCTGGATAAGGAGCTGGCAGCAGCCAGAGCTGGGCAGGAGGCTCAGGGCACCCCTCCCCACCACCCTGCACCCCAGGGGTGCCCGGGGACGCCCATCCCACGGCACATCCCAGCTCGGCAGCAGCCAGCAGCGAAGGGGTGCGGGGCCGCGCAGGGGGAGGGGGTGAGAAGCACTCCACGGGACGATAAGGGGACGCGATATCCCGCAAGGCGACAGCAGGGCTCAAGTGGCTCTTACGCAGCAGCCCGCGCTCCCATCCTTAAGCCGCCCGGATTCCCGGGATGGCTGCCCCTGCCCCGAGCCGGCGAGGGCTGAAGGTGACATTGGCAGCTGCGCTCCCCCAGCAGCTCGGCCGGCCGCCTGCCCGCTCCCCGGGGGGCCGGACCCGCTCCCCGGGGCCGGGATGGTGGACCGCGGGGTGCGGGATGCGTGCGGGGGCCGGGGGTGGGCGCTGCGAGGTGGGGAGCAGCGAGCGGCGCGGGGTGCTGGCAGAGCCCGGCCGCCGCGCTGGGGGTGCTGGCCCCCCTCCAGCCCGGCTGCCGGAGAGCCCTCACCCCCCCTCCCCTTCCCGGGGGGAGGCGGGCGGGCTGCCCGGTGCACGGCGAGGGCTCTGCCCCCCCCCCGCGCCCCCGCCATGCCCGCGGGCAGCCCCAGGGCGGAGAGCTGGGGGCCCGACCCCGGCTCCCCCCCACCCGCCGCCCCGCATCCCCCGCCGCCCCCGCACTCACCGGGGGCGCGGCCCCGGCAGCCCCGCCCCGAGCCGAGCCGAGCCGAGCCGCGCTGCGCCGGGCCGGGCCGGGCCGGGCCGCACCGCCGAGCCGCCGCTGCCGCTGCCGGGGCCGGTGCGGCGGTGCCGGGCGCGCCTCCAGCCCGCGGGGCCGCCGGCCCGCTGAGCCCTCCCCGCCCCGGCGCCGCCCGGCCCCCGGGGCTGGGCCAGCAGCGCGGGGGAGGGCCCGCCGCGGGGCCGGGGGCTGCCGGGCCCCTTCCCGGCCCCCCGCCGCCGTGCCCCCGGCTGGCCCTGCCCGGGCGCTGCTGCTGCCCCTGGGCGTGCAGCCCCGCTGCAGCACGGAGCGGGTGGTTTTGTCGGTGCTTCCGGCCCCCAGGGCAGCTCTGAGCCTCTGCCCTGGGGATGGGGAGCGCCCTGGGGCTGCGGCCGGCTGGGTACCCCCCGGCCAGCGGGGTGGAGGGCGGGCTGGGTGCCCCCCAGCCAGCAGCTCGGTGGGCAGGCTGGGTATCCCCACAGCGAATGGCTTGTGGGGCAGTGGTATCCCCACGGCTAGCAGGTTGGAGAGCAGGGGTACCCCCACGATTTGCAGGCTGGAGGGCAGGGAGGGGTGTCCCCATGGTTTGCAGGTTGGAGAGCAGGGGTACCCCCACGGTTTGCGGGCTGGAGGGCAGGGAGGGGTGTCCCCATGGTTTGCAGGTTGGAGAGCAGGGGTACCCCCACGGTTTGCGGGCTGGAGGGCAGGGAGGGGTGTCCCCATGGTTTGCAGGCTGGAGGCAGGGGTACCCCCACGGTTTGCGGGCTGGAGGGCAAGCTGGGGTATCCCCGTGGCTAGCGGGGCACAGGGCAGGTGTGGGGGAGGCCGGACACCGGGCTGCTTGCTGGGCGCCGGGGGATGCTCACAGCCTGACCCCGCTCCCCCCCACGGCAGGATCCCTCCGTGCTTGCCGGCAGCACGTCAGCTGCTTCGGTTCAGACACAGCCTTGTAGGGTAAGGAAGCCGGTTTCTTCCCAGTGACAGCAGCGGCCGAGCTGGCAGCCAGCCCGCCGCCGCACCGGCCCTCCCACCGCCGGCCACGCTCCGCCGCCGGGCCGCCGGCACTCACCGGGCCGCACGCTGAGGATGGCACTGCAGCAGGTGGCCCCCACCTCGTTGGCCGCCGTGACGGTGTAGAGGCCAGCGTCGGCTACCCGGGCGCTCCTGACCAGCAGGGTGTGGCGCTCGCCCTCCGCCTTGATGGGCCGCGTCGTGCTGCTCCGCAGCGGGACCCCGTCCTTCCTCCAGGACACTGCCGGCAGGGGCGAGGGTCACTCGTGGGCAGGAGAGCCCCAGCTCCCCCGGGGCTCTGTGCAGGGTCCCGGGGCGGCCAGGCGCTGGGGACCGCTTTGCCGTGGGGAGCAGCGCCGGGTTCCCACGGGCCCTGACGGAGGGAGCGGGGCTGGCCCCCGTCTGATTCCCGGCTTCCTCCTGCCCTCCAGTGGAGGCCGGAGGAGGGAACCGAAGCCGCTTGGCTTCTGCCCGGCTCCCTCGGCTGGTACCGGCTCTGGCTGCCCAGCTGCCCCGGCCCACGTCCTGGCTACAGCACGCCCGGAGCCCATCAGCCCCGAGCCGGGCGCCGGGGCTCTGCCCCTGGGAAACCACCTGAGCTGTCCCAACAGCAGCCCAGGGCATCACCCGTGCAGTGCTCAGCAGCCCTTCTCCCGCTCTCCCGCTCACCAGCCCAGCCCAGCGCAGGGGAACAGCAGGCACCCTGCCCGCACCCTGCCCTCCGCACCCTCCCCTGGCAGGCAGTGCCCAAGCACTTCGCTCCTGCCTGGGGGGAGGCAGGGCGAAAGGGGTGCTCCGGGGGTGGGCTCATCACCTCCCTGAGACACCCAGCTCAGGGCTGCGCGTCCCACTCTGCACAGCTCAGGCGGCCCCAAGGGACTGCTCAGTGGGTGGGACGTGGACATGCGGAGAGCCCCCCTGCCACACTCGCACCCCCGACCCCCCCAGCCCCGTGGTTGCTCACCTTCTGGCTGGGGGTTGGCCGTGACAATGCACTTGAGCAGCACCTCCGCCCCCACGGCCACCGCCATGTCCTGGATGGGGATCTCAAAGACGGGGGCTTCCAGGGGGTCTTCACCCGCTGAGACGTAGGAGTCGTCGGAGGACTCTGGACAGGGAGAGACGGGCCCCATGGCTGTCAGCGGGGTGGAGCGAGCGGGTCCTGTGCCGTGCCAGCCTGCACGCAGGCAGAGCAGAGGCCTCGCAACCCTCTGCTCATCCCTGCCACCATGTGCCCCACACCCTCGCTGTGGCATTCGCAGGTCCCCGGGCCGTGCAGTGGAGGAAAGGGCCACATCAGGGGCCACCACGGCACAGTGCCTGCAGGGGGACGAGGCAGGGGACCACAGGGCAGGGAGCGTACAGCCTGCTGTACATCCCCATACAGCACAAGGGATGAGGCGACAGCAGGCTGTGGAAGGAGGAGGGTTGTACGGCCCACCGCAGCCCCCACTCCGAGCTCCCCCCCACCCACCCCAGGGTGCTGGCTGCTCTGCCCTGCCACATCGGCATCAGCCTCCCAGCTCCCTCCCCTCCCACGGCCCCAGCACACAGGCAAAAGTCCTGGGGCTGCGCCAGGAACCTCAGGCACACGGGCCTGGCACTGCTCCAGCCAGAGCAGAGCCTGGAAGGAGCTCCCAGCCCGGGTGCCGTCTGGTCTCACCCCTGCATGCTGGGATGGGCAGCGCACCTCTCCCCTGGCTAAGCCACCACAGCATCCCCTGGGGACGCTTGGGCTGCATGCCCTGCCCGGAGCACCGAGCATGGTCCAGCCAGGACAGGCTGCAGTGGGTGCCCTGTGCCCCAGGGGCCTGGACCAGCCCAGCGCTGGGTGCCAGAGGTCAGCACCCTGCATCCTTCCCATGCCAGGCAGCAGGGACAGACACGTCAGCAAGCGTCATGACCTCAAGGTCCAGCAAACTGGTACCCAGGCTGGTCTGTCTTATGGCACTGGTTGGTTCCAACATCCCCAACCCCCAGAGCCGTGTCCCCCCACCCTAACCCAGTGCTCTCTGACACAGCCTGGGCTCCCCACGCCTTCCAGGGTCAGGCTCGGAGTTCCCCATCCCACTCAGGGGCTGGCTGGGCCAGCTCTGTGCCTGCAGGAGGGCAGAAAGCCATGCTCCTACCTAGGTCTGGAGAGGTGGGCCTGGCTCGGCGCCCCTTCCCCTTGCTCCGCGTGCTCCTGCCTTCTTGAGCCATCCGGCCACTCTCTTTCTTCTCTGACACTTTCGTCTGCCTTCTCTCCACCTCCCTGCCTGTGCCATGCTGCCCTGCCCAGCTCCTCTCCAAGCGAGCCTCCTGCTCCATCCCTGGCTTCGCCCAGGGCAGGAACCGCACCTCCGCAGGCGCCTCCGGCCGCCGGTACAGCCCGTGGGGCACGGCCAGCCGGGCGGCCAGGGCTTCGCTCACCACCCCAGGGGCCCGGGCTCCACCAGCGGGGCCCCCGTCCGGGCACGTGCTGCCTTCAGCGGGACCCGCCTGAGAAAGGGCCACCCGCCCCTGCGGGGTGGCTTGCGCTAACGGCCACTGCTCCTTCTTCTTCACTTCCCCGGTGCCTTCTTGCTGCGGACCCTTCCTGGCACCCGCATCCTCCACCTCGGTGGGCTGACCGGCCACCGTGCCACCCCGTGCCGGGGCTTTCCTCCCGCGCTGCCCGCCCGGCTCTGACTCCCCATCGGGTCCCACCAGTGCCACGCTGGAAAGTGCCAGGTGCTGGATGACGTGCGTGCTCTCCGCCAGCGGGAATGTCTTCGGCAGCAGCGGTTTGCGCCCACTGGCGCCCTGTGAGGAGGGAGTGCGGGGGGCGCGGGGGGTGGCAGGCTCGCCAGCTGCCAGGGGCGAGGGTGCTGGGGGCAGCCCAGCTTTGCACAGCTCCTGGGAGCGCCGCAGCTGCTGCTTGGAGACCGTCCGCTTGATGCGAGTCAGCTCCTCCGCAAACTTGTGCTCAATGGTGTAGACACGGCTGGCAAACTTGCCCCGTTCGTCGAAAGATGCGGCTTTCTGCCGGAAGGCCAAACGCCGGCATGCTGCCGTGCCGCCCGGCTCCCAGCGGCCGCCTTCCTGCACATCCTCCCGCGAGCCGCCCAGCGTGCCAGCACGGCGCGAGCCATAGTCGGGCTGGTCGAAGGAGCGCGTCTTGCGCAAGGGCAGCCAGGGGTGTGCGGGGAAGGGGCTGTCCGCCTGCTCCAGGCTCCTCCGCCGCTCCTCGAAGTACTGCAGCCTCTCGAAGATCTTGGAGCCGGTGCGCACCAGCTTGGGCGATGCCCGGACGGAAACGCGGCCGGAGGCGTCGCTCATCGGTGTCTGGGGACGGGACTCTTGCGTGCTGCCCTGTGAGTACCCCGAGGACTTGGGCTTCTTGATCTTCTCCTCATATTCCTCGGGGACAGTGTCCTGGTACTCAGCTGGCACCGAGGACTTCTTGCGGGGGGTCACGGGCGTGAAGGAGGGGACGCCAGGGCCACGGGTGGCAGGCTGGGATGCAGCGCTGGTGGGTGGCAGCAGGCACGGGCTGGCGCGGGGAGACGGCGAGCGGAGGATGGGTGGCTTGGCGGTCAGCGGCAGGGCAGCGGGGGACCTCGGGGGCTCGGCACCAGGCTTCGGAGAGACGGGGCCGCTGTGGAGGTCATCTCTCCGGTAGCCCCCCTGGGGGATGCTGCTGCAAGGGGAGAGACAGAGGAGCACAGTTCAGAGCCCACCCTCACCACCTGGCTGCATCCCTGCTCCCAGCCCGCACCATTGTGCCCAATGGGGCACAGCAAGGAGGGCAGGTGGCCAGGGCAGCCCCAGGACCAGGGAGCCTCAAGGGGCCCCGGCGAGTGAATCCGGCTGCCCGGAGACCATCGGGAGCTGGCTGGGTTGGATAAGAGTCCTGGGCTGCTGTGACACAGCAGTGTCCCCTTGCCCAGGGTTCCCGTGTGGAACAGCAGGGTGATGCTGGGATACCCAGCAAGTCTCCTCCCCAGCGCTGCCATGCAGACAGGACCGGGGACCGGAGGTGCCCCAGTTTTCCGGGGCGTCCTGGCATGCCGGGGCAGCGTGGCACAGGCCAGCTCTTCTGTAAGGCGGAGGGGGACCCGAGTCTACAAGCACTGCCCGCACACATGCTGCTGCAGGCATGTCCCCCCGCCCCGCTGCCCCCGGGGGGGCTCGGCATTCATGGTGCAGAAATCATAAGGTGGAGATGAGGTTCTGGTGGAACAAGCAGCCTCGAACAAAAAAAGGGGCAGGATGGAGGTCGAAGGAGCAGGTCTGCAGGGATGGGGACCGAAGGTGGAGGGGAGGAATGGGGGCTCTGAGCGTGTCAGCAGGTCCTGGGGAAGCAGCATGTCCCTGGCCCCTGCTGCCACCCCTGTGTGGTGGGGACTGCGGAATGCAGAGCCTTGCCAGTGGGTGTCCCAGGCTGTCCCGGGTGTGCACCCCCAGGTCCCCACACCCAGAGCGGTGCAGAGCCCCCGTGGCTGGGCAGGATGGGGGAACACCCACGGCACAGCCTGTGGGTGGGATGCTGCGGCTCATGCAGCGGTGCAGGGGTTACCCCCAGCCTCAACCTGGCCACAGCAGAAAGGGACCCCACTCCACGTCCTCCCCGCTCACCCAAGGGCCTGTATCCCCCCGGCCCAGGTTGCTCCCACCTCTTCACCGGGAACAGGCTGCCTACTGCTCAGAGTCCCCGTTCCTCATCCGGGCATGGCGAAGGCAAAGAAAGCCCAGGCGGAGGGGAGGAGATGGCTGCGGGGGTTGGAAGGAGATGGCCCCAGCGCGATGTCCCCTCCGCGCGCGTCCCCTGGCTACTTACACGTGGAGCGAGAGCGCCCGTCCTCGGTACAGGCTGAAGGCGCTGCCGTACGGGTCGCTGGCCACTGAAAGGCTATCCTCTGACCCCCAGCTCGTGCCCACCAGATTAGCCCGTGATGCCCGCACCAGCGGCTCCACGCCCAGGTGCCGGACCTCGGCGCTGCGCGGGGCCGGCGCGTTTGCTTGCCTTGGAGTTCCCTGTGGCTGCTGCCAGGCAGCGGGGCGGAGGTAGGGTCCCCGTGCGGGGAAGCTGGCATCCGTCTCCTTCTCCACCACGGTCTGCTGGCTGCCCGACCAGCTGGAGCGCTCCTCCGCCTGCGACAGGGCCAGCACCGAGGTTGGCGTTGTGTTCATGGAGGCGTCCACGAGGGTGTCGGACCCACCTGGAAGAGGAGGGATGAGCCGACACCAGGTGCCCGCGGGGACGAGCCCAGCACCCTGCTTGGAGAGGGCTGAGCCGCCACAGGGTGTCCCGGGGTGTCCCGGGGTGTCCCAGGGTGTCCCGAGCAGGCTGCCCCAAGCCCTCTCCCCTTTGCATGGGTGGACCACAGCTCCCCTGCCCATGGAGACCCCCAAAGCTGGGCCAGCAGAGCCTTTGCGGAGGGGCCATGCCCGGTAGCCGGTGCCAGGGCTCGGTGCCAGCCGGGTGCCCCCTGCTCACCCGTGGGGGTGCTGAAGGCTGTCTCATCCTGGAGCTCGCTGCGCTGCGTCACCTGGGGGTCGCTGGGCTCATCCTCGCCCGTCTCCGAGTCTGGGGGGAGGGGGGGGAGAGCAGGGGGTGAGGGAACACGGGGACAGCAAGCCAGGCTGGTGCTGCCCCTTGCAAACCCGTCTCCAGGGGCAGGAGAGCAGCGCCCAGGCAGCTCTGGGACGAGGCAGCACCAGGGCGGGGGGCATGACGGTGACCTGCAGGGACAAGCTGCCAGCAGGAAAAGGCAGGACCAGGGGTGGGAAAGTTCATCAGGGCAAGGGCAGGCAGAGGAGGGCAGGCAAAGCGGGCAGGAGCAGCGTTAGATGATAGGAGGAAGGGAGACCGTGCTGGCGGTGGGAATGCGGCTGGCAGAGGCAGCGTGGGGACAGGGAGGCAGGGCAGGGGGATAGTGGCAGCGATGGGGCAGGGCGGCAGGCAGGGGCGCAGGGCCTGCTCTGAGGACGGGGCTGGCATCGGGCAGGGGTCTTCCTACCGTAGCTTTGTTTCCTGCAGGAGCGGAAAACTTCGCTTCCATAGGGGCAGCAAGAGAGAGAGAGACATCAACACCCGGTTATCGGCCCGGCCTGCGGAGACGCGGGGGGCAGCAGGGAGGGACCTTGTCCCCAGCATCTCCCCGCACTGCCGTGGGGCAGGGACCTGCTGGGGCAGCACCTGGGTGGGCCATGCCGGCTCAGAGAGCCTGGCACCCTGTGCTGGGCTTTGGGTCCGGGGATGGGGCCAGGACTGGGCGTTTGCCCATCTCAGGATCCCACGAGAAGCACGCCATGCCCTGCCCGGCCCCATGGCAGGGGCCAGGTGCCCATGGGGCTTGGAACCAGGTCTGGCTCCCCCAGACTTCCCCACCACGTCTCCACTCTGCACCCATGTTCACTGCACGCCGCTCCAGTGCTGCACACAGACCCTCCTCGCACACAGACCATCCCGCCTGCACAGTGCGTGGCACCATCCCCTCCCCGTGCCACGGCCACATCCTGCCCAGCAGGACAGCCACCTCCTGTCCCAGGAGCTGCTGCAGCTCCCCATGGGCTGGCCTTGCTGCCGCAGCACCTGCACATCCCTGTGCTCTGCAGGGCACCGCAGCTTGGGGCCAGACCCCTCAGCCCATGCCCCAGCTGGGCGCTCCTGGGGGTGCTGAGGCATGCGGACATGTGTGTCCACGTGCAAGCACCCTCCCTCTGGCTATACATGTGCATCCCCTACCCCACCAGCTGCAAGTGCTGCTTGATACGGCCATGCCCCATAGCATGGCCCCGGTTGATAAAGCAGGGATGCTCTGGGTAGAGCATCAGCGAGAGCCTCCCTACAGGCAGGATGCAGCCAGACCGGATCAGTGCCACCCTAACGTCCTGTCCCAGGAACGCCAACGCCGTGCAGCCAGGGAGGGACAGCCTTTTTTCCCCGTCGCTGCCCGAGCCCTCGCAAGCTGCCGCAACAGACCCCTGGGCAAGGAACATGTCCCCTGCCCCACCATCGCTCCCCTCCACTGCACTGCCATGGCACGGTGCGGGGACACACTGCTCCCCTCCACTCCAAGCTGCCCCTCTGCAACCTGGCACACCACCAGCTGCCCCGTGCGCTGCCACCGCACCAGACTCCCCAGCCCGGCCACGACAGCCTGGCAGCCCCCGAGGAACCAGAGCTGCGGGGCCAGGAGCAGCTTGGCCTCATGGAGGGCACCAGGAGCCCCCGGCTGACCAGGACCCTGTTTCGGGGCTGGCGAGCTGCAGCCCATCCCTGCCCAGCCTCTGCTCGCTGCCCCCTGCGGCATGGCGGTGGGGCCGGACCCAATCCCGGTGCACTCAGGGCAGTGGGGGGGAGCCGGGTCCTGGTAACTCAACGCACCATGCGTGAAGCGCCCGAAGCGCCGCGAGTGGCCGGTCTTCTGCAAAGGAAAAGAGAAGAGAGCGTTACCCACGGCACGGTGCCACACACCTTCTCATGCATGCACGCACAGTGCTGGCACGGCACACCCGCACGCACACACTCCATCACGGCACATGCGGCGCCGCTCACACCCACAATTGCTCACACACACACTGGCACAGCACACGCGGTGCCGCTCACACCCTCCCGCTGGCAGGGCACACCCAGCACCGCTCACACGCACACTCACACACACCCCCCCGCCGCACGCCCACGGGGTACCCACAGGCACACACCCCCGGGGTACCCAGAGGCACACACCCCCAGGCACACACCCCCACGCTCGCAGCCGTGGACGGGTGTAGGTGGACACGTGTAGCGCATGCCCAGCCACGCACACACACGATCACACGCACCTGCGTGCGGGCGCGCACACACACAGACATATATCCCTTGGTGATGGCACTGCACACCCCGACCCTGCACCGCTGCCCGTGCCCGGGGGGTGACACTGTGCACCCCAGCCCTGCACCACGGTGTGTGCCCAGGGAGCGACAGCCCTGGGCAGCACAGCTGCTCCAGCACCTCTGCCTGCAGCCAGCACCGCCTGCAGTGAGGTCTTTGCCCGGGCGGGTGCCCAAATGCTCCACAGCCCCTTCGAAGCCACCGCCCGCGCCAGCGTGGGGACCGAGCCAGCAAAGCATCTTCCAGGCGCTGGCCCAGACACCGCCACGGGCACGGGCCCAGCGTGGGGACAGCATCCCCCATCCCCAGCGGAGGCCGTGCCAGCTGCCAGAGAGGCGGCCTGGCACAAGCAGCATGGGACTGGCCCGTCTGCGCGGGGCTGGAGGCATGGGAGCCACGCTCGCCCGCGCTGTCTGGGCAGGCAGGCGGGACCCGAGCATGGGGCGGAGGCACCGGGAGCTCCCTGCCAGCTCGGCTGCCCGCTGCACTGCAGCCCAGGGCCGGGCACCCATTTGCCAAGGGAGGGACCGGCTGAGGGCGAGTCGGCTGCCAGGCCTGGCGTGCACGGATGCCGTCTCCCAGGGAAGCAGAGGGATGGGATGATCTCCAAGGCAGGCAGGCGCGGGGATGCGGCGTGCAGACAGTCAGGGTTGGGCTGCCAGGACTGAGCATCCTTCCCAGCCAGTCTGGGTGACGGGGTCTCCCCAGGACACTGACGCCCCATGCCCAGTCTCCCCAGCATGGAGCCCAGGGCTGGACGCCCAGCTTTCTTGAGGCTTTTTGCTCTGCCAGCCCCTCCCGTGTCCCTACAGCTCCCAGGCAGGGTCACGGACAGACAGCCCCCAGGGACTGACAGCCCCCGGGGACAGCCGGCCAAGCATGGCCAGCAGTTAGTTGCCCTTGGAAGGGCAGCAGGTTTATTTCACATGCCCCAAAGCTGCTGCCACTGCAGCAGCAGCCCCTGCTCGTGGGCAGCGCTTGGGGGCTCCCACCAGCCCCCTGCCTGCATGCGGTGCTGGCCAGAGGGCAGCGGCTGCACGAGACACATTTGTATTCAGGCTGAGCCAGGCTTCACCTCCCCTCCTCGGCTGACTGTGCTGGTTCTGGCTGGCAGCCCGTCTTCCAGGCCAGGGAAAGATAGATGAGTGATTAACTGCACCATCGGCGGATAATTCCCCCATTAAAAAATGAAAATGCAATTGAGTGCCATTATCAGGTGCTCTGGTGGCTTCCCCAGGGACTGGCGCCATCAGCTCCCCATCAAATATGGTGACTGCACCCGGCGGGCCTGGGCTGGGCTCCATCGCCCAGAGCTATGGGGTGGCTGAGCCCGCTCCCCTCTGCCCCACAGCAGGTCCCTGTGGAATTGAGGCACCCCGCAGCCTGGACACCCCTTGGGCGCAGCACCCACCTGCAGCTCGGCAAGGAGCGAGTGCTGGGTGATGCACCCCTGAGCAAGGAGGTGGAAAGGGGGTAGGAGCAGCTCGGGGCTCACTGTGGGGCCGGGGCTTGGGTGAAGGGGCCAGCCAGAGAGTGGGGGTGTGCCCCCTGCCTGGGATTTCATTTGCACCCTGGGAAAAGGGGTAGGGGAGCCCCAGGAGCCCACTCTGTGCCCACCCAGCCTGGGGCGGGGAGAAGGGCTGGCTGGGATGAGCACCTGGCTTCAGCCCTGGCCCACGGGGCAGCCCAATGAGACCTGGCACTGTCTCCTTCCCCCATGCCAGGCACAGACCCCCCTGCCTGGGCTGGGGTCCTGCCCTGGCCCTGGCACAGGGCATCCTTAGCCATGGCCATGGGGCCAAGGGGAGTCAGGGGGCAGAAGGGGCTCCTGGGGCCATGGAGCACAACCCGTGCAGCCTGCCACCGCCTGGCATGTGGAGCCCAGCACCACACGGCACTGGTGCCACTGGTGCAAGACAGGCAGACAGGGAGCAGGGACAGTGTGAGGTGGGGAGACAGTGGGTGGCTTGCCTGGTGCGGAGGGACAGCCGCTGTGGGTGTCCCTATACCCCCCACGCTCGGTCAGCGGAGCAGGACCCTGCCCCACCACACGGGCAAGCCCCTGGGCTTGCTGCCCCCACGGGCAGATGGGGCAGCCAGGCAGTGCCATCCACCCTGCCCCGGAGGGACCCCCCACCCGGCTCCCAGCATCCCTGGGGACCTGTGTCCCCCGGCACATCCTGCACCCCTGGCAAGGGGCTGCGGGTGACAGCCCCTCCCCAGCCCCTGCTGGGCCACCAGGCAGGGTGACAGTGGGGAGCCTACACGCTGGGTGGGCTTGTGCGCCACAGGGGAGCTGGGGGCGGGGGGCTTCCTGGAAGGATGCCCCCCATCCTCCACCCCGCGCCGAGGCCAAGTGACGTCCTTGTTCCTTGCTCGGCGGTGGAGCGTGCGGCGGGGCCCGTGGAGGAGCCTTGCCTGTGCCAGGCATGCTCCTGACGCGGAGGGGATGACGCATGCAAAGCCTCGTCTCCAGCTCCGTGACCACCGGCAGCGGGGCTGGGGGAGCCATGAAGCAGCCTCCATTTGCCGCCCCGGCTCCGGAGGGCAGAGAAGGGAGAGAAGGAGGTGGGGGGAAGGCGCCGGCCGGGGTCCCAGCCCCGCTGCTGGCCCAGGCGGTGCTGAGCACTTGCCCTCTGCCCCTCCTGCCCGGGCTGGCGAGGACAGGCGGGCAGCTGGCGGCTCTGCAAGCAGGGCTGGAGCCGGCGATGGGCGAAGCCCTGGGGAGCCCCGGGTGGCAGCGGCAGGGCCGGAGGGACCCCCCCATCCCCATCCCCATCCCCATCCCCATCCCCACCCCGGTGCGCTCCCGCTCCCCGGCACTGCCCCCTCCTCCCGGCACCCGCCGGCGCGGCAGCACGGAGCCCTTACCTGGAAACGCTTCTTCACCCAGATCTTCTTCATGCTTCTGCAGAGCCCCGCTGGCCCGGTGACACCGGCTCAGGCCCGGCAGGACGCCAGCCCGCTCCCGGCGGGGTCCCCGCTGTCAGCACGCCGGGGGGGCAAGCGATGCTCCGAGCATCCTCCACCGCCGGCAGCCGGGGACGGCGGAGGGAGAGGAAGGGGCTCGCCAGGTTGGGCTCTCGGGAGGGCTGGAGCTGTGAGCATGAAGCATCACTGGA
Organism: Ciconia boyciana; assembly: GCF_034638445.1. Taxonomy (NCBI): domain Eukaryota; kingdom Metazoa; phylum Chordata; class Aves; order Ciconiiformes; family Ciconiidae; genus Ciconia; species Ciconia boyciana. The sequence goes on along the minus strand of NC_132943.1, from coordinate 18,861,262 downwards.
GTGCTCCTCCCTCCATCCTGCCCCCGCCTGCCTCCGCCTCCGCCTCCCCGCCAGCCCTGGCACACGGTGACAGCGGCGGGGGACAGGCAGGGCACAGGTGGCGGGGGACGAGGGCAGCTGCGGGGCGGGGGGGGGCGCGGCTGGGGCGGGCACACGTCCTCCGCCCCGCTGGCTTCGGCTCCACGGCACCCAGGGGTCCGAGCCCCCTGCCCAGCAGCGCGGCTGTACCACTGTCCCCTGCCCCCGGTCCATCCTGCCCCACCGCCCGGGGCGGCGGCTGCTCCTCTCTCCCGTGCTCAGCACCGGGGGGCACAGCCCAGCACCACGGCTCCCACACGCACCCCGACGGGGACAAGAATAACACAACACACCACGCCAGTGCCGCACGCGACTGCCCTCCACGCGCTGCCCCAAAGTGCCCCCAAACAGGGCAGCTCCACTGTCACAGCTGCCTGCACACAGCAGCACAGCCGCAGCGTGCCATGGCGCTGCCCAGCCAAGATCCAGGCTCGCCAGCACTCTACCAGCCTCCGCTCAGTCCCCCCACATCCTCCAGCCATCGGCGATGCAGGAAGGTCCCCTTACCAAGACACGGCTGTGGGTCCCAGCACTGCTGAGCCACCTGCACGTGAAGGAGAGCTAACATGGGCACAGTCCTTCACAGCAACCCCCCTGGCCCGGCGCTGCCCACGCGACGGCATGAGCCCCCCTTGTGAACCACACAGACTTCCCTCACAAACCACACAGCCTCCAGCCCCAGGCGCCCAGTGCCCTAAGGCAGACCTCGCACAATGCCCCCCAAGTGCCTCAGGATGTCAGGGCTGGACTGCTCAGCCCTGGGCTAGCATCACTGCTTTGTGGCTGGTGGGGACGCAAGCTTGACCGGAGGAGGCAGGCCGTTGTCCCTGTCCATGTTGCATGACACACACGAGACCTCCCCTCGTGCTGGGGTGAGGATCCACAGCACAGCTCAGGGCAGGACTGGATGCCCAGGACTGAGCTGCGATGGGGCTCCCGGGGTGTGGGCAGAAGCTGCGGGTGGAGATCCCCGGTGAGGCTGGTCAGGGCCATTAAGACCTCTTAGTGCTCCCGGGGTGCTGGCACAACCCTGGCATGCCTTCCCCAGCCGAGCATCCCCAGCCCTGCCGGCCTGTCCCTCTTCTCCGAGTGATGCTGCAAATAAGCCGGAGGGACAGTCCCAGCCCCACAGCCTCAGTGGGGCCTTTCCTGCCTGCCGTGCCCCCCACAGCTCTCGGTGCCCTGCATCACCAGCTCACCAAGCCGTTGAGCCCCGCAGCACCCATCAGTTCCCTTTCTGGGCTCCTGGAGAGGCTGCCAAGGTCCCAGCCCCACCAGCTGTCCACGCTGCCCCCTCCCACTGCAGAGCATCTGTGGGGACACTGCTGGAGGCCTCCCCACCCAGCGCTTGTCCCCATGCTGCTCACCTGTCCCCTGGGGAGCTGGCTGCCCCACGCGGGGCTGCACACAGGCATCTCGCTCCCCATGACGCTTGGCAGCTCCGGCAGCTTTTCTCTGCTTCCCCTCCCAGCCCATGACTCCCAACGTGAGGCTTTTCATGGCTCCATAATAACTTGCAAATTACCCAGTACAAAAGGAGCTGTTTATACAACATTTCTGACAGCCCCACAATTCGAGTGATGCTGCGGGGTTTCCGTGGAGACCCTGCACGTCAGGCGAGTCCCATGAATGCCAGAGCTTGCACTAAGGGAATCTCCTCTTGGAGCCAGAAGACTCTGCTGAGCCCCCCAGCCCTGGGTGGGGACAGAGACGGGTACCCCTGAGCCAGGGCTGGGTAAAGGGGTGGGCTGTGGGGCTCACGTCTGCCAGGGTCCCTGCACCCAGGGTCTCCCTCCCAGGTGCTCTCACCCAGGCTGTGCATGCCTGTGGTCCTGCTGCAGACCTGCACAGCCTGTGCTTTTTTTTCACACTCAAGTGGGATAAAAGCCTGGTCAGGGATTCCAGGAAGGAGCACCGAGGCTTGGGCTTGGCACACAGTGGTACCAGGGCAAGGGTGCTGCCACCACAGCACCTGCAGGGACAGCCCCAGGGCTGGCCCCAGGGAGGGACCACCTGTGCCCAGCCAAAACGCAGTCATTTGGGTATCCTCCGACTGCCACGTCTGCTGCCCCATCGGCCACGGCTCCTGGCTGGCCGGGCACACAGCCCTTCCCTGCGACTGTGGCTCTGCTGCTTGGCCGTTCCTCAGCAAAAGCCCCAGGAGTGGCTCTGGGCTGCCCCAGGGATGCTGCACCCCTCGGAGCGGCTGGCTCACCTCCGAGGGGCTGCATCTGCGGTGGGGCCCAAAAGTCCTTTCCAGAGGCAGCAACATCTGCAAAACCCCCTGCAAGGGCAAAGCCGGAGTCCCTGCAGAAGGTGTCCGGTGGGAGGTGACGGCAGCCTGCACCCAGGGCGGCCCCTCTGCCCTGCCCTAGCCCGGGGGCAGCCCTGGCACTGCCCTGCTCCTCTGCAGGACAGGGACACGGGGCAGGGGACAGGGGCCAGCGCCGCTGTGGCATGGGCAAAGGGCAGAGCCGGAGCAGGTGGGGCCATTGCCACCCAGCTCCAGCTTTCCCTGCTGGACACACACCGACCCCGAGCAAAGCAGATAGCAAACACTTGCTCAAAATGCAGCATTAATTACACTGCTGAGAGCCGCGGCTCCCCACGCCTTGCTGGGCCTCCCCAGCAGCTCTGCACGGATCCTGCCCCTGCACCGCAGCACTGGCTGGGCACCAGCTGCCCGGCCCTGGCCATCAGCCCCCTTGCCTCGGTGCTTGAATAATTGATGGCGGCGGGTGCGTGCAGCCGTCTTGTGTAGGAGGAGGTCTGGGCATGAATCTTTCATGTGTTTGCGCCTCCCGGAGCTGCTGGGGATGGTCTGCGGGAGGTGGGGATGTGCTGGGAGCCTAGGGAGGTAGGGACCGTCCCCAGCCCTGTCCCCAGGGGGAAATAAATGCAGCGGAGTGGCCCTCGTCACGAGGCAGGGCAGCACCGCAGCAGCTTTCTAGCCCTGAGGAAAGAGAAATATTCTGCTGTGACCCCTCTCCCGAGGGGTAGGGACACCCCAGGTGCCCTCCCCAGCATTGCCTTCCCTTGCCGCCACTAGAAAGATGTTCGAGCACACGGTGCCTGCTGCAGGTGGAGGACGCAGGGACACGGGACAGCAACGTGACCTTGGCTCCGGGTGCCTGGGCACGGAACGGGATGGCAGGAAGCATTTCATCCCTGCCCTGCCAGCCCCGCTCCCGGCATCCCCCCTGCCTGGGGCTGAGGGCCTGCGTGCAGAGGGCGGGGGGAGCAGGCAGGAGTGCAGGCAGCAGGGTAGAAGCAGCTAGTCCCTTCCCAGTGCCACTGTGCCAGGGCGCAAGCCAGCAACCTGGTGCCGGGAGGCTGGAGAGGCAGGGGGAGCACTGGGCAGCCCCGGGAGGAGGAAAAGGCTGTCGCCCCATCATGCAGCCCCGAGCGGCGGTGCTATATTTACCCGCCCGCAGGCCCCGGTCTCAGCCTCTCGCCTGTAACACAAGCCCTGCAGCCCGCCAGAATCTGAGGGGACGGCACATTCCTCAACAAAAATAACCCCCCGGCAGCAGGCAAGAGGGCAGGGGTGGAGGTGACTGACTGGACAGCTGCACCCACCGCTCCGCTCACCGGGGAGCAGCCCTCCTGGCCCACAGCGCCCCGGGACAGGGATCCGGCACGCGTGGTCACCGCGCCAGCCCCCTGCCCAGGTGGCTGGGGACAGAGCTGGGAGCCCGGGTCTCAAGCAGCTGCACGTGGGCTGGCGCCAGTGCCACCCCTGGGGCCAGGGAACGGGCACAGCCCCAGGGCGCGTGGCTGTGCTCGGGGACCGGCGGCTGCACAGCCAGTCCACCCGCCGGCACTGCTGGCTGCGGGCATCCTAAGGGCCAGGTCCAGCCCCGTCCCCCCTGCACTGCCCAGCCCCGCGGACCTGTCCCTGCGCCAGCTGAGACCAGCACCCGGGGTGGCACTGGCCAAGCAGCTCTGCAGAGGCAGCTCCTGCGCTGGCACAGCCGGGCATGGTGCCCACCCCACGGCGGGGCACGGCAGCCTGGGCTGGAGCCTTGCTGCATCCCGGGCTTCTCCGAGATGCTGCTGTGCCCTGGGGCTGGGGGGACAGCCAGGGACAGCAAGGGGAAAGTGAGGCAGCCCCAGAGACTCCCACGGGCGGGAGGAGAAGGCAAAGGGAGGCTTTAGGTCCCGTTCGGTCCCTGAGCAGGGGCTCCGGAGGGAAGGGGCAGTTGGCATTAAACATGAGCATGGCGCTGCAAAGTAAGGGACTAAAATTAGGCACCGAGATAAATGGGCAGAGGTGCTGAGCCACCAGAGACACTGTCAGCACAGCCGTCCCCACCGGGGTGCCATTGACATCACCGCGCACCGCCAGCCGCAAAAGCGTGCCCACGCTGCCCCACCGTAACTCTGGGCCGGACGGGAAGGGGCAGTGTGGGGCCACCACTCACAGGAACTCCTGCCCCCGTCCCTGCCCCCAAATCCAGGCGGGTGCAGGCTGTTCCCTGGGCAGAGGAAAGGTTCCAAGGCGGTTTGATTGCTGAGTGCAGGTGGAGGCAAGTGGAGCAAGACCCTGTGCTGGGAGCCCAAGACAGACACATCCAACCTTGAAACAAGAGGCAGCCCTGGCAGGAAGGATCAGGCAGCACTGGCATGGTGAGGGAGGGCTGGGCTCTAAAAAGAGATTAGCTCAGGTTCTTAAGAGGTGATTTAATCTGGTTTACAGGGAAAAAATTCAGGAGATGCAGTTGAGAGGTGATACAGGCTTTAGCGAGCCTGGGGGCAATGGAGCCATGGTGGGGACCAGCGCTGGCTGGAAGGGTCTGGAGGGTCCCTGGATGGACCTGGGAAGCCCCTGGACCAGCCTGGTGCTGGTGTGAGAAGGGCCAACGCACCCCACCTGTGCCCGTGGAGCTGGGGCACGAGGGACAACCTGCAGCAGGAGAGGGGCAGAGCGGTGTGACACGGCGGGGATGGTGTGCCCCGGGGAGGCCCTGCACCCGGCTGCCCAGCCAGCCCCACGCGTGCGCTCCCTGCTCCCCACACTGGGCACTGACGCACTCGGGGGACCTGGGAGAAGAGCAGGAGAAAATCATTAGTGGGGTGGAGCGACAGATTCAGGGCAAGGGATTAGAGGAGCTAAATCAGGCTTGTGCGAGCAAGGGGGAATGCTGAGCTGGTGCAGGAGGAGCTGCCGGGGCCGAGCGCGGAGCTGGGCAGCACAGAGCCCCCCCATCCCACCAGCATTGTCCTGAGCCACCTTGGGGAGAGCCAATGCTGGCCCCACGGAGAGCTGCAGCCTGGCCCGCATGCCAGGGAGAGAAGGTGGAGGACCGGGCTCTGTGCCCACCAGAGACCATGACCCAGCAGAAGCAAATGGAGCAAGGGTACCCCAATACCTCCAGACACGGGGGGCCAGGACCCTGAGCCCAGGGAAAGACCTCATCCTGCCCAGGACCTTGCACACATCCCCTTTGCCCTGTAACTGGCTGACGATTCAGCTCACAGGACCCCCAGGAAACAAGGATGGGGTGTCCCTGCCCGGCACAGGGATGGCGCAGCCACCAGGGGAACTTCCATGGTCCCTGGAGAGCTGGGTCTTGGTGGGGAGCGTGGGGAGCCCCTGAGCAGCCGGGGCCTCCATGCCAGAGGCCAGTGAGCCATGGCACACATCCTGGCAGGGTGTCAGGGCAGGCGGGTGCAGAGCGGTGGCATGGCTCCTCCATTTCACATGATGACCCGTCTCACCGCTCGGCTACTGGCATGGAGAAAATGGCCTCAGGGGAACAACACGCTGAGTGCCAGTGCCCTGCAATGGGGCCAGGCGATAGGGCTGGACCCCCCACCACATCCCATCACCTCCACACCAGCACCTGGCAGGACATGGTGCTCCCTGAGCACTGCCACGGCACACCGTGGAGACCGTTCTGCCGCAGGGCAGGGGCAAAGCCACACCAGGGGCTGCCATGCTCCTCACCCAGCCCGGTGCCCCGGAGGCTGGGTGGCTCCTGAGGCATCTCTGCCCCGTGACCAGCTTTTTGGGCGGCTCTTTGCTCCATGGCCATGCACCCACAGCTAAGCACCCACCGGGAGGAGCTCCCGGGGCAGGGTGACATTCACCCCACGTGTTAGGCAATCCTGGCTGCTCTGTCCCTCCCTCAGCTGCTCCAGAAAGGCAGCGGCGAGGGCCAGCAGCTGGGAATCGGGAGCAGGGACGAGTGCGTCAGCACAACGGGAACGGGCACCTGGGGAAATCAGGCGGTGCTGTGCCACTGGGCAGAGGCAGGGGGGCCCGGGCCGGCGGTGCCATGGAGAGGTGCAGCTGCACGCTGGAGTGTGAGAACAGGGTGACAACCCTCTCGGCCCCCCGGGACAGGCCGCTCCCGCCCCGTGGGGCAGTGCATATCTCCCGGTCTCTCTGCGCACGCAGTGCCATGCATCTGACTGCACAGTGCCATGGTCCCCAAAGATGCGATGCACAGTGACACCGTGCAGACCCACTGCAGGGCACAACCCCTCCTGCACACTTTTCTGCTCCCCCTGACCCGCAACCAGGCCCGTGAGCAGCACGTACGCCTTCCTCCATCCTCCAAACACGGCTCCGCCAGCCTCTCAGCTCACACAGAGCAACTCCTCCTCTTCCTCCATTGCTCCCTTTCAGCACTGTGAAGGCTCCTTCTGTCCCCCCACTGCCATGCAGTCCGCCCCTCAAGCTGCAGCATCTCCAGCGCGCAAAGCCCCTGGCGCAGCTCCTTCCCCAGAGCCTTAAGGCTCGGCACTGCCTCCCTCGCTCCCTGCCCTCGCTATCCCCACGCAGACGGCACAGCTCATGTCTCAGAGCAGTGCCACCAGCCAGCGCCACGCGCTCCCCAACACCCAGGTCTGCAATGCCCCAGGGAGGTGGCATCCGTCCTGGGGCAGAGGGGGCTGAGACCCAAAGCTGCCTGGCCCCTGTGCAGGATGAGGCCTACCCACGCAGGGGCCCACAGCAGCCCCCACACACTCCCTGCGCGCCAGAGGAGCACGCCCGGCTGCTGCACCCAGGGGTGATGGGCAGAGGGGCTGCCATAGGGCTCCAGGGGCCCAGCAAAAGCTGGCTCCACCCCTGCTAATTAACCATCAGGCCCCGCCCACTGCAGGGCATAGGCTCCACCCACTTGACAGCCCCACCTCCTGCAGTGTTAGGCTCCTCCCCCCGGGCCCACGCCCGGAGGGTCCCAGTTCTCCCAGCGCGGCCCCAGCGCCCGGGACAGCGGTGACGGTGATGCCGCAAGCAGCTGTGCCCACGGGCAGCTGGTGCACGGGGGTGGCTGGTGCAGGGGCACCGGGGGGTACCGGGGACCATGTCAGCGGCTGCGGAGGGTGGCACCACCGGTGCCGTGCACCCGAGCCACATCTCTTTCTCTCTCTCTCCTCCTGCTCCGAGCAGGCTTGGCATCACATGCTCCCGACACCTCCGTGCCTGGCCCTGGCACCCTGCCTGGCCTGGCAGTGGGTGCTGCAGCCACATGCTCACTCCAGGCCAGAGAGCCACCCTGGTGCTGCCGGCACCGGGCACCCCAGCCTGCAGCAGAGCGGGCACAGCAAAGCCCAGCCCTGGCTGGCCCCGGGCATGCACTGCGGCGGGAGCCTGCAAAGCACCTCTGCCACCCTCGGCAAACCCATGCCCACAGCTGTGCCAGCACAGCCGTGCCAGCGGCCACACCGCCCTTACCTTCCATGTCAATGATGGCCAGCACAGCGCTGGTCATGGCCTCTCCCCGCTCGTTCTCGGCGATGCAGGTGTACACGCCGGCATCCTCCTTCTTGCTGTCCCGGATCCAGAGGGTGCCGTACTCCTCCCCGTGTGAGGCCAGCAGCTCCTCGTTTCGGTACCAGCGGAGGCTGGGCTGGGGGTTGCCCACCGCCACCACTCGCAGCCGGATGTCGCAGCCGGTGCCGATCGCCGCGTTCTTCAGCTTCCGTGCAAAAAACGGAGCCACCGGGCGAGCCGGGCCCTCCTCGGGTGCCCCCGGCTCCGCCGTGACCTTGGCGCGCTTTGGGGGGATGCCGGGGCTCGGCGGGGCCGCCCGGGGCTCCCCACCGGCCCTACTCGTGCCACCACGTCCCTGCGCTCGGTGCATGGTCTGCAGCTCCACCGCCCACGCCCGCGACCCCCGCCCGCCCCGAGCCGGCAGCGCTGTGCCCCTCTTCTCCCCCTGCCTGCAGCCTGGGGGTGCTGGGTGCCTGCCAGGAGCGCCGGGGCAGAGGCGGCCCCCCGGTCCAGGTGCCGTCCGGTTCGGTGCCTCCCCCCCGCCGGCTGCAGCCCCGAAGGTCACCGCGCCGTGGGCAAGCAAGGGGCTATTTTTAGGCGGGGGCTCAGGTTGCTGCTCGCCGAGCCGCCGCTCAGCAAGCGCTCGGTGCAGTGCGGCACCCACACCCCATGCTCTGCTGCGACCCCAAGCCTGCCCAGCGCCTCGGCACCTGCTCCTCTGCCGGCCTGGGTGCGAGTCCTGTGGGTGCCGGCCGCTCGCTGAGCCGTCCCGGAGCTGGGGCCGTGGCGTCCCCCCCCTCTCCCGTCCCGTCCCGCGCGGCCCCCAGCGAGCTGCGCTCCCTCTGCCCCCTCTCCCGAAGTGGCAGCTGCCTCTGATATGTCACATTCCTTGGCTGGGCTCCCCCTCTCCGCGCCCGCCGCCCCGGCCCTGCAGCCCAGCTCCGCTTGCAAAGATAGAAAGGGGCCAGCGCCTTTCCATATTAGCAGTGAGGCTCGGGGGGGGACCCAGCCTTCCTCCCCCTCTTCCCCTTCTCCGGCGGTGTCACCAGATCGGGACAGAGAGACCCTGGTGGCATGTGGAGGGAAAGGACACCGTCATGCTTCCTGCAACGCGAGACCCCGGGCAGGAGCCAGCCCCGTAGGGCCCCTTTGTCCCATCCCCAGCAGGCCGTGGAGGGAGGGATCCCTGCATCCCTGCTCACCCCAAATCCACCCTGCTGGGAGGCGGCAAACACAGCGAAACCCCATTTCTCTCACCGAGCCCCTGCCTCGGTGCCCTGGGCAGTGTGGGTCCTGGCCAGCCCCCATTCAAGCCCTGCTTGGAGCAGGAGCACCCCGCTGTTCGGGTTTGGGGTGCCCCATGAGAGCTCCCATATGCTGCGCTCCAGGCAGCGAGCGATCAGGGGCTGCCTGTGCTGTGTGCTGCCTCGCCACCCCCGGGCAAGGCAGGGCTTCCCCGGCTCCTGGCGCGATGGCACACGTCTCGGCACCTGGCCCTGGCCGCCCTCGCCAGGGGCTGTAAATCTGGGTGAGCAGGATGCAAGCGACACGGCACGCTGCTTCCCAGCTGCAGGCCAGCCCTGCCGGCTTTGGCCCGAGGGCGCTGGCATCAGTGGAGCATCACCAGCGAGAAGATCCCAGGATCCCCCCGGCTTGGGTGGCCGGGGCACACCGGAGCGGGATGCCCTGCTAGACCCACAACCCAGCTGCAGAGCAGCTGAGCAAGCCCCAGGGTCTCTGGGGGCTGGAGAAGCCCACAAGAGGCTTGGGGGGCTCTCCCCTGCCTGCACTGCCCTGCAGGCAAAGGGCTGCTCTGTCCCCTGCCTGTCCCCCCCAGCCCCAGGGACACAGCCCTGGCCCGGCCAGCCTGGGCCGGGCAGGGGGGAAGGTGCCGTCCCTCCCCAGGGCAGCCCTGGGGACCGTCCTCGATGTCACAGGGCCACCTGCTGGAGACAGCCCTTGAGATCCTACACCCCCCCCCCCCCGGGCCCTGGACAGCCCCGTAGCCAAAACTGTGGCTCACCATGCTGGCCTCTCCATCAGGGACCCCACAGCCCCGTCCCCACTGCTGGCAGCAGCACCTGCCTTGTCCCTAAAACGCCACGGCCTGCCAAGCCCACTGCCCTCCCAGGGCTCTGCTGCCTGGCAGGGGATGCCGACCCTCTGACGCCTCCCAGGGCAGAGCAACCCCGAATCTCTCTCCCCTGTGGGATGCTCAGCCCTGGCTTCCCCAGCTGCATCCCCCATCGCTGGGGCAAAGGAGCTGAAGCCAAGATCCCCACAGCCCAACCATGGGGAGGGGGGCACATGTGTTGGGGGGAGAGGGTGTAGGGGGCAGGTTGAGGCTGGAGGTTGAGCCTGGGGTGGGGGCAGACATGGACAGTGGGGCTGATGCCCACAGGGTGCCGGGGAGGAGGTAGATTTGGGCTGAGGGGCACTCTGCTTGCAGGTCGTTGTCAACGGGGGGGGCTTGGAGAGGTGCTGGGCAGGTGTGGGTCTGGGGCAGGGCTGGCCCGGGTGAGGGCAGAAAGGGGATGGCTGAAGGGCTGAGAGCCACCGGGCCATGGTGTGAGGCCCTGGATGTATGGGGGGGACAGGGAATGTCACCCAGACCCCTCCAAACCTGCTCAGGGCTCGGCTGCCACTGTCCCCAGTCCCAGCACGGTTCCCTCACCCAGGGCAACTGGGAAACCCACCACCACAGGCAGCAAAATGCTCTGGGGCACCTTCAGCGTGAGGGGCGCACACGTTTTGGGGGAACCGGCAGCCTAGGGAAGAGATGGCTCGGGACGATGCTGGCCCCCCATCCACCCCAGCCCTGGGGGCCCATGCGATGCCCGCCCGCCGGTTGCCACCTCCCCGCCACCCCACCCCATTCCTGCCCCAGAGATGCGCCGGGAGGAAGGGGTGATGCTCCGCTGTTTATTTCAGCCGCCTGAAGAGTCACGTAGATGCAGCGGGGTGGGGGTGCAGTGGGGCGAGGGGTGGGGGCGCCTGCCCTGGCCCCCGGGCCTCTCTCTGGCTCCTCTCCTTCTCTCCCCCCTCTCTCCCACTCACTCACTCCTCCTCTGTCCTGTGTCCACCTACGGGTACCCTCTCGGCTATGAGCCTGGCCCCGCGCAGCCTCCTGCTGCTGGGGGTCCCCACGATGGGGGAGCGGGCGCTGCCCTCCTCTGCCCCACGGGGCTGCCTCTCGGGCCGGGGGGAGCGCAGGGCCCCAGCCCCCCGGGCCGGGGCGGGGAGGGGCGCAGGTCGGGAGCACCCTGGCTCCGAGCCGGGCGGAGAACGGGGGGCTCAGCCCAGACCCTGCTTCTCCCCAAGCCCGGCATCGCCACCATGCACCCAGACAAGTGCCGACTGCGGGGAGGCCGGCGGTGCTGGTGCGGGGGGACGGGTCCCCGCTCCTGCAGGATGAACCCCGAGCCCGGGGCTGGCGCGGGGAGGGGTCTGCGGGGGGATCCAGAACCCGCTGCTGGGACCGTCCGGCTCTCCAGGGAGCTGGCCCAGGCCACCACCTGCTCCCCCCAGCCCCTCCTGCCTGTCCCCTCCCTCCCTCCCTCCCTCCTGCCGCCCCCCGGCCCGGGCCTGATCCTGACGCTGGCGTTGCTGCTGCGAAGCTGCGAAAGCAGAGCGAGCCTTTCGAAGCCGAAGGAGAGAGCCTGGGGGGTGCGGGGGGCCCGGAGGCGGCTGGGCGGGGGGGACCCCTCGGGCAGTGCCGGGGGAGCGCCGGGGGGCGAGGTGCGGGGCAGGAGGGGGGCTTGGCGGCGGGACGGAGGCAGGGAGAGAAGGTGCCAGTGGGTGCCGGAGCAGCCTCCTCTACAGCACTTCATGCTGCTGCTGGGTCGCCTCGCTCACCACCTGCCGGGAGAGAGGCACCGTGAGACACCGGGCTGTGCCAGCAACGGAGCCCGACGCGGGGACAGGCATCGTGCTCGGCCCCCCCTGCCTTCCCCCCACCCCCCGGTGCCACCCTGCCCTCACCTCCCCATCGCGGGTTTCGATGGTTTTGATCATCACGGTCTTTTTGGTGTGCACCTCGGAGCCACGCTGCTCTGGGCTGGTCTCTGCAGGCAGGAGGACACAGGGGATGGGACCGTTGGGGACGTGTGGCAGGGGGGCACAGCAGTGGGGCTGGGGCCGCTGGAGGGCTTCAGGAGCCCTGGCTTAACCCCCCCTCAGATCATGGCAACACCCGAGTGCTCCCACACCAGGGGCTCAGCGTGGCACCCATGGGTCCCCAATCTGCCAGCCTGGCTGCAGCCCCCCGGCAGGGAGATTTGTCCCCCCACTGGGCACCCGCAGGGACTCGTCCCAGGTCCCCCTCCTCACGGGGCGATGCTCACCTCGGAAATTGAGTGCGGAGGCGAAGGTCTGGTGCATGGGGATGCTGATCCTGCGGGGACACAGAGGGGAGAGCTCAGCACCAGCCAGCCCCAGCCCTCGAGTGGCTGCTCACGGGGTGGGAGCCCCAAAAAACAGCTGACCCTGCTGGTCCCCCCACCTTGTCCTGCCCCCCCACTGCTCACCGGTTCTCCTCGCCCTCCAGCAGCTTGCGGTACGTGGCGATTTCCACGTCCAGGGCCATCTTGACGTTGAGCAGGTCCTGGTACTCGCGCAGGTGCCGGGCCATCTCATCCTTCAGGTGCCGGATCTCCTCCTCCAGCCGGGCGATGGTGTCCTGGTACCCACTGGCCTCCCCCGCGAAGCGCTCCTCCATCTCCCGCATCTGGCGCACCAGTGAGTCGTTCTGGGGGGGCAGTGAGGGTTCAGCAAGGCGGGAGACCCGGAGGGGCCAGGGGGCACCTGGGGTGGGAGCTGGGGGTGCTGGGGCAGTCCTCGGGGAGAGCCAGGGACCTGGGAGAGCCATGGTGAGCCCTGGGCTGGGTCCAGCTGACGCAGGACTGTGATGGGTGGCCGTCACCTTCCGACTGCCCAGTGCTGGGCAGCAGGGTATGGCGGGAGCAAGCTGGGCAGGTGCTGGGCAACCCCAGCACCCTCTGCCTGGCTGCCCAGGCCCCCCAGCAAAGCCATCCCATCCCAGCAGGAGGGCGCAGAGAGGTGGAGGAGCACCGGACGGCTGGCCGGGGCTGGCACTGCCAAACTGGTGGCTGCTGGCTGGCTCCTGTGCCTGTGAGCGTGCCGGAGCAGGACTGTTGTGCCCTGTTTGTTTGCAACCACCTTCCCAGCCTGCAACCAGACACCCCAAGCCCTGCGCCCGCCTGCCTGGAGCCGCCCAGGCTGGGGCACCTTTTGCAATCTGTGCCTTGACCCTGGGGCTCTGCCAAAACACCTCGCAGAGGCCCAGACTGCTGCTGGGGGAGGTGCAGCTCAAATCTGGGGGCGAGTTGCACCATGGCAGCAACTCGGAGAGCTGGGAAGAGCTCCCCACCCCAGAGATGTCCCAGAGGTCCTCGAGCAGCCCTGGAGCAGAGGGTCCTTGCAGGGAAGCTGGAGGTCTCCCCAGTGCTGCCCATGGCTCACCGTGCCCTTGAGGGCATCGATCTCGCAGGTGTAGGACTGGATCTGGTGCCGGTACTCCAGCATCTCCTGTTTTGCCTGCCGCAGCGCATCGTTGTTCTTGTTGGCCGCCTGCGTCAGGTCAGACACCTGGGGAGAGGCCAGGGTCAGCGGGCATGGCCACCGGGATGGCCAGGACCCGCCGTGCCAGGGCCAGCCCGGAGCCCGCTGCCTGCCGCACCTTGGACTTGTACCACTCCTCAGCCTCGGCGATGTTCTTGGCAGCAATGCTCTCGTACTGGGCGCGGATGTCCCGCAGTGCAGCCGTCAGGTCGGGCTTGGAGATGTCCATCTCCACCTGGATATGCTGCTCCTGCAGCTGAGCCTGCAGCTCCCGAATTTCCTGGAGGGACAAGGTGATGCCTCAGGGCACCCACTCTGTCCCCTGGTCCCACGGGTGCCTGCGGGAAACGGGGCCACCCCCGACCTACCTCTTCGTGCACCTTCTTGAGGAAGGCGATCTCCTCCTGCAGGGACTCGATGCGTCTTTCCAGGTCAATGCGTGCCAGCGTGGCCGCATCCACGTCCTGGGGGAACACAGAGTGAGGGGTAGCAGGGGGGTGAACACCCCTGGGGGCGTGGGGGGAGTGCAGGGACCACGTCGGGGCTAGAGGGTGCAAAGCTGTGCCCGGGGCCATGCCCTGGTGCTGGAGCCAGGCTGCCAGGGGCAGACGGGGGTGTGAGGGGAGACGGGGGTCCCACGCCGCATGGGAGGGACGGGTACTCACGGCTCTGAAAGCAGCCAGGTTGTTCTCAGCCTCCTCCTTCAGCTGGATCTCCTCTTGCAGCCTGGGGGCAGAGAGGGGAGGTCAGGGGCACCCGGAGGGAGCCCTGTCCCCCGGCGGCGATGTCCCCCCTCGCCGTCCCTGAGCCCAGTGTGGCCCGATGGAAAGATGGCGGATTGTCCTGCATTCCCGGCGGGCAGTGGGAGGGCTGGCGGGGGGCCAGGGGCTCTTCCTCCCATTCCCTATTATAGTCAACGCCAGAGAGAGCACAAAGGCATGAGGTCAGCTCGGTGCCACGCGCGCTGCCCCGGCCCTTATAGGGGAGAGTGGCCAGCAGCCGGGGGGACGGGGTGCAGGGCCCGGCACGGGGAGCCCAAGGGATGGCCACCGGCTGAGCTGTCCTGGGGACAGCAGGAGGACAGGCGGGTCTCGGCGATGCTGTGGGACAGGGGTATGGAGGGGGGACCGCTGCGGTGTGAGCCCAAGGTCAGGGCTGAGGAGCCAGGCTGTGCCAGGGGAGGGGGCAGTGCCGCAGGCTGCTGGTCAGGGGGAAGGCGGTGGGGAGGGGACAGAGGTGCCCGGGCAGTGCTGGCACACAGGGTGACAGGAACCTGACACCTGTTTGTTCTGCGCCCTGCTCCTCCCCTGACATTCAGGGGTCCTCCATGCCGCCACACGCACCCTCCCAGCATCAGGGGCTCTGCCCCACCAGCACCCCAGCGCCCGCCATTGGGGCAGAGGCTGGGGCTGCAAGGGGGAGGCAGCAGGCTGTGTCACCCCCAGGAGATGGGGACTTGGCATCCCCAGGGCACAGAGGCCAGGAGGGAAGGTACAGACCAGCATCAGAACAAGCAGCTCCCACCAAGCATCCGCCCCTGCTGCCAGGTGCCCCCACGCTGGTCAGTCCCTGGGGGGTCACTCAGCCCGGCCGCCCCTGTGGCTATTCCCCCCGGCCCCAGCCCCGGCCCCACCACCATCCAGGCTCACGGCATCCTTGGGGGCATCCTTGGGGGGTCCCCGCTGATCCCAGGGCACCGTGGACACCCACGGCAGGCCTGGAGCATCCCTGGCCTGCGGAAGTGCGTCCGCTTCTCCCCTCCTTCCTTCGCCTCCGGAGCTGGCAAAGCACCCCCCTCCCAGTCATCCTCCCCCCCCGCCCTGCTTCCGCCTGCTGGCTGGCTCTATCCGTTTGTCCATCCCACAGGGCTCAGTGCACCAGCCAGCCCTCTCCGGTGTGAGCAGGGATGGGGACCCCGGGGGGGCAGGATCCCCCAGCTCTGGGGCTCCCGTGGCACCGCAGCCTGGCCTTGGCCCCGCTGCAAGGGAGGGCGCAGGGGACACCACTGCTGCCGGCGCCGTCCTGCCTGCTGGGTGCTGCCTGGGCGCCTGGCGGGGGCTAGCAGCAGCCGTCCAGAGTGCCCTGCGGAGATGCCCAGGCTGTGGGCACCTCCCTCGCCCTGCCCCACACCGCTGGGCCAGCTCCCCCCCCACCTGCCCCACGCTGTGGGTTGGGGACCACCCAGCACTGGTGTAGCGGGTCACGGGTGCCCTTCTCCCTCCCAAAACTCACAGCCACCGTGCCAGGACCTGGCACCCTGCAAAGTGCCCTGCAGGCAGGTGCAGTCAGCAAGAGGCATGGCCGGGGTGCTCTTCCGCCCCAGGGGACGAGGTGAGGGGGGCAGAGGAGCAGGGCCACAACGCGCTCCGAGCATGGAGCACGAGGATGGCAGTGAGCACCCTAGGCAGGGCTGCCTGGGGATGGAGATGGATGCCCACAGGGACACGCCAGGGCCCCTCCTCACCTCTGCTTGAGCTTCTGCAGGTCATCAAGCAGGTTGTCACGCTCGACTTCGACACGAGCCCGCTGGCTGGTGAGCAGGTCCACCTGGCGCCGGAGCTCCCGCAGCTCCTCCTCATACATCTCGGCCACGCGGGTGGGCTCCTTGCCCCGCAGGCGGTTCACCTCGGCCACCATGAGGGCATTCTGCTGCTCCAAGAAGCGTACCTTCTCGATGTAGTTGGCGAAACGGTCGTTGAGCTCCTGCAGCTCCACCTTCTCATTAGTGCGGGTCTGGAGGAACTCCTGGTTCATGGCATCAGCCAGGCTGAAGTCCAGCAGCTCGCCCGCACCTTGGTAGGCGCTTTGGTAGGAGCGCAGGGGCGTCACGCGGGTGGTGCGGAAGCTGGACAGGCTGGGGACGGCCGAGGTGCGGGACACCTGGTAGACGCGGGAGGTGACGGAGCTGCCGCTGCTGCCCTTGCCCCCGAAGGAGGCGCGGGAGAAGACCGGGGACGCGCCGCCGAAGGTGCGGCGGTAGGAAGAGACCCGCTGGCTGGAGGAGTAGGACTGGCTCATGGTGGCGGCGTGGGGCGGCGAGGCCGGAGCAGGGAGCAGGCAGCGGGGCTGGCGAGCGGCCGGCAGCTCAACGAGGCGTCGGGAGGGGACCCACGCCGCCGCTATTTGTATCCTGCTGACATCACCCGCCCCTCCTGCTGCCGGGCAGCTGCGGGATGCTGCTGCGGGGGGGACGGCCGCCAGCCCCCGCCCACTACCCCTCACCTGCCCGCACCGCTGGGCTGCGGACCCCCCGAGCGGACGACGATGATGCCTGTGGATCCCCAGGCACCCCCAGACCCCACCGGTGTATCAGCCTCCCCCCCGGCCCCCACCGCACTGCCCCGTTCCTGGGGGTGCGAGGGGAGGAAGGGGGACAGGCTGGTGGTGAGCCCCCCAGCACTCCCCAGACCACCCAAAGGGGGCCCGGACAGTGCCACCCAAAGGGGGTGCCGGTGCCGTGCCACCCAAAGGGGGCCCGGACAGACAGACGGCCTGGGCTGACGCCAGGGGGGAAAGAAGGGGACTCAGCCCTTCACACCCTCACTTGCCCCTCCTTGAGCCAGACCCCATTCCCGGTGGTCACAGTCCCTAAATTGGCCTTGAGCACCCCAAAATGCCCCTGATGGTGCCTTGACCCACCCCATGGCAAGAGCACGAGGCTCAGCTCTCCATGTGGGGCCACACTCCAGCCCCCCCACCCAGAGAGGCGGCAAGGGAGGGCCCTGGGGAGGGGGTGATGTGGGGGGACCCCTGCCCTGAGTGTGCTTGTGCTGACCCACCACCCAAACCCCCCTTTCTGATACGGGGGGGCTGAGTGCCAGCCCGGGGCTGGGCGCTTTCAGGGTGCTGCTGAGTGACCCCGAGCAGGTGCTGGGTCCGGAGCGGTCCCGGTGACGTCACCCCCCAGGTCCTTGCTCCGACACATTCCCGAAGCAGCAGGCACCCAACCAAAATAGCCTCCCGAGCTCATACGCGTGGGACATACGTGGTATTTATAGTCGGGGGAGGCACCCTGTTAACTCCTCTTGCGCCAGGCATATGGAGAGCACGGCTGGACGGGGACCCTGCCCAGAGCAGCCCCAGCCCCTCCCTGGTCCCTGTCACCCCGAGAGCAGGACAAGGTTCCCAGGTCATCCCGGGGTGCTGTAGGCTCTGCCCTGTCTCCTCAGCATCCCCCTTGGCCTGGCAGTACTTTGGGGAGCAGAAAGCCCAGCCCAGGTCCCCAAACCTTCACAGAATGGGGAATACCCCAGTTCACGCCAGGACCACCACCACAGCTTCCAGCCTCCTGGACAGGCAGTGGGTCAGGGCAGGGATCCCTGGGGCCATGCACAAGCCCATGCCAGCTAAAGAGGACATTCTGATGGAGGGGGGCTGTGCTGGGGAACCCCTTCAGGGGGGTCCCCCTTGCCTGGGCAGCACCCCCTCCTCCCCAGGCCCCCTGGCACACCTGGTGACCCCCAGCCCTGCCCAAGCCGGGCTGTTTTGGCTGACATCAGCTGGCACAGCCCCAGCGCCTCTGTCCCCGGAGGCCTTGGCGGAGGGGACCGCCGTGCCACCGTGCCACCGGGCACCGGGTGACTCAGCAGCAGGAGCAGCGCTCCTGCCCCGCCCCACACCTCCCGGCCCCCCACACCGGCTGCAACGCAGATGCCAAGCGGTGCCAGGGCTCAGCCGTGGCAGCACCGGCATGGCAGAGGCTTGGGCTTGGTCACGGCAGCATCCTCAACTGCCCGGGCTCTGGGAGGCACCCCTGCCTGCTCCCCATCATGCCCCTGCCACCTGGGGGGCCAGCAAAGGTCTGGGCCCCGTGGCCACGCAGGTGGGCAGAGGCCCGATGCCGTGCATCCAGGCTGCCCCCACAGGTTCCCCATCCCTGGAGCCCCTCCCGGCTGCCTGGACGCAGCGTAATGCAGCGACTTCCCGGAGGGTGCACGCTGCCTGGCGGAGCCTGCCTTTAAAAGGGAAGGTATTTCCAGATGGGGTTGTTTCATCCCAGCGCAGGGGGGAGGATGGAAGGAAGGGGGGGCTTGAGGGGTGTGGGTGGGGGAGAAGATGGAAAAACAGACAGCATCCTTCCTCCTCCTGGCCCTGGTCCGAGCACGCCCTGCGCATCCCTGAGCCCCGCACGCGTGCCCTGCCTGCCCCGTGCGTGCCGGCAGGGAGGCGTGCCAGGCCTTGGCTAGGGTGCAGAAGGGCAGGTGGGTCCCACACCAGCGCGGGGGACCCCAGGGGTCTGGGCCAGCACAGTGCCAGCCGTACTGTTCAGCCGTCCCTTCCCGTGACCCCATCCTGCTGCCCCGCTGGCTGGGGTGTGGGGAGGATGGGCCCCCAGGGGTGCCGTCTCCGGAGGGGCTCAGTGCCCTGCCCTGGTGCTTCAGGCAGGGCTGCAGCGATGCAAACCCCTCCCCAGGCCTGGAGAGCCCTCGTCGCCATCCCCATCCCCCAGAGCAGGGAGGTGCAGGGCTGGGGTGTCCCGGGGAGGGGAAATGCATTCCTGGGCACTGCTGCTGGAGGGGAAGCGGCTCAGAGTGGTTAACCAGGAACACCCTCCTGATCCTGCTGTAGGACAAACTGTTTCAAGTGGTCTTTCCTTGGCTGCCGTGACAGCCTTCCGGGATGGCTCTGTGCAGGCAGGGGCCCCATGTCTGGCAGAGGGCGGATGGACGCCTTGGACTTTCCGCAGCCTCTTAGGAAAGCCCCGTCTGCATGTGGGACCCAGCGGCACGGGAAGCAGGGGGCGAGGAGCAGGACCCGGCGACCCTGCCAGAGTCCCATCCCAGAGATGTGGCCCCAAGCAGTCTGTGCCAGCTGAAGCCCCAGGGACTGCGAAAAGCAAGGAGGCTGTAGAGAGCAGCAGTGCAGGCATGCCTCCTGTCCTGCCCAGCCCAGTTCAGCCTTCCCGCGGCTCCATCCCAGGCCGGGCTGACCCACACCAGCGGAGCCTGGGAAGCGGCCCCCGAGCCCCCGCGCTGGCCCAGCCCCAGCTCCCGCCGGGCCCTGGGACAAGGCTGCTGCTGGGAAGGTGTCGGGAGCTGGAACGTCAAACAACTCCCTCTGGTCATGACATACCCGTGAGCAAAGCCAGCTGCATCCTGCGGCCGCCCCTCCTCCCCGGACCTCCCTCCCCGCTGCTCCCCGAGGATTTAAGCCGCCCGGGGAGCCGGGCACAGCCTCCCCAGGCTGTGGGCATCTCAGGGCTTGGAGCCGGGCAGGATGCGGGGACAGGCTGCCGGCCCCTCCTCAGTCCCGTACCCTGCCTCTGGGGCCCCCGCACCCCCCTCACGCCTGGCCCCGGCTCAGGGGTGAGCGGAGGGATGGGAATGAAGCAGTGAAGGCGTCCATCCCCCTCCCTCCTGGCCGCTGGCCGTCTCCCTCCATCCCGCTCCTTTTACAGCCATGAGCCTCCCAGGCGCCTTTACCCTAAGAGGGAAGGACCGTGCGGCCCATTCCCCGGCGCTGACGGACCCAGGGCGCGTGCTATTGTCTAAATAGGAGATGGTTCTCCTTCCCGGCCTGGACCGTGGCCCAGCCCGGCCCGCCAGGGTCCCGGGAGCTGGTGGGTGCCCTAAAGGCTGCAGCCACCCACCCACTGCTCACCCCAGCTGCCCCCACGCCTTCGCCCACGCCGGGGCTCGGGGCCGGCAGTGCGGGTACACAGCCTGTCTGGCTGCCCCTGGTCCCCACCCCTGTGTCCGCAGGTGATGGGGATGCTGGGAATGATGGCCTGTCTCCAAGTGGCACAGGGATGCTGGGGGTGCCTGGCTGCCCCATGGCATGCGTGGATGCTGGGGGTGTCCAGCTATCCCCCGTAACCTGTATGGATGCCTGGGGGGGTTTGCTTGCCCCCCTGGATCTATGTAGGTCCTCGGGGTGAGTTGTTGCCTCTGTGGTCCACGAGGATGCTGGGGGTAACCTGTTGCCCCCAGGGCCGTGTAGATGCTGGAGGAGACCAGCTACCTCCATGTCCATATGGATGCTCGAGGCATATACCTGCCCCCATCACTCATCTCCAGCTAGCCCTGTGATCTGTGGGGATGCTGGGGGTGTTCACCCATCCCCACAGCCCAGGGGCAGGCTGAGGATGTCCACCTGCCCTCGTGGCCCATGGGGACCTTCACCCGCCCCGGTGGCCACGGGGATGCCAGGGGTGCCCAGCTGCCCTCACGATCCACATGGATTTAGGGATGACTGGCCGGCCTCGAGGTCCACGAGGATGCTGGGGTGTCTGTCTGCCCTCCCGCAGGCCTCGATAGCATCACCCATGCCAGTGAGATGAGGTAGTGGTTACCCGCTGCATCACTGGCGGCTCATGTAAGGCATGGTGGCCATTCGCTCAGCCTCCAGCAATGCCCGGGCAGTGATTTCACTTTCCCATGCTCAGACACGTGGGCCGGGATGGGGGGAGACCGCCTCGATGGGTGCCATCCCTGCGCTCCTCCTGGCAGGGCGGGCAGGGAGGGGGTCCAGGCAGCCTGGCAGGCAGCGGAGAAGGGGGCGGCACTTCCTGGAGCTCCGGCTGTGTTTACAGGCTTCTGTCCTGGGCCATCTCTCTGTTAACCCCTTCCAGCGGGGCTCAGCTCCGGCTGCCCATCCACAGAGCCACCAGCCGCCCCAGGGAACGCTTCCCGGAGCAAAGCCTGCACGGCACCACACCCTGGGCTGCCGGGGGATGTGGAGAGGGGCACGGTGCCCTGTCCCCACCGGTCCTGCCCCTGCCAGGCACCCCTGGGCACATGCGTGAGCCCAGCAGCGGGGTGCAAGCACCTCGAGGAGGAGCTGGCGCCGGTTCCGGGTGGCTGCGTGGGGCTCCCTGCTGCACCGCGGGGTCCGTGGGGCAGAGAGGGATGGGGACAGGAGCAGTGCCTTCCCAGGAGCGTGGTGACGGGGTGCAGGGCGGCCGTGGCAGGTGCTGTGCAGTCCCTGGCATCCAGCCAGGGGTGAGTCAGAGCCCACCCGCAAATAGCCAGCGGGAGCTTTTTCTGGAAGCCCCGCTGCTCCGGGAATAGCTGTGGCATGCCAAGGCGCTGCCCTTTGCTCGCGCCTGCGGGGCTGGGCAAGGGCCACACCCGGCCCTGCCACTCACTCCTGCTCCGACCACCCCAGATCCGGGCACCCCCCGCTCCTGCACCCACCCCCCAGGCACCCATCTGCCCCAGGCACCTGCACCCTCCGGGCACCCACCCGCTCCAGGCAGCCACCGGCTGGGGGGCCACGGGCTCTAGGCACCTACGCTGCAAATGTCCCCAGATGTCCCCCAGGCATGGCCTGATGACCACCCGACAGCACCCGGCCCTGAGCTGGGTGCCTGCAGCAGTGGGGGGTCATGCTGGCAGGAGGAGCAGGGGGACGGCTGCCTGGCACCCATGTCCCTTCAGCAGGAGCGTGCAGGGCAGGGGGTGAGTGTGGCCCAGCTCTGGGCTGGGGTGCTGGGTGCCTGCTCCCAGCCTGGTCCCGTCTCAGCGGGGTGCTGGCCCTGTGTTTTGCTGTGGTTGACATGGAGACCCTCCAGCTGTCTGCTCGCGGGGTGCCAGGCAGTGGGGGTGCTCGTTCCCTTTTTTGGGGGGGGGGAGGCAGGTGCTGGGGGCTGGGAACATAAATCCAGGGCTGTCGTGAGCTCCCAGCACGGCAGGTCCCGGGGTCAGGGGCAGCAGGACCGCCAGTTTCCAGTCCCCAGGACACGGACAGCATCTCTGGCTAACAGGGTGCCCACGCTGGTGACTCAGGAGCTGGGAATCCAGCTGGCACGGAGCACCTGGGCTCCATGCACTGCTCACGGGCTGCCACATCCTCCTAAGGCCACACACCCATTGCTGGGAAGACAGGATCCTGCTGGGAAATGGTGCACGAGTACTGATGGAAACCCAAAACCCCACTGCCACACCCAGCCCATGCAGGGGACCCAGCCAAGGGCAGGAGACACCCCGATCCATGCGAGGCCCAGGGGTCCGATCCCCTAGATGTGCGCAGGCCGTGCCCCCGCTGGGGCTGACAGGCAGCTGGGGTGCTGCCCTGCCACCGTGCCAACTCCCAGCACCCCCCTGTGCATTGCTGTCACTCAGGGACATTGGTCCCCAACATGGCACCAAGGGCTTGTGCCTTGTTTTCTGTGAAGGCTGGGCAGTGCCAAGGCGGGGGAGCAGCAATGATGGGGGGGCTACAGCTTGGCTTACACCAGGGACTCCCCCAAAGACACTCAGCCTTTGGGAAGCACGCGTGTTGCCCTGGGCAGTGCAGGGACAGCTGCAGGCGGGCCAAGCCCTGTTTTGGGGTGGCCCCTACTCAGCCGGTGCCCAGAGTTGGGGCACCCCAGGGCAGCACCGGATGACCATCCCTGGGGAGCACGTCCCTGCCCCTTGGCTCCCACCCCAGCCCCTCCCGGCTGTACCCAGTTTCCACCGACCCACCCAGCCCGCAGCTCTGCCCTGGCTTTGGCAGGCGTCGGGTTTGCCTGGCCCTGGACCAGGGTGCGGCGTGCAGAGTGCAGGGTATGGGGTGCGGGGTGCGGCGTGCAGGGTGCAGGGTGCAGGGTGCGGGGTGCAGGGTGCGGGGTGCAGGGTGCGGGGTGCGGGGTGCAGGGTGCAGAGTGCAGGGTGCGGGGTGCAGGGTGCGGGGTGCAGGGTGCAGGGTGCGGGGTGCAGGGTGCGGGGTGCGGGGTACGGGGTCCGTGGTGCGCGGTGCGGGGTGCGCGGTGCGGGGTGCGGGGTGCAGGGTCACGGGGTGCAGGGTGCGGCGTGCAGGTTAGGGGTGCTGAGGTCACGGGGGTGCAGGGTCTGAGGTCTGAGGGGTCACGGGAGTACAGGGTGCGGGGGTACGGGGTCACGGGGTGCAGGAGTCTGCGGGGTGCAGGGTACGGGGTCTGAGGTGCAGAATCTGAGGTCGGGGTGCAGGCGTGCAGGGTCACGGGGTCTGAGGTGCAGGGTGCGGGGTGCAGGGTGCAGGGTGCAGGAGTGCAGGGTGCAGGGTGCGGGAGTCACGGGGTCTGAGGTGCAGGGGTGCAGGGTGCAGGGTCAGGGGTGCGGGGTGCAGGGTGCGGGGTGCGGCGAGCAGGGTGCAGGAGTGCGGGGTGCAGGGTGCAGAGTGCAGGGTCACGGGGGTGCAGGAGTACGGGGTGCAGGAGTGCGGCGTGCAGGGCAGGGGTGCAGGGTGCGGGGTGCAGGGTGCAGGGTACGGGGTGCGGGGTGCAGGGTGCGGGGTGCGGGGTGCGGCATGCAGGGTGCGAGTGAGTCTGACGAAGCAGAGGTGCAGGGTGCGGGGTGCAGGGTCTGAGAGTGCAGGGTCAGGGTCTGCAGGGTGCAGGGTGCAGGGTGCAGTCTGAGGTGCAGGGTGCAGGGTGCAGGGTGCAGGAGTGCAGGGGTGCAGGGTGCGGGGTGCAGGGTGCAGGGTGCAGGGTACGGGGTGCGGGGTGCAGGGTGCAGGGTGCGGGGTGCGGGGTGCGGCATGCAGGGTGCGGGGTGCGGCGAGCAGGGTGCAGGGTGCGGGGTGCAGGGTGCAGAGTGCAGGGTGCGGGGTGCAGGGTACAGAGGTGCAGGGTGCGGCGTGCAGGGTGCAGGGTGCGGGGTGCAGGGTGCGGGGGTGCGGGGTGGGGGTACAGGGTGCAGGGTACGGGGTGCAGGGTGCAGGGTGCAGGGTGCAGGGGTGCGGGGTGCAGGGTACAGGGTGCAGGGTGCAGGGTGCAGGGTGGGGGTACAGGGTGCAGGGTGCGGGGTGCGGGGTGCGGGGTGCGGCGTGCGGGGTGCGGGGTGCGGGGTGCGGGGTGCGGCGTGCAGGGTGCAGGGTGCGGGGTGCAGGGTGCGGGGTGCAGGGTGCAGGGTGCAGGGTGCAGGGTGCGGCGTGCAGGGTACGGGGTGCGGGGTGCAGGGTGCAGGGTGCAGCGTACGGGGTGCGGGGTGCGGGGTACGGGGTACGGGGTGCGGGGTACAGGGTGCGGGGTACGGGGTGCGGGGTGCAGGGTACGGGGTGCAGGGTGCGGCGTGCGGGGTGCAGGGTGCGGGGTGCAGGGTGCAGGGTACGGGGTGCGGGGTGCAGGGTGCGGGGTGCAGGGTGCAGGGTGCGGGGTGCGGGGTGCGGCGTGCGGGGTGCGGGGTACGGGGTGCGGGGTGCAGGGTACGGGGTGCGGAGTGCGGGGTGCGGAGTGCAGGGTGCGGGGTGCGCGCTGCCGCGCCGCCTGGGCGCATTCCTCCGCGCCAGCAGGGGGCGCGCGGGGCGTGGCGGCAGGGCGGGGCGGCGGCGGCCATGCAGGTACCGGGCGGGCGCGGGGCGGGGGTCGGGCCCTGCGCGGGGCTGGGGGTCCCCGGGCCCACGGGGGGGGTCCCGGCCCGGGGCGGGGTGGTGCCAGTGCTGTCCGGTGACGGCGGTGCCCGCAGGCGGCGGCGCAGGGCTCGAAGCAGGCCGCGCAGGCGGCGGCGCAGGAGCTGGTGAAGTTCGTGAACCGGAGTCCCTCGCCCTACCACGGTGAGGAGCCGCCGGGCCCGCCCGGCCCCGCTTCCTTCCCCTTCCCCTTCCCTCGGTGCGGCCCTCCTGACGGCTCTTCCCCCCCGCAGTGGTGGCCGAGTGCCGCAGCCGGCTGCTGCAGGCCGGCTTCCAGGAGCTGAAGGAGACGGAGCACTGGGAGGTGCGGCCCGCGCAGAAGGTGGGCCCGGCCGAGGGCAGGGCGGCGGGGAGGCGGGGGCGGCGGCCGGCCCTCACCCCTGCCCCTCTGCCCCCAGTACTTCATCACCAGGAACTACTCCACCCTCATCGCCTTCGCCGTCGGCGGCCAGTTCCAGCCCGGGAATGGGTTCAGCCTGCTGGGGGCCCACACCGACAGCCCCTGCCTCAGGGTAAGGCCGGCCAGCTGGGTGCCTTCCCGCGGGGCTGGGGCCTTCGCTGGTGCCCTCCAGTTTCAATCCACAAGCAAAAACTAGCCTGACTCCCCCGGTGCCCCACAGCACTTGTTGCTGGGTCCGTACCCCTCCCAAATCTGCCACCCAGAGCAGCCCGTGCTGACCCCTTGCAGTTAACACCTCTGTGCCCGCTGTCGCACAAAGCACCTCGCAGCACCCTTCGCGGACGGGGTCGGCGATGGGACTCTGGGCGTGCTCTGCCCAGTCCCCACCAGTTACCCAGTCCCTGGGGCTTTGCGGTGCCGGCGGCGACACCTCTGCTCTCGCCCAGGTGAAGAGACGCTCTAAGCGGGGGCAGGTGGGCATGGTGCAGGTCGGCGTGGAGACCTATGGAGGGGGCATCTGGAATACCTGGTTCGACCGTGACCTCACCGTGGCTGGGAGGGTGATCATAAAGGTAAGCCTGATTTGGGACAGGCTTGGTGGGCTAGCTTTGTGCCCCCAGCTCTGGGTCCATGACTCCCACCCAGAGTGGGACCTACTGCAACCTCTCAGCCCTGCAGGCCTGGCCCCAGCAGTTCTCCTTGTGTTTCAGGACCCGGCCACGGGGCGCCTGGAGCAGCGCTTGGTACATGTGGAGCGGCCCGTCCTCCGCATTCCCCACCTGGCCATCCATCTGCAGCGCAGCATCAACGAGAACTTTGGGCCCAACACTGAGCACCACCTGTAAGGCCTGGCTTGGCCCCAACCCCTGGCCAGCCCTCAGGAGGGCTGGGACCCAGCTGGAGCAGTGCCCAGCCTCAGCTCTCTCCCTTTGGCAGCCACTCACCGCAGTGGGGAGGTCTGCAATGGCTTTTCTTAGCCCCATAGAGTCCTCCCAGGAGATGCTTCCAAGCTTGGGACTTGGTAAAGGACACTGGGGTGTCCTGAGGTGGCACAACAGATCTGTGCTTGAGATGTTGTGTGTCCTTGCTCCATTCGTCATGGCAGTCGCTCCCTGGAGGAGCAAGGCAGGCACCCCAGGAAGGGTTGGTTGTGTGTGACCCAAGCAGGAGAGGCGAGCAAAGGCCTGGGAGCTAAGGGCACCTGTCTCCCCACAGAGTTCCCATTCTGGCCACTGCTGTGCAGGAGGAGCTGGAAAAGGAGGTGCTCATGGAGGCCACACCTTGCAATGCTGCAGCCCAGGTGAGCTGGGTGCCAAGGACTAGCAGGGGCGCTTGCTAGGACCTCACACTTGTCACCTTTGATTTCCAGTCCTCAGGGGCCTGCCAGCAGGTTCCCCTTCCCCTTCTCCCCATGGACTGCTGGTAACCTTCCACTCTGCCCCAGAGCTGTGTACACGACACATCTGCTCAGCCATCTCTCTGTTCCCACCCTGGTCTGCAGCTATCATATAGAAGGGGGTGCAGCCCCCGTAAAGCTGTCACAGTCTCCCTGGGGAGGCAGGGCAGGGAGAGGGGATTGCACAGGGGGCAGAGAGCCCCTTGCTCCGCCCTGCAAATGGCCCTGCTGTCCTGGGTGAGGCAGGGGCTTGAAGATGGGACATGTTAGTGGGAGGGAGGGCCGTGCCAACCTGAGTGGGGTGTGGGATGGCTCTGCCGGGGTGAACAGGGAGTTTCCCCTGCCATCCACTGCCTGCCCTGCCCACAGCTCTGCTTTCTTCCCAGGCAGAGCGGCACAGCCCTGTCCTGCTTTCCCTGCTCTGCCCCCAGCTGGGGGTGAAACCGGAGCAGATTGTGGAGCTGGAGCTATGCCTGGCGGATACACAGCCAGCGGTGAGTAAGGGCAGGAGCCTCCCTCTGCCTGCACACAGCCTGCGGTCTGGTACCGCACAGGTTTTACCTGGCACGCTTCCTCTTCCTGGGGCGTGCCAGGGCTGGGAGCTGAGCAGAATGAGAGGAGGCAGCTCCTGAGGGGCAGAGATGAGGGGACTGGAATGGGGACCCAATGGCAGGTACTTATTGGGGACCCAGGGCCTGTGCCTTGCTCCTCCTGGCTCTCTGTCTGCAGACGCTGGGTGGTGCCTTCGACGAGTTCATCTTCTCCCCACGCCTGGACAACCTGCACAGCTGCTACTGCGCCCTGCAGGTGAGCAGGAGGGGAAAGGAGCCTGGAGGCCTCAGCGTGGCCCCCGTGCATGCCAGCTTGGCTTAGCGGGGCCATGGGCTGGCCTGAGGCTCTGCAGGGAGGTGTGTTCCTATGGGGTGGGTCTGGCTTGTTGGAGAAACTGGGGTTGGATGGGAGCTGCCCCCTTTGCTGGGTGTGTGGGGTTCCCAGCAGCTCCCAGGGGTGACTCCTGCTCTTGCTGGGCAATGTGTGTGCCCACAGCTCCCTTCCTCAGTACTTTGAGCTCTCCTGGGGAAGTTCCTGCCAGCTGAGTGCTGAGCTTCCTGGGATGGGGTGGCACTCAAGCTGGTGTCCCTTCTCCTCTAAACCTGCAGGCCCTGATTGACTCGTGCGCCGCGCCCTCCTCCCTCTCCCAGGAGCCGAATGTGCGTCTCATTGCGCTCTACGACAACGAGGAGGTGAGCAAGGGGCACAGCCGTGGGGTGGCTGGCACAGGGAGGGGCTCCACATTCTTCGCTCTCCCCAAGCCGTGCCTAGCAGGAGATAGATCCCAGGCCCCAGTGGGGCAAGGCGGGGTTTGCTAACCCCCCTGTGGAGCATGGCCCAGGCAGGGGATGGGAAGCACTGGTGTGGTTGGAAGCTGCTCTGCTGGCTTTGGGGAGCCCCTTGGCACTCAGCTGGCCCTGGGGTGCCTGGGGGTTGCGCCGTGTGGGTTGTGCTGATGGTGGTCCTTGGCAGGTAGGGTCGGAGAGTGCACAGGGCGCAGAGTCTTTGCTGACAGAGCTGGTGCTGCGCCGGATCTCGGCATCACCACAAAACCTGACAGCCTTTGAGGAGGCTGTGGCCAAGTCCTACATGATCAGCGCCGATATGGCCCATGCTGTGCACCCTAACTACGTGTGAGTAGTCGGAGCAGTGCCGCAGGCCAGGGCAGCCTGCCCTGCCAGCTGGGGGGACGTATCCCCGTCATTCCTCGGGGAGTACAGACAGGACAGTCCTTGTTGCGTCAGGGAGGGAAGGCTGTAGCATGAAACTCCTGCTTCTCATTTGCAGGGACAAGCATGAGGAGAATCATCGTCCGGCCTTCCACAAGGTGAGGGCAGCCCTCTGCTTTGGGCTGGGATGGGCGCTGTCTGTCTGTCCTGCAGTGCTGTGAAACGCCCAGCCACTCCCTGGAGCACGATCCTGGCGTACAGCTCAGCGGCACTCAAATGGGAGACGTTTGTCCTGCAGCGTGATTTGGCCATGGCACACATCAGGTGTTAATCACTTGGGACCACAGCCTTGGTCCTGGAGCCCTTCCCTGCTCTGAGCTGGGGCTGTCCCCATGGCAGGGCTGTCCCCATCCCCAGGGATCACCTGGGTGGGGGGAGAATGGACTGGTGGGTTGGGGCGGGACACCATTGCCTGGCCATGGGTGTTTCCAGAGCCACCGACTCTCCCCGGTGCCAATCGCGGGCCTGCAGTGCCTTCCCTTGTGCAGGGCCCCGTCATCAAAGTGAACAGCAACCAGCGCTATGCCTCCACAGCTGTCACCGAAGCAGTCATCCGGGACATCGCCGCCTGTGTGGGTGTCCCTCTGCAGGTGAGCGGGGCTGGGCGAGCCCTTCGTGAATGTCACCAGCTTGGGCCGCAGCCCTGCCCCTGGGTTCAGGAGGGGGGCACCTGTGCCAGACCCCCACCCCTCAGTTACTGTGTCCGTCCCCGCCAGGGCCTGCGCTGCCTCCTGCTCTGGGGCTGCCTCAGGGAGCAGGCTTGGGAGCAGGAGGGGAGGGCCTGGCCTGAGCATCTGCTGTCTGGGGGATTTTGCACCCTGGCTTGGGGACGGTGCTGCTTCGCTGTCCCAGGTTGCCTCCCTTCAGGCCCCGGGGCCCATGTGGGAGGCCATGGGGCAGCGTGGGGAGCTGCTGAGGCCGTGTCCCCGTGCAGGAGTTCATGGTGCGCAACGACACACCCTGTGGCACCACCATCGGCCCCATTCTGGCCTCCCGCCTGGGGCTGCGCGTGCTGGACATCGGCTGCCCGCAGCTGGCCATGCACTCCATCCGGGAGATGTGCTGCACCTCGGGGGTGCTCCAGAGCATCACCCTCTTCAAGGTGAGCCCTGTGTCCCCCGTCCTGTGCCAAAGCCCCCTCCCTGCTGCTGCACATCTCTCGCACCCCCGTGTCCGCATTCAGCCCCCACCTTGGGGCTGAGCCCGGCCATCCTGCCGGGCTCCCCACCCCTCTGAGGCAGCGCATGTACTGGCTGCTTCCGGAGGTGCCCCCTCGCATCCCAGCCTTCCCTGGCGACTGCCGTCCCCAAATGGTTCCTATGGCAACCAGCGCTAGCCTTGAGTCAGTGATGGGTTACTATGGCGACGCGGTCCTGCTCCCTGCCAGCAGCTGCCTGCTGTGACGCTGCGTGCGTAACCAACAGGGAGCCGCTGCCTGCCCCCGCTGCCTGTCCCCCCACCCCACACCGCCCTGCCCAGCCCACCCTGACAGCCTGTCTCTTTCCAGGGCTTCTTCGAGCTCCTGCCGGCGGTCAGCAGCAGCCTGGTGGTCGACTGAGCGCAGCGGGGAGGGAGCGGCTGTGGGTTCAGCCCTGGGGCCATTAAAGCATCTCTGTCTCACCAGCGAGTGATCCATAAGTGTGGCTGGGGGGGGCCTGACGGACCGGGGTCCCCCCCAGGGACTCCCATGGCTCCCACCTCTGCTCTCCCCTGGGGGGTGGGAGCGGGACCTGTTCACCTGCCCACAGCAGCCCCCTCAGTCCCGTGGGGGTGCCGGACGTCCCAGCTAAGGGGCAGAATGCGGCTCTGCCCCCCCCCCCCCCAGGGAGAGCGGGGGGGGGAGGATGTCCCCTGCCTCCTGCAGTGCTGGGGCTGCTCCCGTCGCCGGGGGGGTGGGGGGGCTGAGCCTGCCCTGCTACAGCCAGAGGTGTGCTGCCAGGTCCTGCCTGTGCTGCCAGCCCCAGGGCTGCAGCCGCTCCCCGCTGCCGGGCCCTGCCCCCGGGGGGGGGTGTGTGTGTGTGTGTGTGTGTGTGTGTCCCTGCCCGCCCCCTCCTGCCCGTCCCGGGCGGTGCCGCTGGGCGGGGCTGTGAGGGTGTGGCCCGGTGCTCGCCGCTCATTGGGTGCTTCTCAGGGGCGTGGCCCGCGCGGGAGCCAGTGGGGCCGCAGGGCTGGGAAGGGGCGGGCGGTGAGGGGCGGAGGCGCTGCCGGCGCGGTGGCACACCCCGGGGGGCGTGGCTCGCCTCCAGGGAGGCTGCGATTGGCGCGGTGCTCGGCCGTCTCCCCCCGGGGCGCGACGTAATTGGCCTCGCTCGATAACAGGGGGGCGTGAGCCCGACGTCGGGGGGGGAGGGGAGAGAGAGGCCCGGGTCTCTGATTGGCTGCGGCGCAGGGGGGCGTGGCGCGGCAGCAGTGGGCCGTGCTCCATTGGCGAAGAGGCGGCGGTGGGCGGGGCGCGCGGCGCGGCGGGGCGCCGGTTGGCGGCGGCGGCGGGGGCGCGGCCGGCGGGTGCGCCATGGTGCGGCCGTGAGCGGAGCATGGGGCGGCGGCTCCTCCGGGCGCTCCTCTGCCTCCTTCTCCTGGCCGGCCGCGGGCTGCTGCGGGACGGCGGGGCCTCCGCTACCGCTATCGCCACCGCCGCGCACGGTGAGACCGGCGCCCCGGGCAGGGCGGCGCCCCGGGCAGCGCGGGGGCCGGGGGCGCTTCCCCAGGAGCGGCGGGGCAGGGGGCTCCGGGGCCGGTGCTGTCACCGCTGCCGCGGATGCTGTCACGGCGCGCAGCGGCAGGCCTGGCTCCCGGCGGAGAGCGGGAGAGGGTAGCCCGGTACCGGCACGGCGGGTGCGTCACCGGCACCGGGGGCGCCTCTATCCTGGGGCTGCCGGGCCGGCGGCGGGGCTGGGCCCGGGGCACCCCGCTGGCTGGAGAGTTGCTGCCGCCCCCGGGGCCGGTTGGACGGGGCGGCAGCAGGGCGGTGCTCGCTCAGAGACCCTGCCCCGGGGCAAAGCCGCTGCCTGGGGCTGCCGCAGGGACGGGGAGACCGGGGCAGCGGCCCTGAGCGGCGGCTCCCTCCGGGACCCCGGTGTCCTTTGGCCGCCCTCCGCCGGTGAGCGCGGCCCGGCCCGGGACGCGAGGGCGGGCCGATGCACCTGCTCTCCTCCAGCTCGGCCCGTGCGGCCCCTGCCTGGGGCTCTCGGGGACTCGGGTGCCGCTGTCGGTAGCAGGGCTGCAGCCCCCCCGCACGGCACGGCCCCGGCGGCCGCTGACTCACTACCGGGCGCCCGGGGCTGCTGCGTACATCGTCCTCCGGCGGGCCTCGGGGCGCCGGGACGGGTCCGACCGCACCGCGGGGACGCCGCCGTCTCCGGGAGCAGGCGGGGACGGTGCCGGAGCGGCTGCGGCCGAGCCCCGTCCTGCCCGGGGGAGCCTCCCGGGGCCGGGGCCGCCGCCCCTCCCGGCGGAGCGGGCCGTCCCGGCGGAGGCGGCTGCGCCGCTTCAGCACCGCGGACAGCGCCCGCCCGGCCCCGCCGCCCCGGCCCGGCCCCCGCGCTCCCGCCGCCCCCGGGGGTCGCCCCTCGGCAGCGGGGCCCTGTGCCCCGCACCGGCGTTGGCCCCCGCCCCGGGGGGAGCGGGCCCGGGGGTGCCTGGGTTTCGGGGACCCCCATCGCCACTTGCCCCCTTCCCCCGCGGCGGGCTCGGCGGGCCCCTCCCTCCCCTCCCCCCGGTTGTTTTCTCGTTCCTTCCTCGCCATCCGGGGCTGAGTCATCGCCTGCTGCCGTCTCGCTGCTGACGGTCTTGGACCGAGACGGGGGGGGGGGGGGGAAGAGGAAGGGGGAAGCCGCCCCCTGCCCAAGTGCTGCCCCCCGAAGGGGGTGGAGAGACACCCCATCCCCCCGCTGCATGCGTGGGGTCCCCCTTGCAGGGAGAGTGGGTCCCTGGTGTCGCAGGGTGCAGGGCTGTGTCCCTGCCTCGTAGTGCCACATGTGGGAGGGCAACCGACGTGGTCTTGCAGGTCTCTGCCCCCTCAACCTTCCCTTGCTAACTGCCAGCACCCCAAAAAACTCTAGGCCTCCCCCCGCTCCCCAGAGCCAGGGGCAGTCTCTGTACACAGCCCCCATCTTGGCTTTGAGGAGGGGGGAAGGCTGGCACCGAGGCCCTGCCTTGTGCTACCAGGCTGTTCCCCCCCACCACCATCACCCCATTGCACCCCCGTGGCACTTTCCTGGAGAGTGGGGGTCCCCAAGTAGCTGGTGATGAGCAAACCCCGTTGGAGCCCCCCTTGGAGGCTGTGCTGACCGGCCTGTCTGTCTGTCCCAGGCTGCCTGTTTGACCGGAGGCTGTGCTCCCCCCAGGAGGTGTGCGTGCAGGGTAAGTGGCTAAAAGGGGTGCGGGGACCCCTTCTTCCTTCCCAAGGGGGTGTGGAGGGTGCAGGGCTGCCTTGCAGGGGAACTTGGGGTGCAGTGTGGGGGGGCATGGCAGGAGAAAGGTGAGGCTGTGCCTGGAGACCCTCACCCCGGGGTGTTCATCCATCCGGCCCCGCTGCCTCCCTCTCTTGCAGATGGGCTGTTTGGGCAGTGCCAGGTGGGCTCCGTGCAGGACAGACCCTACTTCCAGGTCACCTCTCCTGTGCTCCAGCGCCTGCAGGATGTCTTGCGGCATCTCATGGCACAAGGTGAAGGGGGGAGCGTGGGGGGGTCACTGTGGCCCTGCAGGGAGGGGGTGTCACGCAGCATTGCCCGGTTGTACTAGGGCCGTCTGGGGTCCTGCTGGCCGCAGGGGCCAGGGTGGGCTGAGGAGGGGTCCAGCTGATTCTAGGAGGAGTGGGGACAAACCCAGGCCATGGGACACGGTCAAGACACCAGGGCGGCCTCCCGTGTGCTCTCCCCATGGTCCCCAGGCCTCGTCCGTGTCTCACAGCCCCCTCCCATGGCAGGACTTTCGTGGCAGGACGACATCACCCAGTATGTGATCTCGCAGGAGATGGAGCGCATCCCCCGCCTCCGCCCGCCACCCGCGCTGGAGCCGGCGGCCAGGGACAGGTAGGGCAGTGCCAGCCTGCGAGCAGAGCCTGGCAGGGCAGCGAGGGCTTTGCCCCCCAAACGGGGCTTCAGGGGGGACCTCCCCCATACCCAGGTGAGTCACCCCAGCGCTGTTTGCCTCTGAGGTTCCTGCCCCTCCGCGGCTCCCCCCAGCGAGCCCCGCTCCCCGCGGACCCCGGCCTGCCAGCGGCTCAGCATCTGGGGCAGCCCCCGCCGCTGCTGCCCTCCCCCCTGGTGCAGCGGTACCTGGAGCACCTCCTGCTGCCCCCCCCGCCCCAGCTGGGCTACGAGGAGGCTCTGCTCAACCCCTACTCCTACCACAAGGTAAGCGATGGGGGCGAGTCCCCCTCTCCCAGGCAGAAAGGTAGAGATGGGCAGGGGGCTGCTGCACTCCCAGCACCCTCCTTCTGCTGGTGCTGGGGTGCCCCAGGCTTGGGGGTGCCCTGCCATGGGGTGGCAGGGGCCCTGTGGGGTTTGACCATGGTGGGTCTGTGTTTCGGTTGTAGTTCGGCTACCAGGACACCGCTCACCAGCTCCCCGGCGGCTCAGCCAGGCAGAGCCCAGAGACCACCTCGCTGCTGGGCCGGGTCCCCACTCAGGCCCTTTTTGGGGCCGGCCCTGTGCCCTCCTACGGCGGGCAGCCAGGAACGGACGGGGGGCATCTCTTCCAGGACTTGGGCATGCTCTCCCTGCCCAGAGAGAAAGCCAGCCGCCCGGACCCTGCTGGCACCAGGCTCCAGCACAGCTTGCGGCTCCCCGGTGACTACAGGGACATGGAGGAGAGGGAGCAGCCAGTGCCCCTGGCCGCCCAGCCACCCCCTGCACAGACGGGTACTGTGTCCTTCAGCCAGGGACCAGCCCTCATCCCCATCCTGCCTGCACAGCTGCGTTCCTGTCCCTGGCCCGTGATCCCCGTGTGGATGCAGGGCATCCGACCTGATGCTGCGTCCTCTTGCAGACGCTGCCCTGAAGAGACTGGCCTCCCTCCTGGCCAGCTATGGCCTGGGACTGCCGGAGCTGAGCCCCCAGCAGCTGAGCAGCCTCTCCACCCTCCTCCAGCTGCTCCAGAGCTCTGGTGAGCAGGGCACAGGGACGGGGCGGGCAGGGACTGGCAGCAGTGGGTGCCAGCACTCCCTGTTTCGGGTTAGGGGATGTTGCCTCTCAGGGCGGGTGCTGCAGGACCTCTGTCTCTTTCCTTCCCAGGTGTTGCTGGCCCCGAAGTGCCCACAGGGAAGCGGGTGGTTTTGCAGCAGGGTGGTGCTGGAGGAGGTGCCACACTGCAGGTGGGATGGGGGGGGAGGGGGACATCGCCCCCAGGGCTCTCCTTAGGGGTCCCAGCTCCTCCCTTTCCCTCCCTCCAGGTGTCGGAGGGGGACATGCAGCATGGAGAGGATCCAGTGCCCCCTTCCTCCACAGTGCCACCCCCCAAAATCCCAGCCAGCAGCTCTCCAGGGGATGGGCTGAGGAGCAGGGCAGCGTCCTCGCCAGCACCGCGGGCAGAGCCGCAGCGGGGACACGGTGGGGACACGCTCAGCCCCGGGAAGCTGATTGCGGTGGAGAAGAAGAGCTACACGGAGGCGAAGGACGGTGGGGCACAGCGGGGCACCCGGCCACCGGATGAGTACGGCTACATCGTCACGGACCAGAAGTGAGAGCTGGGGGTCGGGTGTGGGGGTGTGTGTGTGCGGAGGGGCTGTATCTCCCCCGGCCAGCTGTCATAGCTTCCTGTGCTCAGCTGAGCCTGTTTGGGTGTCCAGTGGGGTAAGCTCCCCCATCCCCTTCCACCCACAGCCCTTATCCCACCCCAAAGCCTTCCTCTCAGCCCACGCCCAGGCTAGAGCTCACTGCTGCAGGACGAGAGACTGGGAGAGGCTCAGCCAAGTGTTTGCACAACTACCTCCGTGCACACTCGTGCAAGGGGGGGTCAGCTCACCTCCATCACCACGCGTCCCCGTGCTCTGCCTTACCTCCTGCCCCTGCCCACCCTGACAGCCCTCACTCCATGCCTGCCCTCCCCTGGCTGCAGGGACCGTGGGATCTCCCCTTGCTCCCACCACCCGCTCCTCACCCTGCCGCTGTCCCCACAGGCCCCTGGGGCTGGCCGCTGGCGTGCGGCTGCTGGAGCTCCTTGCCAAGCGCCTCCACCTCTCCACAGCCAGCTTCATCAACATCAGGTGAGGGGAGCTGGGCCGTGGGGTGCTGCTGTCGCAGCCCTGGCTGTGCACAGCTGCCCCGAGCGGGGGGCCAGGAGGAACCGGGCTGTGGTGGGGATGGGGAGGGGGTCTGTGCTCCCCGGTCTCATGCTGTGTCTCCCCTTCCCCGGCAGCGTCGTGGGCCCTGCGCTCACCTTCCGCATCCGGCAGAACCCCCAGAACCTCTCACTGGCGGACGTGGCCAACCAGGCTGGTGAGTTGGGCAGGGATCCCTGTGGTCCTGCCCCCCTTTCCTCCCCCAGTTGTGGGGTGCCCCTTCTCAGGGGCCGGGAAGAGGAGGCTCCCACCATACGTCCCAGTGCCGTTGGCTGAACTGGGGAGCTGGCGTGGGGTGGGCAGCTGTCAGGGA
Organism: Ciconia boyciana; assembly: GCF_034638445.1. Taxonomy (NCBI): domain Eukaryota; kingdom Metazoa; phylum Chordata; class Aves; order Ciconiiformes; family Ciconiidae; genus Ciconia; species Ciconia boyciana. The sequence continues at coordinate 18,825,396 of NC_132943.1, read as the reverse complement.
TATCCCTTGGCTCTGTCTCTGGGGGGGGGGGTCTCTTGGGTCGAGGAGCAGCACCCCTCTAACCAGCTCTTCTCCATCCACAGAGCAAGTGAAGGCAGAGCTGGAGGCAGAGCTGGGCCTGAAGATCGTGCAAACAGGAGTGGGAGAGGTAGGAGCAAGGCATGCCCATCCCTCGGGGCTGGGGTGGCCGGGGACAGGGCAGTGGGGGTGCTGCCGCCAGGTACAAGCCAGGAAGCACTATGCCCCAGCCCTGGGGTGCAGGGGTCTTCGTGAGCAAGCCATCCCCGTGGGTCTGTGAGGCAGCTGGGGAGCAGAGGGCTCTGGGCAGCGTTTGGGCTACTGTGTTGGAGACAGACAGGTTATCTGGGACGGGCCGGAGCAGGACCACTCCAGTGACCCCCTTCCACCTGGCAGCGAGATGCTTCCCAGCCTCCTGCACTCCCAGGGCACTCCGATCTTTCTAAAACAAAAGCTCTGCAGGGTTTGAAGGCAATTTGGGAGGGTGTCCCAGGGGCTTTCCCCCCTCCCTCCAAGACTGGGGGGCTGCAGGCTGCACCCTGCAGGACTCATCCTCAGCCTTGCCTCCCTCTAGCCTAGGCACCCCATCCTGGCTGTGGCTTGGGTACCCCGACTGTGCCCAGAGCACCCCAGAGACCATAGCTAGGCAGGCAAAATGCCATAGTGCCCCCAGGGCATGGCAAAGCAGCTGAAGGCAGGGATGGAGCGGGAGCCATCATCTGCTTGGAAAGGGGCTCCCCCTCCTGGGGATCCCCAGGAACCGTCTCCTGGGGGGGAGCGGGGGCTGGAGATGGGGGACCGAGCCTGGCTCCTGTGTCTGCAGCCTGGGGAGGGGAAGCGGTGCAGCACATCCCCAAGCCGGGGTCTGTTTCCCACCCTCCTGCTCTGTGGCAGTAGCTGTGGGCAGGGAGGAAGGAAGGGGGGACCTTGGAGGAGGCAGCCATGGAGAAGGGGTGGCCTGGCCACCGAGGCAACCTGTCTCCATCAGCAACATGTGGAGTGTCTCTATGGCAATGCCTTTTGATGTGGCAAGTGGCAGGAGCTGGGAGAGATGGCAGAGATGACGGAGCTGGAGCTCGGGGGAGGTTGAAGGAGCTTTGCAAGCCCTCTTCTGCATGGATGTCCCCGGTCCAGACCAGCTTGTGCTTTTCCTTCATCCCCACCTCGGGCTCTGAACTCGGAGACTGGTGCAAGATCTGGGGAAGGAGGGATGTAGAGAGGCAGGGGGACAGCAAGGCCAGGGCAGGCCTTGAGAGGGCAGTCCCTTCTGTCCCCCCAGCCCTGCTGAGGTCTCCAGACCTTCTGACACCTCCAGGGGCTTTGGTGCCCCGGGGAGCTGGGAGGTGCTGGCCCTGGTGGGTACCCCTGGCTGCAGGGCTGGCTGGGCCCTGGCAGCAGTCAGACTGGTCCCCAGGCACTGGGGCTAGTGAGGCTGGGGGTCAGGCGGCAGTGGGGACCCCTGGGGTGGGGGCATCCCCAGGCGATGATGGTGATGACGTAGGTGACAATGACGCAGTGTTCTCTCGGTAACCTCATCAGGCTCGTGGCCAATGGGAGGCCGTGGCAGTGAGGTAATGCTGGGCTCTGGCGCCTCATTGGGCATAGGGTATTTGGTGGCGGTGATGCCCCAGCATCCCTGTGCTGTCCTAGGACCTGGCTGGCAGGGGAGCAGCATCCTGATCACTAGCGGCTCTGGGACAAGACCCTGGGACTGGCACGGATTTGGCTGTCCCCCCCAGCCACAGGGAAGGAGCCCTGGAGGCGCTGCCTGCAAGGTGGCAGGGGCTGCTCTGTGTCCTAGCTGAGGAGAGCGATGGGGAGGACCTGCCCCCAGCCACCGCAACTGGGAAAGCACCAGCCCTCTGGCAGTGCCGGCACATCCCCCCCGTGTCCTGCCGTGGAGCAGTGGCCACAGGGGAGAGCCAAGCCCCATTTGGGGAAGTCCTCTGGGAGCAGCAATTGCTGCCCTGGACCCAGCGCTGCAATGGCCCATCCTTTGCCTTTAACCCCTTGGGGCAAATCCAGCCCTTGCTGACCTCCAGCTGGGCAGGAGCTCATTGAACCCGAGCTCCGTGGGGCTACTGCCTGCCCTGGAGGGGGGGCAGCCCGGGCTGGGGCTGCCCTGGGAAGCAGCCCTGGGTGCTGGGAGCAGGGGAGCAGCAGGTCGCTGCTGCCTGGGCTTGGCCAGACTCTGCCGCCTCCTGCAGCCCCAGGGACACGAGTGTGAGCAACGCCCCGTGCGACGCACAGGTGGGTGCACCGTGCCGCACCCCAGTGACACCAGCTCTGCCCCAGCTGAGGGTGCTGGGAGAATCAGTGCAGCACCGAGTGCCCTTGCTCTGTTTTAGTCCCCAGCAACCCCAAATGTGGTGCAGCATGGGGTCTCTACCCCCCCCCAGCCCCATGCAGATGCCCCCCGCTAACCTTTGCACGGCTCTGCCCCCAGCGGAACGAGGCTGCTGCCTACTCGCACCCATCCCGCTTCGGGGATGGTTTCCACTCGGTGCTGCTGACCTTCATCACGCTGGCCTGCGTGGCAGGCATCGCCATCGCAGCTGCCGCAGCCTTCTGCCTCCGGCGCCATGCCAAGCAGCGGGAGAAGGAGCGCCTGGCTGCCCTGGGGCCCGAGGGTGCTGCCGACACCACCTTTGAGTACCAGGTACCCCCACGGGATGCGGAACCCTGCAGGATGCGGCACCGCTGTGTCAGCATTGCTCAGGGTGCACGGGGCTGCCCTACGGCAGCGCTGTGGCTGAGGGACAGGGCTCTTGCTGGGGTCCCCCAGGAGCTGTGCCGCCAGCACATGGCTGCCAAGTCTCTCTTTGGCCGCGCCGAGGCACCGGCGGAGACCTCGCGGGTCAGCAGCGTCTCGTCCCAGTTCAGCGACGCCCCGCAGCCCAGCCCCAGCTCCCACAGCAGCACGCCCTCCTGGTGCGAGGAGCCCGTCCAGTCCAACATGGACATCTCCACTGGACACATGATCCTGGTGAGCCAGCCTGGCAGGGTGGCAGCCCCCCTCCCGGGCCCCCTGTGTACCCCCCTGCTGCCGGGCTGACCCCTGTCCCTCTGCCCCAGGCTTACATGGAGGACCACCTCCGCAACCGGGACCGGCTGGCCAAGGAGTGGCAGGCTCTCTGTGCCTACCAGGCTGAGCCCAGCGTCTGCTCCATTGCCCAGAGCGAAGCCAACCTGAAGAAGAACCGCAACCCCGACTACGTGCCCTGTGAGCATCCCGGGACCGGCTCCCAGGACCGTGGCAGGATGGGCACAGGGATGCTTGGGGCCATGGCAGGCTGCAGCATGGGCTTGCCCCCAGCTCCCCTGGGCACTCGCCACATCCCCTGGCCTCTGTTTCTGCAGATGATCACGTGCGGATCAAGCTGAAAGCCGAGAGCAACCCGTCCCGCAGCGACTTCATCAACGCCAGTCCGATTGTGAGTGATCACCGGGGACTCCTGCCCTGCCACCCCACTCTGTGATGTGCTCAGCCCCGGCGAGGCTCTCGCTCTGGGATGGAGCTGGATTGAGCTCACATCCCTGTGGGCTATGGATGTGAGCAATGTGCCTGCCCCATTGCTCAGACGTGGTTAAAAGTCATTTCCCTCCTGGCTGCGGCACCTGAAGCTCCCTCCCCAGCCCTCCCATCACCCCTGGAATATCCCCCCGCTCCTCCCAGTGTCACCGATCCCTGGCCGAAGAGCATGCAGTCTGACACCCCCTTTCCCGCTCCAGATCGAGCACGACCCACGGATGCCAGCGTACATTGCCACGCAGGGGCCGCTGTCCCACACTATTGCTGACTTCTGGCAGGTGGGTGTCACCCGGCTGTGCCAGCCCATTGGGGTCCCTCTGGGTGCTGCCCACCAGATGGGTCACAGCAGCTCGGCCACCCTCCTGCCTGGGCTGTCGTCCAGTGGTGACACCCCCACCGCCCCATGCCTTGCCCGCAGATGGTGTGGGAGCACGGCTGCACGGTCATCGTCATGCTGAGCCCACTGGCCGAGGACAGTGTCAAGCAGTGTGACCGCTACTGGCCGGATGAAGGCTCCTCTCTCTACCACATCTACGAGGCAAGTGTGGCTGGTAGCCTGGGGCAAGGAACATCCTCCAGCCCCTGTCCCCCCAAGCGCAGCCCTCCTGCCCGGCACTGATGCCCACCGGCTGCCTCTCTCGGTCAGGTGAACCTGGTGTCGGAGCACATCTGGTGCGAGGATTTCCTGGTGCGCAGCTTCTACCTGAAGAACGTGCAGTCGCAGGAGACCCGCACCCTGACACAGTTCCACTTCCTCAGCTGGCCGGCCGAGGGCATCCCTGCCACCACCCGGCCCCTCCTCGACTTCCGCAGGTGAGCGCCCACCTAGCGCCATGCCAGCCCCCGGGGAGCCAGCGGTGGTCCTGGCCGCAGGGGACTGATGGGCGAGGACATCGCTGCTGGTGTGATGAGGGTCATGGCCATGGCATGGACTGGCTGGGGGGACAAGGGGCTGCTGTGCATGGGGAGGAGCAGAAGAACCAGGTTCTGGCCAGCTTGGGATGAGGCTCAGCAGAGCTTGGTGGGCAAGAAACCTCCAGCTGAGGTTGCCAGGGCTCTCCAGCCTTCATGGGGAAGGTGGGAAAGTGCTCTTCCC